>NC_137803.1:2476449-3076449 GCF_963383645.1 Muscardinus avellanarius
ACCTTGAACACATGCTGGATATTGTATATTTCTCAAAAATAATTCCGGCAAATAGCTGCTGCCTTTTAAATAGTTTAAACCTAGTTCTGTGACTACAGAGTATCTCCACATTCAGGCCAGAGACTAATGTTACCGAGCTCATGCAGGGTCTCTGGATCACACCAAGTTGCCTCACTTACCGCAATGGCTTGATGTACATTTACATAGAAGTGCGTGTTGTACGCCCTGACTCTTTAATGGTCCCTGGACAACTGGAGTTGCTTTTGCTTTCTTCTTGGCTAGACTCTTCCTAAAATTCATTTCTTATCTAAAAATTAAAAAGGAGGGTGTGAGCATTTGAACTGCTCACAGTACCAGATTCTTGTGTGGGGGAGTGATTGTTTTGAGGGGGTATCCTGAAAATCCAGGGAAGGAAGGTGCAGGAGCACCTGTGGGGAGCCAGGAGCTGCCCAAACTCCAGGCATGCAGGAACCATTACTGGTAGGAAAAGAAAAAAAGTGAGCAGTTTCCCAGATGACAAATGAGACGGCCACGTGGAGGAAAGCAGGGGAGGAGGTGGCCATTATCCCTGTTTGGAAACTGCATTCTAGCCGTGGACAGGGCCGCCCCTCGCCCTCCACTCTTTTCTGACCTGCAGACTGGATGCTTGTGAACTCCTCTTCCTGGAGCAGCCGGAGAACATTGCTAAGTACCACGCACACAAAGGGTTGCTCTCTGCTCTCCTTTGGATTAAACACTTGCTGTAGACTCAGACTCATACAGAGCACACTTTCCTGTCATCTATCAGACAACATGGTTAGATTCGGGGGGACAGGAAACTGCAGATTATCACTTTCTTTGCCTGACACAAGAACAGGTAAAGAAAACAGGAACAGTAGCCAAGCCCTCTGAAAGACTCTACAAGAATACTGCTGCAGGAAATGTTTGCTCCACTGAACCAGACTTAGCAAGAAGTAGTAAATTTATCACTTACTTTCTTTTTACTCTTGTAGCTGATCAGTTGTTTCTCTTTGAAAATCATATACAATCCCTGTATAATTAAGCTTGTTTCTATAGAAAACGGGTTTTGCCACAAAGGCATTTCAAACTGGTGAAACAAACCAAGACTTTTTAACTTAAATTCTTGCAGAATAAATAGATTGTTCTATCCTGAAGAACTTTTATTTAAAAGGCTTTATCTCTAGCTCTGTGTGTTAGGCAGTAGAACATAGATATCACTGTTTAGAGTATATTCTAGGTAAAAAAATCATGGCATAAAATGGATGTGCTTATAGGAACCAAGGTGTGTTACAGCCCTTTTGACTCTCTTTTTTTTTATTTATTTATTTGTGTGCCCGCCTAGGGCGAGGGCTGCTCTGGAGTACACACACATGTGCACATGCCACTGGGGATGGAACCTAGTGCCCTGCACATCCTTTTTTTTTTTTCAGTATTGGGGATATAACCCGGGAATTCTACCTCCGAGCTCCACTTCCAGCTCATGTTTTATTCTTTATTTTATTTTTATTTTTTTTGCATTGTATTTTTTTTATTGGTGCACTGTATTCATACATCATAGTGGGATACAAACTTTTGTAGACATACATGCACACATCGCCCAGTCAGCCCCCACCCGATCCCCACCCCATTCCCTCCCCATCCCTCCCTCCCATGCTTGGCTTAGTGGTTGACATCTAGTATTATAGCAATTTGTCCAAAATTAAAAATGATAATTTCACATAACAGTTTCATTTGTCTGATACCAAGCTTTTGATGACTTAAAGATAACATTTCATACTTCCGGTAAGATGGCGACCGAGGAAAGCGGCACTTACAAGTCCCGCTAACAATCGAACTCTATTACCACAAAACCAGCGCCTTTCAGAGCCAGAAAACACCACCAGCAAAGAAATAAAAACAGTAAATACAAGGGACAGAGAAAAAGGGCTGGAAAAACAAGACATCAGAAAAAAACCAGCCCGAAGGGCCGCGCCTGCTGCGGCGCGGAGCGGCCGGAGGAGCCAGAGCGGCCAGAGCCGCAGCGCAGAGAAGTCAGAGCCGCGGCGCGAAGCAGGGCGGCCGGAGCAGCCGAGCGGAGCGGCCAGACCAGCCAGAGAGGAGCGGCCAGAGCAGTCGGAGAGGAGTGGCCAGAACAGCCGGAGCAGCCAGAACCGCTTCGTGGAACCGCCGGAGCGGCCGGAGTGGCCAGACCCGCAGTGCGGAGCAGCCGGATCCGCGGTGCAGAGCAGCCAGAGAGGCCAGAGCAGCCAGACCCGTGGTGCGGAGGAGCCTGAGCCACAGCGCAGAGCGGCCGGAGCGGCGCGGCTTACATCTCCCCTAGCAGCACCAGGATCCAGAGAGGAGGGAGACTCAAAACAGAGCTCAAATCCAGAGAGGAGGTACTCTGGCCTCGCGGCCTAGGATGCAGAAGCAGCGTCTTACTGCTGGCGGCAGCGGCGAATTCACCAGACGGCCCTAGACCAACCCACACAACCAGCCACCAGACGCCTGAGAGGAGGGGTGGACAGCGAGCCGAGGTAAGCCGCTGCTGAACAGCTGGGCGGCAGTCAGCAGTCTCTCCGGTGCAAGGAGCGTCTAAAGCTCCCAAGGGCCGGGCACAGCACACCTGGCAGGGATTCAGCGGAGCTCAAAACCAGAGAAGAAATAGGCCACATGATGGCCGAGGGCGTGGCAGTGGTGCCATATTGTCAGTGGCGGCAGCAGCGAATCCACCGAGTTCACTACAGCTCCATCAGCGCACTCAACAAACGTGAGTCAAATTGCGGCCCCAAGGAGAGAAATCCCAGTACTACACTCCCAGGGACTTGCGCAGATAGTCTCCCTGGGTCGGAGATTTTAGCAGTGCAGCCCAGTGGGGGAGTGGCTGTGGCAGAGATATCATACCATAGTCACAACTCCCTGCTAGAGAACACCCAACTTGGCACCCTCCATGGTCTAAGCAGCCTCAATTGACTCCCTGGGTCTGAGACTTTGTGATACAACTCAGTAATGGAGTAGTGGTGACTGAGATACCACAGACTCGAGATCCAGAACATCTTAAGTGAACTCATAGTGACTCAGGGAAGAACCCAGAGAAGGCACAAACTTCCAAAATCATGGGAAAGAGAAATAACAATGGAGCAGTGAATGCCCACAACCCCACAACATCAGAATCTGATAACACAGAAATCCAAAGATCTCTAGATCAAATCAGGAAAATAACTCTAGAAATAATAGAGGACTTTCGAAAAGAATTTAGAGATAGTCAAAAAGAGATAAAGGATGCAATTAATGAAGTGAAGGCTTCAATTCAAAGTATAAACAACAGATTAGACCACGTGGAGAATAGAATCTCGCTTCTTGAAGATGACCATTCCAAAAATGAACGCATAGTTTCTAATTTAGAAAAAAAAACCCCGACAGCAGGAATCTGACATTGAAGAAATATGGGCCCATTTCAAGAGAGCTAACTTAAGAATAATTGGAATAGAGGAGGGAAAAGAAGGTGAAACCAAAGGGATCAACAATCTCTTCAAGGAAGTAATAGCAGAAAATTTTCCAAACATAGAGCAAGAGGTTGATACACAGGTCCAGTAAACTTATAGAACTCCCTTTAGACAGGATCAAAGAAGAGGATCCCCACGCCACATAATTGTCAAAATGACTAATGTGGAAGCCAAGGAGAGAATCTTAAAGGCAACAAAAACAAAAGGCCATGTGACATACAGAGGCAAACCAATTAGAATCACTCCAGACTTCCCAAACCAAGTTATGAAAGCCAGAAGGGCATGGAGTAACATATTCCAAACTCTGAAAGAAAACAACTTCCAGCCAAAAATTTCCTACCCAGCAAAACTATCCATCAAATTAGATGGGGAAATAAGAAGCTTCCATGACAAACAGCAACTGAAGGAATTTATGTCTTCAAAACCAGCGCTAGAGAAAGTACTCAAGGAGATTAACTGCAAAGAGGAAATGGGTAATACACGCCAGAACCAAAGAAACAAGAATTCCCATCCAGCAGACAACTAAGCAAAGAAGAATAAACAGTATCTCAAACAGAAATAAGATCTTAACATGTTGGGAATTAAAAATTATCTCTCTATAATCACACTGAATGTAAACGGCCTCAACTCCCCAATAAAAAGACATAAAGTGGCAAAATGGATTAAAAGCCAGAATCCATCCATCTGCTGCTTACAAGAAACACACCTTACAAGTAAAGATAGGAACAAACTCAAGGTAAAGGGCTGGAGCAAGTTTATCCATGCTAATGGTACTCGAAGACAAGCAGGAGTAGCAACTATGATATCAGACAAGTTAGACTTCAAACCCAAACTTATTAGAAGAGACAAAGAAGGTCACATTTTACTGGTAAAAGGAATAGTCCAGCAAGAGGAAATAACAGTAATCAACATCTATGCCCCAAACATAGGGGCAGCTACTTTCATAAATCAAACTCTTTGTGACATGAAGTCACACATAAATCCTAACACAATAATACTGGGAGACGTCAACACACCTCTCACAATACTAGACCGATCTTCCAGACAAAGGGTCAGTAAAGATGTCTCAGAACTAAAGAACACCATTAACCAAATGGACCTGTTGGACACATATAGAATATTTCACCCAACTACAGCAGAGTTCACATTTTTCTCAGCTGCTCACGGAACCTTCTCCAAAATAGATCACATCCTGGGACACAAAATGAGCACTAGCAAATTTAAAAAATGTTACATACTTCCCTGTGTCATTTCAGACCATAATGGAATGAAACTAGAAATCAACTATAAGAAGACCCAAAGAAACAACATAAACATGTGGAGGCTGAACACCACACTTCTGAATGAAGAATGGGTCATAGAAGATGTAAGAGGTGAAATCAAGAAATTTCTAGAAACAAATGAAAATAAAGAAACAACATATCAAAACCTCTGGGACACTTTGAAGGCAGTATTAAGAGGAAAATTTATAGCACTGAGTGCTCACATAAGAAAAACAGAAAATCTTCAAATAAATAGCTTTACGACACACCTCAAAGCCCTTGAAAAGCAGGAACAATTGAACCCCAAAGCCAGCAGAAGATGGGAAATTATTAAAATTAGAGCAGAAATTAATGAAATAGAGAATAAAAAAACAATACAGAAAATCAACAAAACCAAAAGCTGGTTTCTTGAAAAGATTAACAAGATTGATAAACCACTGGCCAACCTAACTAAAAAAAAAAGAGAATCAACCCAAATTATGAGGATAAGGGATGAAAAAGGAGACATTACTACTGACAGTGTAGAAATCCAGAGGATTATCAGAAACTACTTTGAAAAACTATACTCCAACAAAATGGAAAATCTGGAGGAAATCGACAACTTCCTAGATAAATACAACCTTCCTAAACTGAGTCAAGAAGATATAGAACACTTAAACCAACCAATAACAATCAAAGAGATTGAAACAGCAATAAAGAGCTTACCATCAAAGAAAAGCCCAGGACCAGATGGTTTTTCAAGTGAATTCTATAAAACCTTTACAGAAGAGCTAATCCCAATACTACTCAAACTATTTCGGGAAATAGAAAAAACTGGGACTCTCCCAAATACATTCTATGAAGCCAACATCACACTAATACCCAAACCGAATAAAGACAGTTCACGGAAGGAAAACTACAGACCTATATCTCTGATGAACTTGGATGCAAAACTATTAAACAAAATACTAGCAACACGTATTCAAAACCACATCAAGAAAATCATTCATCACGACCAGGTAGGGTTCATCCCAGGGATGCAAGGCTGGTTCAATATATGAAAATCAATCCATGTAATTCATCATATAAACAGAATCAAAGACAAAAACCACATGATCATCTCAATAGATGCTGAAAAAGCATTTGATAAAATTCAACATCCATTTATGATAAAAACACTGCAGAGAATTGGAATAGAAGGAACATATCTCAACATTATTAAGGCAATCTACAACAAGCCCACTGCCAGCATCATATTAAATGGGGAAAAACTTCAAGAATTCCCCCTAAAAACTGGAACGAGACAAGGATGTCCACTATCACCACTTCTCTTCAATATAGTACTAGAGACTCTAGCCAGAGCAATAAGGCAAGAAAAGGAAATCAAAGGAGTACAAATAGGAAAAGAAGAACTTAAGATTTCACTATTTGCTGATGACATGATACTATATTTAGAAAACCCAACAAACTCAACCAAAAGGCTTATAGAACTGATCAACAAATTCAGCAAAGTATCTGGATACAAAATCAATCTTAAAAAATCAGAAGCTTTCCTGTACACCAACCATAAATCCACTGAAAAAGAAATTCAGAAAACACTTCCACTCAGGATCTCCCACAAAAAAATAAAATACCTAGGAATAAACTTGACCAAGGAGGTAAAAGATCTCTACAAAGAAAATTATAAAACATTAAAAAAAGAAATCGAAGAAGATCTTAGAAGATGGAAAGATCTTCCATGTTCATGGATTGGCAGAATAAATATCATTAAAATGGCCATCCTCCCAAAAGTGATCTACAGATTTAATGCAATGCCCATTAAACTACCAAGATCATTCCTCACAGACATAGAAAAATCAGTCCTTAAATTTATCTGGAATAACAAAAAGCCCAGAATAGCCAAGGTAGTTCTCAGTAACAAAAACCACACAGGAGGAATCACAATACCTGACTTTAAACTATACTACAAAGCCATTGTAATAAAAACAGCATGGTACTGGCAAAAGAACAGATATATAGACCAATGGAGCAGAATAGAAGACCCAGAAACAAGCCCACACACTTTCAGCCAAATGATTTTTGACAAAGGGGCCAAAAACATACACTGGAAAAAAGATAGCCTCTTCAACAAATGGTGTTGGCAAAACTGGTTAACCATATGCAGAAAATTGGATGTTAATCCCACTTTTTCACCCTGTACAAAAGTCAACTCACGATGGATCAAAGACTTGGAAATTAAACCAGAGACTTTGAAGCTCCTTGAAGAGGGCATAGGTCCAACACTACAACACATAGGCACAGACAAACATTTCCTCAATAAGACCCCAAAGGCACAACAAATTAAAAGGAGAATCAATACATGGGATTGCATGAAACTGAAGAGCTTCTGTTCAGCAAAGGAAACTATCAAGAACCTCAATCGAGAGCCAACAGAATGGGAGAAGATTTTTGCCACCTACCCCTCCGATAGAGGACTAGTATCTAGAATATACAGAGAACTCAAGAAACTCAACACTAAGAAAACAAAGCATCCAATAACAAAATGGGCAAATGAACTAAATAGACACTTCACAAAAGAAGAAATTAAAATGACCAATAAATGCATGAAAAAATGCTCAACATCACTGGCAATCAGAGAGATGCAAATCAAAACTACCCTGAGATTTCACCTAACTCCAACTAGAATGGCAATCATTCAAAACACAAACAACAGATGCTGGCGAGGATGTGGAGAAGTGGGAACTCTAAGACATTGTTGGTGGGATTGCAAATTAGTGCAACCACTTTGGAAAACAGTATGGAGAATCCTCAGAAGAATGGGAACAAACCTACCATTTGATCCAGCAATACCACTGTTGGGTATCTACCCAAAAGAAAAGAAACCAAACTACCAAACTAATGCATGTGTATCTATGTTCATAGCTGCACAATTCACCATAGCCAAACTATGGAACCAGCCAAGATGTCCATCAACAGATGAATGGATTACAAAACTGTGGGATATGTACACAATGGAATTTTACTCAGCCATCAAAAAAAACTCAATTACGTAATTTCCAGGGAAATGGATGGAACTGGAGGACATTATGCTAAGTGAAATTAGTCAGTCACAAAAAATAAGAAATCAGATGCTTTCCCTAATATGTGAGAGTTAGGGAGAAAAGAGGAGCAAACAAGATAACCTAAAGGAAGAGAAAGGAGGGGAAGAGAAAAATCTCTAAAGCACACAATGTACTTAAACATATCGAAGTCAATCACTAAGCCAAGCAAAAAAGGGAGGGACGGGGAGGGAATGGGGTGGTATTTGGGTAGGGGTTAAATCAGCGATGAGTACATGTTTATACACACAAGTTTTTTACCCCAATAAGTTGTATGAATATAATGCACCAATAAAAAAAAGATAACATTTCAATATTTCTTTTTACTTTCTTTCTTACCAGAGCATATTTTTTTCCTATTTTTTTAGGTGAAACTATCATATATTTATATATTTATTTTTCAGAAAAAAATCTATCCTAATATGGAATATGGACTCTAGATACCCAAAACAATCTTGAAAAACAACAAAGCTAGAAGATATATATTTTCTGTTTTCAAACCATATAAAGCTACAATAATTGAAACAGTGTAGTACTATTCTAAAGGCAGATATATAAACCATTGGAGTTAAATACAAGCCTAGAGCTAAATTCTTCCCTATATTGTCAAGTTATTTTTGACAAGGTTTCCATGAACATTTGCTGGTGGAAATAATAATCTTTTAACTAAATATTGTTGAAAAATAATAATTACATGGAAAAGAATAAAATTGGACCCTTACCTAATCCCATATACAAATATTAACTCAAAATAGATAAAAGACCTAAATATAAATCTTAAGACTATAAACTTTTAGGAGAAAATCTGGGTCATAAAACCTCACAACATTGAAATTGGCAGTGATTTATTGGATATGATTTCAATGGCACAGGCAACAGAAGAGTATACAAACTCCCTAAAAATAAAAAAAATATTGTATATCCAAAGACAATGTAAACAGAGTTAAAAGTTACTAATAGAATGGGATAAAATATTTCCAAATGCTATATCTGAAGGTATATTAATATTCCAACTAGAAATCCTAAAAATTAACAACAATAAAGGCAAACAATACCATTTAGAGATAGGTAAAAGACTAACATAAATAATGAATCTCCACAGATAACCAATCTTAGTTGTCTGTTGGATGGAAAATCTTGTTTCTCTGGTTCTGGTGTGTGTTACCTATTTCTTCTTTGTAGTTAATCTCTTTGAGTATTTTCTCTCGTGCTGGTTTTGAAGACATAAATTCCTTCAGTTTCTGTTTGTCATGGAAGCTTCTTATTTCTCCATCTAATTTGATAGAAAGTTTTGCTGGGTAGGAAATTTTTGGCTGGAAGTTGTTTTCTTTCAGAGTTTGGAATATGTTACTCCAAGCCCTTCTGGCTCTCATGACTTGGTTTGGGAAGTCTGGAGTGATTCTAATTGGTTTGCCTCTGAATGTCACTTGGCCCTTTGTTTTTGTTGCCTTTAAGATTCTCTGCTTGGCTTCCACATTGGTCATTTTGACAATTATGTGGCGTGGGGATCCTCTTCTCCGATCCTGTCTAAAGGGAGTTCTATAAGTTTCCTGGACCTGTGTATCAACCTCTTGCTCTATGTTAGGAAAATTTTCTGCTATTACTTCCTTGAAGAGATTGTTGATCCCTTTGGTATCACTTTCTTTTCCCTCCTCTATTCCAATTATTCTTAGGTTAGCTCTCTTAAGATGGGCCCATATTTCTTCAATATCAGATTCCTGCTGTCGGATATTTTTTTCTAGATTAGAAACTATGCGTTCATTTTTGGAATGATCATCTTCTAAGAGCAAGATTCTGTTCTCCATGTGGTCTAATCGGTTGTTTGTGCTTTGAATTGAGGCCTTTACTTCATTAATTGCATCCTTTATCTCTTTTTGGCTCTCTCTGAGTTCTTTTCGAAGCACCTCTATTATTTCTACAGTTATTTTCCTGATTTGATCTTCTAGAAATCTCTGATTTTCTGTTTTATCGGGTTTTGATGTTGTGGGGTTGTGGGCCTTCATTGCTCCAGTATTATTCCTCTTTCCAATGATTTTGGAAGTTTGTGCCTTCTCTGGGTTCTTCCCTTGGGTCACTATGACTTCACTTAAGGTGTTCTGGTTCTCGAGTCAGTAGTATCTCAGACCCCACTACTCCTTTACTGGGTTGTATCACAGAGTCTCCGACCCAGAGAGTCGATAGAGGCTGCTTTAGACTGTGGGGGGTGCCAGGTTGCATGTTCTCCTATGGTGTGATATCTCTGCCACCGCCCCTCCCCCACTGGGTCAAGTCCTAGGGAGTACAGTACTGGGATTTCTCCTCTGTGGCCCGCAATTTGACTCACTGTTCTTGAGTACGCAGATGTAGCTGTACTGGACTCAGTGAATTCACTGCTGCTGCCGCCGGTGGCAATATGGCGCCGATGTTATGCCCTCGGCCGTGAGGCTGGCGTATTTTTTCTTCTCTGGTTTTGAGTTCCACTCTGAGTCCCTGAAGCATGTGCTGAGCTCAGCCACTGGGAGCTTTAGATGCCCTCTGCGCCGAGAAATCCCGCCTGGCTGTCCGCAGCGGCTCACCTCGGCCTGCTGTAGCCGTCTGGTGATCTCGCTGCTGCCGCCGGCAGTATGGCGCTGCTGCCGCGTCCTCTGGCATGAGGCCGGTGTATCTCCTCTGTGGCTCTGAGCTCTGTTCTCAGTCTGCTTTCTCTCTGGAGCCTGGTGATTTTTTTGTTTCTCTGGTGATGGTGTTTTCTGGCTATGAAAGGTGCTGATTTTGTCCCCTTTTGACTCTCGTTCTAACTCTTCACTCTGGACCTCAGGAGCATTTCCTAACTTACTAACTCATGGCTTTCAGTGCTTCTTGCTTCTCAACAAAGCATTGGCCACTTCAGCAGAGCTCCACATTAGAATTTAACCCTCTTTCCCTCTGCCGGACACTAGATACGGGTTCTTCCTAATCAATAAAAGTCTGCAGTAATTCATACTGCTCTCTCTAATTATTAGATCAATTATATCCGATATGCACGCGGAAAGGCCACGTTGCAAGAGAGACAAGGATGTTCTGAGGCCTAAGGCTGACAACCTGACGGTTTTAACATTCTTAACATTTTAAACCTTACCCCTAGAAATCTTACTAATAAATCTTCACTGTTGTCTCTTGATACACCCGTAAATCTAGGGAAATCATATGACCTTACACAGAAAATCAAGTGCCCATTTACAACGGCAATGTAGAGTTTAAATCACGTTGGTCCTTTCCGACTAAAATTTAAAGTAGCCTGCTCAGAGCCTGCTTGCCAAGCATGGGTTTGATGCTTCAGGAGGACTTTATTACACTCACATCCATTCTTTAATCTATTTTTTTCAGGCATTTTACTTGGTTCCATATGCAGTATAAGCCCCTTTCTGTTTTCTTTACTCTTCCTGATTTACTTTTTCTTAGCACTTACTTCAGGAGTCCAACGATGTTTTTTTTTTTTTTTTTTTAGTCCCACTCTTGAAACCCAAATATTCTCACTGAATGTTAAGCAACTGAGATGATGTGGACTCATCCCTTTTGTAACGTGCCATTAATAATTTTTTACATAAAAACTTACAAAAATTATTATGGCATCTGATTAAGCTATGTGAAAGAAGAGTGTTTAAGTCTCTCAGAAAAAAATGATGTATTATTTAAAACAATAATCTCTAGAGTTAGTTAAAAATTCAGTGCCAATTCATGCAATGAAGATGTAGTCAGTAGCTGCAGGGAGAATGCAAAAGAAAAAACGTATGAAGTAGTGTCTGCCTTGGAGTATTGTGTGGGGGCCACATAATACACCTAGGAGCATTGAAGGGAAGAGCCTGGGCTGCCCATCAGGACTTGCAAATCCACAATGTCGACATGGAGGGATTGCTATTTGTCCTACATTACACATAGAAAATTGAAAAATGATAGCCTCTTCAACAAATGGTGTTGGCAAAACTGGAAGATGCAGAAAAATGAAAATAGACCCCATTTTCTCACCCTGCACAAGAGTCAACTCAAGAGGGACCAAAGACTTGGAAATCACACCAGAGACCTTGCAGCTCCTTGAAGAGGGCATAGGTCCAACACTGCAACACATAGGCACGGTAAAAACTTATTCAACAAGACTCCAAAGACACAAGACACAAAAAGATGAATCAATACGTGGGAATGCATTAAACTGAAGAGCTTCTGTAAACCAAAGGAGCTATCAAAAAACTCAACAGAGAACCTATAGAATGGGAAAAAAATTGCCAACTATTCCTCCAATAGAGGACCAATATCTAGAATATACAAAGAACGAAAAAAACCTCAGCGCTAAGAAAACAAATACCCAATCAAAGAATGGGCAGGTGAACTAAATAGACATTTCACAAAAGAATAAATTCAAATGATGGATATGAATGAAAAAATGTTCAACATTATTAGCAATCAGAGAGATGCAAATCAAAACTATACCAAGATTTCACCTGACTCCAACTAGAATGGCAATCATTCAAAACACAAACAACAACAAATCCTGGCAAGGATGCGGAGAAGTGGAAACTCTAATACATTGTTAGTGGGATTGCAAATTAGTGCAAGCACTTTGGAAATGTATAGAGGATCCTCATAAGAATGGGAATGGACCTACCATATGATCCAGCAATGCCACTTCTGGACATCTACCCCAAATAATAGAAACCAAAATACCAAACTAATGCCTGTGTATCTGTGTTCATAGCCACACAATTCACCATAGCCAAACTATGGAACGAGCCAAGATGTCCATCAACAGATGAATGGATTACAAAACTATGGGATGTGTACACAATGGAATTTTACTCAGACATAAAGAATAAAATCATGTTGTTTACAAGGAAATAGACGGGACTGAAGAACATGATGCTAAGTGAGATTACTCACAAAAAGTAAGAAATCAGATGCCCTCCCTAATATGCAGAAGCCAGGGAGAAAAAGGCTCACAGAAGGAACTCTAGACGAGGAAGGAGAAACCACAGATGAGTGAATAAGGCCACCCAACTGAGGGGGTAAGAGGGGGAAAGAGGTTAATTCCCTGTTGTACACGATGTACATTCACAAACACGTCAGAGTCAATCACTGAGCCAAACATGAGAAGGAGGCAGGGGAGGGATGGGCGGGAGTCGGGGACGGGCTAACTGAGAGATGTGTGCGTGTGTGCCTCTGCCATCTTGTACCCCATTCAGATATATGACTACAATGCACCAATAAAAAAATTAAAAAAGTAAAACAAATGTGCATGTGCTAAAGAGAAAAAAACCCCGAAGCCTCACAGAATGGCCTGCCAAGCTCTCCCTGCAAGCTGGAGAGAGACGCCTAGGGAGGACAGGGAGAGATGTGAGCGTCCTCAGTGCTGCTGCAGATGGCCAGGGCTCTGCGGTGCTGAATACAGAGGGGAGGTGAAGCAGTCGCTTTATTGGGCCATAATTTCTCCACATCTATATACTTACCAAAGCTATTAAGTAGTATTTATTCATTTCCTTATTAGGAATCAATTTTACGGGATGCTTATTGGCCGAGTTAAGTTATTGGAGAAGCTATGGTTCGAAATTCATAGCCTTTGTTCCTGAATCACAATGAAGTTCCTCTACCCTCTGTCGGCTTCAGGAGCGAGAGTACCCAGGGGAGGCTAGGAGGAGATTTCCTGCAAAGCCACCAGGCCTTGACCGTCTCTTCAGGAGGCCAGACTTTAACCAATGGGCAAGGTGAAATGCTCAGAGAAAGGGCAACCGCAGGACACCTGTGGTGCACATCACACCCCTGGGCGGGCGGCCACCAGCCTCCCTGTCCCTCAGCCCTGGGGCTTTGCTGGCTGCTGGACCAGGTGCAGGTCTGGTTCAGAGAGAAAGGAGACCAGAGACCCTGCAAATCATTCTCCCACAGAAGTCAGGAGCCCGGAGGTCTGAGAGACCCATGAGGGCCACTGTCCCCTCACCGTAGCCCAAGCCACTCAAGCTGTTTCTGCATCCTCACAGCCACGCGTCACACCCAGTAAGGGGCCCATTGCTGTGCTGCTTTGGGTTTTAAATGCTTCTCCCTAAACGCAGCTCATGTGTTGAAGTCATGGCCCCAGTGCAGGGAGGTGCAGTGGTGCAGTCTGGCAGAGGAGGAGCGCTGGGGGTGCTGTTTTGCAGCATATCTATGTCCACAAGCCCCTCCGCCCTCGCTCCCTCTGCTTCTGGCCATTGTGACTGAGCGTGGCTTTCCCCGACCGTGCACCCTGCCACAGTAGGTTTTGCCTTGAAGCTGGCTGATTACGGACTGAACCTCAGAAACCATGAGCCCAAATAATCCTTCCCTGCTCTAAGTTGTGACGCAGCAACAACAGCAAAAACAGCTGACTAAAACAACAGATTCCTACTCCCCCAGTGGTTCTGACTCTAATGGCCGCCCACTGCTTATCTGCATGCAGGAGTCATAGGATGAGTCTAGCATCCCATCTATCTTTTTTTTTTTTTTTTTTTTCGGTACTGGGGATGGAATCTAGGGGCATTTTACCTCCGAGCTGTACCCCTCGCCCTATTTTTTATTCTTTTTATTTTGAAACAGGGTCTCACTAATTTGCAAAGGGCCTCAATAAGTAGCTGAGGCTGTCTGCGAACTGAGATCCTCCAGTCTCAGCCTCCCGAATGCTGGGATGACAAGCGTGCGCCACCGCGCCCGGCTCATCCTATCTATCTTAATGGGTTCTAATTGGCTGTGGATGAGACTCTTCTTTGCTGCATGGTTGTTTTTGTTTGTCACTGCTGTTTTTATTTTCTTTCAGGCGTGGAGTCCTTTTTATGCCTAGTTCATAGAAGGTGACAACATATAAGTTTTTGCTCAAATGAAGGTAAATTCATTTGGTAAGATTCAGATTTGCTCTGGTGGACGTAGCATTATGATAAAACCATTTTCAAATAGTCCTTTGCCCTTTGGTGCTTAATCTGCATTCTGCTGAGCAATTTGGAGGCAGATGTGACGGAAGGTAGGTATAAGTTTCATTCTGGGATCTTCCCCTTGACTTTGGCAGACTTCCTGAAGGAGAGGTGGTCTCTTTGACATCCGCACTGCCCTTGTTCCTGTTCCCAGGTCGCATTTGCCTTCAATCAGGTATTGCTGAGTGAATTAATGCCAGAGTCACAGGCCGGAGAAGAGCGTGGAAGTCCCCACGGCAGTGTCTTGGATCCACCGCACTTTGGGGGCAAGCTGACATTTCAAATCCTTCTCAGATGCTCATTAGCTCCCCTGGTCACTGCTGCATTCTCCTCTGACCTCAAAATGACTTCTCTTTCCACTCCCCAAGTAAACGAGACAAGGACTCCCAGCAAGCGCACTCCCAGGTTCCTCTCTTGCATCTGCTGATGGTCCCTCCGGAGGCCGGCGCCTGGACCCAGGCCCCTTCACACATGGATTTGGGCTCTTCTCTTCTCGGCAGGGCTACATCTTACTTCCATCATGTCTGTTCTGTTTTAGAGGATGTTTAGTCCACGGGCACTCGAATGGAGCTCTTTGAAGTGGAAGCACCATATAAATCTAAGGAAAGAAATATAAAATGCAGTTCCAATCACCTCCAGCCCTCCTCGCTCCCCAGTGCAAGGGGCCAAATCCAGCAGTCATTTTTCCGCTTTGATCGCTTCCCAGCAATGGCCTCCCCCTTTCGCCTAACACTGAACTCCATTTAGACCAGTTGGTGTAAATGGTCGCTGAAAACACAGGAATGTGTCTCTGAATGAAGGCCTTGCAATCACATGACCTGTGCCTCTTTAGAAGTCATATTGTAGACGCAGAAACACTACAGCCAGCAGAGCAGTGAAGTCAGATGTGTGAGTTTAGAGATGGGGGAAGGAGTTGTAATTCAGGAACTCCTCAGGTGCCCAAGAACAGAGGGCCCGATGTGCCCTGAAGCACAGGCAGGTGGAAGCTGTGGGCAGAGGCTCTAATCTGTGTACAGAGCGGGCACAGCTGACACTACCCTGCCCTGGAGTCTGTCATAGACACAGGGACACCAGTGTCATTTTTTTCAGTATTGGGGATAGAACGCAGGGGCATTCTACCTATGAGCGACACCCCCAGCCCTATTTTTTATTCTTTATTTTGAAACAGGGTCTTACTGAGTTGCAAAGGGCCTCACTAAGTAGTTGAGGCTGCCTGCAAACTGTGATCCTCCTGTCTCAGCCCCCCAAATGATGGGATTGTAAGCATGTGCCACCACACCTGGCTTCACCAGTGTCTTCTTGTTGGAGAAAATCCAGTGAGCAGTGTACATCGACTCCTCCCAACCACCACATGGCCTGGTGGCATTTCTACTGCTCATAGGAACTTGGTAAAGGTAGCATAGAGCTGCTGCTTATCCAAACACTCCCCAAGTCACTATCAAATATTCATTTCAAATATTCATTTGTGTTCTTTGAGTTGGTCAGGGAGACAAGTAACACTTAAATATGTTCTAAGCACCCGGCATATTGCCTCAACTAACGGTCTCAGCATTTGTGCAGTGTGGGTGCTAGTCACAGTTTTATAAGAAGGGAATGGACTCCAGGGGTGTAGGTCAAAGAGCTAATCAGGGACAGAGCTGGGGACTAATTCAGGTCTGCCTGGTACTCAGACACAAGATCATGTGCTGCCCCTACGGAAGCCTGGCCTTGCCGCTGGACCCCTGGTCCCACAGATACTCTCTACAGAGCTACAGATGCTTAAAGCAAAGACCAAAGGTTTCATTCTACAGTAGTTATAAAAGAACACAGATTAAAATGAAAATATAGATTAGAGACATAAGTAAGAGTACAAATTAATTCAGCAAAGGTATCAATACCCCTGGAGATTCAGACCAGCATGCGGCACTTGCTACCTTCTGCTGCAGGGGCTTCCCACGGTGCAGGTAGGGCGGCCAGGTCCAGAGGGGGAGGGGAGCAGGGCATGGCTGCTGAGATCCAGACTCCGTAGGTGGCTGTGTGCATCAGACGCCGTGCTGGAGTGAGAAGCGTCCCTACCAGTGGCTGTGACAGCCAGGTGCAGTGTCATTAAGCTCAGGAGACTCTTCTCAGGATCGTCCATGAAGTTGGAGACTGCGATGGCTTTTGCATTTCTCTTTGGTCTTCTGGCGTCCTCCCTGATGGTAACGAGGCAATCTCCCCAGCTGGATGATGTGATGCCTGTCACCTCTATGCTCCAGGTGGTGTCCTGTGTTCCCCCTTGCTTTCTAGTTGAATGCAGTTATGTAAAAGCTGGGTCCCACGAATCCAGCTGAGGCCTTAAGCTGCTAACAGGCCTAAGTGGGCAGAGTATAGAAGGAAGTTCCAAGGAACTTTTCTCCCTGGAATGCCCCAGCTACTTTGAACTCTGGGTTCTGGAATGGCTGTGCAGCCGGTTGGCTGGCTACGTGGCCCACTCTACCCCTACTTCAAGGAAAATCAGGCACATCCACATGGTCCATGTCATCAGGTGCAAGAGAGTATTTGAGGACACTTGGTTATTTGGCTATCTCCCATACACTTTTTGTGTGAGGATGGGAATCCTTTAATAAAATCCTGAAAAGTCACTTATGTTGAAGCGTTTCTCAAATGCTAGGATGTGTAAGGACCTGCAGATTTTTCTGGCACCCACAATACAAATTGGGAGAGGCATTCTCCAGCTTTGACAGCCCATGGCCAGCCCCAGAAGCCTTGGGTCCCTGTGGCCACCAAGGTCCAGGGACCAGCATGGCCATGGCTGCTCTGGTGACTCATGACGCAGTGGCAGCAGGGGGCCCAGGACAGCAGAGCCGAGGAGGGCCGCACTGTGTCCTGGGGATAGTCTGAAGCTTGGCAAAGACCTGGTTGTTCCTGGAGGCCCCGGCCAGGCACTCCACAGGCCTCACTGCTGTGGAGTCCCGACAGGCGGAAGGTGTCAGAAACACCTCCCAAACCCAGCTTAGGGGGCTCCAGAGAGGAAGGGGGAAGGAGGAAACACCTTCAGTCTCTGTCCTCTTATTCCTGCTAAGATCCTCCTGGGATGGCAACACTAATGAAATGAGAATACAAGGAACAGGCCAAGGCTCTGCTGGATGCCCGGAGCTGCCTGCCACCAAGTGAAACCCTTTTGGGAGGTGTTCTTCCTGGTTCTGTGCCGGGACTTATCCCCCTGACTTCCGTAGAGTGGACCTTCCTAATGATCAAGCTCTGTGTGCAGACGTGCCTGTTGGCTAACTCACTGTCTTGGTACAGAAGGTGGAATGAAACAACACCTTCTGATGTTTCTGGGCTCACGTGGGTGCAGCTTCACTTTGACATATGAGCAAATGCCATCTTTCATTTGGCTTTTTGGGGGTGTACTGAAAAACTGACGCTAGTCACTTGGTTTCCTGATGAACTCATGTGCTCGGGAGCTTTTAACATATTCTGAAATAAATCAGATTGAGGGCATTGATGGATACGTGCTGGGCTGTGAACTGATTGTGGGGTCCAAAGATGTGCCACTTTGTGGTGACCGCTGGCGAATGTGGGTTCAGGAAGGCACATCACATCAGCAATGCAAGTGTCGGCCACACACTGAGGTTACAGGATCAAGGACACAACTTGCTGGAGGCTGTGCAGAGTCGAGCCACCGCTGTGGGGGCCTCAGGGTTCTTTAAGAGCACAGAGATGTGGCTGGAAACTTCCTCGTGAGGGTCGAAGGCTTCTTTCCTGGGGCATCAGGGAGCCAGGCTGAGCCTCTTCAGCTGGCTGAATGGCAGCACTGGGGATCAGACAGACTCCCTGATGGAGCTGTCATCAAAAGAGGAAATCGCCCGCACATTTTCCCAGAGTATTTCAAGAGGAACTTTACAATTGCATGAAAGGTGCCATTGCACTTGAGGCTAAAAACCTGACTTTTATGCAAAGAAAAGCCCAACAAAGAGTTTCAGATCTAATTAAGGGAGGGATCCGTGATCCAATGATACACGTGCAGTGTCTACAACAGTTCTGGGATTGAAGTCTGATACTTTGCAGGCCCACTTAATAATGACTTTAAATGCTTCTACTAACATTTCACACATCAATAAATGCCCTCTCCTATAAAACTCTCCTTTGCAAAGCTCTGCCCTGGGCCGCTTTCTGTCCGAGCCACACTGAAGTTTTCTCTGTCACCAGCACTAGCCTGCTTGTTACCATTTCTGCCCAGGGGCCAGGGACTCTTTTTCTCTTTGGGATGCCTTCTCTCCTATTCTGGACTAACTCCTTTTTATATTTTGGGACTCCAGATCAGCATCTCTTCCTCCAGAAGACCTTCCTAGGGTGCCCAAATCTGGTGTAGATGTCCCTAAAGCAAAGCACCTTTCTCCTAAGTGCATGTCATTCCGAGATTCTGAGTCTGTGTTGTCAGGTGTCATTCAACGTCCCCATATAGACTAAAAAGGTGCTGAATATAGGCACCCTCCCATCCCCAGCCATGTGTAGTCAAAGGGTGATAGGGACAGATTGCCTGCTCGTGAGTAGACTGCCTCTCCTAGAATCACGGGAAGGCTATATACTTTTCAGCTGCATTTGTAGCTAGGTGGGGACAAGGTAGTCAGCGGAGCATAGGAAGATGTTACAGATGCCCTGTCCTGCTTGGTGGGCTGTGGAAAAATTTGCCCCACCCAACCCCAAACACCTTTCTATAGTGGCCATGGAGGCCAAGGCTCTAAGGTGTGGACATCAGGGATGGAGTAGGTAGAGAGAGCTTCCAAGAGAGCTGCCTGAGTCTGGCTAGATTACAGTGCGAGCGGAATGCACCTCGACTGCTTTTGAGCCTCGGAGATCTGGAGGGGCTTGGTTTCCACTGCGGTCTAGCCCACTTTAACTAGTAGCTTACTCAATAGCTACCCATGACATAAAAGAATCGGTGGGCTCTCAGAGCACCGTTTTCAACAGATGTGCTTCTGTGGGAGCTTGGGACACCTCCTTAGGCAATGGGCAGGTGATACGTGGCTACCAGATAAGGATACCTGGAAGGGTGTAGATGGAGACACCCGGGGACAGCCCTGCATATCACTCTTCAAGTGCTCCACTGTCCACCCTTCCCCTCTGCTAACTCCCTGCCAGGTCTCCTTCAGCAAGAGTTGTAGTGCCAGGAAAGGGAGTCCTGTGTGTCTGTTGCTAAGGCCATGGGACCTGCTCACACAAGCTCTAGAAGCCACATGTGGACCAGAAACATTGCTAGTCCTCTAGATCTTGTGTGAGCAGGTCCTATGGCCTTAGCAACAGACACACAGGACTCCCTGGGAGCATTTGAAGGTGGGTGCTGCCTACTAAATGCTATGCTACTGGGAAGGCACATACATCCTTGAGGCCTGAGGAAAAGCAAAGAAGAGCTGAGTGGAGAAATGCATCAATCTGTGTGGTGGGAACAGGAGCCTCCCCAGCGGAGCTGGTGTGGAGACACAGCCAAGTCCACGTGAGTGCTACCAGCATGTGGTACATTTGCTCACAAATACTCAATATTGGTGGGCATGGAGGATCAATACTGATGGTTTTGGAGTCCCTTGGTGCCAATTGAGAGGAGAACTGGTAGATCAGACTACTAGTCTGATTGGAGATGCTACTTGCTCAGATGGTTCAAATCAACTGGCGTGTAGCTAGTCAGAATGCATGTTACAAAGCCGGGCGCCGTGGTGCACGCTTGTAATCCCCGCGCTTGGGAGGCTGAGACAGGAGGATCGTGCAGGTTCGAAGCCAGCCTCAGCTGGCTTAAGAGACCCTGTTTCCAAATAAAATATAAAATAGGTCTGGGAGTGTAGCCCAGAGGTAGAAGGCCCCTGGGTTCCATCCCCAGTACCACCAAAAAAAAAAAAAAAAGCACATTACAGGCAGAATCACCAAAGTCCAAATCATTTCTCCATCAGCTCCTTGCTCTGTGGGCTTGGGACAGTTATGCCTCTTCTGTCCCTTTCCTCGGTAACTATGGCATGGAACGGGAGAGCACCCCTCAGGTGGGTCTTAGCGGGTCAGTGAAGCCAGGCACTTTGTATTTTGGAAGAGTGTGTGGCTTACTGTAAGGGCTGAACAAACCCTAGTTGTTAGTAACTGTGGTTCTTTAATGAACACTGTAATAGCGAATCACTTGCTCTGCTCAAGAACACTTGGATAATCTTAAGGTGTTTCCACATTTTATTTTGAACTGCTTTTAGTGGCACCCATAAAAGTACCATCATGATATTGTACTATAAGCAAGACAGTCAAATGCCAATCAGATTTCAACAGCTAGTGGCCTATAAAGTTTACTGTTACTCATCCTCCTTCAAATAAACATTTGTATCACTGCTCTGTAATTAAACTTAAGTAAAGTACTCAGCTGCCAATGGGAGCTCTGTTTTGTTTTCATGAAGCAATAACCTCCACTCTGACGTGCTGTTCTTTCAGGGCGTCTTTCTTCTTGAAAGTGAACACTGCCCATCAGCACCGTGGGGTCTGGGTGACGGGATGCTTCCGTACCATTAGAACCCTGTCCAAGGACAACGTCCAGCATTTACACGTCTGGGCCCATGCACTTCAATAAAGAGGAGCGATGGGATCTGAATTAATGAACAGGTACATTGTCAGTAAAATAGAATGTAAAAGAAAAAATTATGGAAGGGTCTAGCCCGAGACTTCCAGATGTCAAGATGAATATCCTTAGGTACACGATGACTGAGAAGGATGTTTATAATTCTTTTTGGACATAACTACATGTGAGTCAATTTTATACTATATTGTGAAGAGTCACGGCATCAAAAGAAGTGATGGGGCCCCAATGTCTAGTTTTTAAAGCAAGCATGAATGTCTAGTTACTTGGATCCTTAAGAGTTTCTCTGCAGAACCACAGACTCACCAGGCACAGTGAACTGCCCCTTTCTACATAAAGCACCATGGTCCCGCAGTGTGTTCCGGAGGTAACGTGCCCTTCCTTGCCCAGCGCCCAGTGTCCAGAGGTCTCCCAAGGATTTGGTCACTCCTGTCTACTGGTTAGACACTCTTGAGTGGCAGGAAAATGTGAAGCCATCACAGATCTTTTTGCCTCCTCTAATTCCATAATGAAACTCTGTTAGCAATATCTCGCTGTCAAAACTCACCTGGTTTGAGGTAAATATGCCAGTGTTCACTCTGAGATAGTTGATAACTCTGTGCTTCCTTCTGAGTTCAGTGAACCTTTGCCATAGCCACAGAGAATGGCCTAAGAGCATCATCCTGCTTCAGGACCTGGAGTGAAAGTAGGACCCTTTACTTTAGTCTCTATACTTTTTATCGGGAGGTGGGGCATGTCTAGCATCCTGACACTTGATTCAGAAAATACTCCTGGCTGCATGATGGTCCATGAACAGTACAGTCCTCTGAGGACAAAAACCCAGAAAAAGCAAATATACTCACTGAGGGATACCACGGACTTATGGTATGATGCTCTGGACTTCTGGTACGAGACAGTTGCATGCACCACATGTACACATGGAGAGTAAACTCCTGCCCATGCTGATGGGTGTGGTGGGCACACCAATTACACCAGTCAATCAGAGCTGTTGATGGCATGTAAGCCTGGGTACGACCACAGTGCAGTTTAGTGACTAAACATCCCCTGGGAGGAGACAGGACTCAGGTATTAATGGTTCATGAAAAGGCCCTTTGAAACATGAAGGAGGAAATGTCTTAGTACAATGTGCAAAAATCATTTGATATGCACTCCATATTATTCCATAAGTAAAATCCCCTCAGAATCTAATTACTTAACAAGTGTAAATCCATATGTTACTTTAAAAATAATAGATCGTAAGCTTGGCAAATACATATAGAGTTGTGAAAATAACTGTGATGTCTAATAATAGATGTTCTTTAGATAAAATAATAGATGTTCCTTAGGTAAGCATCACAAATTTGTATAGAGTTATGAAAATTGAACTTCCCTACCTATTATAATCCCCGTGGCTCAGAGCAGGGCAGCCGGTCACTGGGAATCAGTGAACATTTGTGGGGCTGGGGCAGCAATTTAGAGAATCACTTGGAACAATCTTCGACATGCAGCTCTCTAATGGGTAAAGTCTGGAGCCCTGGGATTCTTGGACCATTCTAGTTTTCTTATAACAGTTAAGCTGAGCCCAATATGCGTCTACATTCTCAGCTAAAATGGATCAGAAGATGATTTATTAGGTTTTTAAAATATTTGCGAGTTGCCTTGACATTTACTTAATATTGCCTCCTCTTGCCGTGTGCTTGCTAGCGTGAGAACCATACGTGTTGAGCCCGGAAGGAGTTTTGGTGGGAGGCCCCCCAAAAAGGTGTCATTATTTATCCTTATTTTCCTTTAAGAAAAATTCAATCTCTCCCCTATACTCTAAGACCTCAGGAGCCAATCTTTATGTTGTGCTTTGAGTATGAAAGAATCTTTGCAATACAAGTATACTTGACTGGCCTGTGGGTGTCTGACGGTCTGTGCTGATGAACCAGACTTTTTGGGTGCTCTGTGGGACTTTCTCTAGCCTTACGAAAAAGGCAAATAACCAAGGAAGAGCGATGGGTGATTTTCATGTGAAGAATGATATATAAAGAACATTTAGATGAATTCAACAATTACAATGAATAGTCCTAGCCACATCAATTTTAGATATGTTCGCAAGTGGGAAATGATTTCAATTTATATATGTCATTTCTGATATTTCTTCAGTAGCTGAGGCAGAGAAAAAAGAAGAGAATTTTTGAATTTCTGTTAACTTGATCTGTAATCACTTTTTTTGGTGGCTTTTTGTGTTTAAATAGTTGGCAGGGGTCAAATAAAGTTCAGGAGTTTAACTCAAGTAGTGTTCCAGACTTCTATATGAGAGTACATAGCTAAGAAACGAAGAATAAGTGAATAAGTAAAATTTAAACAAGCGATTTAAATAAATTAAAACGAATAACTAAAATTTAAATGTCCAAGGATGGCAGAAGCATGGCATGGATGGAGAGAGTAATGGAGTCCTAGCAAGCAGGGCCTTGCGGTCACTGTGCACGTTCTGGTGTTTCTCCCTGCGTGAAGTGGAGAGCCATGGGAAGGTGCAGATCAGAGATAAGGAGTGACGTAGAATCAGAGGAGCCATTCGCTCACCTCTGTGCAGGGTGTGGATTAAGGCTCAAGGCTTCCGATAAGGATGGGGAGTGCACCGTGCTATCTAAGGATTAATCACGATGAGTAGTGGTCACCTAGGACAAACCCATCTCATGGTAGGCATGACCAGTGAAGCAGGCCATTCGCTACAGATGCCTGTGCTTGGGATTGGACTTGGCTCTGGATGGATGGATGACAGTTCAACCCATCACCATCCATCACAAAGCAGTCCTCAGTGCCTGGACTTGTCTGTGGTCACCCATCTTCCAGATTAACGCAGCCACCCCCTTCCCCATTAACAAGTAAGACCTGTGGTAGAACTTGGCATGGCGATCTACTTTAAATTTCAGACTCGTTCTCTTTTCAGTATTACAAAAGTAGGTTGAGCCAGGCGTGGTGGCTCACGCTTGTAATCCCAGCACTTGGGAGGCTGAGACAGGAGGATTGCGCAGGTTCGAAGCCAGCCTCAGCTACTTAATGAGGCTCTCAGCAACTTAGTGAGACCCTGTTTCCGAATAAAATATAAAATGGGTCTGGGAGTATAGCCCAGAGGTAGAAAGCTGCTGGGCTCCATTCCCAGTACCACATATGAACACACACACACACACACACACACACACACACACACACCCAAAAGTAGGTTGATATTCATACCTCAAACCTGAGTTTAATAGGAGAAAGAAAAACATCATGTAACAAACATCATGTAACTTCCATGGTCCATTTGCAGTAAGAGTGAAGTCAGCAATACTGTGTCCCTCCCCGAGAGAAGAGCGCGGCATTTGTGCTGGGGAAGTGTGTGCGCTGTGGATTCCTTGTTCATCCCTCATTACTTTGTCAAAGGAGGAACCGCCTGCTCTGACCAGGCGGGCGACAGGCGGGGGTGGGGCACAGGAGGCATAAGGTCCTTCCTCTGTCCTCACTGGCTGGCTCACAGGCCACGGTGGCAAATGCATGAAGAGGCTGCACCTCATTCCACGAGGACCTGAGGGGCACCTCTGTGTGCCAGGTCTTTCCTGGATGCTTGAGATGTGTCCGTGAATGGCAACACTTCTGTTCTAGTGGGCAGAGATAGTGGTGGGTGATAAAGGCCATAATGATGTGATGTTGTAGGGTGTGTTACATGGTGCTATGCAGCGTAGGCAGGGTGTGCAGGGAACCACTCATCTTGTTAACAGGTGGGCACAGAGTTGTGTATGAGGCCTGAACTCTTTTTTTTTTTTTTTTTTTTTGCAGTACTGGGAATGGAACCCAGGGGCATTCTACTTCTGAGCTCCACCCCCAGCCCTATTTTTTTTTTATTCATTATTTTGAAACAGGGTCTCTCTGAGTTGCAAAGGGCCTCACTAAGTAGCTGAGGCTGGCTGCCAATCTCAATCCTCCTGTCTCAGCCTCCAAAGTACTGGGATTACAATCATACACCATCATGCCCAGCTTGAGGCCTGCACTCTTACACAGAGCTTTGAAGGGAGGTGGGGGAGAGGGAGTCCTGTGAATCCCTAACCTGGGGACAGAAATGTAGTTTTCCTGGCAGTAGGAAGAGCCAGAGCTCAGACTCTGTTAGCAATATCTGCGATGTGTCCAAGGATCCCAGGAGCCTGGTGTGGATGGAGTTCAGAGCCGGAGGGGGAAAAATGGCACCCAGCCCAGAGAGTAACAGAGTTATAGCAAGCAGGGCCTTCCTGGTCATTGTACAGGTCTTGTGTTCTTGCTGTATAGAGTGGGGAGCCCTGGGAAGGTCCAGAGTAGATATGGGAGTGAGACAGGAGCAGCAGGGCTCTTCACACACCGCCGTGCATTACGGGGCAAGGCTCCAGGTAGGGAAGGCAGGAAGGAAGGCTGTATTGCCCTGGGAGGAGGCGTGATGGTGGATGCACCCAGGGAAGCAGGCAGTAGTCACGGGTGACAGGGTCCTCTGGTGTGGACTGGAGATGGGTGGTCTGTTTGCTCATAGACTGGTGGAGGTGTGAGAGGACTGGGCTGAAGGCTGATGCACAGGTTACTTTTTTCTTGACCTGAATAACTTGAATACTGGAATTTCTTCCATTTGGACAGCCATTTCTTCCATTTCTTCCATTTGTGTGAGAAGAGGCCCAGTTTGCACAAGGGCTTCAGAGGGCAGAGAGAGTTGGTGGTGGCGGAATGTGACTTGGGGATCTCCTCTGAGTCCAGAGCTAGCTGCAGACTTGGGAGTTGGTGCCACTGAGACCCATGGGATGGGGCCAGGTGGCCAGGGTAGTGTGGGTGTCGAGGAATAAAGGGAGAGCTCCAGCGAGTCTCAACATTAGGAATTCCCGGGGACCTGCGAGCATGGGCGAGGGGGATGGCAGAGGAGGGCCCGGAGGCAGGAGGGAGATCCAAACAGCGCAGCCAAGTGGAGCTGGAGAGGCCCCTGGGGAGAGAGCAGGTGCCCGGAGCCCTGTGCCCAGGAGTCCATCGGGACGCAGACTAGCAGGGAGCCTTGGTTTTGGCACCAGTCAGGCCCCTGGGGAGCCGCACGGGCAGCTTGGAGCGCCCACAGGGAATCACGCTTGGCATGGCACCATGAGAGACGGAGAAGAGGGCAGGGATGGCCAACAGGCAGTGTCGATGTGCACCTGGGGCAGACGCAATGCACTTCCAGGCAGAGAGAAATCACACAGGAAAGGTGGCCTTGGGCCCAGTCACTGAGGACAGGAAGGGAAGCATCAGAAGCCCTGGGAGAGGCAGAGCGCCTGCAGGTGTAGACTGGCGAGGGTATGGCATGGCCTGTGCGAGGTTGGGAGGTGGGCAGCGGCGGCCGGGGCGGGAGAGCCACCTGCTGTGCTGGCCTCCGGGCTTCCATTCTCCCTTCTTTTGGGTGGTTGCCTCCAGACTCTCGGAATTCAACTCCAGAACTCCTGCAGAGGCTCGAGGGCCTCCTTAGTGATTTAGTTAAGGAGAAAGAATAGCTCGGGATTCAGAGTTGGGCATGTGCTTCTGACTGCCATCCTGCATTTAGCTCACAGAGGCAGAGACACTTGCAGCCACATAATAGCCTGCTGCCCCAGCTCTTCCAGAGTGCCTCCAGGTGCCAGTGTGGCCCTGAAGTAGCCCAGGCATTTGGAGGCAGAGACAATGAAGTGGCCTCAGGATCAGAGAGAAAGCTCGCCATTGAAGGCTCTGTCTCAGAAAGTGATTCACGAGGGGCTGTCACAGATGTTGAGGATGGGCTCCCTGCCGGGGAGGGCAGGCGCAAGGAAGATGGCCCCCCTGGAAATACTGTCAACACCCCGACAGGTGCACGGGGGAGCACAATGGATAGGAAGAACTGTTCTCCGGGACAAAGT
This sequence comes from Muscardinus avellanarius, assembly GCF_963383645.1. Taxonomy (NCBI): domain Eukaryota; kingdom Metazoa; phylum Chordata; class Mammalia; order Rodentia; family Gliridae; genus Muscardinus; species Muscardinus avellanarius. The sequence goes on from NC_137803.1 coordinate 2,503,617, forward strand.
CCTTTGATTGCCGGGGTCTGAAGAATAGCTCTAAGGTGGGGACCGCTGCCTCCAGAGATGCTTCTTAAGTTTCCTGGACCCGAGAAGAATGTGCCTGCATGTGATGCCCGAGCTGTGTGCTTGCCTCCCACGGAGAAGGCGCTCCGACGCTAAGATTCTCAAATTCCCCATGAAAGCAGTTATTTTTGTCAGACAGGGAATTGTGAGCAGTCCTTGAAGTCCGCCCTCCCCTCCCCAGCGGCTCCCCTTGACCCGCCCTGCCAGGGATGGTGCAGACGCTGAGACTGAAGCAGGGCAGGAGATCCAAGCACCAAGGCCCGTTTGTCTGGAAGAAAGTGGTGTGGTGATGATGATTTTCAATTAAAAAGTTTTACTGGATATTCTTTATCCTCCTTCACTGGGTTAAAAACTTCATGGGGTGTGAATAACACCAGAAGTAAGTGAGACTAGGAAATCTCTCCACGGAGCACAGAATAATTCGCCATTTCTTCAGCTTCCTGGGGCTGGTCACATCAAGTTTGGTAAGCAGGGACAATTTCTGCCACTTAGCCCCAGCACTTGAAGAGCAATTTGTATTTTCTTTGATGCCCCGTGTTAGATTTAGAAAACATGAAACTGGAACATTTCTGCATTTCAGAAGCAATGGGTATTCCAGACCTGGGGAATTGCTCATGGCTGATTAAGAAATCGCTGAGACGCCTGAATGAATCTACGTGGTGTCGACCACAGGCGAGCTTTTATAAATCGTTGCGAGTCTGGTCTTCCTTCTGCAGTGCGCCGCCTCTATCGGGGTGGTGGCCTCTTCTGGCCTTCGCTCTCAGCTTGTCCTGGGAGGAGGGATCATAAAACCAGGGGGGTGGCAGAGCGTCCCTGCTCTGTGATCAGTGGTCAAAACACACGGCCCGACCTTCTGCCTGTGATTTACACCTACGTGTCTTCTGGGCTGAGTTGTGGGCCTTGTTAGTCGGCTCCCTGGTGCCCGGGTCAACTGTGCGCTGGCCTTTCTCTCTCTGGCTGCCACATCTTTGTTCCTGATTCTGTCTCTCTGTGGCTTCTGCTTCCATGTCTCCGCCTCCTGTGATGATGCCTCAAAGCCTCTGTCGTCCTCCTCCCTGGACGCTTTGCTACCTGCCCGCCTCCCTCTCTGCAGGGCACCATCTGTCTGCTCACTTGACTGCTGCCGCACCAGCTAATGTCACAGCACTGTCTCCGTTCAAGCCTTCCTCCTTTCTTAGCTCATGAGATCGCCAACCAGGCCCCTAGTGTGAAAGTCCCAGCCAGAGTTACCCTGCATGGTGCCATCCCGAGCCCGGTTTCAGTGTCTACAATGGCCAGGAGAGAAAGGTCACAGGTAGCTGTTTTGGTCTGCTTTTGTGTTGCTGTGACCCAAATACAGGACATGCCAGCACAGTGGAGGGAAAGCATATTGGGGTTGGACTTTCAGAGGTACAGTCCAGAGTTGGCCAACTCCAAGCCAAACATCATGGCAGTGTGGAGCATGGCAGAGGACAGCCACTTATCTGATGGATAGCAGAGTGAGTGACAGGAGGTGACCAGGGACAAATATAGTCCCCAAGCCACACCCCCAGTGACCTAGCTCCTTCAACCATACCTCACCTGTCTATTTCACTACCCCATAGGGTTAGAGTTAGGGTTAGGTTAGGGTTAGGGTTAGGGTGAATTCAGTGAATTCACCCATTGATGAGATTAAAGCCCTGATTCAATTATTTCACTCCAGAAAAACATTTGCTTTGCCATTAATTGAGATTTTCCAGGGGGCATTCGATATTCAAGCCTTAACAGGGCTCCAGCCAGAGCTCACAAGAGCGGTGCCGATTGTGCGGAAAGAAGGAGCTCTTCTTCATCTAAAAGAGGAAGAATCTGACAGTCCCCCAAGTAAAAAAGTAAGTCTTGTAGAAAAAAATAACAATAGCTGACACACATATGGGGCTTTTGATATTCTTTCCTCAGTTCTATGTATATGTATTGAGTCATTTAATCTTGTAGCAATACAGTAAGGAGAGCATTTGGTGGGCTTCATGTTGTCCATAGGCAAGCACAAGGGACCCCAGGGGCTTCCCCGGGACTACATAGTGTGGGGCTCCCTCCTGGGTGGCTGGGCTGCAGAGTGTCTTCTCCCAGCTTGGACTCCTGCGGGGTTTCTGAGAGAAGTCAAGTTTCTGTGAAGTCCACCAATTTTGAACAATGTCTACACATTCCAAAGGTGAAACAGAATAGTGAACCGTATGGAGTCCGTGGCTGGGCTGCCATGCCACCAAGGCCCCGGTCAGAGGGCCAGAAAAAGCACCCAGAGGCCGGTCTGTGTGATCCCATCCCTGGGCATCCTGGTGGGGATAGAGCCACAGCACTGCTGAGCCAGGGTCCCAAGGCTGCTGCTGTGATGTCCTCTGATAAAACTGTAGATGCCGGACATGGTTTACTTGACCCCTGTGTAGGTGGAGAGATGTGGTACCAAAGTCCAGGTCAGGATTTCTCCTTTTTTAAAAATTTTTATTTTTGGTACTGGGGATTGAACCTGGGGAGTTCTACCTCTGAACTATACCCCCAGTCCTTTTTGATTTTCTTTTATGTTGAAACAGGGTGTTATAGTTAGATATACAATGTCTCCTAGAGAGCTCACTTATTAATGCTTGGAGCTGATGTGATTGAGTCATGAGATGAAAATCTCAGCAGTGGATTAACATGTTGTACTGGGTTTATCCGTGTGGACACCCAGGACAGTAGGGTGGGACTGGAGGCGGGCCTTAGGGATTATAAAAATGGTTCCTCTTCCCCTTGGCTTTTTTTTGCTCTGGCCTCCATAATATGAGGAGCACAGCCCACATCCTCTCCCTCTCTCTAATGCCCATCGCCATGCCCTGAGATCTTTGGTCTGTGGCTTCACATGGGCTGAGCATGAAACAGTAAGAAAATAAAATATTCTTTTCTCTGTGTTACCTGGTCAATCTTTTAGATTATAGCTTCAAGAATGCTGAGTGGGACACAGGATCTTGCTAAGTTTCTGAAAGCCTCACTAAGTTGCTGAGGCTGCCTTAGACCTGTGATCTTCTTGTCTCGGCCTCCCAAGTACTGGGATTACAGATCTGTGCCACCATGCTCAGCTGACTTTCTCTTTTAAAAAGCTGTTTTAAATGTTTCTGCACCGCTGAGAGAGATCTGTGAGTGAAGTAGCTATTACATGTGCCCACTTGTCCCACCCCAGCAATATTAGGTCATCTCAGCTCTGTTATTTCAAAAAGGTTGATTACAGGGGTTTGTAGACACATCTAGACTTCAGGAAACACCGCCGAGGAGCAGACCCAGGGTGGTCTGTGTCAGTTGGCCTCACAGCCCCGCCTGGCTGAGGCCCTCCATGGTCCACTATGCTGGGGTCTTCAGAGTGGGCAGAGGGGGTGCTAGACATGAACCCTTCACCAGTGGGCTTATGAGAAAAGAAAATCAGTACCCAGGAGGTCGCTGAAGTAGAGTGGAGTGCAGCGATGACTAGGAGTGAGACAAGAATGTCGAGGCACTGGCGGTCAGCAAGGGCTTCAGCGTGCGCTACGGGAAGGGCTTCCTGGAGGGGAGGGTGGTTACAATCTGTCTGAGGGGAACAGGATTTTTCTGAAGGGGATGAAAGGGAGGGCAAGGAGCTGAGCCTCCTTCCACACCTGTGGTCCTTTGGGCACCTTTGCAGGCATCTAGCACACGGAATCCGATCTCAGAGTTTTCCATAACTCGCAAGGAATGTGCCCTTTCCAGGTACATTTTCCTTTGACTCTTAGTTTCTTCATGAATGCACGGGAGGCCACATGGCGGAGTGAGTGGCAGCCAAGTCCACAGGCGGGTGAGAGCTCATGTGTCTCAGAGAGATGTGTCTGCTCATACTCATCGTGACAGCCACCAGAGACGCGGATGCTCACCTGTGTCTCAGCTCCGCAGAACTTTGCCCAGTCTGATAAACCAGGGTGCCATGCAGGGAGTGGCTGGAGGACCACCATGGAGGATCTCAGAGGTGGATCCAGGGATCTGGATGTGACACTCTAGGCAAAGGGGCATCCATGAGGAGACAGACATGAGACACATATTTAAGAAAGGTTGAGGTGCAACGGGTATGAGTGATTGGGAAGGGAGTCCGGCTGGGCCCTCTCTAAGGAAGGTGTTCTTGTCATAGACAATGAGAATTTTGGGGCCAGGATTGGAGATGAAAACGAGGAAGATTCAGAGGATCAGGTGACATATTGGATAAGGGGCCTAAAGAGAGAAGCCTGAGAGAGGCAGCAGGGAGCAGGGGCTCGTCTGGGGGGGCAGCAGGGCAGACACTGAGGGGCCTCTGTCTCCCCCCCCATTCTCTGAAGCTGAGACCACGCTCTCTCGGGGTCTTTCCCTGAGTGTGCTCTCTGGCCAATCATGGAGAGGCTGAGAGGCCAGGGAGTTAGCCCCAGAAGTAGCCCTCAATCCAGGCATGGGATTCCTCGGAACCCTCCGAGGTGAGTTAAGAAGTACAATGCACCCTCGGAAGTGCCCCAGGGCTGAGCCCAGGTAGTGGTTTCTCCTGCTCACACACATGGCTTCCCTCTCTTTCCTGAAAGCCTCCTCGTCTAAGGTCTGGGTTTGGGGGAACTGGATCTACGAGAGTGGAGGTCCTACTCAGAGATGTGCAAAACATTTAAAGAGGGAAGAGAATCTACTTTAAGCTCATGAGGGGAGTTTCCTACTTGAAGGAGTGTGGAGATGATTTCCTACTAATCCTGAGTTCCCTTCCCTGGCCTCCCATTCGTCCCTGAGCCAGTGTGAAGTTGGGAAGGGTGTGTGTGCAAAACGTGGTGATGACGCCTATTAGCTGTTATCTCAGAGCATCCCTATGTGCTTTGAACAAGTGAGCAAAGTACTGATTCTAAGTACTTCCGGTACTAAACAAAAACAGTCTTCACTCACTGCACAGAATGGTGCTTTTCTTGCACCGTGGGAGGCGAGTGGTATGAGAACTTGGTGTCTGCATTACAGTGTGTGTGGTTAGGAAGTGAGACCTGCCCAGACTGAGAAGCACAGGTGCACACCGCTATCGTCCACGTGGCGCCATGTACGCACTGCGTACTGACCAGCACGAGTTGTGATGAGTTTTTGTGGTGATATTTGCCTGTTTTGAAAGGCGGCGTCTTTGCAGGAAATAAGAGCAGCGGTCTGAATGTGCGCCCTCCCCGAGCTCAGGCTGAAGTGAATTGCTGTGGGGCAGCAGCGAGAGCTGGTGGTCAGGCCGTGGGGACGCCGCTCCCATGTGCTTGCTTAGAGGCCTTATTGTGGGAATGACTTTCTGTGATGGGAGCTGGATTTCTGGCACCAAGGATGCCTCAGCCCAAGTTCTCTCTTTTATGCCTCGCCTGTGCCCTTCCACGGTGTCATAATGCAGCCTGGAGGTGAACATCAAACACTAGTTCTGTGCTGTTGGATTCTCCGGGCTCCAGGACTATGAGCCTAGTAAACTGCTCTTGGACATGGATGTTCTGGTCAGTGACCTCAGATCAGATGTTCATTCAGCTCTAGGGAAATGCAGCAGGCAGCTAGTGCAGCCAGTTGATCCTGCGGGGCCTGGCAGACAGGGCTAGACCTCCCTGAGCCAGGCAGATGGGGATGCCCCTTCTTGGGTTAGGAAAACTGAAAACCTCTTGGCAGGGGCCACTAGCGGTATTCCTTAGTAGGTGAGCTCAGCTTCAACAAGGCAGGAGGAGTTAGTGGGTGGGAAGGGGCTGTCCAAGTGGGCTTGGAGGTGGACTTCTTGTGTGGGTCTCTTCACCTGCCCAGTGGAGCAGGGCAGACGGGACCACTCTTCAAATTAGAGTTATTGATATAGATATCTACCTCCAGCTCCTTGGTAAATGTTAAATTTCAGAGTGAACCATTAATGTCTGGTGTGTGTGTGTGTGTGTGTGTGTGTGTGTGTGTGTGTGTATTACTGTTCTTAAGATGTGCAAAATCCCCATGAAATCAGGGTGACCTTTGACAATATTGACAGAGAATTCTCTTCAACCTGGAGTGTCATTGGAGAGAAAAGTGACTACCATTCCTTGGTGAAGCTCAGGGCAGCTGGACTCATGAACCAGAGGTCAGAGGAGCAGCGTCCAGCCCACAGGTTGCCCTGCAGGGCTGAGCTATCTAGTGAAGGGCAGGCATAGGCTGATGTCCATGGAGGTGGAGTGATGTTTGCTGAGTTATGCGGAGATCCAACTGAAGGCAGGTTGAGACTGGGAGGCCTATGAGCAGGGTAGAAAGTGCTTGATGAGAAACGGCCCTGTTGCCCAGCATCTGCTGGTTATCAGAGTCCTCCCTGTTGTAAAGATTCTGGCATTTAAAAAAAACTATTGGCCACCTGAGCTACAATGTGCCTTCTCTTGTACAGCCAGGCCGGCTGTCTGATGTCTGAGTGCCTCTGTTGGCTCCTGCAGAGGGCTTCAAAAGCTTTCCTTATATCTGGCCCTCGGCCCCTCTAATGATGCCACCAGCCTGTCTAGTGCTTTATAACAGTCTGTATGATTCTTATGTGTGCTCCTCAACACCCCAAGCTGGGGCTGAAATCTAAGGTTTGAACCTGGAGGTGTGCGGCGTGAGCACAGGGATTTGCCTGTTAGTGACTCCAACCCTTCCTAAATGACACGGGCTGAACCCTCAGAAAGAAAGGTGAAGATAAAGAACATGGATATCTGGAGCCGGGCATGGTGGCCCACACCTGCAATCCCAGTACTAGGGAAGCGGAGACAGAGGAACTCAGGTTTAAGGTCAGCCTCAGCAAGCAGCAAGGCTCTCAGCAACCTAGCAAGACTGTTTCAAAATATAAAATGAAAAGGGCTGAGGGGATAACGCCAAGGCTGCATGTCCAATCTTCAGCACGTACACACACACACACACACACACACACACACACACACACACAGGAGTAAAGAGGTGGGCAGCAGTAGTTGGGAATCTTAAACCAGCTGTACTATAGCTGGGAAGGTTGAATGGTTTGTAGAGATCTCGCTGTCTCAAGCTTCCCTGCCTGTCAGCGGAAGTCCTTGGAGTGGATAGTTTATGTCCCCTCCCTCTCTCTTCTCTCCTCAGACAGACAAGCAGACACACCTGTGTATACAAAATCCTTTAACCTGGCAAAGGCCGACACTAACTCCTGCAAGCATGGTCAAGGTGAAGGGCAGAATTTCCTGGGGGAGTTCCCAGCTAGTTGAGAAGAGGCCTTTGCTGTGCTGTGCTCTGGGGTGGGCAGCCCTGGCTGGGCTGTCTCCCTGACAGCCTGTGTTGGATGCGGGGCTTGGGTTGCGGGCCAGGGCAGGGCAGCACATCTATGCTAAGATGGATGCTGAACATACTCCCCACCTCTTCCTCTCAGCTCCCAGCCATTCTGCCAAGCACAGTGTGCATACACACATTCACATGTGTAAACACGCTTATGTATTTGTGTCAGGAGCAGGCCTTCCATTTGTTGCACATATGCACGCACACACACATGCACGCATGCATGCATGCATATGCACGCACATGCACGCGGATTTAGCTGAAAGGCCTTGGCCGTGTGAAGTGGCCCGTGTGTGCCCACCACAAGGAGGAAAGGGAGGCGCTCAGAGCCGAAGCCAGGATGCTTGAAAGGGGAAGAGTTCTGCTTTCAAACAAAACACAGTGAATCCGCACCTAAGCATTTTCAGTGGTCTTTTCTCTGGGCTGGCAGTAACCCCGCCCCCGAATGCTGAGACTCGGAAGGAAATCACAATATGATCCTTCGGTGCGGCCAAGTATTGTCCCTTAATGGCAGGCATTACATTTGCACAGGACCATAAATCAAACCCAGGGGCTGTTTTCAATAGGCTGCACATGCTGGGGATGTGGGCCTTGCTACGTGGCATTTTTCAAGGAGGAGAACTAGGGACGAGGCCCCAGCACCACCGCCGCGTGGCCGCAGGGTGGGGGCGGCTCAGCCCCAGCACGCCCGGCTTTCCCCGGGGCGACCTTTACACAGGGAACACTGGGGGCCAGGAATGCTTTCTCTGGCCCCTGACGGCTTCATTAGGATTTGTCAGCAGTGGGCTCTGGAGCAGTGTTTACAAGGTGTGTCATATCCTCTCCAGCCCCTGCCCAAAGCTCCTGCACTGCCCCCGGCCCCCACCCTCTTCCTGCTTTTAATGTCCTGGCCAAAGAAGCAGGAGGATTCTTTTGAGGCCAACATACCCCGTGAAGCCTGCAATTACTGTCTCTGATTTCACTGTGAAAACTTTACAACAGCACACTGAAAAATCTTCCTTTCTCCCTCCCACTCCTTCTAAGAGAACGAGAAAATCCATCAAATTAACACATCAATGAGCTGATTGTAATCTCCAGGGCTCTGGCTAGCGGTCTCTAGCCTCCCAGACAGGAGGCCGGCATGATTTATCAATGCAAACCTAATAGCATCAATATGAATCTAACTAAAAATCAATATTTCATTACCAAATTGTTAGTGAGAATGAAGAAAAATTGCCGGAGTCAGAGCATTCTCTAGGGCAGGAGCATCCGGAGTTCAATGTGACAAGATGAGAGATGTGTGACTCGGGGCCTGGGAAGGACACGGGGACGCGGAGGACGGGCCACCACGGATGCCCTGCGCCGGAGCCTCCTGCCCGCGGCGTGGCTTCCTCCTCCTGCTCTTTGCAAGTCTCTCCCGAGAAGGCAAAGCCTGTGTGGGGAGGGAGAGAACGAGGAAGTGTGGCTTTAGCTCCTTTACAATAGGGAGGGACAAGGGCAGGTGCCTGGTGGCCCTGGCCGACTCCCAGGGGCCAGAGAAGTTGGAGACCCCAGGCTCTCCTGGGGGCTCTGCCTCATCTTCCCCAGGAAGCAAGTCTCCATACGGGGGCCTCTCTTTATACCCCTGTGGGCGCTCAGTGCTGGGTTTATGTTGAATCATTTTGCACAAAGTATAGGAGGAGGGAATGTTACTCTTGTGAATATGCCTCGTAGGTGTGCTGCAGAGCTTGGCAGCTGGTAGGAGGCGAGAGGGGATGCCGTAAAGACGGGGCGCCCGCGTGGCCCGGACACGCCGCTGTCTGGGATTGCGGTCGATTCATTGCACCGTTCCTGCTGTCAAAGAGCCTAGAGCATATATGGAGGAGGCCAGTTATCAGCTAGGAGAAGGGAAGAACAAGGGACGTTTAGATGAATAAAACGGGACGGAGCCCGAGGCTGCAAGTGTGTGCCCGAGGTCAGAACAGCTCCGCGCCAGTGAAGACCCTGACCCCACCTGCGTCTCCCTCCTCTCTGTGATGGGCTTGCGGTTGGAGAACAGCTTTGCTCCCTGTCACCTGGCCATCCCCCCGCGACCATCGCGGGGTAGACCACAGAGGGGGGCGGACTGGACAGGGGCTCTTCTGTGTTTTTCCTTGTTTGTCCCCGGGGCCATGCTGGATGCCTCTTCTGCGATTCTCACCTCCTCAGGACCTCTTTCTGAGAATCTGCTTCTGTAAGATTTGCTGTCCACAGCTGGACAGGAACGGCACGGTAGGATGTGATTGGAGTCCTTATTTTGGGCAACACCAAGCTTCACAAATGGCTTCCATGGATTTGTGTGTGTGTGTGTGTGTGTGTGTGTGTGTGTGTGTGTGTGTGGTACTGGGGGTGGAACCCAGAGGCTTTCTCCCCCTGGGCTATACTCCCAGACCTATTTTCTATTTTATTTGGAAACAGGGTCTCACTAAGTTGTGGAGCCTCACTCAGTAGCAGAGGCTGGCTTCGAACCTGTGCGATCCTCCTGTCTCCGCCTCCCAAGCGCGGGGATTACAAGCGTGCCCACCACGCCCGGCTGGATTTTGTTTTAACAGAAGCATGCTGAGTAGGAGGCAGCATGGGAGAGTAACTAAGGCTGGCCGCTGAGTCGGACACACCTCGGCGGCCACCTCAGCTCCTGTGCGCGTTAGCAGTGTGGTCGAGGGGTGTTTTTAGACTCCCGGGCACCTCAGTCCCTCCTTGGTTGGGTCACTCAGCAGTAGCATGTACAGGACTTCACACATTGACCAAAACACAGTGAATACTCCATCCACGTCACTCTGTTGACTGCGATGGTGAGTAAAAACACCCCAGCGTGTCAGGCTGTAAGAAAGGAAGGCTGTCTTTTCTATGGGAGTTGCCAGACCGCATAGAACCTGGCGGGCTTCCATTTGTAACTGTCGCCTAGGTCTCTAGGTCGTACCTTTTGGATCAAGTCTGTTCCCCGCCAGGGTGTATTGGTTTCCTGTTTCTTCTTTTGTAAAACCTGTCCAGTAAAGACTAGCCGAGCAGATTAGATGAAGAAGCCAGACTTCGGCCAGTGGGCAATGGCAGAGTGGCCCTTGCATCAGGGAATAAAAGCCACGCTTCTAGGATGCTGGCCGGCAGCTCTGGCTCTTCAACATCCTGGCCTGGATTGAGTTTGACGTTGACCGGGGGCTGGCTCCCTGGGGAGTGTCCTGCTGGACGGGACCAGAGAAGGCTCTGGAGAGGGTCCTGAACGGGAAGGGGTGGGATCCCTGGGAAATGTCCTCCTGAAGAGACAATGGGGAGCCTGCTGGGGTGGGGGGTGGTCCTTCGGGCCCCCTGTGCTGGTGGGCAGGGCTCATCCTTTTACACTCCCGTGCCTGGCTTCCTGACACCTGCTTGTCTTCTGCTCCACATGACCTGTGGAAAGGAGTTGCCATTTGCTTCTGAGTAACTCTTTCGCAAAGATCTCGGAGGGGCGGGAGCGTATCCAGGGGCGGCTTCCACTTCGGCCGAGTCGTCAGCTCTGTGTAGCCCGCACTGGCTAGGCAGCCTGGTCCACCGCAGGGTCTCGGTGGCTTCGTTCTCCTTCACTCTTCCTCCTGCGCCACCTTCCTCCACTCCCCATCCCATGGTGGTGAGGGTTTCCATAATGCAGGACTAATGGACGGAAGGGCTATACAACCCCACTGGAGCCGAATGTCCTTGGGTGATCTGGCCGCGATCTCCACGAGGCAGGAGGTTAACCATGGTTCCTTGCCCCCACGCCTGTAGATCTCACACTTTGCTGGGCAGGGCTGCCACCAGGAGCGGCACACAGGGCTGAGGAGTGAGGTGGGGTGGTCCTGACTCTGCGGTGGCCGCGCAGAACAGGCAGGCTCTGAACAGAGACGATGGAGGGAACCCTGGACCCTCCCTTCTGCTGTTCAAGTTCACACACTACATCATCTTTGTAGAAGACACTGCCTTGCTGGCTTTTCTTCCCAGTTCATCCCTCATTCCTGCTGAATCCCACCAAGAATCCCCAGCTTCTCGCCTGCGGGACCTCTGGTTCCATGGACGGTGCCCTGGCGGCTCCTGCCGTCCTATCCCTCCCCTGCCATCGTCCCCAACTCTTCTCTACTTCACGATGGTCCTCCTCCTCCTAGTGGAAGTTCTACCCTGACAATTCTCTGTTCACCTGGTTATCCACGGTCTCCCCTGGCAGTGGCATACCATTACTGCCTGCTTGCTCGTTCTTATCTCTTTTTCTTTTTTTTTTATCATTTTTTGCGGTATTGGGGGTGGAACCCAGGAGCATTCTACCTCCAAGCTACACCCCCAGCCCTATTTTTTATTCCTTATTTTGAAACAGAGTCTCACTGCATTGCAAAGGGCCTCACTAAGTAGCTGAGGCTGTCTGCAAACTACGATCCTCCTGTCTCAGCCTCCCAAATGCTGGGATTACAAGAGGGCCACCACACCAGGCTCTGTTCTCCTCTCTCTTGCAGAGGTCAGCTGTGATTACCCTTCCTACTGGAGCCTCCCGTCCAGCCTTTGAACACTGCTCAGGACTCTCCCCTCTCTTCACTTTCTTCCTGGCACCTGCCATTCACAGCACTTGCCAGCTTCAGCGAGTTCTGCTGACCTCTCTTTGGGCCTGACACCACTGATTTGGGTCCCTTTACTCCCACATAGTCTAAAATTGTCCACAGGCCTGACCTGCTGAAAGGATCTGCTCATCCTAAATGCACTTTAAATGATGCCCTCCCCTCCCTTCCCCAGATTAGTGGCTCTATGTCTCTTTGTTATGTTACTACCAGGAATGTTTCTGCATCAAGCAGATGTCACCAGGTCTCGGAGGCAACGCGGAGGTGCAGTTCTTCCTAAAAGCTTCTCTGATGGCAACTGTCTTAGATTTTCAGTTAATATTCCTGAAGTTTGGTCTGGCCTGCTTTAAACCCAAGGCTGCCTTAGCCCTAGCAGCCCCTTTCTCTTCTTTATAAACCACCCCAATGCTCCCACGGATGGTCCCCGAAAAGCCCGCCTAAGATGCTCTGCTTATCTTTCCCATCCCTTCCCCCCCATTCTCTTTTCTTCTTCCTCTTTGAATGCAAAAACTTTATTTATCTTTCTCTCTCTCTTTTATGGTACTGAGATTACACCTAAGAATGCTCTGCCACTAGCCTACACTCCCAGACCTATTTTATTTTATTTTTTATTTTTGCAGTACTGGGGATGGAACCTAGGGGCATTCTACCTCCATGCTATGACCCCAGACTTATTTTTTTTAGTCCTTACTTTGAAACAGAGTCTCATCTCACTGAGTTGCAAAGAACCTCACTAAGTAGCTGAGATTAGCCCTGAACCACAATCCTCCTGTCTCCGCCTCCTGAATGCTGGGATTACAAGTGTGCACCACCATGCCTGGATTTTATTTTTTACTTTGAAGCAGAATCTCCCTACGTTACTGTGCTGGCCTTGAGCTATAGTTCTGTGCCACCATGCCTACCTTTTCTTATTCCATTTTATAACAGTTTTGATATCTCCATCTTTCCTCGTCCTATTAGTTGTAGGTGAAGTCCTCTGTCCTCATGGGGAGAAGCGTGCCTGTTTTACAGGTGGTGGCCACATAGCTCCGGCTCTCTCACAGTCTCCCTTTAAATTTTAAGCTCTGCCGAGCTGATTGTACATGCTAGTCCATACTGCTTCCTCTGGAAGGTAATTCCACCATTGCTGTGGTTAAGCTCCCAGGCCCCTCGGACAGCAAATGCTGCTTCCAAAGACAAACTCTCATCCGGGTGGAAAACCACCTTGCTTAGCCAGTGCTTCCTCTATAGGGGTCTGTGGCTTAGGCTTGCTTGTAATCTTGACTATTTTTCTTATTTTCCTTACACTTCTGAGACATGCTGCTGTATCCTTTAATCAAGCGATAAGGACTAAAAAGCCTTCCTGGGGTACTCGTCCACATCCTCCATCTATCTCAGCGGATACCGTAAAGACTCTTCCAGATGTGTGCATTGCTTGGTCTTATCAGTTTATTTTGATTTTAGCTATTGTTTTAAATGCAAGGCATGTCCATCACGCACATTATCATAAACACTGTGTGGGAAGAGAATAAGAAGGATGGCATCACGTGCCAATTATAAAGCATCTATTACATATGTAATTATATGGTTGTAGTGTCTTGACCTTCTATTAAAAAAGCACTGGCCTCCAAGGCACTGGTGTCTGGTGCCTCTGTCTCTGGTTGTGATGGAATAATTATAGTCTCTCAATGTTTGTATATTTATACTGTGCTTCTTTATAGATAATAAGTGAAAAGATGTCTGTAGGACAGTGAGATGTCAGAGAACAGCATCAAAGCCCCCAGTCTGTCCCATCTGCCTGCCACGGCAGCCATACGCTCTGCCTTTGCATGTGGGACCAGAGGGACCTCCTGATGGCTTATTCCAGAAACGGAGACTGAAGACTTCAGTGCAGGGCTAAGCTGGACTGTCCCGAGGATTTTATTCATGTATTATAAAACCTAGGAGTTCAACTCCATTTTTTTTTTTTTTGCTTTTCTGGACAGCTGCTAGATAAAATAAACACCTTCTAATTGTGCAGCTGCTGCTGGTGGTAAAAAGGAATTTTGTTCACAGGTTACTCCTTATAGCTGAACAATCTTCTAAGAATTTTTCCATTTGCATTATGAACTGTCTCACAAGAGGTCAACTTAACAACTTTATTTCTGGTAGACCACAGCCCTTGTGTTTGTCATGACTTTGTGAGTGTGAGGTTTTCACTTTACTGAATTCAGCCCTTCCAGTCCAACTACTTTGTATTTTACAGTTGTCGATAAGTTTGGTCAATAAAGTAGGCGACCTGAAAAGGGGATTGGCACCCGGCTTTGCTGCTGAAGAAGTTCCTAGAAAATGCCTACCTGGCCAGTCTTGGTCTAACTGGGGCCTGAGAGCAAACACCATGAGCCTGGGTGTTGTGGTTGTCAACATGCAGTGTCTGGTTTCTGCTTGGACATAAGAAAGTCTTTGTAAATACAAGGGGTTGAAGGTCAACAAAAGAATCTCAAGAGAGAGTATTTTGGGCAGCACCACAGAGATGGGTAAAAGGCTTTACACTCTATTAGGGATTTGGGAAAGAAGAGTGGGGTGGAGACCAGGTCCTGGGCATACTTGTCACTTGTGTGGTGTGGTAGGTGGAGAGTCCGTCCCTCTAGGTCGAGACCTTCCTAAGCAACACTTCATTGGTACGCCAAGTACACATGCGGTGGGCTCTGGCCCTCAAAGCTGTGCCCAGGCACTGCTGGCAGACCCAAGCAATGGGCAAACCAGAGATCCTGGTGATGCCCCTTAGGCGGAAGTGTCTGAAATATGAAGGGCAAATGAGAATGGAAACTGGGGTTGTCTCTGAGCCCAATTTTTGAATTGTGGAATCAAAGGTGGAGAGAAGAAATTAATTACCCAAAGTCATTGGGTAGGAAAGGAAGTGAGGACATTGGGTCTTTGTACCCCACGGCAGGGAAACGTCGAAAGAATATGCCTTTGGAGAGATCTTAAATCTGGGGGCCTACCCTTCTTGGATGAACCTGCATATCTGGTGAATGTCTTTACTCAGAGAGCAGATTCATAATTGTGCTTTGTTTTTGTGGTGAAAAAAAAAGAAAAAAGCAGAACACCCCTCCTGGGTGTTCACCTGGGGAATGACTCTTTGTGCCGAATGAACCAGGCATTTCATTCAAGGAGCCAGTGGCCAGCACCGCTTCCCGGGGCTCCCGAATTGTCCTGGAATTGTGGAATTACTTTCAGATGTGAGAATAAACATTTTAACTGTCATTAAAGCTACACTGGGGACTTTTGACAAAAAGGAAATCATCCAGCTTTCAAGACTAAGTATGTATAAATTGATACATATGTGTTGGGGGTTGAGTTCTGTTCTAGAATTTGAAAATGACCTTTCTTCCATGCCTATAAAAGCTCACACTTGTGACCGTTACCATGACTCCTTAACGGTCTAAGATTCCAGTGTATCACCTTTTGTGGAGTTCTAAGTTTTAAGGGTAAAACTGGTTTTCTTCCTTCGTCCATCCCTTCTTTCTTTCTTTTCTCTCTTCCTTCTTTTTCTTTTTCTCTCTTTTCTTTCTTTCTCTCTCTCTCTCTTTCTTTCTTTACTTCTTTCCTTCTTTCTTCTTTTCCTTTTTGCATCATTAAGGATGGAACCCAGGGGCATTCTACCTCTGAGCTACAACCTCAGCCCTATTTTTCTATTCTTTATTTTGAAACAAGGTCTTATGAAGTTGCAGAGGGCTTCACTAAGTAGCTGAGGCTGGCCATGCACCTGAAATCCTCCTGTCGCAGTCTCCTGAATACAAGTGTCAGCCATCAATCCCAGCTGAAGATGTTTTTTTAAAAACAGTATTAAACATGTTTTTTTCTTCATGGTCAGTTACAGATTTGTGCTGTTGCTAAAATAACAACAACAACAACAACAACAACAACAACAATAATAATAAATAGTTATATTTTTTAGTCCCAGTACTTGGGAGGCTAAGATAGGAGATCACAGGTTCCAGGCCATCCTCAACAACATAGAGACTCTTATCAACCTAGCAAGACCCTGCTTCAAAACAAAAACAAAATAATAAAAGGGGGTGGGGTTGTGGCATGGAGGTAAATTCCCAGTAGCACAAAAACAAACAAAGCACTCTATGCAAAGCCACTCTGAAGATATTGCCCAAGATTTTACCTTTAAAAATGTTTAAGGCACAAAAGAAATAAAATTTATTTTAGGTACACAAATTCTGAAATTCAAAGTAGTCCGCCTTTTAAAAAAATTTTAATCTCTGTTCTGAACAATTTGGAGGCATGGTCTAATTTAGGAATATTGATTTCCAAAAGATTCGCCTACCTTCTACTCATATTTCTCCATTGATTTCAAAGTTGCAAAAGAAGGAAAATAAACATCTCCCGGCTGGTCTTTATAAAATCACCAGGCTCGCTGGGCATCTGTTCTTATGGTCCTGAACAGTCCCTCTTTCTTGTAGTCTAAATCAGAGCATTCTCTGGGCCTGGTCTTGTTATGGACTGCTTTTAATATTAGCTCAAAGATCTACATGGATTCATGGGAGGGAAGAAAAAAAATTAGCTGACGCCATAAAGACAATTAATCTTTGTTTGAAATGATATTTTCCTTTCTGCCGCCATTTGTCATGCAGAAGCATTCAAAAGCCCTTTTGCGGGTAGAAGCGAAAGTGATGTTCCTGGAAATTGCTTGAAAATGGTGCTGCCGGGTCTCTAGGAATTCACCCCAGTTTCAAAGCATCACCCCCGGCTTCCTTCTGTGTGACTGAACTCCACTATTGTCCAGGATTAGTCCCACTGAGGAGAGGAGGTCATCAGATAGCGCCACCGCTGTGCTCTGGGGCACACGGGGTCACTCGCTTGCCCTTTTCCATTTGGGGATTGTCCCTCTGGAGTGGTTATGATGACACTTTCTTTCTAACCATGGAGACCCTGTGGGTGCGGATCAGCAGAGCACAAGCCCTCCTCTTCTCCCACCTGGCTTCTTTGTATTTTTATTCTTGGATTCCTCTGAGTTCTTCTGATCTAGTGAGGGCTTGGCTTAATTAGATATTTAAATGATTCTGAGCAATGCTGTTTCTCTAACTCCTAACTGCGGCAAACACATACGAAACATACTGTTGGCGGCATTTAATCAGCGGTAGTCAATTTATCATTCTCACAGTTTTAGTGAGCGGTTATGAATCACTAAAATCACAGGTATTGTAGACGCAGCGTTGTGGCGCTATCATTAACAAATATACCCTGCACAGAGGGATGACTTGGTAATTGAGTGGGACTAATAAGAATACATCATTTAGCTGTGTGTGACAAACTGCGCTCCACGCACAAGCATGGAGAATTCACGTTTTGCTTAATAAATAAATTACACAGCCGATGTATTATACATAATTTGTGTCCTCGTGGATTTGAGTGATATATAATGCATGGTCCAAGTCATTTATTTATTAAGACTAACTATATATATTGTAGAAGGGAAATTTTAGACTCCAGGGTGAGGCCCGCCTAGCTCACTGCTGCAACCATCGAGTTCGATTGGGCAGGAAATGAGGTGTGTTTGGGGAGTTAGGCGCCTGGGGTCATGTGTCAGTTGTTACCAGCTTTAGTCCTGTCTCTTTGGGAGACAGGAGAAGAAATCGGAAATTGTTGCAGAGCAGCAAGAGGCACTTCTCAGAGAGAAGAGAAATTAAAAAAAATCCTTAAGAACATCTGAATTAAGAAATATTTTGAGGTTCATTATTTCAAACGCATGTCAGGGATGGTAACTTGCAAAAGGTTCCGCCTACTGCGTTCCAGAAGAGCCAGGTGAAGGGGCAGCTGGGAGATGTCATAGCATGTGGTATCTCTAGGTGGAAAAAAGGGAATTAAGACAATGTCTTCAGGGGTGGCCATTTTCTGGCTTGCATACTTCAGGAATCAGAATTTGTCTGTGATCTTGGGACCCATTTTGGGGAAGGAGTGTTTTAACTTCAGAGCAAATTAGATGACCTCAATATTTGGCCAGAGAAACTGTGAACATCTCTCTAACATGAGCTGGCTTCATGTTATAATTTATGGACATAATCACAAGTGCATGTAGTGCCAAAGAGGGAGCCATGGTATGATATAAATCTCAGTTCATTTTTACTAAGGAACTGGACCCCTGAAATACAAATGGATAGGTAAATCGATGAGTGCATTAATATGATCACACAAAGCTGGCCAGAATCCGGAGCCTTACCTGGGTGCTGTGTGGTGAGCTGTATCTTCTTGGTCTTGTCATTCAAGAGGGTTCATGGTGGTTCTACGGGGCTCTTGCTATTGGAACCCTTGCCCCTACATTCAGACTGCACCATGCCCCTATCCTACAATTCACCTCAAGTTCTCTTGGGGTTAGGTTACAGCAATTGGCTCCTCCGGGGCCATTGTTCATCTATGGATCATGTCTAGAGACTTACTGATTCCTCCTGCTTTCCTGTCCCTGTCTCTAACCAAAGAGCTTTGTGCTGCGTGGGGGATTGCTGGTTTGCTGGGAAGGCTAGTCACTGATGACTTCCTTCTGCAGGAAGCATCGCTTTTTGATTAGGGTATGAGTGAAAATCAAGCCCACATGTTCCTGGAGCCTCTTGAGTAGAACCATCATGTCCTGTGTTGGCAACGCTGTCCTGGGATCCACATTAGCCCAACACCATGCGTGATCCTGCTCCTCTGCTCCCCTCATCTGAATGACTCTTAGAAAAGTCTCTTCTTGCTGCCCCCCTGGCCGCTGCTCCACTTCTCCCTTGACTGTTTACAGATTTATCTCGGTGCCCTGTGGAAAATGTTCTTTTGAGGAACACTGGCAAACCCATTGGTCAGTTCTTGGACTTCCTCTCACTCAGGTCATTGAGAGCTTTCCCATGGTAGACGGCTCCCTCCTGGTCCCACCATCTTCCCTTGCCCGTGGAGCTGCTCCTTCTTGGTCCTCCTCCTACCTCTTTTCATCTGGCTCTCCTTCGCTGAGTGAGGGTTACTGAAGGGTCCTTTTCCTGACTCCTGCATCTAGGAATGCCCTGGGTTGTAGCTGGAGGGCCTCTGTGTGCGCATGGTCCTCTAGTTTAGGCCGGTATTCTGTGACTTATGCACTGTGTATAGGGGTTATCTGCCACTCTACTATCTTGAAGAGAAAAAGGAGATCTCTTTAGAGAGAGATATGTATCCTGAGACTTGAAGGGTGTGGAGAACTCGGGGGCTGTGTCTCTGCCAGAGTGAGGAGTGAGATCAAAGCTTCCAGACAGGATGGAGAGTCCTGATGCAGACACAGGAAGCAGGCCAGTGAGGCTGCAGCTTCATCAAGGGGAAGCGGAGGGGATGAGACAAGGCTGGGGAGGCAGGAGGGGCCAGAACTCACAGAGCCCTAGAGGCTGTGCTGAGGGTCTTGAACTTGTCTGAGAATTTTGTGAAGGCACACAGGATAACAGAACTGTGAAAATCTCCCTGACCCTCAGAGCCATGCATCTTTCTCAACAAGGCTGGGGAAACGCCTCAGAGACAGCAGGACATAGAAGCCATCCCCGAAGGACCGACTGCTGTCCCTTCTCATCTGCTCCTGGTCCATGAGCAACAGAGGCACCACGTCTGTCAAAGTCACAGCCAAACCAAAGAGCAATGAATGGAGTTGGTCAGCAGAAGAGGGCCTCAGGACAGTCCAGATCCACCTCCTTGGGCCTGAAGGTCCGTGCAGGAATTCCCATAGTCCTTGAAAAATAATTCTTTTCTTTTTTCCTGTGGTCTCTGATCCCCGTTGCTCAGTTCATGCTAAAACACTGAAGGATTATAAGCAAATACGAAGATGTCTTCGCCCTGAGGTCACCGAGATAAATTTAATAATTTAAATTGACCTAGGGGCCTAGTGCAGCATAATCCTCCTCTTCGATGCCCCGGTGATCCTTGCCTCAGTCCTGAGCCTGACTCTGGCCTGGCTGGAAGTGCTGGTGTTCTTCTATCTCGTGCGCCGTGCCGACTTATCTTGTTCACACCCAATAAACCAGAGACAATGATTATATTATTCATAAGATATTTTCACCTGAAGTGATAAGGGGAATAGCTTTAGTTATTATTTTCTAATCTTTTTCCTCCCTTTAAACTGGCACCTTCTTTTGTAGCCGTAGGAATAGCCTTAATTTTTATATTAAAAATTATCCCTTCAACACAAAAATTGTCTTTTTAGTTGCTTTTGAATTTTTTTATACAAAATTGATGTAATAGAATAAACAGTGGGAATTTAAACATCGGAACCTATATCGTTTTCGTAAATAAATGGAAGCGGGCATGATGGGAATATTGAGCAGAATCTTTGGAGCAGCGGCTGCCAATCCTTTGTGAAATTACAAATCCCTCCAAAAACCAGGGAAACCTATCTTTAAAGAGGATACCTGTAAAGATTCACCCCATCCTTAAAGAGGGTCATATTCTTGCAAACCTAAAATCACATGCTTAAGTGAGTGGGTGAAAGCTGGTGATCCGTGGGCCCCTTCTTTGCAGTGTGACTGTTCCCTACAGTGACGGAGGTGGCCTCAGATTCTTTGGGGGTAAAAGAAACAGCGGTTTTCCTACAGTGTGCTTCTCTGTCGTTGAATCTCCTGTTCTCCCGAGGCCCTTCAAATCTGTTGGTGGAGTGCGTGCTTTTCCTGAAGTTGAAGCACAACTGACCTCTTCAAGTTTTCCACGCTGAGAGCAGGGGAGGCCACTTTTGGGAGAAGCAGCGTTGGATGCCACGGAGAGCTTGTGTGACGTTGTGGTTGTTTGTGCCTAAGAAGGAGGTGACTTTCTGATGGAGTGGAGAAGTCCACACACCTGGGTCTCTGCCCTGATTTGTCCCCTTTAACCCCGAGTCCTGCTGTGCTCAGGACTCATTCCGACTAGAGGTCTTCACTACAGAGGAGGGGACACATGAATTTCTGGACTTCTTTATAGTTTTTACCCTGTCTCACGATACTCTGTCCTAATGTTTGCTCCCTTAAAGAAACTGACTTTGATTCATTTGGCTTATTCTGTTTTAAATGCTTTAACTGGAGCACTGTAATTATACATCCTGAGGGGTTCAAAGTGATACCAACGCACAGGCACACAGCACCGGGCGTGTGTCCCTCCCCATCCCACCCTGGTCCCCCGCCTCTGTACATGGCAGTGAGGTTGGGGGGTGCCTCCCTCTAGGGGACGGCATTCTTTGAGCTGTTCTGTTCACTGGGTCTTCTGTTGTCTTTCTCGCCTTCCCTTCCTCCCCCAATCCTCTTCCATTGTTCTCCTGGTCACTCTCCTCATTTATATAAAGTTTCTTTTGGCAGCAGGAAGGACTCAGAACCCCAGGTGGGCCCCCGGTGAGGTGCTGAAGGCCCAGCCACCACCTTTGTTCTGGAATTCCCTCAAGACTTGGGACAGAAAATCTCTCTGCTAATATGATGTGTGGGGTCCTTAGGCGTTGATTCGCAATAAGAACAGGTGGCCATATTTACAGCCCAGTGCATGAAAGGGTTTACAGAGGCGTATCTATATTTTATTTCATTTTATTTTTATTTGTGCATTGTGGTCATACACCTTAGTGGGGTACTAGACGGTAGAGGCACACACGCACATATCACTCATTTAGCCTAGCTTGCATATATGAGAAAAACGCGTGACTTCCTGGGTCTGGCTGGTCTCACGTAGCACGATGTTCTTCAGGTCCACCCATTTCCTGTAAATGACAACATCTTGTTCTTCTCTATGGCTGAGTAGGATTCCATTGTGTGCAGAGACCCAGTAATGGCTCTTCCTCTTGGCCACCCTTTCCCTTCAGTCTCCCTAGCCACAGAGCTTGTTTCTGCAGTCGATGGAGCTAAAGGAAGCCTTTGTAAACCCAACCACACACTGGGCTGTGAATATAGCCACCTTCTCTTATTGCAAATCAATGCCTAAGGACCCCACATATCACAATAGCAGAAATATTCCCTGTCCAAAGTCTTCAGGGAATTCCAGACCAAAGGTGGTGGCTGGGCCTTCATCACCTCAGCGGGGGCCCACTTGGAGTTCTGAGTCCTTCCTGCCACCTGGCTTCTAAGCTCACTCAGCCTTCTCCTGTTGGCCCAGGCCAGAACCCGCTGCAAGGATGCCTCTATCCCCCAGCCCCGCAGGGACCCTGGCTCCAGAGAAGACGATTCCTGGCTCTGGGTGCTCAGCTCAGCTCCATGCACGTGTCCTCTGGCTGGCAATCCTCTTGACACACTCCAGCTGGGCCGAGACAGCTCGGGGAGGAGAGGCCAAGCAGGGCACCAGGAGCCCGTCTCTTGTCGCTTCCTGTGCCCTAGGAGGAGGAACCACAGTGTTCTGGTCCACATCGCTTCTGTGGCATGAGGCCGGGGGTGTGGGGGCTCCTGCCATCCCCCAGGGGAGCCTCCATCACTGTGAGTGGGCGGCTCAGGGTGGAACAGTGAGGAATGTTGGAGCGCCTCCCGTCTGACTCCTAGGCACCCACACTTCTCTGTGCCAAGGGGATGCTTCTGTGCCTCTCTTTCTAGATAACTTCTTTTATGCTCTTTGCAAATTTGGGGACAACTCCCTCCATGAGTCTGTTAAAGCTTGATTCCTGAGGGCTTGGTACGGCAACCTCTGAGAAAGGGATCATCCTCTACCATGTGGCTGCCCCGATGCCTAATCAGAAAAACCCTTAAGCTAGGAAGAGAAACCCGAGAAAGCTAGGGAGTTCATAGGAGAAACTCTAGACGATGGAGATACCTAGGGGATGGGAGAAACTAGACGTCTAGAAACTAGACGATGGAGATACCTGAGGGGATGGGAGAGGGGAGAGGGAAGCTCCCTAATGTGCATGATCTACATTCACAAACATTTCAAAGCCAATCACTAAGCCAAACATGAGGAGGAGGGAGAGGGAGGGAACGGGGCAGGAATTAGGTCAGGTCTAATTGGGTGATGTGTGCATGGATGCCTCCACCATCTTGCACTCCATTAAGACTTATGACGACAAGGCACCAATAAAAAGTTAAAAAAAAAAAAGAAAAACCTGAGACCTCATGTCATTCAAGCTTGTGAGCGGCACACTGCCAACCTGCACTCTACCTGCGCAAGAATGAAGCACACGTTTGTCCCCGAGGTGTGCGGCAGGAATGACAAAGGAAAGATGCACGCAGTTCCTAGCAGAGTGCCAAACAAACGCGTGTGGTGTTCAATAAAAGTACCTATTATTCCTATTTGTTATTACTTCCCCCTGTGAAAGACAGGGGGAAGAATAAAAATAAGGCAACGAATGCATTCACATCAGGGAGGAGCCAGTTCTATCACTGCTGGTTTTGGCTGTGAGTAACTTTACTTCTTTATGAATGGTTGTTCATTTGAATATTGGAACTAATAATGTGCAAAAGGGCCAACTGGACAAGTATATTTATCTACCTGTTTGGTATTTTGCTTTATATTAGGATGAAAGAACATAAAGAAATTATGAATTCCAAAAATGATATTTACAAAACCAACCAACATTTAGCCAGTTAAAGTTCAGTGGATGCAGGTGCGGATGTACTCACCTGTTAAGGGAGAAACACACAAAATACAAAATGTGAAGCGAGTTGCTTATATGGTGTAGGAAAAAAGAATTCTTGACTGCAGTATTCTAGAAGCTCAGAATCGAGTTTAAAGGTTGTGAAGAAGGAAGGAAGATGTGACACTAATATTTACATATTAGGTTTCAGTGGAGACCATAGAAGAAATTAACATCAAATTTAAATGCTTATGTAAAAGGCAACTGTGGTTAGGGCATCTATTTATATCACACAAGGGCTTGAACTTGCCATCAAAAATGAAAGCAGGACCCCGGATCTTGTCCTCCACCACTGGCAGGCAACCTTTAAGTTGTGATTTCTTTAGATAACAAAGAGCAGAGTTGAAGAAATGGAGAGAATCGGGTTATTAGAGAAAGCTGAAACAGAGAGCTTCCTTTGAAGGTGTTTATTCGTTTTAATTTATTTTATTTTTTGATTTAAGAAATGGAGGAGTTTGTTGTGGTTGGTGACTTACTAGGTCCAGGATAAGCATGTACAACACCTAGCTTTATCCTCCATATGAAACTTAACTTTTAACCATCAATTGGAGGCATCAACAATTAATAAATAAACAGGAGAGGCTGGAATATATGAAAACTGAAAGGTCATATCCTGAAAATCTTTTTTCCTGTTTCTTGATCATACAAAATAAGGATTGCTATTTTATAACTAAAGAAAATCAATGCTATTTTCATCTGAAGCTTATCAAAGGAGAAAAGTCCTCTGTGTCATCCAGAGCCAACTCTGCCCTTTGTGAGCCATCCCAGCATTTCCTTCCCCCAGGAGCTGTAAATCCATATCTCATCAATGACCATATTATGCCCTGTATCTCTACGTATTATTAGTGCATACTTTAAAGTGGTGGTAAGTATTGGCACATTTTATGAGGCTGATAAACAATGTTGGACTGCTAGTGAAATGTGTTTCAACAGTGATTTCTCTCTTCTCTTGGGCACCTTTTAAATCTTTCTCTGAGCTTCTAGGGATGAAACTTCAGGATATCAAATTGTATTAAGGCCTGCTTCTTCTCCCTATGCCTTCTAAACTGATGCGTTAAGAACAGGATGGGAGCGGCAACTCATTACACAGCAGCCCATGAAAATATTATAAAGCACAGTGCTTTTCAGATGGTGAGAGGACATTGTGAATAGTCACTGAACTTCACGGTCAGAATAGGTCCCTTTTGAAACATAATATTTTGATCCTTGAACTTTCAGGAGCCACAGCTGGATAGTGAGTTCGACTGGTTAAGGGATGGGGTCCCTTTAAGGGGAACAGCTTACTACCTAGGGTTCAGGAGGCTAAAACTTAACTGCAGGTGGATGCTATGGTTCTTTGGAGGATCCGAGTTCCTGTCTACACTGTGGTAGCTTTCACAGTGACAGCTGTGGGGGTGAGGCACACGAGCTGAGCCATGCAGAGGCTGTGCAGGTCAAGGTCACTGTAGACCCGGGAGCAATGCCATTTGTGACGCCTTGAGAGGCCCAGTGCCTCTGAGTCCTAGCTGAGAGATGGGGTTAGCTTGGCTCAGTCTACTTTTCCCATTATAATTTTGTACATGCTGAATGATTGGGAAAATTAATATGGCCTTCTGGTTTGTGGCGGTCTTTGTAATTCTAGCCAGGTTAAGGCAGTCTCAATTTGAGAGGTAAAAATGTGATCCATGTTTGTTTATTTTTTTAAGGACCATTTCTTAGACTTTTATTTTGAATCTCTTCCTTACTAGGTAGGATTCTACAACGTATCTATAATTCCATAGTTTAGCCATTTTTCATTGTACTAAACATCTTAATTCTATTTTTTATTGGTACATTGTAGTCATACATCTTAATGGGGTACAAGATGGTGGAGGCATACACACACACATCACTCATTTAGCCCTTCCCCAATTCCCTCTCCACCCCGTCCCCCTCCTTCTTTCTCATGTTTGGCTCAGTGATTGACACTGGTATGTTTGTGAACGTGCATCGTGTATGTTAGGGGATGCACAGTCCTGCTCAGTTAGAACCGTTGGAATAATAGAGTCCAAAGCACCCCGTTATCTGCCTTTCCCAAGCTTTGCATAAGATGAACTTGTTCCTCAAGAGATTCTGAGCAGGCGATTCTCTCTCTCCCTCTCCTCCCTCCCTCATTTCTAGCTATCCAGTGCTCGATCACTGTTAATTGTGTCCCTCCTAAAGACATGTGGACATCCTGACCCTGTACCTGTGAGGGAAACCTTACTTGGGGACATGAGAACACATCTTTGCCGACGTGGTCAAGTTGAGATAAGGTCCTTAGTGTGGACTCCGATACAGTGTAACTTACGTCCTTAGATAGGAGGGAACTGAGGCAAGGCACACGCAACCATGTGAAGAAGGGACAGAGTTCATGAACTGTGTGCCTGACAGCCACGTCTTGAGGACTGCCAGGAATATTGGAGGCCGAGAGGAAGGCACAGACTAGATCCTCTCCCAGCCCCAGAGGGAACAGGGTGCCATCTACTTGCTCCTTGACTTCAAACTTCTGGCCTTTTAAACTGCCAGGGAATAAATCACTCTTGTTTTATGCCCCCTCGATCTGTAACACTTGGTTATGGCAGCCCTAGGAAATTAATAATCTGGTTTAGAGAAGAGAAGCCACCCTGGGGAGACACTGCCCACGATGAGGGTCCTGTCATCTTTCCTGGTCAATCCACTCCAAGAGTTTATTGTCTGTGTGTCATGCAAATGAGGAAAGACCTTAAAAGGGCCAGCTGACATAAGATCAATCACGGGCCACTCCAGGACGCTGGCGTGGTTCCGGACCTAGACAGTCCAGACTGTCTCCTGGGGCGGCCTCACGCTCGTTCATGGGGTGGAGACTTCTCCACTCTGCGCCTCCTCCTGGAAAGCCGGGAGCTGCTGTCTGCAGCCTCAGCTCTGGATCCTCTAGGATCTTGGAAATTGAGAACATGAGAGATGGGGGAACTCCCTCATGGGGAGTCCCCAAATTCTGCCTCCCATTCCCTGTGGTCAGCTTTGTAACTAAGCAGGACCACCCAAGGAGATAGTAGTAATCTCCAATCTGACATGTGCCCCAAAGCTTTATGATGATGTCCTTGAAGTTCCTGTTTTCACTCCCCTCAAGCAGGTGAACCAAGTGATGTCCTCTCCACTTCTTTAAAGGTCAGTGGCTTTCTTTGGAACCTGTATTTCCCTCCCCTCAAAGCAGAAGCTTCCCTCCTGGACTTCACAGTGGCCTGGCCTGCAATGGGCACAGGTCTCCAGCAACCACAGTGTGAACTGGTCAGTTTTATGTATCAGCTTGGAGGGTGTTTTTGGATGAGATTAACATTTAAATTGATGAACTCTGGATATGGCCAGATTGCCCTTTACATGTGGGTGGGCCTCATTCAAGAAGCTGAAGCCCTAAATAGAGCAAAACGGCCCACCTTCTCAAGCAAGAGGTATTTGTTCAGTAAACTGCTTGGACATCATCTACACCGTGGGCTCTATTGGCTCTCCACTGCCAGCTCAACCACAGACTAGGAACTCTTTGTAGGAAAGTTCTAGGAACATAATAATGTGGAGAATTCCATATAATAACTCTACCACTTTTCTATGTTTGAGGCTCTAATATATATTATATATAATATTTCTTCATGTCACATTGGAATTATATATATATATATATATATATATATATATATATATTCCTCCAACTCTATTAGGTTTATTTATTTATATGTAATCGATTTCTCTGGATAACCAGGGATTTCAGTGAACTCACTCAGTAGAATTTCTACCTTTGTGGGCAACACTATTCTACTCCATTCTCAACCACAGACTAGGAACTCTTTGTAGGAAAGTTCTAGGAACATAATAATGTGGAGAATTCCATATAATAACTCTACCACTTTTCTATGTTTGAGGCTCTAATATATATTATATATAATATTTCTTCATGTCACATTGGAATTATATATATATATATATATATATATATATATTCCTCCAACTCTATTAGGTTTATTTATTTATATGTAATCGATTTCTCTGGATAACCAGGGATTTCAGTGAACTCACTCAGTAGAATTTCTACCTTTGTGGGCAACACTATTCTACTCCATTCCCCTTTCTGCGTAGCTCAGTAATCCCTCTGGGTAACAGGCAAGTAACTCCATCAGTGTTTCAAGGTCTCTGTTAGACTCCTGAGCCTCATGTTTGCTGGCAACTGGAGCTCGCTGTGAGAGAAGAGGGTCAGAGAGGAGGTAAATGGCTCTGTGATACTGAAGCCATAGAGAAAGCTCTCTGAGGAGCCCTACTGTCTGCTGCTGTTTGAGGCCGCTCTCTCCCGGCGGGAGCTGTGGCTTCCCGGGGGAGCCCAGGACATGCTCCTGTGCTTTGCTGTGGACAGTGGAGCAGGAGCACGTGACTCCCGGGTGGAAACTTCCTGCTGGTGCATGCTCTGCCAGGGTGGCCGCCAGAGCTCCTGGAGCATGGCCACCAGCCTCCGCTAAAAAATGAAGCCAGCCGGCAGAGGTGCAGCCAGCTCCCAGCGGGCAAGTCGCAGAAGCGAGCCATTGTTGATTTGAGTTTCTTTTTGCAAACTAGTCTTAATTGATATACTACATTTTTTTTTTTTGCAGTACAGAGCATGGATCCCAGGGACATTCTACCTCTGAGCTACACCCCTAGCCCTATTTTTTATTCTTTATTTTGAAACAGGTTTTCACTAAGTTGCAGAGGGCCTCGTTAAGTAGCTGTCTGAGAACTGTAATCCTCTGGTTTTAGCTTCCCAAATTCTGGGATTACAAGCATGTGCCACTATGCCTGGCTTATACTACATTTTTAAACAGTTAAGAGGCAGATTCGTCACATTCTCAGGTGTTTAGAATTGTATTCAGACTCACAGTTGTGGTTATATATTTCTAAAGTGAAATGAAATAAAATACCCAGAGGTTTTGAATCAACAAGATACTAGCTTGGCACATCCTTAGAGACACTGTAGTGTGTGGCTACCGTAGGCCAGTCATTCATAAACAAAGTGAAGCAACTTTAAATCCTTTTTGGAATTCTAAATTCAACTTTTAGTCGTATCCACGCTAAGAAAATTTGACAAGAAAATGCTTAGTCAGCAACAGGTCATGACCTTGAGCCAGAGCCCCAGCAGTCTCCTCTTTGGAGATTGAGACTGCGGGTCTGGGCGGTCTCTTTGGTCTTTTCTAAAATCATGTTCTAAAATGTACACCATACAAGATGGGAGATTTGGAATCCTGGAGTTGGAAGTGATCACAGGGGTCCTTTCACCCCAGAGGCATCAGAGCAAGCCTCCCTGGTAAAGGCCATGGTGCCTGGATGTTTCCACCCAGGGACAGACCTTCTCGAGAGAGCTCACTATTTTCACTTGAGATAATTCTTATGCCCATGGAGTGGTGGGGATAAAGTTTGACTTGATGTGCAAAACACAGTTGTGTGCATGTGCGTCCCTATCACTCTGAACTGAATGATGGCACATGATTTTACCGCACCAATAAAAGTATATTACAAACCACATCGTCTCTCCAAATAGTTGGAGAGAAAGCAGATTAACTTGAAAACTCCCTGGATGACATGACACAAGAAGCTCTCCTCTCTTTCTTTCTTTCTTTCTTTCTTTCTTTCTTTCTTTCTTTCTTTCTTTCTTTCTCCCTTTCTTTTTCTCTTTCTCTTTCTCCTCCTTTTTCCTCCTTTCTCTTTCTTTTTTCTTTCTTCTTCCTTCCTCCCTTCCTTCCTTCTTTCTCCCTCCCTTCCCCTTCCTTCCTTCCTTCCTCCCTCCCTTCCTTCTTTCTCACTCCCTTCCCCTTCCTTCCTTCCTTCCTTCCTTCCTTCCTTCCTTCTTTCTCCCTCCCTTCCTCTTCCTTCCTTCCTCCCTTCCTTCCTTTCTTCTTTCTCACTCCCTTCCCCTTCCTTCCTTCCTTCCTTCCTCCCTTCCTTTCTTCTTTCTCCCTCCCTTTTCCTTCCTTCCTTCCTTCCTTCCTTCCTTCCTTCCTTCCTTCCTCCCTTCCTTCCTTCTTTCTCACTCCCTTCCCCTTCCTTCCTTCCTTCCTTCCTTCCTCCCTCCCTCCCTCCCTTCCTCCCTCCCTCCCTTCCTTCCTTCTTTCTCCCTCCCTTCCCCTTCCTTCCTTCCTTCCTTCCTTCCTTCCTTCCTCCCTCCCTCCCTCCCTTCCTTCCTTCTTTCTCCCTCCCTTCCCCTTCCTTCCTTCCTTCCTTCCTTCCTTCCTTCCTTCCTTCCTCCCTTCTTTCCTTCCTTCTTTCTCACTCCCTTCCCGTTCCTTCCTTCCTTCCTTCCTCCCTTCTTTCCTTCCTTCTTTCTCACTCCCTTCCCCTTCCTTCCTTCCTTCCTTCCTCCCTTCCTTCCTTCTTTCTCCCTCCCTTCCCCTTCCTTCCTTCCTTCCTTCCTTACTTCCTTCCTCCCTCCCTCCCTTCCTTCCTTCCTTCCTTCCTTCCTCCTTCCTTCCTTGAGTGGTATAGCTGGATCATAGTGTGTCACGACCTTGCCTCCCTTGGCGTCTGCGTGACCCTGCATGCAGGACGTGGCAAAAGCTTCAAGGAAGCTGTCCTGAAGGAGGAAAAATGGTTTTCTGGTCAGAGAACTCCCTGTTTTGGGATGTTCTTTTGTAGCTATTGTCTTTTTGGTAACGATTTTATTAACTTTTTACAAATATGGCTCCGGTGATGCAGGACTCAAGACTGTAGGGACAGGTGAAACTAATTTCGTAAAAGATAAATTTTTTGGTAATATGTCTGAGCCCTCAGACACCCCCTGCCTTGTTCCAAGCTATAATAAAATTGGCTAGAGAAGAAAAAGGGGGCTCCAGCACATTCGTGGATGCTTTACAACAGCAAGAAATGCTTCAGGAAAGTCCAAAAGAGAACTTAGTCATGCAAAAAGCTTAAGCAGTTAGTAAAAAGAAGGAGGCTGAGGAAGAAAGGCCCACGCCGCCTACCATTATGACTTAGGTGTTTATTAACAAATGCCCGAAAGAAAAACATAACAAAGCAATTAAAAGAGGAGGTGTTCACTACTGGAAAAGGAGGCCGCACAGAGCTCCCTGGTTACACTGGACTTGGTTTTTTACAATGTTTGAAAATATATTTGGGATATATATATATATATATATATATATGTATATATATACATATATATATATATGTATATATATATGAAAGGAGCTTGTTACAATACATAAAGAATATATAAAGAGAAATCTTAATGATAACTTCTAGTTACAGCTTTGACCTGTAACTAGATGCTGCACCACAAGTCTAGCAGCTGGTCAGCACGTGCTGCCAAATCGAGACATGTGCAGTGATGGGTATCTTAGTCAGACTGTGCATAGAAATCATTGATCTAAAACAATAACTTGTATGCAAGCCAAAGTTAACCAACGATGTAATCAATTTCTTTATATTGTATATATTCCTTGCCCAATACCTTACAAATTACACTCAGATACAGCATCCTTGAGTTGTCTGTGTCTGTCACTCGTCGCCAAATCCTTGCCCACCTTCCAAGACCCCTGTCCCAGCGGTCCCAGGGCTCCGGCCGAGCTGGTGCGTTGTCATAGTGGATCCATTCCCAGTTTTCTGAGGAATCTCCATACTAATCTCCTTATTGACTGTACTAATTTGCAACCTCACTAACAGTAGAAGATTCCCTCTACATTCTTACCAGAATTTATTGTTGTTTGACTTCTTGATTGGCATTTAAGTGGGGCTAGATGGAATACCAGTATAGTTTTGCTTTCCATCTCCCTGACTGCTAATGATGTGACAAAATTTTTATGTATGTATTGGGAACTTGTATTTCTTCTTCTGTGAAGTGTCTTTTCAGTTCAGTTGCCTGTTTCTTGATTGGGTTATTTGTTTTTATAGTGTTAAGTCTTTTAAGTACTCTTATTTTCATTTTTCTAAAAGAAAGTCTTCCAAATGTTCGAATTCAGTGGCAATGATCCCTCCGTCTCTTCTTCTCCAGAGCAAATCCTTTCAGTAGCTTCACGTGCCCTTCTCAGAGGTCTCCGCTCAACATTTTTTCATTATTTTTTAAGTGTATTCATCTGGACATTCAGACTTGACCTCATTTAAAACTAATTGGAGACACTGAAAATAAATAACTATTGCTTGAATTCTTGATAATGTCCAAAGTGTTTCTTCTTTCTATTTTCAAGGTACAGCATCTTTGACCACTTTTTCCTCAAAAATGTTATTTTGACATCACAAACACTAATACACATCTCAATATGCATTTATCACGCTCAAATATTAAAAATATAGGACAGCTCCACTCAAAGGGATTTTGGCACTCTTACCTCAATTATTGGAATAATGATAGGAAAGAAATTAGAAGAGGTGCTGAGTAATATTATCAACCAGATTAATGGGCCACGCTAGAATGCTGTCCTCAACGGCAGTAGAAGGCCCTACCTCCTTTCCAGATGATCTAGGATGCTCATTGAGGAAGAGTCAGTCCTGGAACATACACAAGCCTCAAAGATTCAAGATTCAAGTTTTATGGAGGATGTTTTCTTGGAAAAATAGATTTAATCAGCTGGCACATTCAGATACCTAAAAATATTGAAAATATTTAGAAAAAAAACAAACATGTTGAAACAATCCAAGAAAAGATCCAAGTGGGTAAATAAAATATCCTTAAACTGAATGAGATGAAAATGCAACATATCAAAATTCCAGCAATACAGATACAGCAGTGCTCAGAAGGAAACTCGTACCTTTAAGTATTTGTTTAAAATGTTTAGCATCACTGGTCTAAGCTGCCAACTTAAGCTAAAAATAAAGCACATTAACTCCAAAGTATGTAGGACAAAGAAAATAATAAAGAGAAGGAATAAATAAAATAATAAGCCGGGTGTGGTGGCACACGCTTGTAATCCCAGCATTCGGGAGGTTGAAACTGGAGGATCCCGGTTCGCAGACATCCTCAGCTACTAAGTGAGGTCCTCTGCAACTCAGTGAGACCCAGTTTCAAAATAAATAATAAAAAATAGGGCAGGGGGTGTGGCTCGGAGGTCGAATGCCCCTGTGTTCCATCCCCAGACCCGCAAAAAAGAAATAAATAAAATAATAAAATAAAATAAAATAAAATAATAAAATGCTATGTGCAAAGTTCATGCAATGTATAATTACTTCTTTGAATAGATTGAAAAATTTGAAAGTTCTACTTTTTACCAGGAAAAAAAAAAAATACAAATCTACCAGTGTCAGGGATAAAAGAGAAAACATCACCTTAGAGTTACTAAAACTATAATAAAATATTATGAATAGTTTTATGCCAATACATTAGAATACTTAGGTGCTATAGAAAAATTTTATTTAAATTTGCAATTACACACATGCACGCATGCATGTGCACGCGCGTGCGCGTGCACACACACACACACACACACACACACACACACAGTGCCTAGATATTTTTTCTGTGATAAAATACTCCAGGAGAAAATAACACTATTTTTATGCAAGGTCTTTCAGAAAATAGAAAAGGAAACACTTTCCAAATTGTTATATTAGGCAAGAATAACTGTAAAAACAGAACTTGACAAACATATTAGAAAAGGAAAGAAACAGAACACAATAATAACTCTTATGAATATAGAAGCAAAAGTATTTAACAAGGTTCTTCACATTGGTTCCAGCAATAACAAGACATTAACAACAGATCCCAGCACATTATGACCAAATGAATTGCATACAATGGCGTTAAAGTAAGCCTAACATTTAAAATCCTATGCCAATTTATGATGCAAATGTTCAGGAAAATAGAAATACAAAATACTTCTTCAATTTGGTAAAAGGTGTCTACCTGATACCCAGAACTAATATCACACTTGATGGCGAAATTCTGGAACCGTTTCCCCAGTGACCAGGGCCTGTAGCTTTGTTACTCGTACTCAGCCTTGCACTGAAGGTCCCGGCTAGTGCTGCAGGACTAGAAAGAGACATCAAAGGCATGAATATTGGAAAAGAGGACGTTTCTAATTGTAGGTGATCTAATGGAATATGTAGAAAATGCTAAGAAATCACCCATCCATACAACAGTTAGTAAGTGAATAAAACCAAGTCACAGTGGTGGGCACAGTGCAGCCCTCTATGCCCAGGACTTGAGAGGCTGAGATGGGAGGGTGGCAGGTGTAAGGTCAACACATCGTAACTTAGCAAGAGCCTTTTTTTTTTTGTTTGTTTGTTTTGGTGGTACTGGGGTTCCTGGAAGCCCTTCTACCTCTGGGCTACACTCCCAGACCTACTTTTATATTTTTATTTGGAAACAAGGTCTCTTAAGCCAGCGCAGCTGGCTTCGAACCAGCATGATCCTCCTGTCCCCGCTTCACAAGCATGGGGATTACAAGCGTGTGCCACCACGCTGGCTGGCAAGAGCCTGTTTTAAAATAAAAAAATAAGAAGGGCAGGGTGTATAGTTTCAGGAATAGAACACACCTGGGTTCAATTCCCAGTGCCAAAGCAAAGCAACAAACAAAAAAGTCACAATATGCAAACTCAATAAACAAAAATAAACTATATTTTGAACTCATAGTAACAGAAAATATTTGAAAAATAATACAAAACATCCAAAAAGGAAACACTAAATAATAAATCTAATTAAATAATTGTAAGTCCTCTACATAAAAAATCTACCAAACATTGCTTTGAGAAATTATTGAAGACTTAAATATGTTGAAAATGTAGCTATTCATGGATTAGAAGACTCAGTATTGTTAAGATGTCAGTTCTCCCAAACAATCTATATACTTGGTGCAATATAAATTCAAAACTCAGTTCTGACTAATTATAACTTCATATTAAAATGTCAAGACCTATAATAGAGAAAATGATTTAAAAACGCAAACTAAATATTGGAGGACTAACACTACTTAACTTCAGTGCTTATTGTAAATTATGTTAGTGTGATTAACATAGGTTGAGACCAAGGTTCTCAAACTCAGCAGTATTGGCATTTGGGGTTGGGTAGTCTTTTGTTGCTGGGCTGTCTGTCTTTTGCAAACAAGGTGTTTGGTAGTATTCCTGGCTCCTATCTACTAAATGCCAGAGCCCCTCCACCTGCCCCACCCCAAGGTGGGGACAACAAAAGTTTTGTACACACTGCTTGGGGCCCTGGCTTGAGAACCACTGGCATAGAATAAAACAACAGTACCAAATAGAGACTTTGGAAATTGGTCTGCGCTGTTTGTAATCAATTGATACAAATACAAGTATGCAAAGGCATTTTTGGGGAAATAAAAGTCTACTAATGGTACTTGAATAATTGTTATAAAGGCAAATAAAAACACTGAGTCCTACTTCATGCAATATGCATGATGAATAATAAAATTTTAATGTAAAAGTTTAAACTCTACAACTTCTAGGGAAAAACACAGGATAATATCTTCAAGATATAAAGGAAAGTAAATATTTCTTGGACAATATTAAAATTACAATAATATGAAGCAAAAATTGATAATTTGGACTTCATCAAAATTAAAATCTTTTGCTTACCAAAATACTTAATTTCAAATGAAGTGGCAAGGGCCAGACTGTTGAGGAATATTTGGAATATACTCTTAAAAAGAACTTAAGTACAGGATATGGGGAGAACATCTAAAAGTTAGTAATAAAATAACTCAAACTTCAAGTACAGATATTACAGTTTCTTGATGCTGTCAGTCATCAGAGAAATTCAAGTTAAACTACCTTTAGATAGCATCTATCATTCACTAGAAGGCTATATAAAAACACACAGACAACATCAGATGTTGATGATGGTGTGGAGGAACCCGAAGGTATATGCTTTCCTAGCGGGAATGTGAGAAGTTACAATTACTTTGCGAAATTGGTGGCTGTTTATAAGCTTATTTAGCAAGGGTATTCACAGAAGCTTTATTCTGTGAAAGGAGCAAGAGGGGATAGTCTAGGAGAGGAAATGTTGTAGGTCTTGATAAGATGTGTTAAGTGGCTGCGTGCATTTGTTAAGACTGAACTGCATATATACAGTTGGTGTATTTTACTATATGTAAATTTTACATAAACAACAAAAATTAAAATATAAATCATCATTCAAGTCTAGCTATCAGTTCTATATTTTGCAGTGGTATAGACCTACAATTCATGACTGCTTCTACTGGGTTAAAAGCCAACTTTGTGCAAATTAGTAAACGTGTTGGAGATATGGCAGCCAGGTTTCTTGGGGATGCAGATGCCGTTCTAAATATGAATACCTAATGCACAACCTGTGTGTTTTCTTGGAGCTGGAGACATCAGAATAAAGTTTTAAACAACTACATAAATATCTTTGTGTGGAAGTACTTGCACATGTGTGTATTTCTCAGACTCTTCAGCTGAAGGGTCTAGATACAATGACATCCCTGTGTTCATATCTTGGTTTCTAAAGATCACTCTCTACTTAATAAAATCAGGAATCCTTGACTAGAATGTCAGTAACAACACAGAGAAAGGCATGGAGAGTCTGGAATATCTTGTTGTTCCAGAAAGCAGGGAAACACTTCAGGATGAGTATAAATATATACATCTACAACAACACAAAAAACAAACACTGCAGTCACTCTGAGGGAGATCTTACTGGCCAAATTCAAGAAGATTTGGTCATAGAATATATAATTGTAATAATGGATTATAGCTCAAGGAATAAAATGAAGATTTTGCAAGTCAATATTGATAATGATATATATACACACCTATACACACATACATATATACTTTTGTACTTCTTTGCTATCTTGTACTCATACACAGGTAAATAAATATGAGAAAAAATTTCTTCCTTAATGCCAATTTACAAATATGGAAGGGATAGGTAGAAAATTTATCAGTGGATGTTAAGGTTAGTGTGTGAAGGTTTGTTGTGAAATAGGTTAGGCACATAATAAACTACATCTCTAGAAACTTAGAAACTACAAAGGAAAAAAGAATACCATGAATATGCCGAGAGTTGAGGACACCAAGTGATCAAATTGAGAGCCTGAATGTTAAGACAAAGCCAGAGTGTTGCTTTGTAAGGTCAGACCCTTGGAGAGATGCAATATCCCTCCTCTACCCTTCTGCTAAAATCCAGCATCTGAATCTCACCACGAAGAAACGTTAAATGAGCTGGGCAGGGAAGCACGCACCTGCAATTCCAGTGCTTGGGAGTTTGGGAAAGGAAGATTACAGGTTCATGGCCAGCCTCAGCAAGTCAGTGAGGCCCTCAGCACCTTAGGGAGACCCTGTTTCCAAACTAAACATAATTTAGGGCTCGGGGTGGAGCTCAGAGGTAGAATGCCCCAGGTTCAGTTCCCAATACCACAAAAAAAAAAAAAGAAAGAAATAAAGATCAGATAAACCCAAATTAGGAGATTCTCACTAAGTAACCAGCCTAGAATCTTCACAATGTCAAGGTCAAGAAAGACAAAGAGAAGCTGTAAAAGCCATCCAGATTGAATGACAGAAAGAAACAAGCCAAAGAAGAGTGATCTGTGAGCCTGGACTGGATCCTGGTATCAGGAGATGATGGTTATAAAAGATATAATTGGGGCAATAATAAAAATGTGTATGTGGATGTGATTATGGTCTTGTATCAATATGGAAATCCCTAATTTCAGTAATTGTACTGTATTTTTTGTGAGAAAGGCCTTTGTTGTTGGGAATATACAGCATTGCTTTCTGGTTGCGTTCTGGCTGCCATGGAATTCCCCTGCCCAGTTGCTTGTCTCCTCAGACACACCTGTCTTTTCCTTTACTCGTCTTGACAGTACAAATGAGACCGAATTTAAGTTTCTAGTTTCAAAAATCAAACTGGGGTTATTCCAAGCCACGAGGATAAGATCGGGTGACTTCTTCAATCATAATGTTCTTGCCATAAAACCTCTTTGTACGAGTTTCATTTTCCAGTTCTCTTACTGCATTATGAACTGTGTTATTGTTTTAACTCTTCAGCTCACATTATCTGTCATATCTTCTAAAAGCTATTTTAGAGATATTTGATTCAGTCCAAGTTCTGCTGGGTCTAACCTTCCTTTAATTTCCCCGCAGGATATTGGGGGAACTTGAGGGGTGTTGGAAGACCAGTCTTTCATCGGGAGCCATTTGAAATATTAATGCTGCATTTGTCGTGATTGCTTGAGAAGAATCCAGCCAATATGTTTAACACAGCTGTTCCTCGGCGAGGGACTCTCTGGTTTCCTCAGACATAAGATTATCTTATCTTTGGAGGCTCTAAGATAATAAAGATATTACTATCGGGTTTGTGGAAACACATGAAACTTTCAAAGTGGCTTTCATTTGAGCAGTTGGGAAGAGTAGAATTTGGAAGGCGTTTCTTTCTGGACAATGACAAAGCAGATGTAGTGGTCTTTAGGCTGTGGTAATGCTGCCTAAGAAACAATCCTCCTGGGCCTTTGTGCCATAACAGCACGGTTATTTATTACCCTGTTGCCTGCCGGGTAGGAAGGCTGTTCCCACGGCTGTTGTTCCGAGCCTCTGTAGCTACATGCCAGGCACCGGGTGGATTGTGGTCTGCATGTATTTTGGGAAGCAGGCTGATTGAGCATCCTGGTCTCCTATTGCTGCTTTCTTCATGGAAGAGCTCGAGGACAAGAGAGGTGAAGTGGTGAAATGCACTGGCTTCATTGGCTTCAGGGTTCTGCTCAGCCTGGGAAAATCCATCTGCTCCCACTTTGTGGTTCAAAGCACATCAGGTCTCCAAGCCCAAGTGAATGGGGTAGGACAGCAGACCCAAAACATAGAAGGACATGGCTGGGGGCAAATACCATCTGCTAAAGCAGTCTAGATGCGAATCACCTATCCTACCGAGGACCAAGGACACCTCCAGGTGACTGAGGAAATCAGATGCTCACACTGAGACAGCAGAGGTGATGGAATGGCTGGATGAAGACCTAAGAACAACTGCCATGTCATTAAAATGCTTTAATAAACAATGAATGCACTTGAAGTCAGTGAAGAAGTAACACCTCTTAGCAAGGAGAGGTAGAAAGCCACAGCAAGGAAAACAGAAGAGATTAAGGAACTCCATATCTGAAGAATATAATTACTAAAACAGACAGTAGGAAGGGAGAAGAAAGAGCCAAGGAGCTGCAAAGCAAAACAAATATACCCTAATCTAAAACAGAAAAAATGATTGGGGGAAAAGTCAACAGAGTGCCATGGGCATGCGACGGCAGGTGAAAGTCCAACATTTGTGTCATCAG
The DNA here is from genome assembly GCF_963383645.1 of Muscardinus avellanarius. Taxonomy (NCBI): domain Eukaryota; kingdom Metazoa; phylum Chordata; class Mammalia; order Rodentia; family Gliridae; genus Muscardinus; species Muscardinus avellanarius. The sequence continues at coordinate 2,542,184 of NC_137803.1, forward strand.
AGTCCTAGAAGAAGAGATGAGAGCGGTTCTACAGAGTGTGAATAGTGGCTAAATGGCAAAAGCATAAAACTATAGATTCAAGAAGTGAGTGAATTCTATTTTTTTAAATGTTTTTTGTGGTACTGGGGTTCCTGGAAGCCCTTCTACCTCCGGGCTACACTCCCAGACCTATTTTTATTTTTGGAAACAGGGTCTCTTAAACCAGTGCGGCTGGCTTCGAACCTGCATGATCCTCCTGTCTCCGCCTCCCAAGTGCGGGGATTACAAGCATGCGCCACCATGCCTGGCGTGAGTGAATTCTAAACAAGATAAATTACAAAAGAATCCATACAAAACACAGCATAGAGCATCTTCTAAACACTAAAGAAAAAAGCTGTGAGACAGCAAAAACTGTCCTCTTTAGGAGAAAGCAGTTCCAAAGAAATAGGTTTCTCATCAGAAACCATGGAGACCAGAAAGTACCAGCGCACGCACAATCATTTATTGCTGGAAGAAAAAGATAGCTGACTGGGAAGTCTATAGAAAGCACAAATGTCCTTCAAGAGTGAAGAAGTTGAAATCTTTAAGAAGAGGGAAGCCTAAAGGAATTAATCACAAAATACTTTCCCTCAAATGATGGCTAAATAAAGTTCTCAGAACAGAAAGGAAATAATAAGAGCTGGGCGTGGTGGCGCACGCTTGTAATCCCCGCGCTTGGGAAGCTGAGACAGGAGGATCACACAGGTTCGAAGCCAGCATCTGCTACTGAGTGAGGCTCTCAGCAACTTAGTGAGACCCTGTTTGCAAATAAAATATAAAATCGGTCTGGGAGTATAGCCCGGAAGTAGAAAGCCTCTGGGTTCCACCCCCAGTACCACCAAAAAAATAAAAAACTCAGAAACACCTGAAAAGTGAAATAAACAACAGAACGAGCAAAAATACAGGTAAATTAAAAAATTAAAGAGATTTTTTCTCTTCTTCTGACTCTCCATATTATATTTCTTAGGTGGGGCAAAATTATAACACTGTTTGATATGGTTCTCAATGTGTATAGATGAAATATTTAAGGTAATTATATTAAATATGAATGAGCCTTAAAGGGAAGTACATTTTTTCACATTTTACTTAAACTGAGAAAAGATGACCTTAGTAGACTATGATGTACTGTATGTGTGATGTAATACCTAGCCCTACCACATCTTTAAAGAGATATATTAAAAAAAAAACACCATAGACAAACTAAGAGTGGAAATTACAGAAAATGTTCAAGAAACCTACACACAAAATATTAGGAAAAATTAAACAAAAAACCCAACAAAACTCAGAGGAGACAGACAACAAGAAATGAAACGGTAGACTCAAGCCCTAACACATCAAAAATTACATTAAATGTAAATAGTTTCTGTGCACCACTTAAAAGACATGGACAGAGTTGATTACAAAGTCAATTACCCAAGTGCATGCAAGGGAATATACTGAGTGGGAACAGTCAACTTTAGAGTGGCGCAACGAAGGATTCCTGTTATAAAACATCTGGAAATGAGCAAGCCTGGGCCGTAGGTGACATATTGGTGGCTGTCAGTGTTAGGGATGTGTGTGGCTGTGCAGGGATAGCCTGGTGGAGGTTCTGTGCTGCCATCAGTGCTGTGTCCTGCTTGTGTTGGTACAGAAGCAAAAGCACACTCAGTATACCCAGAACACTGGTGCCCCTGCCCAGTACGAGAGCCAGGTAGGCACCCAAACTCTCCTCAGACTCTCGGGTGTGTTCTTCCAGTTTAGCACATACTCCCAAGGCAGAAGTGGCCCCATCCTCCTGTCCTATCCAAGGCATCCATCTTTCCGGTTTTCTCAGCTTTCTGTTGTTTACATACATAGTCTCCTTTTTTATGTTTTCTGCTGGGTGATGATTGGCATGAATTATTTAGTTCCCCACTACCCCAAAGAGAAGGTCAAGTCTTGCTCTATGCAAAGCATACACCAAGTTAAACATTCATGGAGAGAAATCATTGAAAAGGGCCATTTGAGTTTATTTTGGCGATTCTTGGGTTGACAAATGTCACAGGAGGATTGGCCTTGTATGAGCCTTGGGCAAACACCTCTGAACTCTTGGACTCTTCATCTGTGAAATGAAAGGATACATCATACGATACCCAAGGTATCATCAAGTTCTAACTTTATATTCTATTATTTTAGTTATGCTATAAAAGTATGAAACCTTCAGAGAAGCCCTGAGTATACCTGCCAATGAGAAATGGTGGTGGGGGGGAGAAAGACTGGAAGAAGGCAGCACCTCAATGGACACAATGTACATACACGAGCTTATCAAAGCCAATCACTGGGCCGAGCATGGGGAGGAGCCGAGGGGGCAGGGTGGGGAGTGGGGAGGGCTCAGTAAATGCCGTGTGCATACCTGCCTCTATCACCCAGAGGAGCATCAAGATCAATGATTACAATCCGCCAAAAAATGAAAAAAGAAATGGGACTAACGTCTCCATTTTTTGATAAGGCATAGCACAGAATACATCAGCCTCTCATGACAGAACAGAAGGCTACTCAGCTCTGGAATGACCCCACGTCCTGGTGTGCAGCACCCACTACCGCTGTTTCGATTTCCATTCCCAACTGCCCTCAGTAGGAAATAAGACTTGTCCTCCTTCCAATATTCTATTTGGATTCAACTAAACACACACCACCAGTATGATGCCAAAGAATGTTTTTATTGTTCAGCAGTAGCTGGGAAAATAAAGAAATGACTAGGTATTCACCCATATGGCCAGGTTATTGGGAGCCACTGGGAAGGAGTCTTGCTTGGAGCATCTGGAATGAGCTTGCTGTCAGCCGGAGAAGCCCAGGCAGCTGTCCAAACGGGCATTAGGCATGCTGAAACCAGGGATACTTATTTCTGCCCAATCAGTTGCTGCATCCAGGCTACATTCCTCTTACGGTTCTTCAAATTTATGCAGAAGCTAATTCATTTCAACTACTTAGAACACTCAGTTGGAGGGAAGTCGGTTTTCTCAAATAGCTCCCACCACATCTTAGTTCATTTGGCATGGCTTTTCTTAACATGCACGACATCGTCTTCTTTTGTTTTTTTCTTTATTCAAAAAAATGACATAATATATTCAGCCATTTCAAGGCAACAGTGTTTGAGAAGCTAATGGAGAAGCTGACGCGGATGCACAGCTGGCTAACCCCAAGATATTTTGGAAATGGTGCATGTCCGTAATAACAAATGTGGCTGTCCTGTGATAAATTTATTCCTCCATCTGCAAAGAGCTTGACACCTGCTGCCAGGCCTTGATGACCTCGGCTTTTATTGCCAACTTCTAGTCTTGTTTCAGTAATACTGTGTTAAGCTGTACAGCAAACTTCTGACCTTTTAAGACTGAGGATTCCGGCAAGCGCATTTTAAGCTTAGCTGTAGTTTGAGTGTGTATTTCTTTCTTTCTTCCCTTTTTTTTTTTAAACCAGCCTATTATAGGCCTCGCTTTGTCTGGGAGCAATTTTATCCAGTCAGCAATCTTGCCGCACATTCTTTCCTTAAGAAAGTAACTAACTAGTGCTTCTATTCTGAGAATAAAGAGAGGATTAAAAGGTACAGTCACTGCGAATCAGGCAGGTAGCAGGGAGAGGGGAGATGTGGGAAATGCATTAAGAAGGAAAACTTTCTGTTAGCTATCATACCCCACGCTGCTGTGCATAATTATTAGCTGCAAAATAGCACAGCTTGAACATTATTACTGCACATTAAAGAGCATTTCACTTATAATTATGGAACGAAAAGGAGCGTTTACAACTCACCTACCGAAGCATTAACTTTGTGTATGTAAGAAAATATTTTAAAAACCTCTTCATTAAAAATCTGCAAATATGTGACTTTCTTTTCCTACCTCATAGATCTTTTTTCTCTCTCTTTTTTACCCCTGACACATTGAATTACATCTTAAACTTTTCTTTTAATTAAAAAGAAGCACACAACTGTAAGGGGGGAAAGAAACCAAGAAAAGAGGGTGGTCTGTGTGCTTACCAGCCAAAATAAATATTTGATAAATGAGACAGTTTGGAAAGGGAAACGGCAAAAGACGTAAAATATACTCCTTAACAGTAGTGGGGCAACCACTGAGGCTCAGAGGCAAAGGCGATTTATTTATTTATTTATTTATTTATTTATTTATTTATTTATTTATTTATTTATTTTACTGATTGGTATTCCTAACTTTGGAAATAGAAAATGTGATGGGAATATGGATGTGCCGGCCGAGGGCTAAGTGTTCCTTGGTAACGTTTCAAGGTGTGTGGATGGGATTCCACTGTTCCAAGCAGTTCCACAGGAGCTGGTCTCGGCCTCCTGATGCTAGGTCTGGTGACCACAGCATGCCCAGCTTGCAGGAGCAAGCTCCCTGATCTGAGGCTGGTCCCCTCTGTCCTGTGTGGCTGGCCCCCACGACACCCTGTTCTTAGCTGCACTGAAGGGCTGTGTGACCAGAGGGATTCTACAGCCCTGAATGTCACACAATACAGAGTGAACACAGAGACAGGCGGCACTGTAATGGCAAGTTCTCTGCCTACACGTAGCTGCCCTCTGCCTTTGTTTCACTCCACATTATGATCGAGAGCCTTAACAGGGAGACAGGAGTTCCATACCTGGAGCTCCAGGAGCCGTGAGATTCCACGAGAGATGCACAGTGCACAGTGTAGGTGGGAAATGCAGCTGGGGCTGCACCGAGGTGAGTGCTTGGCGCCGGGGTTGGGGACCTGTGTGGTCTCCAGAGGCTTTAGCAATGGTGCCTCTCAGTGCCCTCTAGCCTTGGCATCTGCACTCTGAGTGAAATTTGCACACCTAACTCAGAATGTTGCCCTTTTTTTCCCCTCCAAAGTCTTGACCAGATTATGAATAAAAACCCACTCAGGAGCTGCAGGCAGTGCGTGGGTGCTTTGCTCAAAAGGGGTAACGAGGTCTTGAGTTAAAATCCATCTTCCCGGAATGCAACTACAGCTAGGGGCTCCAAAGAAACTCTTGATAATTCTGTGCAGTGGACCAACAGATAGGGCTTCCATCTCACCTCTAAGTGACCTACACGTGGGATGTGGACAGAAGCCCCTTGGGACCGGCACAATGAGGTCAGGTATATGTGGCAGCCAGGGACTTTCTGCAGTTGAGACCAGCAAGTCTTTGCTATGCGTTTTACTGAAAATCAATTATACCTTCACTAAGTGGATTAGCACGCCCGGGGGTGCAGTGTCCCAGCTAGCTGCATCTTTTGGATCACAAAATCGCACATTAGAGGTTTCTACATTTCATAGAGGGCATCCCTCTGTCTCAAAGGGAAGGAACCCAAAGGCAGAGCCGTCTGAGGCCGGCTTTACCAGAGAGGGTGATGGGATGGGCAGAAAAGATTGCTCAGACCGAGAGGAACCCCTTGTTTCTGAAGGTACAGCGTGACTCAGTTTCTGGTTTAATTGTTGTCAACCTTATTCTCAGGGATCTCAAGCTGCTTAAGCGTGACATGGACTGTGTGTTTTTACACAAAGGAAACCTAGAACCATGATCTCAAGATAGAAAACAGTAGCAGAAGAATAACGTTCTTAGTATATGATAATGCCAATTATAATATATATATTAATTATATATATTAATTGCATTACCATATAATAATGTCAATATATTGAATTTTTCATCTCTCAGCAAGTAAAATATTTAGTTCTGAATCCTCTTGGCCAGACTAGACTTCACCTTATTATGTATGACAAACCACACCTGCCTTTCTTCCTGCCATCTCCTGAGATGCGGATCCTACAACTCTCCTATCCAGTCTGGATTTCTGAAGAGCCAGGGCTCTGTCCTCTGCCTCCCAAGCCAAGAAGTGGCATCCTGATCCTGCCCTCTGCTCCACCTGCCTGGAAAGTAGTACATCCTCTCTGTCCTCAGCATGGAGCCCAAAGTTTTTCCCAAGAAGCAGCCGGCTCCATCTGACCTCTCTTTCTGACACTGCAGTTCTGTGCTTTTTAGAACTTCTACATAACTTCAAATATTTTAATGTTGGAATAGTTTCTGCCTTTTATCAGCCTTGAGAGTGTACTACAGTGAGTCATCTCTACCCTCCACCTAGCGTTGCACAAAAGCAAGCATGGGTGCCCTGACAATCCTGTCCTCAGAGCCTCAGGTGGATTTTGCCAATTTCCTGTCAGTTCTGTTTTCTGGCCGAGGATTTGACTGTGTAGCCACACTTCTCCCCAGTTTCCTCTAAGCCATGAGAGCAACTCAGCCTGGCTCTGATGCGGTGTTTGAAGAACATTGAACGGTCCTGCAGTACGCCTCTCAACCTGGGTTTATCTGGTGTTTCCTCCTGATGAGATGGAGGTTTGCAGTGAGGAGGAGGAAGAGGAGAAGGAGAAGGAGGAGGAGGAGGAGGAGGAGGAGGAGGAGGAGGAGGAGGAGGAGGAGGAGGAGGACCAAGACGCGGCCATGTTCCCCAGCTCACAGCCAGGGGGACACCAGGATGCTCATCCCTGCTGGTGGGAACTCTGAGCACCTGGGGAAGGGGTCTGCCTGGATTCTCCCCTGAGTCTCATTGTCAGTAGGCATCGTGGGGACATGCAGATGAGCCGTCCTTATGGTTCCACCCAGCAAGGTCAGTGGCCATTTTGTTCCAGCATGAGGCCAGCCTGGTCATGGTTTACCATGAGCCTTATTCCTTGCTCACTTACTGGCTGGAATTTTGTTCTGGGGAAAGACACTCAGCCTTATCAATTAGTATTTATTCAAATAATTAAAGAGTTGACTATTGATTTTTATCCTATAGGTCCGACTTCATTATTATCATTTTTATTGTTGCTCAAATAGTCTCAGGTTTGTCCTGGGAGCTTCAAGTTAGTTTCCGTAGGACCTTATAATTTTAAAGGGTGATATTTACCATGGATGTGATGAACTTAGCAACACATTTTTACATGAAGTTGAACTTTGAAAACTAGCAAAGAAAAGCAAGTCAGAATTCTTCGCAGGTGGTATCTCTCTAGAACCATCTTTTCTCTAATAAAAGAGATCTGTTACTGACTATTAACTGGTGACAGACCAATTTGTGAAGTTCTCTGGAACATTCTGGATTTTTCCAAGAGGTTCCTTCTCTCATAGCATCTCACCTTATGGTGAAGAGAAAAGTGAAAGAAAACTTTGCAATGCTATGGCATTGCCGATCTCTATAAAACCCTGAATTAAATTAGTATTATTGATACTTTTATTGATGCTTCCATTTAAAAAATTGTTTGATCTGAAGAAGTTCACACATATGCAGCCATGTGTTGCTTACCTGTGGGGTACACTCAGAAATCTGTCGCTAGGCAATTTTGTTACCGTGAAAATATCATGGACCATAGACCATGCTTATACAAACCTAGACCGTATAGCCTACTACACACCCAGGCAGAGTGGTATCTATGGTAACTGGGCATATATATATATATATATATATATATATATATATATATATATACACACACACACACACACAGTCACACACACTTACATATATATATACATATACATAGAACACCCATGCATACATATGTAATTAATAATGTATATGTATAAGGTTATACTGTGTGAAGACTAAAGACTAAATCAAGCACAAGAGAAAACTACATAACCAAAAGATACATAAACATCTGATGCTGGAGACTGTAACACAGCAGACCTTTTCAACATAAACTCCCCTTAGAACTTGAAGGAGTCCATTCAAATAACAATGAAAATGCATAAGCCAATAGCACAATAGTTTGATATAATTATTAATGCTACGCATGGTACACCATGGTTAAACTATTTTTTCCTTTTGATACTGGGAATCGAACCCAGGGGCATTCTACCTCTGGGCTATGCCTCAACCTTTTTTATTTTTATTTACTTATTTGTACTGAGGGTGGAACCCAGGGGCATTGTACCTCTGAGTTACACCTCAGCTCTATTTGTTATTCTTGATTTTGAAATAGGGTCTCACTGAGTTGCAGAAAGCCTCACTAAGAAGCTATGGTTGGAGGTGAACTTGCTATCCTCCTGTCTCAGCCCTCAAGTGCTGGGACTACAAGCAGGTGCCATCACTCCTGGCTTGTTTTTTTGAGCAGGGTTTTGGTAAGTTGCCGAGCTGGCCTTGAACCTGGAACCTCCTGTCCTAGCCTCCTAAGTACTGAGATTACAAGTGTGTGCCGTCACACCCAGCACATGTTACTGTTTTATACAATGGCTATGTGCTGGGTTTGTTCACATCAGCATCATGCAGACAGTGGAGCAACATGTCTCCCTACAGCATCATGATAGCTGTAATGTTACTAGGTCACAGGAGTTTATTTATAATAATAATAATAATAATAATTATTATTATTATTATTATTCAGCTCATTATAATCTTATGGGAACATTGTGGTATCCTCAGTGTTGACTGAAGCTTCATTCTGCGGTATATGACTTCCTGTGTATTTGCATAAGAAACACCTGTGTGCGCCCATTACTAAACTCCAGAACAGAACGTCACCAGGACCTCTTACCCACTGTCGACCTCCTCTGAATCCTGGGCCTCTTGCATTCTAATTAGAGGACCACCTACCATCTGGGCTTATGTTAGTTTTCCCTTCCTGGAGTTTTATCCTGTGAGTGGGTATATGACATGTCAATCAAACCCAATTTAATTTTGCCTGGCTTTGTTCTTTATATCAATGGAATTGCATGGACATTCTTTTTGACTTACCCTTTTTCTGGTCTTTGTTTAGAGATCCCTCCCCACTGACCCCTGTAGCTGTTCATTTTGGTGCCAGTAGGAGCGTTGTATGAACACATCAGTGCTTACTTACTCAACCCCTGGTGTGCGCATTGGGTCGCCCCTCTCTTGCGTGTGTATTAACGCTGCTCCATGTCCATTCGCTGTTTGTTCATTGGTGTACATCTGGGGACATTCTCTAGGGTACATGGCTACAGGTTTAATTGCTGGGTCATAGAGTAGGCAGTCAATCAAGTTTTCCAAGTGATGCCAAATTGCTTTCCAGTTTCTTGCCACGTGCACACTGTCAGCACCACATGAGATTTCTTATTGTTTCAACTTCTTGTTAACTGTTGTTATAATTTGCTGTTTTTTGCCACTCTGGAGAAAGCAGTTTTTACATGTATTTTCTTAATTACTAATAAGGCTGAATAGATCACACATTTATTACCCCTTCATTTTCTTTTTCTGTGAACCACCTACTAGTGCCTTTTGTTCAATTGTCTTTGGGTAGTTGGTTATTCTTTCTTTGTTTTATGGAAGCTCTTTATATATTTTGGATACTGAGTCTTTTAAAGTTATACCTGAGGCAGGTGTCTTCTCCCATTTTGTCCCATTCTGGGAATTTTACTTTCTGTCTTTGCGAAAAGATATTCTTGATTTTAGTAAAGTCCAATGTACTGGTGTTTTCCTTTGGAGTTTCACTTATGAAGAGACCATTCCTGATCTCAGTCATCCTAATTTATTTTATGCCTTCTTCTGAGAGTTTAAGATTGCTTCTCAAGTCTAGTTACTTTTCCCATCTGGAATGATGGGAATTTTTCTTCCTGTCCTAATAGAAAGGCAACACCATAGCCCACACGTGTGTTGATCCAGCCCCTTCCAATGTCTAGTGATCCTTGGGCCAAGTCAGGCCACTGGCCAAGTTCATCTACTGGAACTTACAATAAGAACTAGTAGAGCCATTCCCTCTCCTGTCGTCAGCACCATGGCGGGCAGAGCTAATCCCTCCCCTGGTCCCTAGCACCAGGGCGTCACTGGCTACTCCTTGTATATTTCCTACAGCAAGTTTAGAAGCTACTGCTTGAGTTCCCTGGAAAACACCTGTGAGTTTCTTGACTAAACTGCATTGAATCTGTGTCTCAATTTAGGGAGAACTGACATTTTACCCCATGGGTAGTCCTCAGTTTGCAGGGCTGTGGGGGGGCCATAAAAATGACCATGCAAACTGAAACCACGCAGTAATCCTGGTAATTATGATGGTTCTGGGACTTTTAAAATTTCTTGTCAAAACATTAAAACTTCTTTTATTGTTACCTATAAATGTACAGGAAGTAAAAAATAGTAAAACAAATGTTTATTTAGTACACTGTAATATAAAACACGAGGAACCTTGAGAATTGAAGTGTTTTCTTTCTTTGCAAAAAACCCCCAGTTGTTGGAATGTCGTTTGCCTTCTCCTCGTTGAACCTTCCGAGTGCAGCGGGCAGCATCTTGTGCCACGGAGAATCGGCAGGCTGCTTTCTCAGTGCAGATCAGCTCCCGTACTTTATTCTGTGCACTTTCACTGTTGTGAAATGTCACTGAGAGTTGTGGATGTGACACTTGTGTGGACATCTCCATCTTTCTATCATGAACACAGTTACCCTCACTGTGTCTCTACGGCTACTCTTAGAGTCTTCGGAAGGTGACCGTGTCACTATCCTCACAGTCAGCTATTTTCCAATCACATCCAGTTTCACTCCTAGCATTATTACTTTTTGTTTCTTTGAGGAAAACTAAAATACCTCCCTTACAGGGTGGTTGTGCCCTAGTCACCAGAGAGATTGTATTCTCTTCCATGGCAAAGATCCTCTGCAGATGTGCGTAAGTGAAGGCTCTTTTTTTTAAAAAAAAAATTTATTTGTATTACTAGGGATTGAACCCAGTGGCATTCTATCTCTGAACTATAGCCCCAGACCTATTTTATTTTTTTATTTGGAAGCAAGGTCTTACTAAGTTGCAGAGGGTCTTGCTGAATTGCTAAGGCTGGCTGTGAACCTGTGATCCTCCTGTCTCAGCCTCCCAAGTACTGAGATTACAAGCGTGCATCACCACGCCCGGCTAAGTGGAAGCTCTTGAGGTAGGAGATTATTCTGTATTGTTCAGGTGGACCTGATGAAATTATAGGATTTCTTACAAAAGGGAGAGGCTGAGCTGAAGACAGATGAGAGACTGAAGGAATGTGGCCACAGCCAAGCCATGCTAGACCCTGGAAGAGGGCAGAAGTCGACTTTCTCCAGAGCTTCCAGTAATAACTAGCCCTGCCATTCTCTTGATTCTAGGTCAATAAGATCCCACCCATACTTCTGACCCCCTGAACAGTCGGAGAATGGATTCATGCTGTTTTAAGTCACTAAGCCTAATGCAGTTTGTCCCACAGCCATAGGAAACGGATGCTCTGCCTCACATCTTTGCTGGCTCTTCCTCTTCCAGTATCCTTTTTTTTCCTCATGATTTTTCTTTTTTTATTTATTTTTTATTGAACATAAATGGTATAAATTTAAACTATACTTGGTGCCCTCTCCCCCCCGCCCCCGTTTTCCCTTCCCCCCTCCCACCAATGGTTGTCCAGGTTAACCATGTCTTATTCATAATTTTTACACATGTTCAGGTGTAGACCCTCATTATTCAAGATCAGCCTTTCTCCTCTCCTATCTTTCCATTCAAACTTAGCTAGTATTTCCCCTCCATTATCTGGAGTCCCACTGGTATCCTTTGTGTTCCCTAGTTTGGGCATATTAGAGGAAACATATGTACCTTCTCCTTCTGTGCTTGGCTGATCTCACTTAACATGATGCTCTCCAGGGCTTTCCATCTTCTTGCAAATGGTATTATTTTGTTCTTCTTTATGGCTGAGTAGAATTCCATTGTGTGTATTTCCCAGAGTTTTGCAATCCATTCATCTGTTGATGGGGACCTGGCTTGGTTCCATATTTTGGCTATTATGAATTGTGCTGCTGTGAATGTAGGTATGCATATGTTGCTATAGTTCTCTGGATTCAACCCTTTTGGAAAAATACCCAGGAGTGGTAGAGCTGGATCGTATGGTGGATCTATTCCCAGTTTTCTAAGGAATCTCCACACAGATCTCCACAGTGGCTGAACTAGTTTGCACTCCCACCAACAGTGTAAAAGAGTTCCTCTTTCCCCACATCCTCACCAGCATGTGTTGTTATTTGATTTCTTTATGCTTGCCACTCTGACTAGGGTTAGATGGAATCTCAGCGTAGTTTTGATTTGCATCTCCCTGATGGCCAGTGATGAAGAACATCTTTTCATGTATCTATTGGCCCATTGTATCTCTTCTTTTGTGAAGTGTCTATTTAGTTCATTTGCCCATTTCTTGATTGGGTTGTTTGTTTTGCTAGTGTAGAGTCTTTTGAGCTCTTTGTATATTCTGGATATTAGCCCCTTATCAGAGTGGTGGCTGGTGAAGATCTTTTCCCATTCTGTAGGTTTCCTCTTTAGGTTATTGATAGTTTCCTTTGATGAGAAGAAACTTTTTAGTTTGATGCTATCCCACTTGTTAATTCTTGCTTTAATTTCCTGAGCTTTGGAGGTTTTGTTGAGAAAGTTAATGCCTGTGCCAATATGTTGTAGTATTGAGCCTATGCTGGAGCTGATTGACAAATTCAGCAAAGTCGCAGGATACAAAATCAACCTAAAGAAATCAGTGTCTTTTCTTTACGCCAACAATGAATCCACAATGAAAGAAACAAAGAAAACAATTCCATTCACTATAACCTCAAAACCGGTAAAATACCTAGGAATAAACCTAACCCAAGATGTAAAAGACCTCTACAACAAAAACTATAAAACATTAAAGAAAGAAATTGAAGAAGACCTTGGAAGATGGAAAGATCTCCTGTGCTCATGGTTAGGCAGAATAAACATCATCAAAATGGCCATTCTGCCAAAACTGATCTATAGGTTCAATGCAATTCCCAATAAAATACCAGTGACATTCTTCAGAGACCTAGAAATATCAATCATGAACTTCATATGGAGAAAGAAAAGACCCAGAATAGCCAAAGCAATTCTCAGCAATAAGAAACATGCAGGAGGCATCACAATCCCAGCCTTCAAACTATACTATAGAGCAATAGTAGTAAAAACAGCATGGTACTGGCACAATAACAGATATACTGACCAGTGGATTAGAATAGAAGATACAGAAACAAACCCACACATCTTTAGTCAATTAATCTTTGACAAAGGGGCCAAACTCATATGCTGGAGAAAAGACAGCCTTTTCAACAAATGGTGCTGGGAGAACTGGCTAACCATTTGTAAAAAGATGAATCTAAACCCCTATATCTCACCATGCACAGGAATCAGCTCAAAATGGATCAAAGACTTAGAAATTAGACCTGAGACTGTGAAGTTATTCCAGTATCCATTTTTGCAAGAGAACGTGCAGCTTATCACTGGGAGACGAGGAGCCACAGGCCCGTGAGCTTTGCTCTCTGTGTGAGCTGTCTAACAGACGTGCAGTGTCTGATCACGAACAGGCTTTGAAAGAAGAGATGTGATTGGTCATTGCCCATTATTTGCATGTGTTATTTATATAGGGAGCCCTGAGTAGAAAAGCCAGGTACAAAGTTTGTACTTAATTTAGTTATAGAAAAAATACCATGAAAACAGACATTTGAAACCTGTCATTTTCTTATGTTATTTAACTAAAGTTATTTAACTAAAGCATAGTAATTAATAATAAACAATAAATAAAGTGTTATTTAACTAAAGCATAGTAACTGAAACTTGCTTTTATCAGAAACATTGAAAGCAAGAAGGGTTTTATCCTCCTTAGAAATGTGGGATGTCTCTTTATTAGGTAATTGTTAAATTTATCTATCATTATATAGGTACAGATCTATTTATATAGGTAATGGTTAATCTTTCATAAAGTTTTATATTTTCCCTATCAAATAACTTTTCTTTTCTCTTTTTCTCATCTCATACTTTAGTTTTCTTACCTTATTGTGCAGGCTATAATCTCTAACAATATTAAACAGAAGGGATATTAGTAGAACTATCTTTCATTCTTAATTTAAAAGTTTTTTTTTTCAAATACTTTTTACTAGTTTAAGGATGCTTAGTATTATTTTTCATATACCCTTTAACAAGATAAAAAGGGTTTTTATAATCCAAGTCCTATAAATTAATATATAGTCAGTTTTTAAAAATATTTGGTTCATCATTGAAATAAAATTAAGTCTCCACGTGACTGTTATTCTGTATAACATATATTCATTAGGTTAAACTTGCTGATTTTGCTATTCAATAGTTGAGGGCTTAAAGTATTTTAATAGATATAATGAAAGACATGTCAAAACTTCAAGATGATGGATCTGTAAATCTCTCCCTGCAATGCTATTTTTTTCTTTATAGATTTTAAAGCAATGTTATTGGAGGCATATGAATTTGAAACTATTTTTATCGACCCATTTAATTTCAACATAAAGCATTTTGGATTTATGATCCAGCTTGTTCATTATTAATAAAATAACACTAACTTAACTATTTTCTTAGTATATATTTTACATTTATTTATTTATTTATTTATTTATTTATTTATTGTGGTACTGGGGTTCCTGGAAGCCCTTCTACCTCCGGGCTATACTCCCAGACCTATTTTTATATTTTTATTTGGAAACAGGGTCTCTTAAGTCAGCAAGGCTGGCTTTGAACCTGCGCCATCCTCCTGTCTCCGCCTCCCAAGCGCAGGGATTATAAGCGTGCCCCACCACGCCCTGCTTAAATATTTTATTTTTAAACTTTCTATATCTTATGTTAATTGCATCTTATTTAAACAGAGATATAGTTGAAGTTATTTAATCCAATTTCATGTACATTGTCATTTCTTGAAAAGTTTAGTGGATTTATTTTGATTTGAATTATGATCAGTTTGGAACTATTTCTATAATAGTATTTTAAAATTTTCTCCTTATTTTATCCTGGGTTTGTTGTTTTGATTTTGATTTTATTTTTTCCTCTTTTTAGTTTTCCCTCTGCTAGTTTAATATTGTGGTATGTTACATATACTGTCTATTGCTTGTATTCTCTTTAGCATGTGTATTTAACCTAGCAAAAACCCACCTTGGTCAATATCTTTCTTTTTATCCTCCAAAATACAAATGTAGAAATTAAATTATGTGTTCATATTCATTTCTGTATTCCTAGTTGCAAACAGAGTGCCCTGTATATACAATTGCTTAATAGATGCTTGTCTAATACATTTATTAAATGTTATTATAGTTTGGGCTTATACTTAACCATGGTTCCTGGGAAGTTCCCATGAAACAAGATATAATTACTAGGTATGGTTGGCTTGTTTGTTATATTATAGTATCTTACTGGAAATAAAATTTGCTGACTGTGACACTTAATCATATTTTTGCCCAAATATAAGGAAGGTATTCTTGATATCGTAGCTTGTCATAGTGCAAGCCTAACTGGCCAGGTGAGTACTCATCGCTTATAATATGGAATTTGGCTCTTTGTTTCCAGGAACTTTGAAGTAAGATCTTGGGAAATATTTCCTGGTTCTTACTGCTTACTTGTGAGCCCACAGAATGTGGGACAGCACTATCTTTTTCCATTGGAGATGAAAAGAAACTTGAACTCAGAAAATATCAGCATACCCTTACTCACCCCTACTTCTGTGAGCTGGAAATAGAGGACAGGGATATTCTCTTCCCTATTCCTCCTCCAGGTAGGGGGCCTCACCCCACACATATGCCGTCATGACCTGGGGTTCAAATATCCTGCTATACCTATGGGGCTCATTCTCCAAGAAGACTCAACACATAAAACAGTACCTCTCACAAAGTGCTCTGATATTAAATTTTAAATATACTTTTATTGGTGCATTGTGCTTAGATATCACAGTGAGGTTCAATGTGACACAAACACACGCACACAGCCCTTGGCATGATCCCCCACTCTCGCTTTCCCCCAATGAGATTGGTAGTGATATCTTCATCTATGGACTCATCAAGCCTCCTTTTGGCCTTCCCCCTCCCCCCTCAGTTTCCTTCCACTCTTTTACTGGTCTCAGTCCTCATTTTTTACTGGTCTCAAGTCCTATTTTCTTTCTTCCACATAGGAGAGAAAACATAGCCCTTGACTTTCTGGGTCTGGCTGATATTAGCATAATATTCTCTAGTTCCCTCCATTTTCCTGCAAATGACATAATTGTATTAATGAATGAATGAATTTTAATGAATGAATGGAATTCATTATGTGTATATGCTACATTCTTATGCATTCATCTATTGACAGATGTACAATTTTGATGTGAATTCCTAAAGGGTTCAATGTAGCTCATGTCTGTTCTCATCTGAAGACTGATAAGTCAGGTCTCTCCCCGTCCCCACGTGACCTCGCGGCGAGTACAGGAGGCAGAACCCTGGACGTGGAGCTATCTCGAGACTCCAGGCTTCGCGAGACATACTTGCGATCGTGAGACTGCAGATGTCATGAGAGAATCAGCATGCCTATAAAATATCAGTGCCTCCGATCCGCCACGTGACTCAACCGGGTGATCAGGACTAGGTGCGACTCTCCAGACACCTGGCCCGTCGGTCCCTTCCCCCACGGCCCGCTGACTCTCCGGAGGGTGTCGGGTTGGGTCTGAATAAAGCAGTGGTTTCTGATAACCTGGTTGCTGTTTTACCTCCCTCCTAAACTCCCTAACTCTATTTTCACTCATTCAAAAATCTCATGAGTCTCCTAGGTCACGAGGATGTCTCCCTTCATGGGATTCCATTAGTGTTAGGACCATAGCTGATTGGAGTTTGTCAGAATCTTTCCTGGTGTTGGCCCCAAACTCCTGTGCCTGGGACCTTTTCAGTCCCTGGCAGGCCACCCCTAGTCCTTGTCTGTGCCACTGCCTGAAGACAGAGACAAAGAGCCTTGCTGTACTGGTCTTCAGGCTGGGTTCCCCATCTCTTTGGTGATCTCAGCCTCCTGTTTTCCCGGGGTGGTGGAACACAAGTGAGATGCAGACAAGGGGGAGATGTGATGCTGTCCTGTGCCTGGAGGTCCTGCTCCAACAACACCCACCCTCCCGCTTCCCACCCCTACCCCAGGCCCAACAGGGATGCTGAGCATTTTCAGATTTTGACCTTCTTCTCAGTTGTCATGAGTCTTGGGTCTCCAGTCCTTCACCAACAGAGGAATGTTAATCTTACACACCTCACAGGGGTCAGAGTCCCTTCCTGGTGCTCCTTGGAGGGGTTGATTGACAGGGCTGGGTGGGAGGGATGTGGGGATGTATCTACCCTCCCCACCTCCACAAAACCTAGCCCTCTCAGAATCCTCACTTCCTTCGTGCCCCCAAAGGCTCTGTGTTCCAACTTTTTTTTTTTTCTCAGTACTGAGGATGGAACCCAGGGGTTTTATACCTTTGAGCTACACCCCCTGCCCTACTTTTTATTCTTTATTTTTGAAACAGGGTCATACTAAGTTGCAGAGGGCCTCACTAAGTAGTTGAGGCTGTCAACAAACCGAGATCCTCTGGTCTCAGCCTCTAAAATGCTGGGATTACAAGCGTGCGCCACCATGACTGGCTTATTCTTTATTTCGAAACGGTCTCACTGAGTTGCAAAGGGCCTCACTAAATAGCTGAAGCTGTCCTTGAACCAGGGTCCTCCTGCCTCAGCCTCCCAAGTGCTGAGATTACAAGAGTGTGTCACCATGCCTGGCTGTTCCAACCCTTTTTGATACCTTTCTTATCTTCCATATAGACATGGAGAACCCTCTGTGCTTTTATTTCAATTAATTTCAACTCATTTTAAAAGCATTGATGACAGTGTTAGGCGATGACTGTCCTGGTTGCTTTGTGCAAAAGACAAAAATTGTCACATCTCTTTGCAGTGAGAAAGTTGAGGGTGGAAGCAAACACTTTCAAATGAACATGATAAGTGACGTGAAAGAGGTCTGTAGAGTGTGGAACCAAAGACTGTTCTAGAAGGGCTGGGATGATGCTTTATACGTCTTCCTTTTAGTTCTTGCATCTCGAAGAATGTCTTGAATTTGGTAGATACTTCATAAATGAATATTTGGGATGAGTCAAATATTTAGAATAGATGTTAAAGAGATAGATCTTATAATCAATCTACCAAAAATGGAGTTGATGAGCAACTTAATTGATTTAAAATCTAATTAGGAAATACTGTTATGATGGTTTTGCTTTTGCATTAGACTGTAAAACAAAGATATTAAGGGAATTGGTATGATTCTACATATGGCACTTTGTGGAAGCACCAGGTACCCCCTCATGGAAGACAGGACATGGCCCATATCAGCTAAAGGGCCTCACGTAAGCAATTGGAATCGAAGCTCAGAGAGGCTGTAAACACAGAGTACCATGAATTACCTTGTATCCAGGAGTGAGGAGTCCTCCTGGCTTGGCCTCTGCGTTTGCTATTTGGACTAGCTGTAATTTATCTCTTAATTAATGATCCAATAGATGGAAGTAAAACAACAGCTTCACGAAGTTTACAGATGGTATTTAATTAAGAGATATTATTAATCTAAATAAAAACTGGTAAACATTCAATCAGCTTTAAAGATTTGAGGAATAATCATCAAAAAATCACAGTCAAACAAAATTCAAACTCTTGCTTGCTAGAAAATTGACTAAGATATTTAATTTAATTTAATTTATTTTTTTTTTTTGCAGTACTGAGGATGGAACCCAGGGGCATTCTACCATTGAGCTACAACCCCAGCCCTATTTTGTATTTGTTATTTTGAAACAGAGTCTCACTGAGTTGCAGAGAGCTTCACTAAGTAGTAGCTGAGACTGTCTGCAAACCACAATCTTCCGGTCTCAGACTCCCAAATGCTGGGATTAAATTGTGCGCCACCATGCCTGGCTAAGATATTTTAGAAGTGGAAATACAGGAATCCAGTATTGGTCTAAAATGCAATGGCAGGGTGAATTCATTCGGAACCCCTACCCCCCATGCCTGAATGGCATGGGGCTGTAACTATCTTCTGTATTTCTTTTTTTAAAAATTATTATTTATTATTATTTTTAATGATACATCAGTTTGGAATACAAGACTTGAGAGAATATACAAGCACATATCATCCAGTAAGCCCTCATCCAATCCCCATCCCATTCCCTCCCCCTCCCTCAATCCCATGCTTAATTGGTGATTATCTTTGATATAATTGTTTACACAACTCATGAGTTTTAAAGAGAGTCCATCTTCCCTCATCCCCTCCCCTCTGATTGGTCACCTAATTACTTTTCAATAGGGCCCTATCTACTACTCAACCTCCTCCTGTACCCCCTTTCCTCCTAGTTCTTGCTAATTAGGGGAAGCATTTGGATTTTATTTTCTGTGCTATTTCCCTGTGCATGCCACATTGCAAGTTCTGATCCCACTCTTGACAGCCCCAGTAGTGGCCTGGTCCTCTGGAGGACTCTGGTCCTGACCTCACTTGCTCCAGCACTGACCTTGCCTCATGGGAGGCCCCGATCCTGGCCTCGCTGGCCCCTGCACCGAACTAACCCCTTGGCTGGCTCCTCTCCCAGCCTCGTAGCTCCCAGCACTGGTCTTGCCTCACGGCAGGCTCTGATCCCGACCTTGCTGGCCCCAGCACCGGCCTAACCCCTCTGCTGGCGCCAATCCCTGCCTCAGAGGCCTCAGTAGCAGCCTTACCTCATTGTAGGCTCCGGTCCCGGCCTTGTTGGCTCCAGCACTGACCTCACCCCTTGGCAGTCTCCGATCTTGGCCTTGGAGGCCCCAGCACAGGCCATACCTCAAGGCAGGCTCCGATCCCGGCCTTGCTGGCCCCGGCACCAGCCTAACCCCTCAGCAGGCTCCTATACAGGCCTCAGAGGCCCCAGCACTGGTCTTGCCTCATGACAGACTCTGATCCCAGCCTTGTTGGCCCTGGCCCTGGCTTAACACCTTGGCAGGCCCCGATTCCGGCCTCGGAGGCCCCAGCACCGGCCTTGCCTCACAGTAGGCTCTGATCCTGGCCTCGTTAGCCCCGGCCTTGGCTTAACCCCTCGGCAGGCTCCAATCCCGGTCTCAGAGGCCCCAGCACTGGCCTTGTCTCATGGCAGGCTCCGATCCCGGCCTCGCTGGCTCCGGCTCCGACCTAACCCCTCGGCAGGCTTCGATCCCAGCCTCAGAGGCCCTATCACCTGCCTTGCCTCACAGCAGGCTCTGATCTCAGCCTCTCTGGCCCTGGCACCGGCCTCACCCCTCGGCAGGCTCCGATCTGAGCATCCCTCTTCACCTAGTAGGTTATCCCATGTCCCCAAGGGTGCATGATGGTAGTATTCTGCCTCTGAGGTAATTTTTTCAAAAGTTCCAGGTGTATTACGTCAGATCTCTGCCTCCCCTGAGTACTTGACACTGCCAATACGACTGCCTCCACCATTTCAAATCTTTCCCAAGCTCTTTTCCCATACCGCATAATGTCCAGTGTTCCTAAGCATGCACTACAATAGCATTTGATCTTTGGGGTAATTTCTTCAGAGGATCAGGGTGGGTTGGATCAGATGTCTGCCTCTCCCAAATAATCCAAGTCTCCACCGCCATCACGGCCACTGCTGCCGCCACCGCCTTCCTCCTAGGTCTCCGCTAGACCCTCTCCTTACAGGTGATGTCCCAGATTCTTAACGATGTTGAGAAGCAGCAGTCCTCCTTCACGGGGAATTTTTCCAAAAGTTCCAGTTCAGATGGATATGTTTTGTCTGCATCTCCAATATTCTAGTTGCCACCGTGGCCATCTTAAACCCTCTCGAATATTTTTTGTCCCCCCCTTTTTTTTTAAATAAGAGAAGAGAGTATGTGTGGTTTGGGGAGGATGTGGGATCAAGCACTTGGTAGCAATGAAAATTTTTTTTCTTTCTGGGTGGAAGGGGGGTTTCCTAGGGGTGCCCTGCCCGTGCCCGCTCACCCGCCTAGAGTTGGGGGCTTGCAACCTGGACCTCTGGGCATTTCTGGGTGGGGAGGTTCACCTAAGGGTGCCCCACCTGTGCCCGCGCCCACCCACCTCCCGGGGTTGGGGCCATGGGGCCAGGACCTCTGGGGCCAACCGGGTGGGGGGGTTCGCCTAAGGGTGCCCCGCCTGCGGCCACCCATCCTCCCGGGGTCGAGGCCATGTGGCCTGGACCTCTGGGGCCAACCAGCTGGGGGCATATTTCTATCTTTTTAAATAAACTTCTTTAAATTTTCAGCATGAGTCTGGGCTAATGTATATTTATCCTTAGCTCAGGACAAGACCCATGCTTTTCCTGTTTTTCTGTTTTTTGGGTTTTTTTTATGTGTTTTCTGGGAAATTGTGTCCAGGACCCTAACTGGGGTCCCCGGGAACAGTTTCCCCAAAACCATATCATCTTCACAAACTGTAACGTATTTGGCGCCCAACGTCTTGGGCCAACGTGGGGCATGTGGCTCAGTAATTTTCACGGGACTTTTTGGCTAGTGGGTCGGTGGGCAACAGCAGCTTTAGCTCCAGCTATAGAGCTGTTGAGCTTTAAAACAACTATAGAGCAGCCTTTGCATCACGGCAGCTCTGAAAGTGAATTCCAGGGCATCTCGCTGGTGGTCCTGGTACCACTGCACCCCAAAAGGTATGTACCTTCCTGGAGCGATAAGGAGTTCCCCCAGAATGACCGTTGATCTTCCAGCATCTGGGAGGCAATTCTGGTTCGTGGGGACCCCCAGGCCAAGGAACTAGCCTGCAGTTGAATCCCCTCCAGGAAGTAAACCCTTTAAATAGCATAGGCTTGATAGGCCCATTGAGTGCCCATCCATTCTGCCCATATCAAAGATTGGGCACTCTTTTAAAAGCCCTATACAAAGCTAAATCTAAAGAGAACAGTCCATGGCCAACCTTCAGAAAATTCCCCAAACAGTAGATGTCAGCCAGCACCAAGCAGGAGACACCAGCCAGCACCCATTTCTAAAATGGTAGTGAGTTGTTTTTTTCTGTAATTGGAAACAGGTTCTAGGGAGATAAGCTAGCTTGCTTTTAGCAGCAGCAGATAGGAAGCATGGCCATTACCAACCGTGGCCATGTGCGCCCTGTTGGTCTATAAACTGGTAGTTCGAGCGCCACAGTGTCCTTGAACTCTCAGTGGCCAGAGGTGATTAGCCTAGCATGTTTGAGAACTCTAGGCAGCTAAGAAAGCCAGACCCAGACTGACCTTCCCAGGAACAGCTTCTGAGGCATGGAATTCACAGAGTCCTAGTGCTGCCAGACTAGTCTCCAACCAACTAGGCTGCTACTGGCCCCCTGTAGAAGAAATCTGTTTGTGGCTCACTCAGATTTATTGGCAGTTTTAGGCTTCTAGCCCTACCTAGCTAATACAACTATCTGAGGACAGTGTTTTATTAGCTGGTAGCATTACCTCATCCAAAGGGAGAAAGGAGAGGGTGGGATTAGAGACAGGGTCTGGGGCAGCTCAGACTTACACTCACATCCCATCCTGGCTGAGCCCTGAGGAGCTGCCCTCAGGAACGCCCACACGTGCTTGGCCAGATTTGCCCTTGGTCGAACTCTTAGCTTTAAGGGGATGCAGGGAACCTTATCTGGACAGAGAAAGTCCATGCAGCTCAATTGGACGGGAATATAGAGCAAGGGGAAAGGGTGGCAAAGCCCCTTCCCATTTACTACCCTCCCGGTGGGCAGCAAACTGGTGGGAAATGAGGCCACCCTCATGAGGCCCCCACACACACAGGGTGCAGGGACAGGAGGATGGCCTTCTGAGCACAAAATACCTCTTTCTGTCCTAGATGGGATTCCAGCAATATCCTAAATGCTAAGGTAATTGGTTTTAGATCAGGAAGCTCTGGGAAGGCGACACACACACACACACACACACACACACACACACACATCCCAAACTTGCCCAGACAGGCCACTAAAACCCCGGCCTTTCTCTCTCAGATGGGATCCCATCAATCTAAAGTGGAAGCCGGATCTCCACTAGCGTGGGTCCTCCAAAATCAGAAAAGGAGGAACGATGGTTAGAAGTAGCTTATCTTCAGCTGTTACTTAACCTTCAAGACCACCCAGATTTCTTTAAGGATTGCAGGGTTGAGACAATGGTGGCAGCCTTGGCTACAGTAGTGTGGGGAGGGAGAGTTTAGAGTTCGATCTGTCCGTACAATCTGTCCATACGCAGTTCTTTTTTTATGGGCTGAGTTTAAAGCTACTTCACCAACTCAAACAATAGGGGCTAGCAGTCAGTCAATTTTTTTTATCCAGTAGAAGGGGAGGCCATCCTTGAGACAAAATCTACTACTGCACGCTGCCAATTCAGTTTAACAGGGACTTGAAAAGGGAAAGACAGACAGGAAAAAGCCATGAAAGAATTCTGGCTGAGCACAGAACCCTAGGCTCAAGTCTGTTTTAGGGTGGAGAGCAAGGGCATCTTTGGCATAAATGCCCTCAACCATGAGGCCAAAAAGGGCCTTCTGAGGCCTGGCTCACAGGGGAAGGGGGACCATTAAACCACTGAGCACCCCAGTTCTGGAGGGAACTGCGCTCCCCAGACCTAGGTTCCCAGTGATTCCTCCCAACTCCCACCACCTGAGTTAAGATTGAAGAGTCTTAGGCCATCACAGTGAGATCTCGGAGGCCAGATGTAAGGCGTTACCCTTCTTTCCCGGCCCAGGGTCCAAAAGCTTAGCCAGGGTGAGAGGCAGATCAGATCAGCCCCCAAACTATTGTTTTTATCCAATACTCAGCCCGCAGTCTGCAGCCTGCAGCTTCCAGGAGGACCTCCAATTCCCCCATTCTCAGTTAAACGAGAGATGTCAGCTCCTCTCAGGAAACCAACTTTTTTTTTTCTTTTTGCTGGTGTCACTAAAGTTATGGCTCAAAGTTTTAATTTCAACCAGTCTTAGCTAAAATGTAAACTTTTAAAAAGCTATCCAATTAGACCTGTATGAGATGTGATTAAATACAATATACATTGCTTTTAAAGGTCTTTTTCCTTTGACAAAATTAATGTTTTAAGACACTAGGGATGCTTATATGATGTCGTGAATTTCTGTGGTGATCTATTATACATTTATTAAGTTATATGACCAAATGTGATATACATTGTCTTTAAATTTTATTCCTTTTGCAAAACTAAGGTTTTAAGGTGCTAGTGATATTTACCTAATGTCTTAACTTCCCATGGTAATCTATAATTCAATAAAATGCTCTTAACTTCATAAGGTTTAAAGTAACACTTAGGTCTTTTAAATGAGTTTTTAAATTGCTGGTATCTAAACAACATTATTAAATGGTATGGGTTTTTTGGGGGGTTTAGCTTGTATGTAACAACAAAAGACAGATATAAGGTGTGTGCCAGTATAAAGTTTTTTTGTAACAAAAGGAAATTTTGTGAGATTAAGAAAGCACATTGTAAGTTTTATCCTAAGATTGTACCAAATGGGAAAGAAAGGACCAGGATAGAAAAATCAGAGGGTTAAAGCAAGTTGCAGAGTGTTTGTGGTATGTTTGTTTGCATATGTGATGAAGATGGATTATTAAAAGGGAATAGGTTTCTAATAAGCCTACCACTTGTATATTTCCAAAAGAAAAGTACTAGAGTTCAACAACAGGGGTGCACTATGGGATAGGAGAGGCTGGAGGATTACTTCTGGAAATGACATCGAGAGATCCCAGAGTCTGTAATAATTCTTTAAAACTGGCTTCAAGATTGTTTACCGGAAAGAAGTTACAGGAGACTAAATTGTATCATACGGGGATTTGAAATTTGCTTTAGAAATTAATTTCAAAAATAGCTTGTTAAGTCCACCAGGTAAGCAGTCTCGGGCACATGTCCAGGTAAAGATTGGCAGCTTGGTTTCACTCACATGCCAGGGGAAACTTTTAGGTCTTTTCTGACTGGAACATAGTCCTAGATAACAATGTTACCCTATTGTCAGCTTACGAGCAAGTTAAGTAAACTCCAAACAGTGCCAGAGGAAAAGGATAAATTGTGTTTTGTCCAGATGACCTGGTACTCATCAAATCATCCAAAGTCTTTATTCCAAAGCCTATTTCAGGTCTCCACAGCACTAATTTCTGAATTCATGTAGCGCAAAATAAACTAAATACATCCCATTTTGTGTGTTTCAGCCTAAGTCAGCAAAACAGATTTTAATTTCTCATTTAAGTGCTATGTTTAGGTCTTCATGGTTAAGCTGTATTGTGAGTGTCCTCTCATAGGGTTGAAGTTCTCAGACTTCAGATGGTGTTACAGACAGAACCTGACAAAGACATCTCTCAAAGCCCTTTGGACGGCCATAGAGACATACTCACCCATCTGACTCCCTCACCACCACCTGCATCAATGTTGCCCTAAAGCTGGGGCCCCCGACTTCGTCCCTGCTCCGCTCGATGGAGGCACGTGGTGTTTATTGTCCCGTGCTGTGACTGATCACCTGGTTCAGGTGAGCTTTGCTTCTCTCTCTCAAATACATTTTGTAGGGTTTTGTCTTCTGTGTGTAGTCTCACTTGCCACAGGCGACCTCGGATGCATTTTATTTATGTATTTTCATCCTTCATGAAATTGTGAAATTTTCAGAAGAACTTTGTTCCGTTAGGGAAGGCAGAAGATGAGCTGTGTTACTTGGAGGACCGGTATACTGTGGTGCGACTGAGGGAACGGGCTCTGTGTGGGGCAAGACACTGAGCCGAGACGTCAACACAGTTAAAGGGACATGTTTCATGCACACCCGCGTTAGAGGTCTGGCTCAGGGAAGGACCTTTCAAGGGCAGTGCTTGGAATGGGCTGGAGGAAGGCCGGTGGGAGCAGGGGGCCTGGTAGAAGCTCATCCAGGCCTGAGCGAGTCATGGCGGGGCACAGGCAGCATCCCTGGAGATAGGAGGCAGGTTGAGTTTCACCCGCAGGCAGGGCCAACAGGTACTGGCTCAGGAGTCTATTTTGTGCTCAAAGACATACTGCTGTCTGGTTATGAAAACCCCATGTTTAGACTCCGTGGAAATAGTCCCATTCCTGCCACAAAGGAAAAGCACTCCCTGGTGGAATGACCAGGTTTAGAGCGTGTTGATAGAACTGAACTCACGCAAGCTGAGGGAAAGCAGGCTTCTTTCTTCTTCTGTGTTCTCTAAACCCAGCTTCCTCCCTCCCCTCCTACATCTCCAGGGGACTCATTGGCAAGACAAGCTCAACAGAAGGCTGAGGGGAAAATAGCGACTCTGATGACGGGTGGATGCATTATCTTCTGGCTTGTCAGACGCTTTGCTGAAGAAAAGCTGTGAGCTGGCCGAAGGGGTGGGGGCGGTTTTGACAAGAATTACAGAGTTGATTATAAAACCTTCGTAGCCTGGTTGTTAATAGTAGAATTAGAGTGGTGGTAGAGATACGATTCTAAATGGCGAGCAACCTCTAAACACAGTGAATGTGCATTACCGTCATGTCAAACACGGGACAGAGTTTTTCTATGTAGAGGACTATGCGGGGAGAAGGTGGTCTTGCATGCTGAAAACACAGACGTGCGTCGGTCTTTGAGCACAGAGTGCAGATGTGGCTCTGGGGAGGATGTTTCCCACCCATCCTGCTTCGTCCATGCTGTGCCTTGGTGTTCTCAGGAGCCAGAGAAGTCCAAGGGCCTTTTTTCTGCCCTTCATCATCTCTAAAGACACACTTTGACTTCTTTCTTCTGGCTGTTTTATTTGTTTGTTTGTTTAGATTCCCCATTTGGAATTCAGATTGGAAATAGGCAGTGTCTGCAGTCGTGAGAAGGCAGGCCAGGAAGCAGAGGGCCTTCTACACAGGTTGCCGACCGAGAATTGTCTAGGAGCCAACCGTTCCTCCTGTTGATAAAGTGGAGCGTTTGGGCCCTGACACAGGGCCTTTCTGGGCATGGCTTCTTGAGTCAAGGACATTCTGCTGTGTGGAGATGTTTGACTTCCAGGACTGGAGAAACTTTAGGAAATCATACCTCCTTGAAAAGGAAGTACAAGTATCTCCATTGGGTGCTAATTGAATGCTGAGATCTCATGTACCTAAAGAAGGAACTCTGTTTGAGATACAGAGAGGGAACTTCTGGGACTCTTGTGTTCTTCAGCCTCCCAGCAAACTTGACCTGACCTTCCCACAGGTCCAACCCTTCTGTGGTGTCTTCCTGAAGTGCACCTGTGAAATACAAGGGCAGAGCCAGACCCAGGCACACGCCAAAGGACCCTGCTCCTCTCTCCTGTGCATGGGGAGCACACCAAGAACCTTGGAGAACACCAAAGGACCCCGCTCCCCAGGCTCTCCCAAGAGGCCCTAGCATAGATGCTTGCTGTGGCTCCCTGTAGTGGCCTGGCTTGCCCCTGGGGTGCCATTCACAGGACCTGCTGCTCTCAGGCCTTAGTGCATTTGCCCTTTGTTCTGTGTCTCCCTGCAGGACTCGGGCCACCGTAAAGACCAGGGAGGTCCTGGAGAATGGCTGGTAGTGCTGAGCAAATCTCTGTCATGGCCACCATGAATGCAGATGGCATCCAGTTTTGCTTCTGAAATTCAATTGCATTCCTCAAATCAATAGCTGTGTCTTTATTTCATCTTCTTGAAGATGGCAAGCCAGGGAGAGAAAGGGAGAAAGCCTTGTGAAGTCTAGTTTGTGTCCCTCTAATTTCTCCTGCCACACTAGGATTAGAAGAATACCTCATTCTGGGTTCCTTGAAGGTCTCTGCCGAGTGCTACTGTGCCCCAGTGGCACAGGCGGGATGGAGAGTGGATATGGTAGGCTAAGCAGTGTCCTGTGTCCTGTGCTCTGATCCAGCTACTGACTGCAGAAAAGGAAGCCGTCAGGCCCCTGTCTACGCAGCCTGGTGTTGGAAGCGACTGGTCCTGCTGTGCGCCGTCCATCCTGTTCACATTGCTAGTCGCCGGCAGCCGGGCGAGGGGATCTGAGGGCTGTGCACTTGGTGGTCTGGCCACAGTGACCACGGGAGCACCTACAGCCAGGACAGGCTTCCTGCTCACTGCCTGTAGAATCCTCAGCGCACCTGCGTGTCAGCAGGGCACAGGTGGGTGGGTTCCCCTAGGACCCCTCTTGGCATCCCGGGAGCTAGGTGGGCCATCCAAAACCTGCTTAAGACTTAGCAAGGGGCCAAATTCGGAAACTCGAAGGACATCAAGTAGCAGCCTTTGACGTCTAGTTGAAGACTGGCTCTTAGAGCCATTTCATCTCATAGTGGGATCAGAAACAGCAGTGACCAAATGTGTGTAAATTCTCACCCTAGCAAAGCAATCAATGCACATGATTGCTGTGAGATGATCCAAAGGCATCTAAGTGAAAATAATTTATTCTTTTAAACATAAGTCTGATCGGTCTGCTTGACGTGCCCACTCACTGTGCTTCCCCGGTCTCGTCTTTAGCGTTGGTATTCCAGTAGGAATACCGCCCCTCCGTTGCACTGGATCTGAGGTACCACCAGGACACACTTCCCCGGCCTCAGTGATGCGGATCAGCAGAGGGATCTTGGAGTGGGTGAATGGACTCTAAATGGAAGAATGGAAGGGGCAGAGCTCTTTCTCCAAAGGGAATTCGCTATCGCTGATCTAGGAGGACTCTTGCTCAAGTGCTGTGCTTGTGAAGCTGGTCCAGCAACTCTGAGACCGAGGACTGCAAATGCGTGGAGTTGCATCAGATAGTCACAGGGCTTGGTCCCTGCTGAAGATGACAGGCGGGCCTCAGTGCCTTGGCCTGTGTGAGTCAGGACTCTGCTGATATTTAGCATGTATGCTTCTTAGAGAAAGAGGGAGAAAGGAGAAGAGGATGGACGGAGAGAAGGAGAGAGGATGTAGAGAAGAGAAGATAAGCAGAAAAGAGGAGAAAGAAGTAAACTATTTTCATTCATTATTAGATTTTCCCCTTTTTATGCTGCAGTTTGGACCCAGTAACTTCCATGTGTCTCAAGAACCAGAGCCACATGTTTTGGAGGCAAATTGCATGCTGGACATTCCTGTGGGCACCTCTCTGACTGTGGGCACCTCTCTGACTGTGGGTTGGGGAAGCAAGAGGGTCAGCCTGCTGCCCTCCTTCCTCTGAAAAGTCCAGGCCATGTTGCTGCTGGATGCTGGGGTTGGGAACAGATGAATCCCCCAGGTCCACTGCACCTAGGTTGGCGGTAAGTCCTTCTGGGAAGCTTCCTGCAGGCCCTGCCTCAAAGCTTCCTGCTGGTGTTGAAGGGTTCTTTCCATGCAGGGGCTGAGCCTCACTCTCCCCCTCCTCCTCTACCGTTTACACCATGCCTGGCACGTCGGAAGTGCTCAACAAGTGTTTCAGGACCACCGTCTTGGAATCTACAACTGAAATTACAGTCATGGTGGGCCACCTACACACTGCAGACCAGCTCTTGTTCCCTGACCCAGAACTCTGCCCTAATCCTCAGGGCCTGCTATCCTGTGCTTTTCCCTCTCAGCTTTTCCCTCTGAGCTTTGAACTCTGACTTTGAAAAACAGTCTGTTACTTACACCACAGTTTGGCTGCTTGCAAAACACTGGCGGGTGAGGAAGGGAATCCTCTAAGTGACACACAGAAGCACAGCCAGTGAGGCTTTGGTTTCTTCAGTCCTGGGCTCTCTTTTGTTCTCAACCTTTAAGAAAACATTCAAAAGCTGCGCACGCCGGTAATCCCAGCATTCGGGAGGCTGAGACAGGAGGATCACAGTTCTCTGCCAGCCTTAGCTGCTTAGTGAGGCCCTCCGCAACTTAGTGAGACCCTGTTTCAAAATAAAATAATAAAAAATAGAGCTGGGGATATAGCTCGGAGGTAGAATGGCCCTGGGTTCAATCCCCAGTAACACACACACACACACACACACACACACACACACACACACCAAACTGCAAACTTGAATCTCATCCTCACCTTCAGGATTATTTGCCCAGCCTGGAAGGACAGACACACCAGAAGACAGAGAAGTACAATCCCCGTCACCAAGCCCGTGTGCGTGGTCCCCCAGGGCACGCCCGGTGAGTCAACTGTGCTAGACCTTTGTCCAGCAGAAACATTAGAAGAGCCAGGGCTCCAGAATTCTAGCTCAGAGGGGAAAGATCGATAAGCTGGAGGGAGATCTAATAAGATATCAGCAACTGTCAGTCATGAACAACGAAGTCTGCCGGACGCTTCCACCATTACCCAGACGCACCAGGGTTTGCATTCAGGCTGGCCAAGGACTAGGCTTTCAGACCTTCTCTTGCCCGCATGCTTGTGCGGGAGGGTCTCAGTTTGGGGACAGAAGCAAGAGTATAGGGCACAGATGACAGATGTGCTGGGGCCAGGACCCTCCTTTCTGCTTGTTGGATCGTTAGTAATAAGCACACGTTTCCATTATTTGAAGCGGATTAGCCTTCCCAGCAATGTTGCTTCTCTAAGAACCAGAACATGGGCCCCAGGACTATGGGGAAGAACCTGATGCCCCCTGTCGAAATAATGCTCTATTCTACTTTCATTTTAATTTTCACTCTCTTCATCCCTAAGCCATCACCTTCTGTCTTGAGTGACAGGCTCTGCCCGAGGGGGCCTGTTGAGCTGACGAAGGGCAGAGGATGCACGTCATGGCCATGGTGTGGCCTCTGGCGTTTCTTTTATGACAGTATCCTTCCAGCAATCTGAGCCGCAGGGTGCAAAAGCATGGTCTCAAATTCTGCCCTTGAAACATGGATTAAGCAATGTTGCTAATACGTATTTGTCCCTGCGCTGTCAAACATTTCACTGATTCTAGAGTCTGCAGACAGCTTAATAGCCAGGTCCTCTGTCAATGTTACTGCAGCCATGTCTCCTTGCTTTAAGACGCCATTTGGATTTATTGGAGCATTAGGGGTAGAATGATACCTAGTTAGGAACAGCACCTGGTTATGTATATATCATCACCTCTCACTGACATCCACGGTGACCACACGGAAAGGACAGGATTCACTTCCCACCAGGCGCAGCCTCGGTGGGAGGGGAGCCATCTGCCTCTGAGCACTCTCCCCAGTCACTGAGCACACACAGCTTAAGGGAAACTCGGGGCTTTTGCAGCTGTGGGACTCGGGCGCTATGGACATGCAACCTTGAGGTCACTGCTGCGATGGACTTATTTTTTCTCGCCTTCTTTTTCAAAATACAGACATAATACTTTTCCTGCCGTAGCACCTCTAGAATATCATCAGTGTTTCAGTTGTGGATCTGTCCTCTTCATTCTGTCTAATCTTTGGGGTAAAAGCATAATAAATAGATAATTAAAGACCATTTTCATCCACTTATGGCATGGTAAGATTGGACTTTTTTCCAGGAGGACATTTCCAAACCTTTAAATCCAACTATTTTGAAAATCACATTTTGACAAACTTGCTCTAGGAGGTTAGCGTCTGTGCAAATGCAGAGAGCTCAGTTGTGCAGTTGTGCTGGCTTCTCCGGGCAGGGTACCAGGCCACACACAGGTCTTCTCCTCTCCAGGCAGCACCTCACACTTCCTAGCACAGCCGTCAGTAAGTGTTATTGATCCAGAGGGCAAAGAATGGATGAATACTTATGTTTGAATAATAAGTCAACCCACAGGTCATAAGCTCTGTGGTTTATGTGTTTTCTAAATATATAAATTTTTCTTATGTATTTCTAAATATGTAGACTTATTTCCCATACGTAACCCCTTTTCACATACAAGAGTCTATTTTTTATAGTATGAGACAAACGGAACTCTCTACCTAAGAACTGTTTCTTGTTGTTCCTTTGTAAAGAACCTGTTTAGGTCGATTTACCCATTCTGAATCTGAAATTCATTTCAGGCCCTAGGGCATACACTTTAATTAATCTGAAACAGTCATGATAATTTCACCTCCCTTGTCATAAGGAATGAAAGGACACAGTTCTGTCTCATCAAGCTGGGCTTCTGGGACAGTCTTATTAGCATTTATAACAAAACATGCAAAAGTGAAGTTAAAAGGTGGAGAATGACCAACGTTGGTAAGTTTGTAGAACTATTACTCTTACACATTGCTAGTCAGGAATCATCTTCGAGTTTTCCATGAAGTTAAATATAAATTTATCAAATAATTCCGTAATCCTTTTTGCAGGAATTTACATAGAGAAATAAAAACACACGTATGCCAGGTGTGGCAGCACATGCCTATAATCCCAGTACTTGGGAGGCTGAAACAGGAGGTTTGCAGGTTTGAGATCAGCCTCAGCAACTTAGTAAGAATCTCAGCAACCTAGTGAGACCCTGTTTCAAAGCAAAAAATAAAATATAAAAAAGGTACAGGGGAATAACTTGGAGTTAGAATGCCTCTGTGTTTGATCTCTCTCTTTCTCTCTCTTTCACACACACACACACAAAGACAAAAAGCACACGTCTACACAAATCCTGGTACACTTGTGTGTGCATGCCTGTAGGTGGTTTGAGGCCAGATCCCATTTAAAAATAAATAAATAAGCCAGGCGTGGTGGCGCATGCTTGTCATCCCCACACTTGGGAGGCGGAGACAGGAGGATCGTGCAGGTTCGAAGCCAGCCTCACTGGCTTAAGAGACCCTGTTTCTAAATAAAAAAATATAAAATAGGTCTGGGAGTGTAGCCTGGAGGTAGAAGGGTTTCCAGGAACTCCAGTACCACCAAAATAAAAATAAATAAATAAATAAATAAATAAATAAATAAATAAAGCTGGGAGTGTAGCTTGGAGGTAGAATACCCTTGGGTTCAGTCTCCAATGGACAATGTGGTCCTTGCAGCATCTGCGTTCCCTGGCGTGAGTAGGGCCAGCCGGGGGCTGTGGGGGCATCTCTTGAGGTGGAGAAGCTCACCATAGGCACACTCTTCAGCTACTGAATTTCTCAGTACTGAAGATATAATTATTTTGTCTTACTGTTTCAGCCAATAGTCTAGAGGTATAAAAATGGTTTTATTTTTATTTTTTGTTCCTCACAGTCAAAACTCCTACACAGAACACCTCCATGTTAATTAATTTCCCACAATGGCCCCAGGCTGTGGAGTAGGAGGCTTGGCTAATCTTGTTTCTGGAGGTGAAGGCACCTTCGGGTCTGGCAGGACAAGGGATAGCACGGTGCTGGCCACAGAGCCTGTGCCAGCTCTGCCCTGAAAACCACTCTTCTTCCAGCTGCACTGCGAGGTTGTCTCATAGCTCCCAAAGGGATTCTATCATTTTCTCTCTTTCTATTGTTTACATTTTTTTGGATAAACTATTGCTATTCCATGAAGACAAGATCAAGAAGACATTGACAATTCCCTACTCTCACTTCTGATACCACATGAGTGTTTTATGGACGGAAACAGAAAAAACAGAGGCCCTGCTTGCATGTGGGTGCTGCATTTCTTCATGGGGAGGGATGGGACAAATCCCATTCTCAACTTCATTAACCTCATGATACCTGAAACCAAGGACAGGCTAGAACACAACAGCATCGGAACACCTTGAATTTATGCCTACAAATCAACACTATTTTTTTTTTTTTTTTGGTGGTGCAGGGGTTCCTGAAAACACTTCTACCTCCGTGCTACACTCCCAGACCTATTTTTATACTTTTTTTAAATCTGGAAACAGGGTCTCTTAAGCCAGCACGGCTGGCTTTGAAATGTGCGATCCTCCTGTCTCTGCCTCACAAGTGCAGGGATTACAAACGTGCACTACCACGCCCGGCAAAACAACACTATTTTGAATCCTCCTTGTCTGTTCATTTACCTCTTAACTCATGTCTGAAGTAATGCTTATTCAAGGACATCTCAGCTCTTGGGATATTTCAAAATGTCCCTAGTCCAGCAAGAAGGAATCAGAAGCTACATTGAGCACGCAGGTATTAAAGCCTCCAGACACTATCAGATAAACTTCAGGTAAGAATGAGTCAGTCTTGTGGGGGCTTATCCAGACGTATCTTGTGCATTTTAGGAAAATTTACTTGAATGTTCTTTTTCCCCTGAAAATTTTATTTGCACCTTTAACTGCTCATTTCTAACCAGATGGAGGCTCACTGGATTGTCCTTGGGTGGTGTGCTGTGCATGTTAACAGTCGTAGCTCTTGAGCCCTGTTGAGTTGCACAGCAGACTGCGTGGAGGTGAGGCACTCAGAAGGCCAGTCAACACGAGAACTTGCCATGAGTGATTTTAAGTGCTTTTCTTTCCCTCGGTGACTTCCCACTAAATGTAATTCACTGGAATTTTTGTCCATCTTTCATACTAAAATATGTGTTGAATGCATATTGTGATAGTCAGCTTTCTGTCACTGTGACACTGTGTCTTTGCTCACAGTTTCAGAGATTTCAACACAGGTTCAGAGAGCCTATTGTTAAGGGCCTGTGGTGGAGTGGAAGGGTATGGCGGAGGAAGGCTGTTCATCTCATGGTGGCCAGGAAACAAGTTATTCTTCTCAAGGTACATCTCCAAAGACCTACTCCCTGCAATGAGGTCCCACCTCCTACGGTTTATAACCACCTCCCAAGAGTCCATGCTATGGACTCAGTCAAGGGATGGATCCACTGATGAGGCCAGAATGCTCATAATTCAGTTCAGTCCCTTCTCAAGAGCCCCACTGCTGAATTGGGAAGAAAGCTTTCAATGCATGAACTTTTCTGAAAATTTCCAGGTCAAAATATAACACTCATCATCAGCAGGTATCAGAGTGCATCACTCTCTCCCTGTTCACCACGAGGCAGATGTGTTGACAAGGTTCCTGTATCCATTCATCAGAAATGCCCACAAAGATCTTCTTGGGTCACTGAAACTCAGCCTGTGGATAGGCCTGCTCCCTGTTCCTTCCCTGCTCCAGGCTTGCATGTATGAGTTCTTATTATGTTAGGTACATCATTATTTATCCCACTAACCATGTTTAAAACTTTGAAGCTGGGCATGGTGGTGCACACTTGTAATCTCAGTACTTGGGAGGCTGAGATAGGAGGATGGCAGGTTTGTGACCAGCCTCAGCAACTCAGCGAGACCCTGTTTCAAAAAAGAATAAAACAGGGCTGCAGGTGCAGCTCAGAGGTAAAATGACCCTGGGTTCAATCTCCAGCTCAGAAGAAAACCTGAATTTTTTCATATCTTTCCCCTTCTTTCTTGTAACTCCAATCTACTATAATTCTTTCTTATCAGTGTCTCTGACATTAAATTTGTTACAACTACCATCAAGCCCCTTGGTATAGATTTATAGATGTGTAGTATGTTCAACACACTGTGGCTATATTAAACTTCATTTTATGCTTTCATTATAACATACACCCAGAAGTTCTCGAAGGGTTTTTCTTGCTTTGGACATAATACATAAAGCTCTTTGCTTGGAATTCAAGTTTCATATTTTCCCAGATTTATAACTAATGGGTTGACACTGTGCTCCAATAATTTCCGAACCCTGATATCGAAGAGTAAGAAAACTTGCTAATTAAATCTGTTGATAGTGTTTCTATTCCTACATCTTTGTTTTGGTAAAAATATTTTAATGGGAGTTTTTGGTTATATGAGCTGTCTGCTTTTTAAATAAAGATTTTTAAAAATTGAGCCATAAGGTTGCCTGATATGGTATATTATCTTGCTTTCAATGTGGCTGGAATTGCATTTCTGCTGCTTTTTGGCAGCCAGACACTGAAAGCAGAGATAGCTGACAGGCAGCAGGAACATGGGAGTCTCAGGCCTTCACCTGTGTGAAACCAGGTTCTTCTGCCAGCCACAGAGCTTGTAAGAAGGCTTCCAGCCCCAGAAAGAACAAAGCTTGGTGGATACCATGACCATAGCTGTGGGCGACCCTAAACAGAGAACACTGGTAAGTTGTGTAGGACTCCTGACTCATAGAAACTGTGAAATAATCCAGGTGCCTTGTTCTAAGCTGCTAGATCTGTGGCAGATTGAAGAAGATACTCACATGCGAATCCCTGGGATCTGCAAAGATCTGCTCTGAAGAAATGATCCCTGCAAAGAAGATTCCGTTAGAGATCCTGAGATGAGAACATTGTCTTGCTCAACATTCTCACTGCAATAACCCAAAAGGACTGAACAAACAATTTAGAGAAAAGAAGGTTTGTTTGCTCACAGTTTTTGGAGATTTAAAAGTTCAGTCCACGTCAGACCAGGTCTGTGGAGCTCAGTGGCAGGCAGAGGGAGAGTGTGGGCTCCACTCCCCCATCATGGAATCCCTAAGCAGACAGAGAACAAGGAGAGGAGAGAACAATGTACAACCCCAAGGCCACACCCCAGGGACCCCTCCTCAGCAGCCAAGTCCTGCTCCTAAGTTGTCGCCTTGTTTCTGTGAGGGCTGGGGGACACTGTTAATCCAGACCATTACAGGCATTTTTCTGGATTATTTTAGCGGATCCCAAGTCAATCCTATTATCCTTCTAAGAAGGAGGCAGAGGGAGATTCAAAGGACAGACGAGAAGAAAGCAACATGGCGGTGGGGAAGGGATTGCAGTGATGTGGCCATAAGTCCAGAGAGAACTGGAGCCATGAGAAATAGGCAAAAATAAAGAATAAAAATACTTCTTTGTATTTTTAAAGGTTTCAAAATAAAGAATAAAAAATAGGGCTGGGGATGAGGCTTGGAGGTAGAATGTCCCTGAGTTTCATCCCCCGTACCACACACACACACACACACACACACACACACACACACCCCTCAGAGTGCCAGAGAAGGGTGTGAGGCCTTGCTGTTACCTTTATCTTGGCCCATTGATTCTGATTTCTCTCACTAGCCTCTAGATGTGAGATGAAGTTTCTGTTGTTTAAGCCAATGATTTGTTATAGTAGCCATAGGAAACTGATATAACCTTGATACATAACACTTGCCATTTGCCATAGTTTGGTGAGCACCTAGTCCATGTCAGGTCCTGGAGTAAGCACCAGCCTAGGTTTTTCACTCTCTCCTTTATGGATGGGCTCCACACTGCTCAGAGGTGAGAGTGACTTCCCAGAGGTCCTGTGTGTGGGGGTGGCAGAGCCTGTGCCTGTAAGGTTCCTCAGCCCACACCCTTGACTGTCCTCACTAGTGTTTGAAGAAACTGCTTAGGTAATTCTTTTGTTTGTTGTGACTCATTCATAAAAACAACTGATTGCCACCAGCCTGGCAGTCCAAGGAGATTAACTGTCACACCCAAAGCCCCTGAGAAGCGTTTCCATATTGCCGAGTGCCATCCTCGCCTGTCTCCAGGGTGCCCAGAGAGATGTCAGCAGGAGGTACACAGGTAAATGAAGCCAGCGTCACACCTGGGATTGTAGTCAAGGACATAAGGAGGTGGGGGGGATATGAAGAGGACTGAGGACTTTTAAAGCTGAGAAGAAACATCAACATTAGCATAGAAGAAGCTCAACAAAACCGAATTATGGTAAATATAAAGAAAACCATGCCTAGACAGTTCCATCTCAGTATACTATAAACCAAAGAAAAAGAGGATACAAGTAACACATCTGAAGGATGCAGGACAGAGTAGCAAAACTCCTTTTTCTTTACTTTTTACTGGATGCTGATTACCAGAGGCATTTCACCATTGAGCTAGACCTCTAGCTCCTATTTCTTAATTTTTTAAAAAAATTTGAAGTGGGGCCTTACTAAGTTGCCAAGGCTAGGCTTAAACCTGTGATCCTCCTGTCTCACCCTCCCAAGTTTTGTGATCGCAGTTGTGCACCATGATGTCCTGTACAGCAATAAGGCTTAAAATTGAGTTTTCAACAGAAACTATGAATGCCAGAAGACAATAAAATGATGTGTTGATGTGTGGAAGGTGGACAAACTTGCCAAATAAAATTTTATAGTCAGAGAAATCATCTTCAAAAACGAGAACAAAATAATTTAAGCAGAATTGTTGAGAGTTGTCACCAGTGTAAACGTGGGCCATATTTAAAGCTAATAGAAAATGACTCCAGAGAGAAGAAATAAATCTAACAAAAAAACCCAGGTATATGAATACATATATGTATATGGATACATCTGGATACATCTATGTCTGAGCAGTGATTATGTGATTGGGTCACAGTGTCTTGTGATAAGTCAGAGGTGATCATTATAATCTCGATTTTTAGCTCAATGAGATAGGCAAAAAGGCAACATCAAAGGTGGGGTAAAGATACAGAGAATGGCTGCTCGGGGGCCTCCAGGATGCCAGTATGGTATCTGGAATTTTCCTGCCAAACAGGTGAGATGAGAAAATTTAGCTAAGGAGATTCAAGATATGTCTATGAAAGGAGTGAAAAATGACTGGAAGAAGGTGTATGGAGTAGAGGAGTAAGTATCTGTTGGGCTGATGTAATGATAGCTGGGGCCAGAATGTATGCTAATCTGTGCCCAGTGTCCTTAGTTTAGAACTCACTCCCAGAAATGCTAGATGGGGAGAACTGCAAGTCTCAAGAATGAGATTGTTTTATCATGAACGTGGGTGGATGCAACTGTATGGCAAAGCAGGTGAGAAAGAGATCTCCAGGAAGTCACCGGAGACTGTCCTGACAGAGGACTCCTGTCCTCATGTGGATGGACAGGGAGCTGAGAATAGAGGAGCTCCTACTAGAGCAGGAAGTGGTAACGGATACCTTCATCGTGTTCCCCGAGGACTGTCCAGGCAGCAATATTTTTTCATAAGAGTTGCAATTGAGTTTTCTATTTTAAGGGCAGATCTAGTAATAGGTACTTATTTCAAGCCTCATGGAATTTGTGCCTTTGTATTGGAGAAGCATCTTCCCTTGTGTAACAGATTCATTTCAGAAAAGTTGCAAAATGTAAATTTTTGTTTATTAAATTATATATATATTTTTATCCAGCCACTATATATTTGTGGAAAGTTTGTCATAGTCAGTACACTGAGAAAAAAACTATTCAACACCCACTCTATTGAAAAAGTATTTGCTGGGTGTCTACAAGTGCCGGGGACTGTTCATTCACTTAAGTAATATCTGTAAAACAAAACAGACTAAAAAAAAAAAAAACACTACTGAGCCTGTGTGTGTGTGTGTGTGTGTGTGTGTGTGTGTGTGTGTGTGTGTGTGTTATGGGAGATTGAACTCAGGGGCATTCTAACTCTGAGCTACACCCCTAATCTTACTTTTTAAAATTTATTTTGAAAACGGGGTCTTACTATGTTGCTGGCCTCAGACCTTTGATCTTCCTCTGTCAGCCTCTCTCTCTTGGGATTACAGACATGTGTCACCATGCCTGGCTTTGACACTTTAATTCTAGTAGGTCAAGATAAACAACAACAACAACAACAACAACAACAATAATAATAATAAATAATACATACAAGTAAGTTATATAGTTTGAAGAAGTGATGTCTGTGAAGAATTGAAGAAGTGTAGGGAAATGAGGACTTGTCAGGAGCAGGCAGTGGAAGTGGGGACCTGAAGGAGCTTGGGAAAGTTAATCAGGCCAAGATATGGAGGAGGCTGGAATGAGTGGAATGAGGGGATGAGAGAAATCCAAGCTAAAGGGCAGGAAGAGAGGGACAGAGCAGGAAGCCTTTGTGAAAGGCCTTTGCTTGTTCTGAATGAGTGAAATGAAGACATTGCAGGGCTTTTGTGTGAGGTACTGGGGACTGAACCCAGGGACATTCTACTTCTGAGGTACATCCCAACCCTTTTTATTTTTTATTTTTGTGGTACTGGGAATGGAACCCAGGGGC
Source organism: Muscardinus avellanarius (assembly GCF_963383645.1). NCBI lineage: Eukaryota > Metazoa > Chordata > Mammalia > Rodentia > Gliridae > Muscardinus > Muscardinus avellanarius. The sequence goes on from NC_137803.1 coordinate 2,581,536, forward strand.
ATTGTACCTCCAAACTATACCCCCAGCCCCAGTTTTTAGTCTTCTTATTTTTTTAAACAGGCTTTCACTGGGTTGCAAAGGGCCTCACTAAGTAGCTGAGGCTGTCTGCAAACTGCGGTCCTCTAGTCTCACCTTCCCAAATGCTGGATTACAAGCATGTGTCACAGTCCTATTTTTAAAAAATTTTTATTTTGCAAAAAGGTCTCACTAGGTTTATGAGAGTCTCCATAATTATTGAGGTGGTCCTTGAACCTGTGTTCCTCCTGTCTCAGCCGCCCAAGCACTGGGATTGCAGGTGTGCATACCCAGGCCATTGCAAGAATTTGAACGAAGAAATAATTGGACCTGATCTAACGGACTCTGTAAGAGACTTAGACCTGTGGTCATGTCCAGAGTGGACTACAGCTGGAGGGGAGGTGGTGAGGGTAAGTACCCAGCCCAGAGGCTCTTCCCTGACACCAGCAGAGACTGATCTGAGCTCATAGGGACTCTAGAGATGGGAGCTCCAACCCTGGTCAAAAGTTTGACTGGTGTCCAGGCCTGGGTTTCCCATTTCCCACAGTTTTCTTTGCTTTCCCCTCACAGTTAAGACGTCAGCACAGCTTTGGGAATGACGTTTCCAAAGGCAGAAAGGCACCGGCCAGCTGGCTGCACTGAAGGAATGGGAACCATATGCCTATCGGGGAAGTCCTCGGCAGAGGGACCAGTGTCTTTCCACTCAGGGCTCTGCTTGCTGGTCACGGAGCCATACATCAGGAGCACACCCTCGCTGGGGATGGAGAGATCAACCCACACTGGAAGACGTTCATCAGGACTCCAACCTCCCAGTCATTTGTGTGATTGTCACCTTATTCTACAGAGCCCGGCCCTCCACTTTCCTGTTGAGTAACCTCAAGTCTTTCTGTCCTCAGAGGGTCATACCTTCCCCTTGTCACCTCAAGGTACACGGCTCTCATGGCTGGGCTGAGCTTGGTGCCTCTTTTACCTTTCTTTTCCTTAGCAGGATTATAAAAACACTAAAGCTACTCAGAAAGTATGCCTCAAACTAACAACTTATTAAGGTTCCTGGTTAATTTATTATTATTAATTCTTCTTCTTATTATTATTATTACCCATTTTTCTTCCAAGTCTCGTGTTGGCACAGAGAAACCCTGCTGGGGATTGGACTCTGGTGGTCAGGCCACCCCACCATCTGGCCAGCAGCTGCTGCTGCGGGGCTGGGGAGGCTGGTCATGTGTGTGCACTGTGGTGCTGTGAAGACAAAGCCCGGATGAGGCCTCTCCTGCCTGCAAGCAGCGAGAACAGGGAGTCAGGGGTGAGTGTTCAGACGCTGAAGTCAAGGAAAGGCCTTTTCCAGACAGAAACTGTGCCTGAGATCTGTTGCTGAAGAGGCCGTGACATGCTGATTTGTGCCTACTTCTCAAGATATTTCACCACCAAAAATATTATGAATAGCTAGTATTTTTCAATATACTTATTGAGTGCATTATCTCTACGACCTCACAATAGTCCCACTAGGTAGAGGTAGCGCCATTACTGCAAACATCACAGAAGAGGTAATGAGGCTGAGAAAGGTCCAGGAATCAGCCCTAGATCACGTAGCTCTTAGGAGATGAAGCTGGAGTTTGCGTCCAAGAATTAATACTTGTAGATGCTGTTCTAGACTTCTTAAGCTACTTTCTTTCAGTAATTTCTATTTTGCTCCAGAGTCCCCACCTGTCTGCGAGTGGAGGGAAAACAAGGACCTGTGGGCTTGAGGTGGAAAAGATCTTGGACTTTTCTATAAATATCCCTCTCAAAGCTCGTGTATGGATGACAGGAGCAATAAATTGGGCATGACACATGAAATAAAATTTTAATCATACAAGAAAATGAGGTGACCATCTACTGAATGAGAGACAATATTTGCAAATTACATAGCTGATAAAGAAATTGTATGTTGACTAAATAATTTGTATAACTCAACAACAGAAAGAAAAACAACTCAATTAAATAACAGGCAAAGGACTTCAGTGGATATTTCTCTACAGAAGATATGCTCACAGCTGGACTGCACGTGAATAGATGCTCAACACCATTAGTCACCGGAGAAATCAAACTCTGAGCCACAATGCAATACCACCTCACACTCACTATGGGATGGCTATAACTCACCAACCAGCAAACAGAAAAACAAACAGAGAGTACAAAGCATTGGCGAGGGTGTAGAGAAACGAATCCTTATGCATGGCATGTGGGAAGGAAAAATGGTGCAGCCACTGAGGAAAGCCTGAAAAAGTTAACATCATTGTGAATCTGGCATCCCCAACAAGTTAAATATAGAATCACCAGGTAAAGCAGTAATTTCTCTCAGTCTTAGGTTGAAAACCTAAAAACACAAATACCTGTCTATGGATATTCATAGCAGCCCTGTTTTCTATGGATATTCATAGCAGCCCTGTTTACAATGGGCAAATATAGAAACAACCCAAATGTTTATCAGTAGACAAATGCTGAACAAAGTTTAGTAAATATATACAATGGAATATTAGTCAGTCATAGAAAGAAGCAACCCACTGACAATGCATGTCAGGACACAGAAAACCTTGAGAACAGCACTCTGAGTGGAAGAAGCCGGCCACAAAATGCCACCTATTGTATGATTCCACATACAGGGCATAACCAGAGGAGGATTTGAGAGACATAGACAGAAAAGAGATTCGTGGTTTTCGGTGCTCATGCTCAAGGAGATTGAGGAGTAACTGGAGAACAGATACAGGATTTCCACTTGGGGTGACTAAAATGCTTTGCTCTAGATGGAGGAAGTGGTTGCCTTAAATTGTGAAAGCACTCAATTATCCTGTGAATTTCCCGCTTTGAAACGGCTCATTTTAAGTGACATAAATTTTATTCCATTTAAAAGAAACAGCTATATTTTAATGAAATGCAAAAGAAAATTCATGAAGTGTTAAATATTATGAAGATAAAACCAACAAAACTCCCAAACTACCCAAACATTAGAAGTCCAGTACTGTTTGCAGGTGGAGAGAAGCTGAGATGCTCTTGGACCTGGGTCTCGTCGGTTTGGGGAGGAAATCAGCTTTTTTTATTCATGAATTTCTAAGGTTGTTGGACTGATGTTGTGAGAGTATCATCAGAGTTCCATATTTATGGAGAGACCAGATGTTTATTACCAGTGCTTTTTATATTGTTTCTTTTAAACTTTGTAATTCCCTTTTATTTAGGTGTTATTATAACAAATACCATTTTAAAGATGAGAATACAGAGACAGAGAGAAGTAAAATATCTCGTTTGTCCTAGAGCTCAACAGACAGAGATCCAGGAATAGCTCATCCTTGGATCTGCTGTGTGCTTCTGCTTCTGTGAGGCGTGTTCAAGGATCCACAGGACCCAAGAAGCGAGGAGGCATGTGGGCCCTGCTCTCTGCTCTGTGCAGGGCTTACACTCAGCTTCCTGAGGGCTCACCCTTACTACTTCTGTTTCATTCCCCTGTGCATTCAAGCCTCAAAAACGGGTCATTTCTCCCTCAGCATGGCCCTCCACTCTTGAGGAGAGTCAGCAAGAAATCACTTTGGACTTAGGCTTTATGTCTGTGATTAGCATATGAATGATACTTGTATATTTGCCAATGCATGCATCTGGTTGTTTTTATATCTTGGGAAATTGCAAAGTAATAGGGATGTAGATATTTTAGCTTTGGAAATTAGTATTTCTACTTGTAAATCTAATTAAGTGTAGGTCAGTGAGTATCTAGGTCTATGGTTAGGGTCTAGTATGTCCCCTAAAAGCTCATGGGCTGACAGCAGGCCCCAGTGTAGTGGGACCTGGCTGGGGGAAGTGGGGCACTGGGAGCATGGCCTTGGGTCTGTATCTGTCCCTGGCCAGTGATGAGTTGAGCGGCCCTCTTCCCCACACCCTGCTCCTTGATGTCTGTCTTGGAGCCGGCCAACCACGGACAGAACCTCTAAAACAGTGAGCCAAATAGACCTTTCCTCCTCAAAGCCGTTCTCCTCGGGTGTTTTGGTCACTGTAACAGAAAAGCTAGTCAATACAGGATTGCTTTAACCAAAAAGAGACAACAGAAATTCAGAGTCTGGGAAGTCCACGATCACAGTACAGGCAGATTTGGTGTCTGGTGAGAATCCAGTTCCTTGTTCACAGATGGTGCGGTCTCACCGTGTCCTCAGTGGAGGAGGGAAGAAGTGAGGTCTCTTGAGCCTCTTTTATAAGACACTGTATCCAGTTGTGGGGGGCTCTATACCCATGACCTAATTACTTCCTAATACCTTGGGGTTAGGACTTTTTTGGGGGGAAGATATCCAGAAGACAGTAGTGAGCTACTGCAGGTTGCAGGGAGACCTGGATAGTCTGGTGACAGACAAGACTCTCACAGTTTAACATTAAAATGTTGAGAATCATGCTTCACAGGAGAGGCAGCGCAAGCAAACCCACATCAGGGCATATTTTTTTCTCAACGCAATCTGGATTGTGTACTGAGATATAATTTTCTTGGTAAATGTTATCTCCTAGGGTAAAGCAATTTTCTACAAACAACCTGGGACAGTGTGCGAGCTTCCGTTTATCCAGCCCCACAACGGGTTCCTCGTTCACAGATGAGACCGTCTCACGGTATCTTATGGCCACAGAACTTTATTGTTCCATAGTCGAGAAGGTTGGCAGTCTGAGATCAAGGGGTGGCCGGCTGCACTGCCTCTGAGAACTCTGGGAGAATCTTTTCTTGTCATTTGGATTTAGGACCATTTGGATAATCCAGGATGATCCTGTCAGGAGGGTTTGCAATTCATTTAATTTGCAGAGACCCTTTTTCCACATTAGGGTCCTCTTTCCACATTGTAAGTTCTGGGGTTGGGATGTGGACTCCTCTCTGTGGAAGGCCACCTTTGGCCCACTGCAGATGGTGAGTTAATTTGGGAAACTCGGGATCTACTCCAGGTCTCACTGTCTTTGGGCTCCTGAGGCCCAAGCTCTCGACAGGAGGAAGCTGCAGGTCTCCCCAGGCTGCGTGAGCCGGCCCCAGGGGCGTACCAGGAAGGAGGTCTTTCCAAACTCAGCATCATGCTTCCAAACCACATTTGGGTTTCAGCGGTCCCTGGGCTTTATAAATGTTAAAATCCGTGATTTACAACCTGGTAATAACTCTGCCGAGCCTCCAAGGACTTACACAGGATGTGACCTGAGTCCTCCCGCAGCGAGCCAGTGTGATCAGCTCTCGGCTGCCACCTCGGCAGTGAGATGTCTGTGACAGATGGGGCAAGAGTCCTGGGGCTTTGGGGAGAGAACAACCACGAGGAGACAGAGAGTCTTCAACATGGAGAGAGAGAGAGAGATGGAGGCCCCTCCCCCAGCAAGGAAACCCCACTCTGTGCCCCACCTGGTGTGCCTGTGTGTCTACACCCCCTGCAGGGTCACTCCGAGGCAGTTTGTAGAACAGGGAAGGTGTGAGTCTGACTGCCTTTGCACCCCATACTCCACTTCTTTTATTTTCTTGGCCGTGTTCTGTTTCTAGGACCACACGTGTCCTCCCCTCCCGAGGCGGCTCACGCGGCCCTCCGGTTGCACCTGTGCCCTCCTCTCTGGCTGCACATTCTCCTCTAGGTCCCAAACTCAGGGGTTCTTTGTTTCCATTTGAAGAGGGGCCATGCAGGCGGATTAGACAAAGCAGCCCTGCATTTGCTGCTCCTGAGTTCCCTGTGTGGGCCTTTCCAGGTTGAGAGCTATCCCTGGATTAATTAGACACGAGTTGAGATGCTGGACAAAGTGGGCTTGGTCCTCAATGTGGTTTGCGGCCTTCCAGTGCCAGCATGCCCCTCATCCGCCCCTGCATCATCCTGGCTGGAGCATCCCCTGCTGAGGCCTCTGGCTCTCTCTCCTAAGCACTTACCAACCTTGGGGCCTCTGGGCTCAGCACCACTTGGAGCCCTCTGCCCAGGAAGCCATTCCATCTGAGCCACGGGAGTTTTGTTTCTTCCCTGGGTGTGATTTAGCATCCAGGCTGTGATTTAATACTGATGCCACTAACGTCAGATGCGGCCATCCTGGAAATGAATGAGGAATTCGGAGAACAGCTCTGAGATTTCCCTGGGCAGCACCGAGGGAGTGGATTGGCTGGGAGAGTGGAGGGCCCTGCTTCCTGCCATTTGGGGAAGAATCTCTTCTGAAACTACCCACGAACCCCCTAAAAATCTAGGCGCTCTCTAAAGTATCATGAAATATTTTAGTGATCACCACGACTACTGTCTGTGAGATTGGAGGAGAGGGGAAAATGTTATTTATATATTATGACCAGGCCCCTTGCTCTGGGCAATTATAAGATAGTCTTAGAAGAGCGGACTTCCAGGGTAGAAATTAAACCTTGATGAACAGCTGTTCAAGGAAAATCCGTTTCCAGTTGGATTTCTTTTTCTTTGACCGTGGCTGCTGCTGGGTAACCGGGGTCCTTGTTCATTTTCCAGTGTGGAGCTGGACCAGAAGGGATGGATACAGACCATTAGCGTGAACTCTGCTCCTCAGGGCAGACGGCAGCGCATCAGTACCAGGCTAGAGGTTGGCTTGCCTGGGAAAATCTGTCATTTACATGTTTCAGAAGGAGCCATTCTGAGTGATGGAAACCCGTACCGGCTGCTTCTCCTGGTCCCGGCGCAATATCCAGCGCGTGGTGCTACCGGGAATGAATCAGGTGCGGGCGCTGACAAAATGCCGGAACATACGGTCCTATATTTACAGTACACTATCTCATTTTTAATAGAACTTGTCCAGGAAAGTATTCCAAACAAGTTTCAATCGGTTGGCCATCTTCTTGCAGCTGTGGGGATTAATATTCCAAACAGGTCTATGATTTCAGGTCTCTAGGGCGATTTTACTAACTCAGTGCCTCCCCTGCACCTCCACTCCATCACCGCTCAGCCCCTCCCCAGCCTCCTTCCCCAGGTCTCTCCCACAGACCCCGGAATCCCTCCTCCTGCCCCAGTGGGATTCTGTGCAGAGTTCCTCGGGACAGCACCCAGCCACACTCTGGCTCCAGCTTAGCATAAACACGTTTGCCAAAAGTGGAGATATGCACGCACATCTTTCCCGGAGCAGCGCATCGTTAAGACGCCTTAAAATTTCTCCTTAGATGGCTTTATTTATCCATTTTTTATTAGTTTGTCGGGAGCAGCGAGCGTCTCAAGGCTGTGGGAATTTCCAGCTTGCAGACGGGTAGTCTTTTCTACGCTGACATCATGACGATAGTAATGAGCACGCAGATACTAATAACGACAGCCTTTTAGGTTGGAAAATGCATGAAAAGAAAGATAAACAAGGAACGGAGAGTGAAAACACGGTGACTAGCAGGGACAAGGCTCAGAGAGCTCCCTGATAAAACGGAGCAATTTACAAAACATTTATGGGGGCTTTTAAGAACCGTGAATTTGTCAAGTGTTATGAAGCAGGAGCAGCAGGCGATAGAGAGGATATCTTCAGGGAAAAAAAAAAAAGAGGCCTGACGCTCACCAAAAATCTGTGCAGGAGTGATTCCTGATGCTCCCCCTTAGCAATAGGAATGGAGATTTGGAAGCCCTTTCCCTTTTGGAGTGAGCAGGGTAATTTAACGAGCTGTTTAGAATGATCAAATGTCTTTGAAATTTTCCAATCCTCTTTTTTTCCCCCTTTGAAAATAGCACATGAAATGACTCAGGTATTATCCTTCTCTCTCCTCCCCAAGGCACTGTCCCTACTGCGCCATTATCTGTGGACGTGATTTACTCCAGCTCTCCCAAACAGACGGCTGAGCAGCCAGGGATGCGGCGGCACCCACCCCGCCACGCGCCCGGTGCAGGGCTCCCCATCACTCACCAGTCACTGGCAGGGAGGCGCACGCGATTGGGACCCGGCGACCGTGGGGGCCGCTAAATGGCACAGCAATCGCCCACCCAGTCAGAGGGAGCGCGTCTGCAATTTACCTGAGATTTGTCAGAACTGGAGTGACTGGATCCAAGAAGGCGATGGGTGTGAGAGTGGAAGACGCAGCCTTAGGAGCAGGAGGTGCCTTACTGCCTGTCGCCACGCCTGCGGGCCTCACTCGAATGCAAGCTGTTCCCAGAAAAGTGCTATTCTTTTTTATTTTATTTTAATTTTTAAATTTTTTATTTTCATGAGGATCATATTGAAAATGGCATACATTCAGACGGTGCTTGGCGCCCTCCCCCCTGTCTCCCTTCCCCCTCCCAACGATGAGCGTCCACGTTCACCATGCTACGTTCATACTTTTACGCATATTTGAATGTAGCTCTCCACTAATTAACCTCAGCCTTCTTTGTCTCCTACCCTTCCCTTTCAGCTTTGCTGACGTTTCCCCTCTATAATATTCCAAACAGGTCTATAATTTTAGGTCAGAGCATTCCAATGCTCCCTAGTTTGGGCATATTAGAGAAAACATATGTCCCTTCTCTTTCTGTGCCTGACTGATCGCACTTAACATAACGTTCTCCAGGTCTTTCCATCTTCCTGAGAATGACATGATTTTGTTCTTTATAGCTGAGTAGAATTCCATTGTGTGTATTTCCCATAATTTCGCAATCCATTCATCTGTTGATGGAGACCTAGGTTGGTTCCGTATTTTGAGTATTGCAAATTGTGCTGCTATGCACATGGGTGTGCACCAGAAAAATGCTATTTTGACCATTCTACCCGGCGGCCATTTGCACGTGGTGCCCATGAACAGCGCCCCCTAGCAAGCTCACACGGTGCTGCCGTGACCCCACAGCTCTGCAGCAAGTCTGGCCTGAGTCAGAAAGTTGCCGAAGACCCCAAGGCTTTCAACTGGCACTCTCCATTTGATTCAGTTTCCACGTCCCTCGTACCTACATGTAGCCACACTTGGGGCCGTGGTGTGTCATTGCGGCTGAAGAATGTGAGAGTCCATGGGCACCGCTGGAGTAAACTACAATGCCATGGCTCCCTCTCTTCTTTCTGCCTTTGCTCTTCTTTTTTGAGCGTGGTGCATTACAGTCTCACATCATAATGTAAATCATGTTGACAATGACGTCCATGCACACCCTCTTCGTGCGCCCCCATTCCCCTCCCTCCCAGTACGAGGTGCCCAGATTGATGTTGGCAGAGATTCACACGTATGCACATAGTCCATGGTAGTGTTTCTATTAATGAACCCAAGTCTTCCTCCACCCCTACCCTTATATCTCCTCTCCGGCTCCCCTGAGATTTCTCTATTCTTCTGATTCTGATAGTAGATTCAACGTTGGTGTTGTTCCTTTAGGACATAAAGTATGTTTTTATCGTATTATCATTGGCACATAAAAAAAAAGTCACTGGAGGAAATGCGTTGTAGCTAATTCAAAGTTTTTTCAAGATGTTTCCTGTATATTGATACCTTATCCCTAAATACTTAAAAGGTAATTTCTCATTATTAAAAATGCTCCAGTCCACTTCCTACTCTGACAGAGTAAGTTCCAGGTGGTCCCCCATCTCGCGCTATTCGTTTGCTCATGATATCAGCCATTGATTACTACAGCTCACTAATGTAACCACACTGTTGATCCAGCGAATTTGGATTATATCACACTGCCTTAAAATTTTAGGGCTAATTTTTGAAAAAAATTATTACGTGTATATTAATCTTTGCAGATGACATTTTATTTAACTGGGGTCTTTAGAAATTTTACCAAGTGGCTTTCCAGCCTGGCTTGGTTAATATCCTCCAACCCACTGGCTTGAGTTTTCCAGGGTCTCGGAGTTGATCTGGCTCTGGATCGCTGACTCGTGTTAACACATCTCACAGGAGACTGACATAGGAAACCAGAGTGCCAGTTCATTAATTTACAGTGAGTAATATAAGTGTCAAGCAGACCAGATGTTTGCTTCATCCTGACCAACACATCCTCTCCCTGTAGGCAAGCTGCTTGGGAAGTCAGACAATCAGAAAGATGCTTGGGGAACAGCGGTCAGCCCGAGAGCCCCAAGTTTGATTATCCCAACGCCCTGCTACATAATCAGCTACACCTGCTAGGCGGTGTAGGCACTGGGTCCAGGTTACGAGGGACGCCCTCCCAGGATCAACACTCAGATGAGTTTTGCAGCAGTTTTCCTTTGCAAGCTTCCGTTTCCTGTGCTCCCATTTCAGACGCCCTTCTTGGTGTACCAAAGGCTCTCCTTGACTCCAGAGATGGATTCAATATGGTGCTGTTGATTCCCACTGACCATGGAGGGGTCTGTTTCATTGATGGGTTTTCTTAAGCTCTTTCTACATTGCATTGGTGGTTTAGTTTAATTTTCAGAGGGGACGCTGGTGTCCTCGGGACACCATGTCACCCCCAACCCTCTGTGTCACCATATTCATTGCAATTCCTTTGCCCAGTCCCTGAGACAAACATCATAGCCACTCCTATGATACAGTACGCCTCCTCTGACCTGAGGGTCTCCTGGACCGGCTTTAGGGAGAAGACACCCTTGCCTGATTCCCAGGTTGGCATAAGGATCAAATGAAAATGAGGAGAAGCACTGTGAAATCTGTGCAGAGAGAAGGGATGAAGGGATCTTTTTTAATGGCTCTTGGGCTCAGTCCTCTTTATTGTACTACATCTCTATGGCACTCAGGACGGATGTGGAAGGTCCTTTTAAAATAACTTCGCCACAGACCCGCTTCCATGATGCTACTCAAGACTTCTGTGTCAGCAAAATCTCCCCACCCCACCTCCATCTCCTTGGAAGAATCTTCTCTTTGATTATGCCCGTAAGATTTGACCTTGGATAGCAAATATGTGTCTTTTTCATACACATCCCAGAATACATATATATTATTCGGTTAAGAGGGAGTAGCTATTAAAAAATCTTAAGAATTTCTCCAGTTTGACTTCATAAATACTACCAACGGGCAAAGTAGTAATCAACTAGAAATAAAGCACTGTTTAGTAATATAAATCATTGCTGGGTTTAGTTCACAATAATTCATGGATTAGTTCTTTAGACTTTGACAAGGAAATATTTTGATACTGATAGGCAGCTGGGAAAAGAGAGCCTGTATATGTTTCGACTTGGTACTATGCCTACGCTGCAAAGTTCAGTTAAAACCATCGCAGGGAGGGCAGCACTCTTCTTTGCACTCTTGTGGAGAGGCTCGGTGTCTGTTGAGGTTGGGATGCTGGTCCCCCGCACACCAAGGCTCTGGGGCCCTGGCCTCCATCTGGATAACGCCCCTGCACGTCTACACAGACGCTTGCCCCACAGCTGTCTTGAAGCCTGTTTTGGTTCACCCAGCGTTCAGTGGGAACCCGCCCACTTACCATCACCTGAATACCAGCTTTCATAGGACATACACCAGGAGACACATAATTAGTCATGCTAACAACTGCTTAAAGTCCTGATGAGGTTGTTCAGACCCCTAATTGGACGCCAGAGCAGGAGTGCTTTCTCTATAATTAGCATATCATGCCCAGACTCGAAGCCAGTCACGTTTGGCTACTGGGTTGCCTTCACCTTTCTGTCCACAGCCCATCACCAAGTGGAAGGCAGGCCTGGTTTGCTGTCGAGGACCACAACATGTTCTGCGGTATCATGTGAGTATCCTGTATCTGCAGCTCGCATTAATTAAAAAGGCAGCTGTTACCCTTAAAAAAAAGTGCAATCCATTTAACAACAGATATTTTAGATGCGTATGCTAATTTCAGGATTTTTCTTTGCTCATGTGGAAGGGGTACCCCTGTAGTTTGATCTGTGAAATGAGCTTATTTCTGAGCAAGCTAGAGGTCTGGGGAGGTGGGCTTCCCTCCCAGGAGGAGGCCTGTGCCTGTGTTTCATGGACACTGGTGCCTGGGACTGGTCAGGGAGATGGATGACAAATCGCTCCCCTGCCCCTGCCCAGTGTAGACTCTTTTCCCCAGAATAGTTTTGTCCTGTTCCCTCTACAGAAAACCACCAGAGTCTTTTTTTGACATCCCTGACATGAAATAGCAGAGATAGTACAGAAAGGTGCTGCTTGTATCTAATGACCTTGAGCAGAGATGGGGGACAGAAACAGCTCATTAGAGTGATTTAATGTGGTATTTTGTTAAAACTAAATCAAAATAATCTATGGAATGTGGCTGAGATTCATCCGAAGTTGAAACACACAGGACTGTGCTTTATCTCTTTGTTTTCATTTTTGCAGCTAAGTGAAATTTTAAATTTGAAATACTACAGGACAGAATGCTTTCAAAATTAAAAGAAAAAATTTCTTTCCCCCTCCTCCCAAAACAGGCTCACAATGTTGGGATAACTGCAGAGCAGGAAATAAACAAGACTTGGCTCTCTATTTGAAGCAGCAGTACAAACAGAACCAAGGACAGACAGAAAGACAAAGACATCTTTACGTATATACATGAGTATATTTATACATATAAATATAAATGGGGGAGGGGAGAAGAGCAAGCTCTCAGAAATAAAACCTGGGGAAGCAGTTTAACAATTCTCACAAACCCAAATCAGCCCTGTCTTCGATACTGTGAACTGTTATTTCCTCTTGGAAAGAATTTTATTATGCTATTTTCCAACTCTCTTTGAAAGAAAAAGCTTAGACTGCATTTGCAAATTGCCAGTAAGGAAATCCTTGATCTTTACCCCTATTGAGATTGTCATAAGATCCCAGAAGCTGGAATCCATGCCTTATGAAGTTTATGTCTTCAGGAAATTGCAGCTATACAAAAAGCAATCCTCCCCTCCCTTTCAACAGTTTCTGAGATGATGCTGAAACCCTCTCTGTGTGTAGAAAAATCTACCCAACTGATTCTGTTTTAAATTTCTACTCCCAATTCTTTCTCCTGTTTGTGGCACACTGGGGCAGGATGAGTGCCCACTTATTCAACTCAAATGTCCACTCGGGGTCAGCCAGAGCCATTGCCCTAGAGAGAGACATCTCTACTCTGGCTCTTTCAAGTTCTGCTGGCTGTTGGTTCATTTCATTTAAAATATAACCCAGTAGCTCAGAGATGGAATGCCCCTGGGTTCAATCCCTGTAAGACAATGAACGAATGAATGGATGGATGAATACATAAATAAATAAATGCAACATAATTAAAATAAAATAAAACCCCAATTCTGTCAGGCAGAGTTCCACGGGACATTGCAGAGAAGTCGGTGCCAGCCTGCAAGATAGCCCAGCCAGTGCATCTCGGGGACTCGGCTGGGGCCCAAGTTTCAGCTGAGCATTATTAATGTGACTGATTTTTACCTTTATGTAGCTGCTATAGTGAGTCTTCCTTACTTTTAAAATGAAGAGGGAAGAATTATAAAACCTACTTACATTAAGAAGAAAAGCAATTCCATCTTTCTGCTGACACTTTCCCTATACCTTTTGAGTTTCTTCTTGGGAGAATAGAGTGTAAATAGAGTGAAAGAGCAAATGCTTTATTTTGCTCTTCTCAAGTTAAGTCTTCTCCACTCATCTGAAAAACAACAACAACAACAACAACAACAACAACAACAACAACAACAACAACAACGTAGCATAAAATGTGAAGGAATGGGTGAATGGGACATATGTTTGTTTGTTTTTTCTAATAAATGCAAGGTAGAGTGCAATCAGGATACCAGAGGGACTCCAGATAATGGAGGGGAAACCTTAGTAGAGCCAGGGAGGTGGCCTAAGGGAAGGGGAGGAGGAAGACTGAGGCTCATTAATGGAAATACTACCACTGACTATGTGCACAGATGTGAATACACCAATGTCAATCTCAGTACTCTGTATTGGGAGGGGGGACAATGAGGAGGCCAGGGGTGGGGCACCAGGTGCTCTGTGCAAGTATGTCATCATCAACATTATTTACATTATGATGTGAGACTATAATGCACCAATAAAAACACATTATAAAAATAAAATTAAAAATAAATGCATGCATCAATGTGAATGAGATGTGGTTTATTACTCCACATCCGTGGAAGGGCCGTCGAGGTGGGACTGTCTCTGACTCCAGTGAGCACACACACACCTCTGTGCTGTACGCAGGAGACTGGTGATCTGAGAATGGAGGCCAACCAAGCTGCCTGAGCGATGACCAACAGGACCCCAAGGAAAGTGTCAGGGTCACCTGGTGAGAAGGAAGAGCGACAGCGGTGACAGATATGATGGTCACTCTGATCGTTGACTTGACTGATCATGAAACATGGAAGGCGATGTGACTTTGGGTGTGTTGATGGGGTGATTGGTTTATGTCGTGGCAGATTGAAGGGCAGTTCCTGCACTGAACATGGGCAGTGCTGTCCTGATGGGCGCAGACCCTGGATAAAAAGAGGGAGAAAGCCCAGGTGAAGATGTGCGTGGCTCTTCCTGAGAACAGCGCCTCTGTTCTTACCTTGGATATTGGCTTTCATCCCTTTAACTGGATTTTCTCCATCATTTCTCTGGAGAGTCCCCTGGCCTTTCCGTCTCTGGCTGGGGCTGCATTGTTGGCTGCTCTGTTCTGAGTCTCCGGCTCTCCTGGTTCCTCCGGCTCTCCTGGTACAGGGGCCACTTGGGACTACACTGCTTTGCTAGGTCCACGCATCCTACAAGTTCTGCTACTGTATCCAGTCTTGACATATGTCACAGCCAAGTGATCAGAGCTAAAACAGGTCGTGCACAGTACTTTGGGAACCTCGACCAAAGAGTTCCTGTCCTCTTAGCTGTCTTGGTCCCCTAACTCCATTGCAAGACACTGGCAGCAGGTGCCTCCTCTTCTCCTTGGTTTTCCCCAATTGCTTAGTGTGGAATTTAACCCCTGTCAGTGCTTAAAAACTGTTTGTGAATCGACTAATCAACCTTGGCAAGCTCCCTTTTCTTTTTCCTGCTTTTTCTTCCTCGCTACCTTTGATGCTCGTGAAAATGGTCCTAGATGCTGCTTTCAGCCCCTTTTCTGCATTAGTAGAATATTACTTCCATGAGTACAATTATGCTGCCAAGATTTTCTAACACTTGGCTAAAAATCAGAAATAGCCTTTGGGGAGATCAAAATACTGCAAAATTGACCAGTTAATTTATTTTTCTTTCCCCATTTCTTTTCTCCCTAAATGTAGTCAAGACATTACAGTGGTGGTTCTGATTGTCTTGAGGCCAAGACCACGGCGGGACTGAGCTCTCCACTGAGTGCTGCCAGTGGGATGCAGTGTGGATCCCAGTCTGAAGCAGGAGCGATGGCCCCTGGGTTTGTCAAAGATGCAGTGTGAGCTGCTGGTGACCTGTGCCCCACAAATCCATCACTGAATGTGCAGATCAGGTGAAGTATGAGAGAGAAGAATGAGAGTTGAGAACAGGTAAGATACCTTGGTAAGGCTGTCATCTGGCATCAGCTCGTTTCCAGAGAGACCCACATAGAGACAGAGTAGATTTGCTCTTCATCATGGAAGGAAGTTTGAAAGGATTTCCCCTCCTTTCTCAATCTTCTTGCCCTCGGATGTGTTAGCTCAGTACACACAGCATCCAAGTTCCTGTCCAGAGCCTCTCCAGTGCTCTCAGCAAGTGCTCCACCTACATATATCCCCAGCCCTTCCACTGCACTCTCTTTAAATGTTCTGGAACAATCTGGGCGTGGTGATGCATGCCTATAGTCCTAGTACTTGAAGGGCTCAGAAAGGAGGATGACAGGCTCCAAGCCAGATGTAGCATCTTAGCAAGATGTTCAGTGACTTAGCAAGGAAGGCCTGTTTCAGAAACAAAAAACAAAATAGGGAATGGGAGGAGGTGGAGCCGCTCAGAGGCGGAATGCCCCTGGGCTCAATCCCTAGCACCGAAAATAAAATAAAACAAAAATTCTGGGACAAATGTCAAGTCAGATGCGATACTTCTGAAACTCAGCTCCTCTGTTTTTTATGTTTGCTTTTTTCTCTTCTGTTTTAAAATATTTGTTTGTGTTTGTTTTGTGTTTTGAGGGAACTTTCCAGGTGGAGAGCACACCTGCAGCAGAGCTCTCTGTGCCTGGGTCTGGGCTCTGGAGAGAGGATGGGAATGTGTACGACGTGGACCTTTGCATCCTGACTAGTGACAAGATGCATTTTAGGATGCTATTGGCTTTTTTTTTGCAGTTGTATGTATTGTATGTATTTTTAAGTGAAATTTCCTCCAAGGAAACAGTTTCAAAGAGCATGTTTTAAATTCCGTAATTGTAAACCAGAGCTAAAAAATGCATCTGAGCACAATCATCCAGCTGCCCGGGTTTTCAGACTAAAATCATTAGTTCCCATAAGTCAAAAATGCCGAGCTTGCCACCGGAAGATGAGGGCAGGTCCCCACGGGACCCCAGCCCTTTGTCCAAACCATCCTTCATCACCAGTGAGCCCCATCACCAAGCGCACTCCTTTATGCTCAGACAGCTACAGTGAGATGTTTCAGGAGCCTAGAATCTTCTGTATGATCATAACCTTAAGCCTTCAGATGATTTTTCCTTCCCAGCTAATATCTTGAGCCAAGAAGAGCAATTTCCAAGTCACCTCTGGTTCCCTGTCCTGAGAGCAGGAAGACTGCGCATACCCCTCCCTGTTCCTCCACATCAAGGGATCCAGTTCCCATGCCTCTGCTTTTTAAATGGTGGCCTGTTTTGCATTTTGTAATGATATTTGTTTCCATCACTGCAATGGCCACACTAATCCCTATGTGGTTTATTAAAGGTTTAGCTACACTGTGTGAATTAAAATTAAAGTGGAGAATGCCTTTTTAATGTCAAGCTCATTCTTAATCCAAAACCTCAGTGTGTACCTTGGAAAGGCTGCAATTTATTGAACTTTTTTTTTTAAAACGATCATCTTGAATATTACTTTTTAACAGTATCTTAAAAATCAACTTAAAATGATAGAAACAAGGTGAAATGAGATGCATTTTTATTAAGTGCTACATATTAAAAAAAACTAAGATACCTTAAATAGCATCTCCTAAAACATTCACTTTAAAACTTTCTCCACTCCAAACTTCAGCTCATGATGTTCTAATTTCACATTGTTATGTTGAAAATTAAGGCTACAAACATTGTTAATTATGATTTCATGTCAAGCCCACACACGTTAATTCGGCGGTTGATGTCGTTGCTGGTGTGTGGCACACATTCACAGCTAGAGGGTTTCCAGATGAGAGTTTATCTTTATCTGAGACGGTGAGATTAGACAACGCAGTGTACTGATGAATGGAAGAGACTCCTCGGTCTCTTGACTGTCCTTGATTGTCCTGCAGGAGAATCATAATGCAAAGCTCAGTGCCACGGGGCAAGGAAAGGGTACGCTGGGGCAACGCGTTCCTGCGGGCTGCGGAGCCACTGCTGAGCAACAGTAACGATAACATAGATCCCAGGAGCCACCAGAATGTCTTAAGTGCTTTTAAAACGGGAGGCGTGGTACGATGCCTGCCCTATGCGTCACCTTGTATACCACAACAGAGGAGGAAATGTTAGGGTCCTCTTCTTACAGCGAGGTTCGTTAGTTGGGATGTAACTGCACTGAGAGCAGGGTTTTCTGTCTAATAGTTGATTGGTTCCTAGAGCCGGTGACTGGTAGGGACTCCATGGTCTCAGTGACGGGGGTGTACGCAAACCAAGCCCCGCTTGCGTGCAGACTTCACTCTGAGGACACCGCCTGGAGGTCCAGGAGCTGGGGTACCCTGGTCTCGGCTTGATGCCCTTCCTGTGCCCAGAGCAGGAAGGTCTCCGCTGTTTCTCCCAATGATGGTGGTTGGCCTCTCGTCAACCTTAGTGTTCAAACTAATTTTCTTCCTCTGGGATTAGAAACTGCAGCCTCTCTGCTCTACTCAGCTTCTAGTGGATAAGAGTCATTTTGAAAGAAAATAAGTAAACTGAGTGTGATTACTATAGCTAATGTCTATTGAGTATTTGTTATGAATCAGACACCTTAGTTTGACTGAATTATACACATATGATAATTTAATGTTTTTGGATGACTGTTGACCTCTCTAGCTGACTTCTTGAGATCACCATTATTCTTTATCTAAAGGTTAGAAAATCATGTGTGGTAGGATTAAAGAATTTCCACACACCAAATATGACCAGAGCTTGTGCTCAACACCAAGCTTATATTCTTTGTCCTAGAACATATTATTTTCCACTGCAGTATATAGTTTGCCACAGTGGCTGATAGTGGGTTTAAATAGCCATTTCTGTCTGTTCCTATGAATGATTTTATCTAAACACTATTCCCTCATTTGAGGAGCAATTGATTCTGAGGAAGAAAGACCTGCCTGGGTGCTGACTGTCTTTCAAACCCCATTATACATTCCAAAAGTCAGATGCAGAAGCCATATTTGTGTAAGTAATTGTCTCACAGTCTTTGAAACTAAAATTTAATAAAAATATTAATAATAGTGATAATGGCTAAAACTATAGTGCTTTCTATCTGCTAGGTACAGGTTCAATTGCTTATGAGAAAGGTCCTATTATGAATATGAATCAATCTCTCTCTCCTCTCTCTCCTCTCTCCTCTCTCTCTCTCTCTCTCTCTCCCTCTCTCTCTCTCTCTCTCTCTCTCACACACACAAATGAGGAAGCTGAGGTGAAGGGAGCTTCAGTGATTCACAGAAGAGCACTTACTAGTCCGTGGTGTTGGGAGAGTGGGGTTTTCATCTGTTTCTCCTAGCTCAAAGACCATGATTTTAAGTGCAACATTTTTCTGCCTTCTAAGAAACTGTAGAAAAAGCCCCAGTGGCTTAAACATAGGAAGGCCATGCACAGCTCAGCTAGGCATATTTACATCTAGATCAAAAGTCCTCACCCTGATGTCTAATAACAGCTCCAGATACTGTTCTTACTTTTAGGAGAGAGATGAGGACCAGCCCAGACCAGGGAGGTTCATAATTATGTAACAGCAGCGGCTGTTAAACATCTATGAAAGGTTCATTCATAAAAGCTCCATCCCCGATCCCGTTGGACACACACATTCAGAGACAGAAGAGTTTCCAGATGTGCATTCATTTCTATGTGAGAATGTAAGATTAGAACAGTGTCTCATGGGTGCTATTGAGAAGCACTGTGGACTTGAAGTGGGGCCTGTGGGAGGTCCTCAGTTTATCGGGAGAGTGCTCTCCAAGGCGGTCGTGCGGGCCTCCTGTCTTCTCTCTCTCTGCTTCTTGGCCATATATGTACCTGGCCTCTGTGAGGAGGCTCCTGCCATTGCCATCTGCGGCTCTCAGGGAGGTCCAGCCACTACCCTGCCCTGTCTCGGGTGTTGAGCCTCCAAAACTCGGAGCTGAATAAAGCTCACCTAACATCCTAAGAAGCTTGTCTCCGGTGTTTCACTGCAGTAGTGCAAGGCTGGCTGATACACGGGGAATGCAGTGGCGGTGATTTGCACACATTCTTCAAGCAAAGGAGGGGGTTCCCCTTGGGTCATGTGTTGCACCCACCTTTACCCAAGAAATAGAGTGTCTAAGGGAGGGGGGTTGAAACTGCAACTCTACTCATGTAGTCCTCGGGGGTCTGCCTTGCTGTGAACCTACATTTCTTTCCTGGGCATCCACAATAGCACTGGCTTGGCTCAGTATGGTGATCTGCTTTCTCTACGACTTTTAAACTAGTACACAGAGAACTCAGCTGTTCGCATTCTCTTGGGGTAGGATAGAGATTTCTGAATCTTGATGCCCTTAGGGATTATTAGCATTCATTTTCTGTCCAAAGAAAGCATTTGCAGAAATGAGGGTAACATAGCTCGGTATAAAAATACAGAGTCCTGAGACTGCCCTGCTGGCATCGGAGCCATCCAACGGGGTCCACATATTCAACTGGATTCTACTTTCACCTCCCCACCTCAGTTCATACAGCTATTTCCCATTTTTACTTACCCTAGCGATGCAGGTTATCTGTCCTTTCCCAGAAAAGCTCCAACTCTGCTAATATCAACCTGCATCTAACAAGAAAACTCTGTTTTACTTTAGTTTACGTGATTCACAAATAGAGAGTGTCCAATAAATCTGTATTTATGATGCTGAGTGCCCTGGCGTTTGCGATTCGTGTTCCTGCTCCATCACAGTGCTTCCTGAATACTTTTGAGATAATGTTCTTAAGTACCAAAATGCTGGGGGTCAGCCTAAGAAGCACAGCAATCATATGAGGTGTATTTTCAGAGAAAAATCATTACTTGTGCGCCTAGAAATGGGTTAGGAAAAAAATCTGGCAGCTCCAATTCAGAACTGTCAACTCTGAATAAATATAAATTGATATGTTGGCCACTACTTCCCAAGGAATATGTACCATTCAAATCTTAACTTTAGGAGGAGTGTTTAATACTTTTCCAAGAACTCATTTAAATATTTATACAAATTCTGCTCCACACACACCACCATCAAATTATAATATTTATAGGTGAGAGATGGCTGGAATTACTTTTTGAAGGAGTACATTAATTTAGACTTGAATGTGCAGTTACAATTCAACATTTTCTAGGGCAAAAATTGAAAGTATAATAAAATGATACATTTTAATTATAACTCAAAGCATGTTGATGGCAATGGTTGATAATTATTCAAATCTATTTTAGAGATCTACAAGTGCAAGCCACGCAGACATATTTAAACACACCCTTCGCACTATCTATAAGATGCTCAGTAGTTTGCGGTATGTAAACACTATCAACTGCAGTGTGTGCAGTGTGATTAGGCTACAGAAGCAAGCATTTAACAGAATTTCTTAATTTATGCTCCGGAAAGGCAAGATAAAAACACGAATCAGACGAACACCAGACTTCTTTGCATTCTCCTTGAAGTAGATGTCAATATTTATCACAGTATAATTGGGCCACAGAAACAACGAGCACTTGCCATCAGGGACTGAGAATGCAGAGTCACAGGATGTGGCAAAAATAAGAAATAAGGAAAACTTTCCTCTGTTGATCTTCATGGAGTGGTCTGCACTTGGGCTGAGGCAGAATTTATTTACCTATGCCAAATAATTACAAGACTTCTCTCCATGTCTGTCTGTCTGTCTGTCTGTCTGTCTGTCTGTCTTCTTTATAAGTCCTGTAGTTGTTGATTATAGCTCTAAATTTACTATAATCTCTGAAGTAATTAATTAATTTTTCCATAGTTTCAGTTTCAGTACTGCCATTTTGAATATATATATATATATATATATATATATATATATACACACACACACACACACACACACACACACACACTTATATACTCGCGAATATACACGTCTATTGGTGCCTTGTAGTCTCACATGATGGTGCAGTCAGAGTGAGAGTGACACACATGCACAGCACACTTGGTGAGCTCTTCTCTCGCTCCCTCCCGCACCCTCCACAGCTCCAGCCGCGGTATTGGATCGGCCTCGGTATTCTAATGTAAGCGCGTAGCGTCAGTAGGAATGCACCCTTTGGTAATTCCTCCTCCTCCCACCATAAACTTCCCCCGACCACCTCTGGCTCCTCTGGAGTGTCTCCTCAATTATCTAAAGTGTCTTTTGTATCCTGATTACTCCCGAGCTTCTGCAGATCAGAGAAGACATATATCTCTCACTTCCTGTGACTGGCTAATCTCACTTAATAAAATATCCTCCCAACATGGGTTTTACATAAGGACCAACTGACAAGCAGCTGGGAGACCCGTGAGTATAACTTGACTTTGGCATTGATGATCTACTAGTTAGCTGTTCTTGACACTGGGTGGACATTGATGCTGTGGTGATTGAATCTTCCATCTCCCGGTCAGCCTAGAGGTAACCATGACGACATGTCTTAGTTGTCAGAATCAAGGAGGATTGGCGCTGTCATTTGCAATAGCAAATTCTGGAAGGGGCAGAGTGGGTTCTTGCCTTGACTCAGAATCTTGGCTTGGCTGCTTGTCTTCTGCGACTGAGACCCCACCTGCCCCACCTGAGGTTGCAGCACACACAAGCCATGCCACCTGTGAGGTATGCAACGGGCAGCCTGACAGTCCAGGGGCACGTGTGACTTAGAGGGTGTTTGAAACTTGACTTCTGCAAGATTTTAGCTCACACTACACTAAGTCTGTTTTATTCATTAGATCAACTCCAGAACCTGTTTGTTAAATTCATTTTTGTGTAATCACGCCCAAACTTAAACTTGGGATTAATGTGAAGTAAGTACTTTTTTGACACTAGCAATATTTTTTAAGTCTATATTATCAAAATTTTCCCTAGTAGGATAGCATTTTATGTGTCTCTCGAGTGTCCTCCACACTCCTACCCTTAATGGTGTGTTTGTGGTGAAATTGATGTTATTGCACCGGTACACCATGTTCTGTTATAATGTTTTAGGGTTGTAAAATATTTTTAAGCATGTGTATAGGAGGGTGGGAGGGTAGGGGAGAGAGAGAGAGAGAGAGAGAGAGAGAGAGAGAGAGAGAGAGAGAGAGAGAGAGCGCATGGCATGATGCCTAAATCTATAAGAGAGGGTAGGCCTAACTAGGGTAATATAGCACTACCAATTAATATTGATCTAATTAATCTAATTAAATTGCAGCTAGATATAATTCTGTACATGCCATTTATCTACATTAATGTTATGTAAACCGATTCTGCCAGTCCATGTATTTTATATGCAGTGTCTCCTCTAGTACCTTCTGGACTTGGGTGTTGAAGAAGCAGGGGAACCCATCTCAGCAGCGTAAGAAAACAGGATATTGGAAAGCTCGAAGAAGCACTGAAATGACCAAGAAGCATGCACTTTCCATTATAGCAACGCATTTCAGAACCTCGATGCATAGCTATGTTTATGAGGGAAACTTAATTTCTCCCTCTCGTCCCTCCAAACTCGTTTTCCTTGTCTCCTTAGAGCTTGCAGCATCTGTTGGGTTAGTCTTGTTTTATTGTTGAGGTGTAGAATGTATCTGATCATATCCCCATTTCTGTGGGAAATTGGCTCCAGGACCTCCTGCAGATACCCACATGTGAAGATTTCAAGTCTAATAGACTGTGGAGTAGTAGATTCATATAATCTACCCGTATCCTCCTGTATCTTTAAATTGCCTCTCAATTACTTATAATACCTGCCGCAATGTAAATGGTATGCAACTCATCACTAGACTGTGTTGGTTAGGGACAAATTACATGAAAAACTCCTGTGCCTGTTTAGTGCTGGTATGATTTTTTCACATATTTTTTGTTCATGGCTGTTTGAGTTTGCAAACTCAGAACCAGCGGGGACCAAGGGTGACTGTGTGCATGTATATACTTACCCCTAGTTACCATGTTTTAGATGATCTGTGAAAACACTTAGAATATGTGAATATTTTTAAAACTTAGTTCTCATTTACTAGGACAATAGCTGGTGAGAATAATATAATTTTTTTTCAGTACTGGGGATGGAACCCAGGGGCATTCTACCTCTGAGCTACACCCCTAGCTCTAAGTTTTAGTCTTTATTATTTTATTTTTTATTTTTTGCAACGGGGTGTCACTGAGTTGCAAAGGGCCTCGCTAAGTAGCTGAGGCTATTTGCGAATCATGATGATTCTCCAGTCTCAGCCTCTGAATGCTGGGATCACAAGCCTACAAGAATGTGCCACCATGCCCAGTTAATATCAAATTTAATAAAGTATTGCGAACTAGAAAATAATTGCTAACAAGAGGAGAACTACAATAAATTAAGCATGTTCCAGCATGGATGATGATTAACTTAAAGTAGCCCAATGAGACAGGTACTAATGTCACTCTGTTCACATAAAGGGACGCCGAGACGAAGACCATTTAGCTTTCCAAGGCCCAGTCAGGAGATAACCTTGGGACTGAAGTATGGACCCAGGCAGTCTGATTTCAATCCAGACCTAACCTTTTTTTTGCAAAGCTATGTGGCCTTCGAAAAAGGGAAAGTCTGCTTTTAAAAGAGGAACACTGAGGCATTCCACAAGTCTTAAAAAAATCCCATCAGGTGAATGGATTAAGAAAATGTGGCATAGCCACACAATGGAATTTTACTCAGCCACGAAAAAGAAGACAAAATTATGTTATCTGCAGTAAAATGGATAAAACTGGAGAATATTATATCAAGGTAAATCAGCCAGTCTCAAAAAGCCAAAGGTTTCCCTCATGTGTGGAAGCCAGAGAGAACATGGGAAGCCAAAGGAATGTGGATACATGAGGAGAAAGACAAGTAGAATGGAGGGCGGGGACTGAGGGACTGAGGCGGGGGAAAGGAAGCGTGAGGAAGAAAGCAGCTCAAATGGTGCACGTCCACAGATGCAGGCATCACTGCCGGGCATGGCAACCCACAGGGAACCACACCAGAGGCAGATGTGTTTGTAGCACTTTGAACCTCATTATGATGTTGAATTACAATATACCAATAAAATGTCTTTGAAAAAATTTCACCAGAAAACAGGCCTCTGCCACGAGTGCCCCTAAATGATCTTTCCTGAAGATGCAACCAGTTTGGAGACGGTTTATTGTAGCAAGAGTGAGCAGGCTGGTTGGATGAGGGACGTTTTGTTTATAAATACTATGATTTAAAAGAAGTTAAATTGCCTCATCTCTTTGTTAGTATAGAAATCACGCACCAATTCCAGAAGTGTAGGGGTGTCAGTATCAGCTGGGGAGCTGTAAGGGAGGTCAAGAAAATGTTGAAGTCTGCGCGCTTCTGCTGGATATAATAAAGGTGGCAGTGGGTGCCACGGAATCCCCAGGGAAGCCCTGCAAATCAGCTTCCCCAGAGGTGCGACAGCCACAAGGGTATTGATAGAAGTCGGGAACTCCGTGGTCCACTTAGAAAGAAAAAGTGAGGGAAGAGTTAAGATGGTAAAAATGGTAGAGAAATCCTTTCATGTGTGGTCTTATTTTCTTGGCTGATTGATGACATTCATGGGAACTCTAGGGCCTCAGCTCTCACAGGACTGTAATGAGCAGACTCACAAGATCCAGCAAGAGTGCACCAGCTAGCTATTGCTGTGTAACAAACCCCCTACAGTCTAGTGCCCGAAAACAAGAACTATGTATTTAATCAAGAATAAGATGGGCCTTCTGCTCTGGGCTTGCTGTGTGCAGGCAGGAGGTTGGCGGCTCAGATGTAGGCAGGACAATCAGGACTTTATTCTTGTGTCTGATGGTTGGTAGACTTTCACTAGAGCAGAGGGGTGCCTGGGCACACATGTCATGATTCAGCAGACTATACCAGGCATGTTTGTGGGACTGAAAGGCTCATGGGAGCTAGAATAGAAGCTGCATGGCCCTAACAATACCAAGATGCAACAGGCGTGGTCCTTCACGTCTCAGTGGAACGCTGGCTCATCTCCACTGTCTGTGGTGGAGTTGCTCATATTGTAGGTAGGAAAGGCTCTCTGGTGCATACTTTCCGTCAGTCATATGTGTTTGCTATTTAGCTGTCAGTACCTCGAAGTAACAAACCTTGTCTATCATCTCAACATTTGAAAATGTGTTCAGTCTTTTGAGAAGCCTGCTTATGAAATTATCTCTTGTTAACACTGGTTATTCTAGGCAAACCCTTGTGCCAATAAAAAGAGGCTTTCTTTTAGAGGCAACAAATATTTCCCTCTTATACATTTTTAAAAAATTTATTGGTGCATTATATTCATACATCGTATTGGGGTAAAAAACTTGTGTGTAGAGACATGTACACATCACTGATTTAACCCCTACCCAATTCCCACCCCATTCCCTCCCTGTCCCTCCTTCCCTTGCTTGGCTTAGTAGATGACTTCGATATGTTTAAGTACTCTTATACATTTTTAAAAAATCCTTGATTTTCACTGTGTAACACTGTAAACTATTTAGATGTCTGGGGATCCATACCATCAGCCAATTTCCAGCTTCTATCTTTTCTTGACAGGGAATTGGCCCTCACTAGGAGCTCCCGATAATCTGAAAAAATACCCGATTGGTGCAGATAGTTATATACTGTTCTCTCTTTTACGTAATCAAATCTGGCTGCTCTCCATGGTGGTTGAAGGTAAATCTAACAGAATTTTTACTTTTATTCTATTACTTTTCTGAAGTTCAACCAAAGTTGATCTTGGGATTATTTATTTTCTCCCTGGAAGTCACATCTATTAAGGCAGAAGCTCCCGACAGGGCTGTGAGGTGGACGTTGCTGGTCCTGTTTGGCAGATGGGTGAAGATTCCAGCTGAGCTTCATTCAGATCCATAAAGGACTTCCTTCAGCTGGATGTGGTAATGCATGCCTGTAATTTCAGTACCCGACAGGCTGAAGCAGGAGGATCACAGGGTTGAGGCCAGCCTTGGCAATTTGGTATAACCCTTTTTCACAAATAAAAAATAAAACATGGTTGAAATGTAACTCAGAGGTGGAATGCCTCTGGGGTCAGTCCCCAGTACCAAGAAAATAGAAGAAAAATGACTCTTTTCCCCTCCTAAGCGTATCTTTTTAGAAAAGAATTTATCTAGTTATTCATATATGTATATATATATATATATTCATACACATACATACTCATACACATATATTCATATGTAATATATATATATGTGTGTGTGTGTGTGTGTGTGTGTGTGTGTCTTTGAAATCTACAGTACCAGCTTTACTTTCCCTGAGATAACCAGACCAAAAAAAGGACAAAGGACAAATGAAAATTGACAAAGGACAAAGGAAAAATGTCTTATTGGTTATGTGCGTGTCATTCAGCTTTGACAGATGCATGCAAATAAGACTTAGTGATGCTCAAAGAAGTTGAGTCCTTGTTACTCTCTACTTTACTAACCCTAGGAATGGGGACTCAGTAATATAAAGGCTCATAAAACACTGTTGGCTTTATTCTCTCTGCTTATATGAAGGCTCTACGGAGCGGGCTTCCTTGGGGCTAAATCAGCATTGCTGCAGGAGCCCTGGGTCTCTGCATCTCACCTGAGAAGGTGAAGGGGAAACTATACGGGCAAGAGGAGGAGCTGGAGCTCACAGAGAAGAGGAGAAGTTTGCTATACCATCTGAAGGCTGTGGGAGTAACTGGATGAATGCTTCTGACTTCATGGTTGGATTATTAATAGTCCTGGAAATAATGTCATAAAGTGAGCAGTCAATAAACATTTGCTGAATTGACCTGAATGGAAAACATTACTAATAAACATAACTCAAGTGGTCTTCCTGGCTACTGTTCAATTTATCATAGACAGTGACCACAGAAGATTTTTTTTCCAACTACTAGTTATTTAGAAAAGCTAAATTTGATTTTGAAACAATAGCCAGTGGCATCTGCAATATATTTTAATTATAGGAAGTACTTTTATGTACTTTATATCATTTGAAATAAATGGATTTCATCAAAAAGTACACCACTAAATAAGTTAAAACTTTAAAGTATTACTTGCAAGTCAACAAAGTGAAGTGGAAATCAGGCCACTTTTTTTTTTTTTCCTGCGTGGACGAACTTACAGAAGATGAATGATTCCACCCAAAGCAACAAGAGCATCCAGACAAAACACAGATTAAATAAGTTCATTGACATTTGTCTTAGCAAAACAGGTGAAATACCAGCATTCGAATGATCAGCTTTTAAACTTTTACCCGTTTGAATATTTGTTTACAGTATCTCCTTGTTTTAATTTGCATTTCTCTAATATCATATGGAAAATCTGCCTTGGCCAACTTTCTCACTACTGTAATCCAAAATGACTGAGCACAAATCTCAGAGGAGGAAGGTTTATTTGAACACAGGCTTTGGAGACACTGGGGTTCAGTCTATGAAAGACTTAGGTCTGCTGAGCTCAGGGAACTGGGGTGTGAAGCAGAGAGGGAGAGGGCAAGGGCTCTGCTCTCACACCACAAGGGCCAGCGGCAACAGAGCCAGCAGGCAAGGGCATTCAAAGACACAAACACGATTCCTAAGGCCACAGACCAGGGACCCAACCCCTAGCCACGTCCCTCAGGCCTATGTCACCACCCAGTAAACCCATGACAATACATGTATGTACAGATGAAACTGTAATTCTCACGACTTAAACACATTAACTCTGACAATTAATACAGAAGATGTTCAGGGCACATTCTATATCCAACAGTAACATACGGTTTTGAGGATTTGTCCTTTGCTCATCTTCCTAAGTTAGATGCCTGCAGAGTTAGATGCTTTGCCTATTTTTAAAACAGTGGGATTCTTAGCTTATTATTGTTGAATTTTAAGTGTTCTTTATATATTTTGATTACAAGTCTTTTTTTTTTTTTGGTGGTATTGGGGTTCCTGGAAACCCTTCTACCTCCAGGCTATGCTCTCAGACCTACTTTTTTATACTTTGTTAAAAATTTGGAAACAGTGTCTCTTAAGCCAGCACAGGCTTTGAACCTGTGCCATCTGCCTGTCTCTGCCTCCCAAGAGCGTGAATTACAAGCGTGCGCCACCACGCCCGGCCTTACAAGTCTTTTAAAATACAGATGTTTTAGAAATATTTTCTCCCAATCTGTGGTTTATCTTTACACTTTCTTAGTGTCTTTCACACAGGGGAAATTTTTAGACTTAGTAAGTCAATTTAAGTGACTTAATATCTCTTACTCAGGGTTGCTCTTTACTGAGTTAAGTTAGCCCCAGTCAACTGAGGTCTAGAAATATTAAATGGAAAATCCCAGAAATATAAAGCATAATTTTTTAATTGTGCAACATTCTGAGTAGTAAGATAAAATCTTGTGCTCTCACTCCCCTGCCTGGGTCTGTATCCTTAATATAGCCCTATTCTACCATTAGCCACTTATCAGCCAAGTTGGTGATCGGGTTGACTGTTGTAGGATCACAGGACCCTGTTCAAGAGACCTTTACTTTGCTCCTTACAATCCCAAAGTGCAAAGGTAATGACTGAGGGAGGCTGCAGGACAGAGGAGGACAGATGAGCTCTGGGAGCATGTGACCGCTCTGCTCTGAAGGTACCCAGAAGAACACGGCTTGCATATGTAGCTTTGGTCCTACCTGTGGTTTCAGGCATCCGCTGAGGGTCTTGGGTGCTGCCTCTAAAGATGAGGGAGGACCAGAGTATCAACTTCTTCCTTCATGAATTGTAGTTGTATCCCAAACTTACTATTTATATAAAACTTATCATAATTAGGGACATCTAGATTTTTTGCTTTTTTCTATAAACTTTATTGTTGTATATTTTGCGTATGTATCTATTAAGAATTTTGAGTAATATTTGTGAAATATATAAAGTCTTTGTCTAGATATTTTTATGTGGATGTGTAATTTTTCTAACATAATTTGTTGAAAAGATTATTCTTTATCCATTACATTTTCTTTCCTTCTTGAATTATTCTGGACTATTTCTGGACACAAGTTTATTCCATTGTTCTACCTGTGTACACTTTCACTAATATCATACTGATTTTTTGAAGATTTAAAGAAGTTTATTAGAAAGTTAGAAATACAGAAAATAGAAATACAGCCCCATGCCAAAATGGCATGTGGGGATGACTCGAAATGAATACACCTTAATATCATACTGTTTTGAGGAGAGTAACTCTTGAAGTTAGGTAACAAAGACTCTCTCTCTCTCTCTCTCTCTCTCTCTCTCTCTCTCTCTTCTTCCTTTCTTTCCTTCTATGGTACTGGGGATAGAACACGAGGGCATTCTACCTCTGAGCTACACTCCCAGCCCTACTATTTTTTTATTCTTTTATTTTGAAACAGGGTCTCACTAAGTTGCAGAGGGCCTCACTAAGTAGCTGAGGCTGACCACAAACCATGATTCTCCTGTCTCAGCCTCCCAGTACTGAGATTATGAGCATGCACCACCATGCCCTGCTAAGAGATTCTCTATATATTCTTCTTCAGCATTGTGTTTCCTCAGAGGGGCCTTTTGTCTCTCTTTATTAACGTTAGAATCATTTTGTTGATACTTGTCAATAACCTGATTGATTTTATTTGTGATTTTATTGAATTTATACATCACATTATGAATAACTGACATCTTAATATTGAATTTTTCTATCCATGAACATGGACTACTTTACCATACATTTACATCTTTAATTTTTTTTAATCAGTTTTGCAGTTGTCTTTATTCAGGTCCTGTATATGATAGGTTTATGGCTAAGTATTTTTTGGTGATAGTATAAATGACAATGTGTTTTAAAATTTTTAATTCCTATTGTTCATTGCTGGGCTGAAGCTGTAGCTCAGTCATGGACAGTCTAGCATACTCACGGCCCTGGGGTTTATATCCTAGCGCTACAAAAGATAAGACAAAACAAACAGAGAAACCAAATATTTATTGCTAGTATATAGAAATGCAATTGACTTTGTGTAGTAACTTTTATTCTTCAATATTGCTGTAATTGCTCAAGTAATTAAACAATAACAATTGGTTCCAGGAAGTTTTTTTAATTTCTAACTACTGAGGATTTTCCACAAAAAAATCATGTCAGCTGTGAGCAATGATACTGCTATTTTTTCTTCCCAATGTGTGTGCTTTTTATTTCTTTTTCATTTTATTTGGCTACTGGCTACTGCGACTGTGCTGAATAAGGGTGGTGGAACATTTTTGCCTGTTCCTGGTCCTGGGGGAATAGTGTCCAGTTTGTCACCATTAAGTAGAATATTTTTGGTAGCTTTTTTTTTGTTGTTGTTCTGTAAAGTTTCTTTCTCTACTTAATTTTTGAGAGTTTCTGTCAGGAAAGAGTGTTGTATTTGTAAACATTTTTCTGCATTGATATGATCATGATTTTTCTTCTTTTGCCTGTTGATGTCATAGATTACATTAACTCATTTTTAATTGTTGAACTAGATTTGCACACCTGGAGTAAATTCCTCTTTGTCATAGCGTATAATTTCCTTTATACACTGTTATGTTTGATTTAGTAACATTTTGCTCAGGACTTTCATATCTATGTTTGTTACAATATTTTCTGTCATTTTTTCTCAACAGGTCATTATTTGGTTGTAATTAAGAAAATTCTGGCTTCATATAATGTAGTAGGAAGTGCTCCACTTCTGTTTTCTAGAGAGAATTGAAGACAACTGGAATCATCTTTCTTAAATATTTGGCAGAAGTAACCAATAAAATGATCTTGGTTTAGTGTTTTTTTTCCTTTGGAAATTATTGATTATTGGTCCAAGTTCTTTAACAGATATAGGAATATTCAAATGATGTGTTTCTCCTGGTGTCAGTTTTGGTAATTTGTGCTCATGGGCATCTTTCAAAAGGAAATGAAATAAAAATATTATAATCAGATTTGTATATCTATGTTCATAGCAGCACTATTTACAATAGCCAAACAATGGAATCAGCCTGGATATCCTAGATTTCAAACATTGCTACCATTGTAAAGAAATTGGACGAACATGAATCAGGCTTTTTTGACTTAGTATCCTTAGAACTAACTTTTTTTTTTTTTTTGGTGGTACTGGGGTTCCTGGAAGCCCTTCTACCACCGGGCTACATTCCCAGACCTATTTTATACTTTTTTATTTGGAAACAGGGTCTCTTAAGCCAGCACAGCTGGCTTCGAACCTGTACAATCCTCCTGTCTCTGCCTCCCAAGTGTGGGGATTACAAGTGTGCACCACCACACCCAGCTTGACCTAACTTTAATTAGGCCAAAAGTTTACCTAATTTTGCTTTAGAAATAATCTTAAGAAAGTCATTTCCAAATATGGGGACACTATTGTGTCTAAGAGTACTGTTTAGGGAAAGATATATTAAAAACTACTGAAGTGGCCAAAAGTATTAGAGAGATGTCCTAAATAAGTCAGGACACAGGGTAGACTCTTAGCTTGTCCTCGTGATAACCATGACGTATCATAGAGGCCAGAAGAAAACACCAGGACCCCAGATTTGGGATGGTCTTCTCTCTCCCTTCCCCCTGACCTGTGTTTTCTGCAATTTCTAAAAGGACCATGGGTGGCTTCCAGAGAAAGAGAGCATCTTTAGACTCCAGGAAAGGAGCAGTCTGTGTGTGTCTATGGGTGGAATTGCACTTGTGTCAGGAGGGTTGGGAGAGAGAAGATCTACCGCACATGCCCAGTTAAAAGAGAGAGAGGGAGATAGAGATAGAGGTAGAGAGAGAGAGAGGAGAGAGAAAGAGAGAGAGAGGAAGAGAGAGAGAGGGAGGGAGAGAGAAAGAGAGAGGAAGAGAGAGAGGGAGGGAGAGAGGGAGAGAAGAGATAGAGAAGAGAGAGGAAGGAGGGGGAGAGAGAGAGGGAGAGAGAGGGAAGGAGAGAGAGAGGGGGAGAGAGAGGGAGAGAGGAAGACAGAGAGAAGAGAGAGGAAGGAGGGGAGAGAGAGAAGGAGGGAGAGGGAGGGAGGGAGCGAGGGAGGGAGGGAGAGAGAGAGAGAGAGAGAGAGAGAGAGAGAGAGAGAGAGAGGCTCACCACCATTCTCTGTAACAAGTGCTGACTTTGGGGGAGTTTATTAGAACGAAATGCCTTGGATTATTTCATCAAATTAGAGCAGTCAGGGCATCATTTTGAGACCGGCACAAAAAGGCCACCGTGGTCCTGCTCATCGCTGTGGGGCTCGGGTGCCCCTGTGATGTGTGCAGCTGTACGTGGGCCTGTTGATACCACATCATTCTCCCATAAACCTCTGATCTGCTGAAAGGTGACTACAAAGCGCAGAACCTCGGTGGTGGCAAGGCAGGGCGCGCCTCACAATGAGTGTGCGAGAAAGGAAGGGTCCCAGGGCCCCTCGCTGCGCGTCTAGCAGCTAATTGGGCCTGTTAGGGTCAGCAATTAGCTGGGAGCTATTCAGAACTTCTGACAGGGCTACCTTTATCTGTAAACCAGCTCCACATTGAACAATAACACCAGCCAGGCGGGAGGCGCCCTGCACTACACAAAGCAGGACAGGAGCACATCGGGCTAGACAGAGCTTTCTCGGGCTGGGGAATTATTATGTCATTCCTGAGAGTGGGCCCTGCCATGTCCTCTCCCGCACCCGCCAGGGCCATGCATGACGGGTCCTTGGCCAGCGACACTGTATTCTCTCTCTTGTCCCAAATAATAATTTTTTTCAAAAACTCAAAATTTCACTATGGAATGGCAAAAGGTGATATTTTCTTTCCATGCAGTGAATAGGGTATAAAATATTCCTCTTCACACATGATCCACTGGTGGTGTCCTGAAGATTAGTAGGAATGAAGTTGGAAGAAAAGGACTTGGAAAAGGAGTCTGGAGCCTCCCTGTCTCACTGTGCCTAGGACAGCCACACAGGCGACCTGCGGCCATCTTGGAGCTCTGTCTTGGCCCCGGGGCCCGTGAACTTGCACTGGTGCTCAAAGGAGAAAGCTGCCACCCTTTTTTAAATAATGCACTTAGCCCTCTGAGAAAGCGACCCTGATACCAAGTTACCTTCTGCACTATTTATGGCTGAGCGTAGGTTCATTAGTCACTTGTCTTTGTTGTTGTGCTGTGTTTATTTTATTCTTTCACTTTTCCCTAGGAGGGTGGGTGGAGGAAAGTAGGACCTGTCCCCACGGGTGAGGCACCTCCGTGCCCTCCATGTCTGCTGGGGAGCAGGGCCCCACCTGGCCGCGGCCGCTGACCAAGGACCACAGTCAACATGGCTCCTCCCTCCGCGGGGAGAGCTCGCTCAAACGGGGAGGCTGCGGCAGGTCCCAAGGCGCTGAAATGTCACCATTGCTCTAATACAGTGTTAAGTGCCTCATGTCTGTATGTGGCTTTTATATCTGCTTTTTAGGATAATTGATTTGTACTCGTCTCTACTAGATTTCAGTAATTTGTTCCCCCATCTTTTTTGTCTCCTCCTCCACCTTTTCTCCTCCCCCTCCTCCCCCTCCTCCTCCTCTTCTTCCTCCTCCTCCTCCTCCTCCTCCTCCTGTTCCTCCTCCTCCTCCTCCTCCTCCTCCTCCTCCTCTTCCTCTTCTATCCTTTCTCCTCCTCTGCCTCCTCCTCTTTTCTCCCTTTTCCCAGTTTTTCTTCATCCCCCATGGAAAACCCAAGAAGCTCCTTCACAGTGCTGGCAGCTCTCTACAGCCTCCATTTTCACCCTGCTGGCTGAGATGCAGCACGTGCCTATCAGGGAAGTGGGGCTGCCTGGGGTTGATTCAGAAACACTCTGCTCTGAGCTAAGCTTGGCCTGTGTCCCTTAAGGAGTTTAAAATTCCCTTTAATAAACACAGGGAGGTGGGTGTGGTGGTGCATACTTGTGATCCCAGTATTTGGGAGGCTGAGACAGGAGGACTGCGGTTCACGGACAGCCTCAACTACTTAGTGGGGCCATTTGCAATTCAGAGACCCTGTTTCAAAATAAAGAATAAAAAAATAGAGCTGGGGGTGTAGCTCAGAGGTACAATGCCCCTGGCTTCCATCCCCAGTACTGCAAAAAACAACGACAACAACAAAAAACCACAGAGACTGACCAATAGTCCAATAGTGTTTATGTGTTTATGTACAGACTCAGTTTCCCTGACAGCTTCTTCTGGAGGTCTGTCATTACTCAGGGAAAGGCTGGTGGGTGGGGAGCAGGTTTACTGGTGTAAATCCAGTTTTTCTATCAGTCTTGGTTACCAGTTTTTCACCAAGAAACTAGCATTTTCTAGCCTCCTACCCTGCAACAAGGTTATAGGTTTTTTTTTTTTTTTTTTTTTTTTTTTTTTTTTGCATTACGGCAAGCACATTCGTGCACCATTGGGCTGACAGCTGAAAGCGTGTTCCTCTGAGCATGGTGGCAGTTGCGGGCCAGCCTGGCAGCGAGAGGAGAGAGGGAACAGCCAACAAGAAAACGAAGCATTTTCCGATTGTGACCAGCCCGGCTGAAACTGTGTGTCATGTGTCAGAAACCGCGCGGCCTGGCAGGTCTCGCCGATGTAGCTTTGCCTCTCCTGACACATTCAAAGACTCCGGGGCGCCAGCCCGCACCTGTAGCTCCTGGCTGACGTGTGACCAGGCAGCTCCGGAGAGAGGGGACCGGCCCTGCTCCAGGAAGCCGGCTGCGTGGCAGACAGCTGGCCCACCAAGTCGTTTCTGAAATCCGGAGTCGATTATGATATGCAGCCAGGTACAAACTGACAGACGGACCGCTCTCTCCCGTCTCCGGGTGTTCCCTTGTTTACTGAACTTTTCAGCCTTCTGCAAGATTCTCTGAAGGCACCCGTGTGGTTGGTGTCTCTTAAGGAGCAGGGCTGCCAGACGTCTCCATGTCATTTCTAAAGGGTGCAGAAGGGGAAAGGAAGGGACGGGAGGAAAAGATGAGGCACCAGGAGAGGAGCTAAGGAGATAAATCCGGAGCCCAGAGGCCTCTGTCTGAGAGGCCACAATTACTAGGGCCGGTGAATCCTATTTGCTCTGTTTCCATGAGATCACAAACTAAAGCATAGATGTTCTTGCATCAACAGAAGAAATAATGAGTTTTCCTATATCCCTTTAGACTTCAATAAATACGAGCTGCATAAAAGAACCAAGATGGTTTGAACCTATGTTTATAGAAGGGAAATATGAAAAGCATAGCATTTTTAGCTGGGTAGGTTGGCATGCAATCCCAGTAGTTGGGAGGCTGAGACAAGAGGCTCGCAGGTTTGAGAGCAGTCTTAGCCTTGGAGGAGACCCCGTTTCAAAATTTAAAAAATAAATAAAATAAAATAGGGCTGAAGATACAGCTCAGGGGTACAATGACCCGGGGTTCAATCCCTAGCAATGCACACACAAAACAGGCATTTTTATTAGTAAAATTAACCAAAATAACTGGAAAGGAAGTTTCCACACTTGATGAAGTTGTTTTTATCTAATTAGTGTACAGAAGGGGAAAGGAGGAGACCCAGATCCTGGGTCAGGGCAGCAGGGCAGTGAGCTGAGGGCCTCAGATTCTGCTGGGCACAGCTGTGTTGGCCAAGGGTGTGGGGCCACACATTGTGTTGTGCTCCTTGGGGAGGAGGAAGGTTTCACTGTCCAGTCTCATCCTGGACTTGGGGCCCAGGCCTCAACGTGACCACCCTCCAGGTCCTGGTCTCGACATGGCCCTCACAGCTGCTGAGGAGGATGAGAAACACAGCCAATGGACAGGGGAAGCGCAGTTCCCGGTGGGAAGTCCTCTCTGCGCAGGGTCGCCTGCCTTACACACCGAACCTCCTCTTCTCTTGAATTACACCACTTCTTTATAGTAATCCTTAACTTTGTTAGGAGGCAAGATTCTGTCTCCCTTGTTAGAGTCAAGGTAAAACCATCAAGTTCCATATGTATCTATGCATGTATGTCTGTAATATATACAGATGTACACATATGTGCTTGTGTATACTTGCTTTTTAAATTTTTTATTGGTGCGCTGTAGTCCTCCATCTTAATGGAGTACAGGTTGGTGGAGGCGCACACGCACACATCACTCATTCAGCCCTTCCGCAGTTCCCACCCCATCCGCTCCCCCGCCCTCCTTCCCATGCTTGGCTCAGTGATTGACTCTGGTATGTTTGTGTACGTGCATCATGCACGTTAGGGAAGTCCCCTCTTCCCCTGGCCCATCCCCTCAGTCAAATCGCCTTATTGCTCATCTATATTTTCTCCATCTAGAGTTCCTTCTATGACTGACCCAAGTATACTTTCTTAATGAGTGTGTGTGAGTGTGTGTGTGTGTGTGTGTGTGTGTGTGTGTGTTCTTGGGGATTGAGTCCAGGGGTATTCTACCTCTGAGCTACAACCCAACCACCTCTTTAGTCTTTATCTTGAAACAGGGTCTTGATGGTTTGCTGAGAGTTTTACTAAATCGCTGAGGCTGCTCTTCCATCTCTCCTCCTGTTTAGTCTCCCAGCACTGGGATAGCAGACATGTACCCCACGCCCCAATCATTCTATCTTTTATGTACTGAAAAGATCATTAATTTTCTGAAAGTTTTGCAAGATTTTCCTTTGCCAAGTCCATTCTAGCTGTGTTGATGGTGGGTTTCATTTTGGGTGGGAAGGTAAAGAAATGATAAAGCGCATGTGCCCAAGTTTTATCCTTCTTTCTTAGTTCTCCCTTTGCTCTCATACTCTGAAGTGCTCTCACTGTCTTAAGCGGCTGTGTCTCTCTTCTTGGTCAATACTGCACCATTTGATCTTTCTGGTGTTGATTTTGGAATATGGTTTGGAGGAGGCCTGCAAGGAGACAGGGGCAGCCAGTGGGAGTCCTGGTTCCCCTGTGTTGCCCCTTTGGCCAGAAACCTGCTCGTTGACCCGAGTGGGGTGAAGCTCACTGCGTGCTTTCTCAAGCTCTTCTTTGTAATCTATTCTTTAAATCCCCACCCATTCATATTCCCTAGGTAATTTAGAATGCTGATTGCATTTGCTTTAATTTATAGAAAAAATGACAATTTTAACGCTATTCAGTCTTTTCACAGAGAAATATTTATTTCATCTAGTCAAGTCTCTGAGCAGCTCATAGATGTATTTGCGCGCTTATCATTCACCTCCTCAGCTGGAAGACCAGATCCTTGAGGGCCCGCGGGGCCTCACTGGGTCCTCAGTGGCCTGCGCTTGTTGAATAAGCAAAACTTAGGAGTCCCTTTGTTTTGATATGCTGTGTAGCATTTAATAGGTAAGACAATTCCTCTTCTTTCAAGTAGAAAATAAAGGTGAAGTTACAAGCAGTTTTGGAATTATTTCTGTAGGAATCATTTCAATTTTACTATTTGAAGGTTTTCTTATTGTTTGTAAGTCAACTTCGGCAATTGTCTTCTAGAGAATAATTCATTTTATAAGAACTTTGCTATTGTGAATGTAAGAATTTTAAAAATTAGTCTTAATAATTCAAAATATTTATCTATCTATAGTGGTAGCTTTCTTTTAAATACTGATTTTCTATATTTATGGGGATTAATAATTTAGTATCTTGATTATTTCTGTCATGAATTGGTCTATGCATTTAGTTATTTTGATAAATTAACTCTTGAATTTTAATTTAACTCTTGTATTTTAAAAATGACGAGTTTTGTTTTTTTTTAGTTTCAGATGGTTTGGTCTCTGTCTGGCTCTGCCCCTTGGGGAGTGGGAGAAAGAAGTCTCACTTTATGTGAGTCTCTGCTGTCACCATATGGTGGTGGCTAAGAGAGGAGTCCTAGCTCCTTTTCGGCTTTCCTGGACACCATTCTGCAGAGATTTTTAGTTGTATTTAATGGAAAGAAGAGGAAAAAACACTTCTGGAATATCTTTGTTCTATAGATCAATCTTAAAATAACTTTCAGAAGATTTAAACATGCTCAAAATTATACCCTCTTCTCCAGTTATGAACAATACTTTCAGAAATAAAGCTTTAACAAAACTCAACCGTCTGGTTAAAAAACAACCCATCACAGACAGTGCTGTACTGTTTGCTTTAACTGTCAAAATAAGTTAGAGAATGAGAGAGGAGAAACGAAGTCTCTTTTATCAACTCATATCTTTTGGATATAAATACAAATACTTAGAGGTCGCCTAAAACTAATGATAATAAAAAGTTTGTACCAAGTTGTCACACGATTACAAGGAAATTTATAGATATATTACATTAATTTTTCAACATTAAATCTTTAATACAAAAAAGTGAAATATCTTACTTAAGTACTCAACTCAGTAAAATTTTAAGCAAGAATGAGGGAGCCAAGTGGTGGTGGGTTCTGTAGAGGAAACCTGGGGACGGAAGGAAGTGGTACATTTTTTTCAGTGGCATAAGAAAAGAACCTATAATCCTATACTTCAGAAAAATATTCTTCAATAATGATGTAGTAGTGTAGACACTCTTAGATTGAAGAGAACCAAGAATTTATTGCCAGTGTTTTTACCCTACTGTGGCTACAGAAACTTCTCTGAGCAAAAAGTAAATATTGAAGGAAGGTAACTGGACTATAGTGGGATAAAAAAACGATCCAAAAAATATGGGCTGATAAAAGGCATTTTGTTTCTCCTCTCGCATTCCCTAACCTACGTATGACATTAAAACAAACATTATATGGCGTTTTTGTATAGAGGAAACAGTTGCCACAATTACGTTACAAATGGGGGACAGCAATGACGCTTTGGAGGACCACACTTCAATCTCAGTGAGAAGTATTGACACCAGCCGACTGTGATAAGTGATGTCCATAAAAAATCAATGAGATTGACCAAAACCAAGCAAGTAAGCGACAAACCTCATGTATCCATCTTCTTAGGAATATAGATTAAAATAATTAGCAAAGGATTTCAATCAGAATTCAGTAATACACAAAGAAAATTAGATACGAGTAGGTGGGTCTTATTTCCGAATGCTAGAGTGGTTTCATATTTTTGCAAAAGCAATGTAACTCACTGTATTCATGCGCTATTATAATTCGAATCTGGAATGTTCCTCAACAGCTCATATGCTGAAGGCTGGGTCCCCAGTGTCCAGAGTTGGGGCTTTGGGCAGTGATTGGATCCTGAGGGCTCTGATCTTTCACTTGGATTCATCCCCTAGTCGCTGAATGGACTACCTGGAGGTGATAGAAACTATGGGCTGTTGGGGCATCTCTGGAGGAAGTACATCACCAGAGCGTGCCCTTGGGGACCATGTCTGGCCCTGGCCCTTCCTCCCTCTCTGCTTCCCTCTCTGCTTGCCATGTCTGAGCAGCTTAGCTTCACCAGGCTCTTTCTGCCTCCCTAGACTCAAAGCACTGGAGCCAGCTGGCCATGGGCCGAATCCTCTGGAACTGTGAGCTCAAAGGAACCTTCCCTCCTCTAAGCTGTTTTTTTCAGATATCTGTCACAGCAATGAAAAGCTAACACGGGAGCTAAAACAGAAAAAAAAATCACATCAATTAAGACAACTATATATTTGACAAAACTCAATACCCATTAAAGGATAAACGTTCTCAGTAAATTTGGGATGAAGGGGAACACTCCCAGCTGGATAAAGAATCCCAGCTTACAAAACGCCAGAGCAGGCAACATGAGTAATGAAAGGGTACATGCTCTTCCAGAAATTGTGAATTAGGTGAGTGGGACACCACTGGAGATCACAGTGCGGGAGATAAGGCCATATTCCATTTGAGAGGGATGGATTACATTTGACATGGTAGAGCTGGGAGGGGAGGTGGGGAGACTCGATGGGATGTGCACATCATGAGGGCCTCAATCAACATCCTCACCACCGTAATGCCAAGCAATGGACCACACAACTCAGAAGAAGGAAGCTTCATTTGCTCACACTTTCGTGGAGATTCTAGGTTCAGTGCATGTGAGGCCGGGGTCTAGGATCCTAGGACATGGCGGTGGGGAGCAGAGGGAGGAAGAGAGCCAGGCTCTGTGCTCATACCATGGAGGCCAGAAGCCAAAAAGAACAGGCCAGCAAGGGGACTCAAGACACCAGCACAACCCTAAGGCACAGCCCCAGGGACTCACCTCCTCCAGCCACAACTTGCCGGCCTATGTTACCACCCAGTAAATCCATTATGATTAGGGTGGATTTTTTTTTTTTTTTTTGTGTGTGGTACTGGGGATGGAACCTAGGGTCATTCTACCTCCAAGCTGCACCCCCAGCCTGATTTTTATTCTTTTTTTTGAAACAAGGTCTCACTGAGTTGCAAAGGGTCTCACTAAGTAGCTGAGGCTGTCTGTGAACTGTGATCCTTTTGTCTCAGCCTCCCAAATGCTGGGATGACAAGCATGTGCCACCACACCTGGCTAGGATGGATTTATCAGTACATAAACCCATGACTTAACTATATCAATGTCATGACTTACCTATATCAACCATGGAGTCTGCAGGGGACATCCTATATATGAGCATCACAATGTGGGACCACAGAAAGAGGCCAACTGCATGGAGAGCAGCCGAGGGTGGAGCCTGCTGATCTGCTCACTGACTAAGGCTGTTGAGTGATGGGGGTCAAGGCTGGGGTGATGTGGCGATGATGGACAGGGAGGCTGGGGGACATTTATTCTCAGGGGCAGGACGGATGGCAAGGGTGGGAGATGAGTGGAGAGAGAAACATCTCCAAATGCTGAGTTTGGTTTGCTGAGTGACGATGCCTGTTGATCTCACTGGGAAAGTTTCTTGGAAACAGAAAATTGTGTCAGAAGTTCAGAAGGAAGCCCAGAGGCAGGCACAGGTTCCCAGGACCAGTGGTGTGTCTGAAGCATAGCCACGTGGTATGTGAGATTGCTTGCCAAGGGAGAGAGTAGACAGAGAGGAGGAGAAAGGACCCTGGTAGACACTTGATAGCACAAGAACCTGGATTCCAAGTAGTGTTGAGCTAGAAAGAAAGATGGTAAGAAAGTTTCAGCATGAGATTCCATCTAACCCCAAT
Organism: Muscardinus avellanarius; assembly: GCF_963383645.1. Classification (NCBI taxonomy): domain Eukaryota; kingdom Metazoa; phylum Chordata; class Mammalia; order Rodentia; family Gliridae; genus Muscardinus; species Muscardinus avellanarius. Next base: position 2,622,626 of record NC_137803.1, read on the forward strand.
CAGAGTGGCAAGCATAAAGAAGTCAAATAACAACAAATGCTGGCGAGGATGTGGGGAAAGAGGGACTCTTACAATGTCGGTGGGAGTGCAAACTAGTTCAGCCGCTAGGTAGATCAGTGTGGAGGTTCCTTAGAAAACTGGGAATGGATCCACCATTTGATCCGGCTATTCCACTCCTGGGTATCTTTCCAAAGGGGTTGGAATCAGAGAACTACAGTAAATATGCATACCCATGTTCACAGCAGCACAATTCGTAATAGCCAAAATATGGAACCAACCTAGATCTCTATTAACATATGTTTTCTCTAATATGCCCAAACTAGGGAGTAGTAAGAATACCAGAGGGACTCCAGATAATGGAGAGGAAACCTCGGCAAAGCTAGAATGGAAGGATAGGAGAGGAAGAAGGCTGAGGTTGATAAATGGAGGAACTATATCTGAATATATGTAAAAGTATGAATGGTCAACCTGGGCACTCATTGTTGGGAGAGGGAATGGGAAGCGGGCGAGGGTTCAATATGATCCACATAAAAATAAAATAATTTAAAAAAGAATGGTCCAGCATCCGGGATCCAGTATCAGGAAAAGAAAAGGCCAGACACTGACCAAATGACACAGCTCCTCCCAAGTAATTCACTTTACTAGAAAGAGTGTGAATGATAATAACCCCCTATCATAATCCCCACCTGTGTGTCTTCACATTCCTCTGGGGTTAAGAAATCTGCCTGAGGTCACACAGCTTCACCACACATTGGATCCCAGCTGGTGGACTTGGGGTCCACACCCTTTTTCCAGCAGGGTGCTGGCTATCATCTAGGTGGGTCTGGTGCCCACCTAGAGCTTTGCAGCTCTGCTTCCCGGCCGCCAGAAAGCAGCACATATCACGAGACAGTGGCCTCACATAAAACACCACTGCTTTCTTCCTGCCCACAAGGTCTACGCTGTTCTTGCAACCCGACAGTCTAACAGCTGTGTCCTCTCTACTTTGATCTAGAAAGGACTCCTTTTAGCGCCCACGCCCTTTGTGCTCACCTCCAGGATACATTGTCCTCAACGGTCATTCTTCTGCTCAAAACTGCTGCTCATCAGAATGACTAGAAACAGCAAACCTAACGCAGGGCTTCCCCACACCCCAAATTAATCCTTCCAGAAGGACATTAATATGCCCCAATTCTCCTTATTTGTTGAATCTTTCAGCATCTCAATCCCAAACCCATTTTCATTTCGGCCGCAGACAGGCTGCTCGAGGCGGGCAGACGTCCCGAGGACTGTCCACTCCCATTTATCTACTGCCTTGCTTCATTTTCATTGTTTTCCACTGTCTGTTTCCGGCTTTTTCTCAGGGCTCGGGAAGTACCGCTGAGGTCTGTCTTTTGTTTCGCAGAGCCACACACTCAGAAGCTGATGCTGTCCTAGGACACTGACTCCCAAGCCCTGTGGCATCTGGAATTTGCATTAGTAGTTTATTCCAGAGCTGTGGTTATGTGGTTAGGGATCATTTCACTGAACATCTTGTACTCAGGCAAACATAGCCTCTCTCTCTCTCTCTCTCTCTCTCTCTCTCTCTCTCTCTCTCTCTCTCACACACACACACATGCACACACATGCACACACATATCACATACAGATATCTCCAGCTAAATATTCGTGACACCCAACATTATCACAGGGTTTTCATACAAAGAAATGGCCAGCATCGCCACGCGTTTCCTGTGTTATCTCAGGAAGGGAACTCTAAGCAGCACGTCATTACATCCCTGTGTGACAGATGAGCGTCAACAGAAGAGGCTGATAACAGCGAATTAATGTGTGGTGGGCTGAAGGGGGGATAGCAAGACAGAGGCGCTCGGAAACCAGGGCTGAGTTGTGCTCACAGCTTGCTCTGGCCTCCCTGGCGTTAAGCTTGAGTGCTAATGTCGAAATGTTTTTTATTGTGTTTTCTTTTTTGTTTTTCTGTTTCCTGGGGTTGTCCAGTGCCAAGAGAGTAAAGCTGATCAGAGGAAAGATGGTCAAGGACGATTATTTAATTTGAATCAAATGGAAACCAAGTTGGGAAAGTAAATACATTCATCTTTGCACGTCTCCAAATCATATTTCAGACACACAGCTGGTTCATATTCCATTCTTTAGTGGTCTTACAAAGAAGATCGCGGAGCCCGGTAATCCCATCTCTCCCTTCATTTCAGCTCCTCTTGTGGGAACTGAGCGCGGTGTGCCACATGTCAACACAGGCACTGGGCATTTAGAATTCACTTTGTGGTCAACAGATGGCCACTGGTCTAGGGAAGATCAGTGATTAGAATGGGAAGAGTTACATTACGACCCCCCAGATTTTATGCTGAGACCCACCAAAGCCACAGATTTAAACATATGGCCTTCTTGACCTGATTTTCACCACCTCTGGGTAAAACAGTGTCTGTGGAGGATGCATTGATAGCTGTAATTAATATAATTGAAATCACAAACTGCCTCATCAGACCACAAGTTCACCAACACATTAATATAATTTAGACAAATGTCATCATACTTTGGCTTGAAATAGAGATTTCTATTGACATGAATATTTTATGTAGAATGAAGTAGGTGTGAGAAATGCAGCATATACATGTGCTCGTTTTCTTGGGTCAATCAATTAATTTGGCCAACCAACTGGAAGTTTTCACTTATGTAACTGAATGCGGGGGCTCCAAAGGTGAACACATCTCTCATCTCCAAGGAGTTTATGATGTAATGGAACGGAATGATGTTTGAAGAAATCCACGCTGTGGTACAGGATACTGAAAAGCTGAGAGACAAAGAATATAAAAATATACCTTTGTGGGCATAGTGGTGCACACCTGTAACCCTGTTACTTGGGAAGCTCGAGACAGGAGGATTGCAGGTTCTCAGCCAGTCTCAACAATGGAGGAAGGCTCTCCACAACTTAGTGAGACCCTGTTTCAAAATTAAAAAAAAAAATTAAATAGGGCTGGGGTTATATCTCAGATGTAGAGTACTCCTGGATTCAATCCCCAGCAAACACACACACACACACACACACACACACACACACACACACATACACACCTTCATACTAATGAACAAAGGCAAGAAGTAGATATTTGAAAAATACATTTTTTGTGAGATAATTTTCCAAGTGAGGAAGCCAGTCTGTCAACATGAGGAGAGATGTTGGTAGCTCCTCTGAACCTTGCGAGAGAGTGGAGGACGTGCCTCTCACTGTCAGATCCCCTCCTGGTGCAAGGCAGGGCAGAGCAGGACAAGTTTCCACTGAGAAGGGCCCCCTGGCGCCTCGGCTGGACAGGGCAGCAAAAGCCATGAGAGCGAGGTCCAGAGACCCAAATCTTCAAATAAGCAAAGGAGGCCCTCGCCGAGCTAATCCCAAAGGAGCCAGGTCACTCGGTTCCAGCAATTTAAGATTAGAAAGCTGAGACAGGGATTCAGGGCAACTTCAGACAGTTTTTTTGGGGGGTGGTGGTACTGGGGTTCCTGGAAACCCTTCTACCTCCAGGCTACACTCCCAGACCTATTTCTTATATATATATTTATTTGGAAACAGGGTCTCCTAAGCCAGCAAGGCTGGCTTCGAACCTGCGTGATCCTCCTGTCTCCACCTCGCAAGTGCAGAGATTACAAGCATGCGCCACCATGCCTAGCTAGATTTTTTTTTTTTATAGAAGACAAATAGATGGACAGGAGCCATTAAAGGCAAAATGTTTTGCCTGGGAATACTGCTGAAAAGTCTAAGAATCTGTGAAAGCTTCACTTGGTTGGCTAGAGATTGGTTAGCTAGATCATTCTCAACCATTTCTGCTGCTTTGTGATAATTGATCAGCAAATAGAGCCATGTACCTTGGCTTAAGGGGTGAAGATGCAAAAAGATATAAAGCAGGCTCAGTTTTTAAGCAAACGCTATCTTGAGAGATTTTGATATGATCTCCATCGAATTTTCTTAGCATAATGTCTATAGCCGAGTGAAGATTTTAAAGGTGACTTCAATACTTGGGTGTGTGAGACTGCAGGAGGACTGTGGTTTTGAGGCCAGCCTCAGCAACATCATGAGGCCCTCTGCAACTTAGTTAAGACCCTGTTTCAAAATTTAAAAAAATTAACCTGGGGTGTAGCTCATAAATAGAATGCCTCTGGGCTCAATCCCCAGTATCACAAACAATGTCAAGGCTTCCCTTGGGGATCGAGCAGCAAGAACCATATAACCTAAGCAATAGTCCTGCCAAGAAACTACAATTAAAATCACCAAGATCCAGCACTGCTTTAAATATTCACAGCATTCTGTTCAAGAGTCCAATTGGTCTAGCTTGGATGTGATTGCTCTTGAGTGAGAGAACTCAGATAGCGAGACCCCCCTCCCAGGACTGTACACATCACACGGGAGGCGAGAGAGAAGGAAGTCTCATGGCTTTTTATGGCTCCGAGCCTTCTGCTGAGAAGCGCTGTCCTGGCCCACTCACACTTTGCCATCTGTGCCAGGCCCACCAGAAAGCTCAGGGGACACCAAACAAGCCTCGAGAGGTGATTCTGACAGTGGGCTTCGGCGTCCCTGCTCACGTGCCTGTAGGCATCCATGTCTCGGGAACGGCGTGGCCGGTTGCTGGCCCCATCTGCAGCCCTCGCCGAGCTGCATCCCCACGCCTGCGGTCACTTCATGATTCACCCCCCCCCCTCCTGGTTTTATGTTTCAGATTTATAATTTTCAGTTTTTTTCTTTACTTTGTTTTTCTTTCTGTTTTTTTTTAAATAAGAAAGGCATAAACATAGTCTCTTAATATGAGAATTGGATATGTCATTTATTTTCTTTCAATATAGAATTTAGACAGGGAATTAGATTTCCTTATGGGTGTAGTTTAGTTATGTAGATTTCAGTCTATAATATTCAATAATTCATTTTTGTCATGATTACATGTTTAATTTCCTCTTTGTGCACATCATAATTTACAGTACTATTTTCAAAGGTACAAAAAGGAATTTTTTTAAATGGGGAAAATGTTCTCCTTTTATTCAATATGAAGAATTTAGTAAGAGTCTTTAAGCTTTCTGTGACACTTCCAGTCTCTTTAATTTAAGCTATTTGCAAGTGATGTGTTTTTAGATAATGTCTTCTACATTCAACATTTTTATCCTTAATGTATGTGAAAGCATTTGGATATTTGTATAGTTTCGATCATTGTAGCGTTTGTTGCAAGTCCCGATCTTGAGCTCACGGTCTGTCTTGCCTGATCCTCTTAAGGGTGTAGAGCACTTCTCCTCCAAGTGCCTTGTGGGTAAATCCAGCCACTGCTGACGGCCTGTGGCCAGGGAGTGGAGAATGGGTTTCTATTTTTAATGCATGAAAACAATCATAGATGAGTAATATTTTGCATCATCTAAAAATTAGACAGCATTCAGAGTTCGCTGTTCGTACATGAAGTTTTAGGACACCGCGACGATCATTCAGGTAAGCAACGTCTCTGGTTGCGTTCTTGCTTTTGCAGCAAGGATGAGTGGTGCCAGAGAGAGAGGCTGGTCCACAGAGCACAAAGTACTGACTGTCGGGCCCTGTACAGAAACCATTCGCCCACCTCTGGTCTGGAGCCGTGACTGGCGCGCACACATAAATGGTGTTGGTGGTGTCGTGTGGAGCCCAGTCCCCTCTCCATAGCCCAAATTTACAGAAACACAAAGCGTTTTTCTTTGCACCAGATACAGATGGCCTGACGCTGATGGTGCAGACCTGGCTGTGCATGGAGCAAGGAGGCTGCCGGTTCCGTCTGTACGCTAAGCTCCCATCCCTCTCAATTAAAGCGCTCAGGATGCGAGAAGGTGGGAGAACTCTTGCCCCAAGGGGAGCCTTGAATCCTCCTCATTCATTATGCTTCTGAAGAGCCAACTGCACACTCTGTTCTTCACTGTGATGAAGCTTTTCTTGTGACACGTCTCTCACCTGGAATGTCACACCCCATCACTGCTGAAAAGCTGCTCTTCAGGAGCCGGCTTTCCGTGGTGTGACACACGTGACTGCATCTCTCTGGTATTTGCTGTTGCCTGGTTCCACCAAACGAGGGCTTCTCCGTCTGATTTTATTCACTGAAATAATCATAATGCAGAGGGTTCCTATCTTGACCCGGGAATGCCTGCCTCTAGGGTGGATCCCTGCCCTTCCCCAGCCCTCCTCGCTTCCTGCCCTCAAGAAGGTGATGGCAGAGGGGCGAGAGAGTCACCAGACAAAATAGTGACCCTGTGATGTGCTGAGGTGATGAGAGAGGAGAGGGCTGCCTGAGAAGGCAAGAGAGGATGGGCAGCAGGACGCTCTGTAGAGAAAACACAAAAGAGGAGATCCTGGACGGGAGAAGGGGGTGGTGTGTACAAGAGAAGGAAATAGAACAGGCCTGAAGATAAAGGAGCCCGGGGTGGGAGAGGAACTGGGAGAGGAGGAGGAGGAGGAGGAGGAGGAGGAGGAGGAGGAGGAGGAGGAGGAGGAGGAGGAAGAAGAAGAAGAGGAGGAGGAAGAGGAGGAGGAGGAGGAGGAGGAGGAGGAGAATGAGGAGGAGGAGGAGGAGGAGGAGGAGGAAGAAGAGGAGGAGGAGGAGGAAGAGGAGGAGGAGGAGGAGGACATTCCTCTATCCCAACATCCTTAACTTAGTCACTTCTACAAAGTCCAATTGCCATAAAAAGAAACTTCCAGAGACTCCAGGACTCAGGACATGGTACTTTTAGAAAGGGAGAGATTTGGCCTAAGATATTGTCCTTCTCTCTGGAATCCATCCACCAGGCACACCCACCACAGCATCTCCTCTACCAGGACAGTCCTTGGCAGTTAGGATGGATGGATCTACATATGGATTCTGGGCTCAACAGCAGACTAAGCATGTGATTTCTTTTCCTATGTTCTTTTTAATATCTCTACGGTGACTAAAAACTCATGTGGACTAAGATCTGATGGATGCTTCAAGCTTTTACTTTCTGCTTCTTTTGCGGAACCCAGTGCTGACCACTGTGATTTCTTCACTCTTCAAAGCCTTGAGCAGATGTTGAGTTTGGGAGACAGGAATCTGTCCTATTAGCACCAACTTGTGCCCTGAACTCCCGGGACTGACCAGGATATTGGAGTTTCTCCGCAGGGAGTCTGGAGCTGGAGCCAGGAGCATTCTCCTCTCACTCTAGTGCTTAAGTGTTAGTTTGCCGATAATCTGAAGATAGAACGATGTTAATCTGAGTTCTGAGAAGTGCCTTCAGCAATCTCCAAGCACAGCTGAAGTGTAGAAGATGCTATCACTGAGATTCATGTTGGAATTGGGGTCAATGTTACATCCTAGCAATCTTGGATGCCATGACACCTGTAATACTAGTTTTCAAGCACAAAGCAGCCTGTTGGCATATAGAGGTTTTTATTCTATATCCTTAGGAACCTGGGGGTGATGACTGGACCTGGGGTTTATTAAATATCAACACTGATAACTGTTATGAAATACACTGATCCATTCAGGTATGCCTCTTGTCGTAAATGATGGTACTATTTCCATCACATTTTAAAATGTAAATTCAAGATGATTTGAAGCTGGGCATGGTGACGCCTGCTTGTAAATCCTGCGCTTGGGAGGCAGAGACAGAAGGATCGCTCGGGAGACCCTGTTTCCAAATAAAATATAAAATAGGTCTGGGAGTGTAGCCCAGAGGTAGAGGGGTTCCATCCCCAGTACCGTCAAAAAAAAAAAAAAAAAGATGATTTGAGCATATTTTAAGTCTTTTATTATTTCTTTTATTCTTTTTACTACATTCTTTGGCTTCTTCTGGTCTTGGGAAGATGTTTAGAATTTCACATCTACTCTGAGTTGAGAACCAAAGGCTTTGTGTGGTTTCTTAACAACTATGGCCTTCACCCGCATGGTAAAGGTAAACACACCCCGAGCTTGTCTGATGGAGTCTTCTGGCTCCACTCGCTGCCCTTGAGGTGGGAGCACGGGTTCCTAGCCGTGGACTTCCCTGATGCTGTTTCAGGTCCAGTGCCACAGAGGGCTGATGAAACTCAGCTTTGGAAGCAAAAAGGATACAGTCTAGCCCAATTCACTAAGGGCAGCGCTTCCAAGACTCCAGAGAAGGAGCATGTGTTCGCCGTTCTACCTCTAGGCAGTTTGCACAGCCATGCCTTCATTGCCACCACCGCTGAGGTGATGGCGCAGCACTGCCACTGCAAGAGCAGCATCAGACCGGAACGGTGGCATCGTTATTGTGACTGCCGCCGCTCACGGAGCACTTATAAGCGCTGAGCTCCGTGCGCTGTGCTGGGCGTGCGTTAACTTATTGAATCATAAAAAAAGCAACTGACACTCCATTATTAGGTGAGCATGCGGAGACCCAGAGAGAGCAAGTAATTTATCTAAAGCAGCACAGCTAGGAAATGAGGTAGCTGAGATTTGAATCTAAAAGATCAGATCCCCAAGTCTTGAAATTACAAGTGCCCAGAAGATCTGTGTGTTTGGTTGTTGCAACAAAGACATTCTTTTCATAACATACCTCAAAGCAAATTTGTACTACTTCTTTAAAAAAAAAAAAAACCCAAGCCAGGCATGGTGGTACACACCTGTAATCTCAATACTTGGAGATCACATGTTCAAAACCAGCCTCAGCAACTCGGCAAGACCCTGTTTCCAAATAAGATGTAAAATAGGACTGCCAGAATAGCTTGAAAGTAGAATGCCCTTGGGTCCAATTCCTCATAAAAAGAAAGCACCACAAAACAAAAATAAATACAAAACAGAAACCCATAAACTTCTTAGAGTTGTTTATATTTATAAAGAAATCATAGATGCTTATATTTTAAATGACTAAAGTCGACTCACCTCCAAGCCCCATGCTTCTCTAGGCATGTAAAGAGGAGGTCTACCTGCCAGTCCTTTGTGACGAAAGCATCCCTGCACACGCACATCCTGTTGGGAGCCACCCCTTTCTGCTTTCTGAGGTCAGTTGTAGCAGGAGCTGAAAGGTGCTGGCCGGGTGTCCTTAGTGACTGCTAGGCCCCTTCCTGCTGCTCTCCTTGGTGGGTTGAGAAAGTGATACTTTAGGATGCACAAACAGAAAAATCAAGACACACTTACCTCTGCTGCTTGAATGATGTTTGCCTAACAACGTGCCTCTGAATTTTGAATTTGTTTGAATCCTACTTTCTGGTTAAACTTAGAAATTGGGCTCAAGTGAAATAAAATTATGACCAATAAAACCTTATCATTTTTCTGAAATTATAACGTTCTTTATATCAGATCAGTGCTGCTATTCTTAGAAATCACAGATAAACTGATCTCGGTGTAAACCAAACCCTGGGGCTTCATCGTCCATACTGTGTTTTACTTATTTTTAGTTCTTGGCATTTTATGTGATTCCTGGCTTATCACATATAAATATTTGGTGGATTTGATAATAATGCTGTCAGTTTAAAGATATCTGGGATGAGACACCTGGTTAGGATGTGAAATTAACTAAACATGAAATGGTATTTTAACATTCTGACTCCCAGGAGAAATTTAGGAGCCCCTATCACTGCATCAGCAACACCACTGGGTTTAGACACCCTTTGCTGTGTTAAAAATGTAGACAGAAACATCGAAGTCATTTTGTTTCGTAAATGGTGAGAGAAATAAAAACAGGGGGGAGAGCTTATTTAGTTTGAAAATTGTATTGATTCCTATCTTCTCTTATAATATATTAGCTTGCACTCTAAACTAACTTTCTTTGTGTCCAATTACAGAGAGAAAGAAAGAGAAAATGTACAATTATCCTTTCCATATTGAAGTCAAGTAAAAGTTTCAAACTCACTGCCTTATGTTTACCAGAAAAAAACTGTATTCTCCCAGAAAACTTGAAAACATTTTTATGAAAAATTAATTACTTCAAAATGCATCACATTGACTAATCCATCGCCTTTCTGACAATTTTTAAAGTTCTTCCAAGACATCTGGATGGAACTCTCTAGCTTTCTTTTTAGAAACAGAAAATTTTGCTTTGCAGGATTTCGCACCTGAACACTTGCTAAAGAAATCACCATTTCTTCAACGCTAGCTAGACACATTTCTTAATCTCTATCACAGACACATATTTTATCTTCAAAATGTTTAGCCCAAATACTGAAGAAAAGTCTTATTTCTTACCACAAAAGAGACCATAAAAAGACAAGGCAGCCATGTTTGCTCAGTTTATCTTTTGGACTAGCAAGTCAAATCATTCCCATGGTTCCTGGTGAGATGTGTAGTGCCTCAGTTTCCCTAGGCCTTTCTTTATTGCTTTTCTATTTTTCCTCACTGGAATGTACTCAAGGGTACATGCCAACTTCTACATGACAATTCACAAATCCTGGCGGAGGGGCTGGTGCAAGCCCAGTTTTAAAAATCATGGGCTTAGTGATTGACTTGAATGCATTTGTTTAAGTACACCATGTGCTTTAGAGAGTTCCCTCTCCCTCCTCCCATCCCCTCAGTTAGGTCGCTTTATCTCTCCCCTATAGGGTCTCCTTCTTCATCTAGAGTTCCTCCTGTGACCCATTTCTCCCTAGCTTCTGGATATTAGGGAGAGCATCCGATTTCTTATTTTCTGCGACTGACTAATCTCACTTAGCATACTGTCCTCCAGTTCCATCCATTTCCCTGTAAATGACATAATTGTGTTTTTCTTTATGGCTGAGTAAAATTCCATCGTGTACATATCTCAGGATGGGGAGGGAATGGGATGAGGATTGGGTAAGGAATAATTGGGTGATGTGTGCATGTATGCATTTACCGTATTTTATCCCATTAGGATGCATGACTACAATGCACCGATAAAAAAATTAAAAAAAGAAAAAAACTGCATGGGCACTGAGAAGGCCATCCCAAGGCCTCCCAGCAAAGGGCGTCATAACTTCCCTGCAGAGAAAGGACATAACCGCACACGGCACAAATCTCAGAGCAGAGTGGCATAGCCATGTGCGTCTATGAGGGGCTCGGGCCACTGTGTGTTTAATTGCTTACAGCGGTCTCCATGTGAGAAACACAGCCTCAGAAGAATGAAGTCGCTGCAGGTGAGAGCCATGCTTATTTTGCTCTGGCCCCCTCACCCTCTGGGAGCAACAGCGACGACACACCAGGCTTCTTAGTCACCCCTGACCAGTGGCAAGATCCTCTACTGCTTCCTAAACATGCCTATATTGATGGATTTTAAAGAAACCCATGAAAAAGATGTACCTGTAAACATGTTTGTCATGACCCCAGTTTGATTCCTAAAGAGAGCCGGGTTTGTGTGCACTGTCTTGGTTGGGTTGACTTGTTTTGGTGTTTTCTTTTTCTGCATTTTGAAGTTTCTTCTGGATTTTGAGATCAGATATCAGGAGAATGGAAATGTATCAGGAATATCTTCCAAACTTCCAAACCTTGGGATTATTTTTTTTTCTTCCAGTTTTAAGAAGCCTTATTTCTTTTCCCATGGAGCAACAAAAGACCATGTGCCCATGTCAAAAAGAAAAAAAATGAAAGTTTTGCCAGCAATTTTTCTAATAAGGCAATTCCAACAGATCAGATGTCTGAATGAAATGATTAATGTTACCTAGGGACCTTTTGCTAAAGTGGCCCCATTCCTAGACTTGTGCTTCTCTCCCAGTGATTAAACATTTACTTAAAAGTATGAGCTAAGCCAAATGTGTAGTTCTGGAATTCACTAAAATTACTTCCTCCGACTTCCTTATTTCTCAGTCAGTAATAATTTGATTATAATTGAGCTTCCTAGTTGAGCGACACACAAATATATATTGTATGTATGTATCTCACACAAATATATATATATATGTATATATGTATATATGTATATATATATATATTTCAAATAGACTTCCAACCACCAAATTATGCTTTCACCTGAAATGCAGAATGCATATGTCTAATTACATACACATCTTTATTCTTACTAACTTGGTTAAAAAATAAAATATATAAATCAAATGAGCTTTGCTTGGTTTTAGTGGAAAACCCATTTCAAACTCCAGGGAGGGAGAGAGAAAGTGAGCAATTGTGATTAATAATGCTCATTACCGAGTCACTCCTCAGACCAGCATGCATTCAGAAGGTCTTATTAGTCCCCTTCTAGAAGAAACGGGAGAGAAACAAGAAAGGGAACTGTGGGGAAGGCAAGCGGCCTGAGACATGTCTAAAGTTGGCTGAAGCTGTATTATTTCGGTAACTTTTGGTGTCCCCTTGGGCTTACAGTACAGACCTAGGAGCAGACATACAGTAACTGAATTGTTTCAACTTATCCAAATAACATTGAAATGGACTTAATTGTTGCTCTGGAGGAAAAGCCATGTGTCCCTAGAGACTATTAGTGTCATTTAAAAGGCTAAATGTATCATAAAACCTGTCTTTAACAGGATAAAATTGTACAGACCAACACAATTTTCGTTAATGTTTTCCACATTTTTTGAAAAAGAAGGAAAGAAAAAAGAAGAGAGAGAAAGAGAGAGAGAGAAAGGAGAGAAGAGAGAAGGAAAACAGAAAATATTGGCTGGGAAGTAGAAGTCTCTTGGGTCACTAAATTATTAGGAGTTTTTTTTTTTAGTTATATAGACCAAGTACCTTTTTAAAAATCAAAAAGACTTTAGAACAAAATGCTTGCAAGGTCGATTTGAATAAAAATATTCCAGTACTAGAAGGTAAATTTAGCCTATTATGTTTCTTTCATAATGTGGATTTTTAAACAAAAAATGCAATGTGACTTGCACCAGGAACAACATTCAAACCTCGTCCATGTTGTGCCTTCAAAGTGGAAGTGAACTTTGTGGCTAGTGCCGTCGGCTCTTTATTCTAGTTTTATTTTTTCGCTCTGAGGAAGTACTTCCCGATGGTATTTCTCCTATTGTTACGCGCGTCGCACCTGCTGAATGTGTGCTCTGCTTCTTTTGAGGGAAGTAAATAATGGTGGAGCTCTTCCCAAACAGAGTAAGGTAGAGGGAGGTCTAAGCGTTGCTTTTATTCTATCAAAGAGACAAAGGGATATTTCTTTCCTCTAGAGTTCAGAGTATAATGGGAAAAAAATCAAGAACAGAGACAAATGGTGAGTCAAACCTCAATTGATAGAACAAATCTTTCTATTTATCTGTCTCATCTTTTCACCATGGTTGTATATCAACTATCAAGAAACCTATTGCAAATAACTTCTGCTAACATAATTGTTATTTTAGAAGTTTAGTTGCTATGGTAACACGTGATGTAATAGTCTATTACTATCATAATCAGTTAGTTTTTCAAACCTAGCCAGCATATTATTTTCCCCTTTTTCTACCGTTCATAGTCCTCTATGATCTAGGAGGAAAAAATACAAACAAAATACAACAGTTTATATGGTTTCATACTTCTGGCAAGTCTCTGCATCGGGATGTAACTGCCATGTGGAGGAGCCTCTCTGTCGCTGAAAAGTTTTAGCTTTTCTTGCTGCCGTGACTACGATCACACAATCCTCATTAAAGGAGAGGAGAATGGAAACCATCGTAACTTCTTTATTGTCTGCTCATCCATGAATGTGTGAGATGCACGTTTCCGGAAGACAGAGCCAACGGGGCAGATGGCTGTCATGGAGGAAGGTCTCACTGAAGGGGCTGTTCGTCTGGGCCACCTTGCCCTCTTGGGAGGGACCCCCGCCACCAGCTGACTCCCAGAGAGGCCATGAAGCCTGTCGTGCCCCCAGAGTTAAGAGGCAAGGGAAAGGATGCCAGGGAGTTGGCAGTCCTTTTTCTTTTCCCGTAGTGTAAAGGATGGATCCACAACACAGAAGTACATTGCACAGCTTGAGTTTCCTGCATCATACCGGCTCGAGTGCTCCACAGGAAGCCTGAGAATCTTCTCCCAGACAGCCAGCGAGGCACGTGTCAGCGCACTGGCCTTCGCGGTGTATAGGTCAGAGGACGATCACCCTTGGTCTTCATTCCCCATCCAGGTACTCCCCACCTGTCCTCTGCCATCCTCAACCCAAAGACTGTTCCCATATGCATCCCAGAGCCACCTTTGCCATTAGGCGATTTGGACCCTTTGCAGGGATAAGTCCACCTCTCCCCCGGGTACATTATTTGCCTTTTAGTATGAACATATGATTTTTCTCTCCTTCTCTCCCTTTGTCATTTGACTATCTGCCTCTTGAAGGCGAGGACCATGTCACCCATCCTTCTAGCTCCCAGAAGTGTCAGCTCAGTGTTTGGAACAAGGAAGCTTGACGCTTATGAATCAGGGAGCCCAGCACAAATCCCAGTCCTGTGTGCATATGCACAGAGAATCTCTAGCACACTAACAGCTAGTACGTGATGCTGTATTCTTTTTCTTTCCTTCTTTCCTTCTTTCCTCCTTTCTTTCTTTCTTTCTCTTTCTTTCTTTCTTTCTTTCTTTCTTTCTTTCTTTCTTTCTTTCTTTCTTTCTTTCTTTCTTTCTTTCTTTCTTTCTTTCGGTACTGGGGATGTAACCCAAGGGCATTCTACCTCGGAGCTACACACCGGCCCTATTTTTTTTTTATTCTTATTTTGAAACAGGGTCTCACTGAGTTGCAAAGGGCTTCGCTAAGTAGTAGCTGAGGCTGTCCATGAACCGGGATCCTCCTGTCTCAGTCTTCCAAATGTTGGGATTACCAGCATGTGCCACCATGCCGGGCTGATGCTGTATTCTTTTAAGCATATCTATTCCTATACTGAACCTGAACCCATTTCTTGATTTTATTTCCTATTATCTGGAAAACAGATGTTTTTTTTAAGTGGAAAGATTTAAATATATACTGACCCTGAATTAAGTAACTTTTTTTTGCCAGCTTAGGAAAGGCCCAGATTCCACTATTCCCTACTCTCTTATATTTTCCTTGATATATATCATAGGAAGGATTTCTGAAAGCCCCTGAAAAACACATAATAAATTTAGTGCTTTGCTTTCCCTGTGATTGTGTGTTATATTTGGAAATATGATAGTTTCATTTTTGTATTCCCATAAGCATGGCGTGTAAGTAGTGAGTAAATACAGGCTGAATGCAAAAACAAGAAGGCACTGAAGACAGGGAAGGAGAAGGGAGGAAGGGAGGGAGGGAGGAAGAAATGATGCACGCACTTCTAAATGAATAACCAGGAGCATACACCTGCTCTTGGTTTCAAAGCCAGCGGATGGCTCTGTGTTCCAAGTTTCAGTGTGGATTCGGATGAAAATACAAGATGAGCTAAAGGAAGCTTAAAGGATTCATGTTTGTAAAACAGAACTCATAATTATGGATGTCCACTGTCCACTAGGCCTTCAAAGAGCCAAGGATCCAGGCTGATCCTGTAGGGGCGGCTGCCTCTGTGGATGGAAAGATATCGTGGAATCTCCTTTATGCTAAACAGCGCTAGATGACACAACCGGTCTTCCATCTTTACATCTTTATTCTGAAACGAATCTGGGCGTGGCTGGCATTTTAAGGCTATGTCTGCTTCATTTTGCGTACCCGGTACAAGACTCCTGGCAGGTCACATGACTCAGTATTGAATGAATCAGAATCATATTGCTGTCTTGTGTAAAGAACTAAACGGTTTACAATGAGCTCTCTTAGGTAACTGAGCTTCAAATTCCACATTTTGAGATGTGAATTTTTGTACCCATTTTGCAGATGAGGAAAGGAAAGAGATTAGGATGATATGCCCAGTCTTTTGGTGGGTTGTGAGGCTAGGGCAGAGATCCCGTCCTCAGGCTCAGTGGTTGCGTTTTCAATCCATCCTTCTCCTAGTTCACTGCAAAAGAGAAAGGCTCAGCTTTGAAGACTTAGCTGTTATATTTTCAACTGACTCTATCTTCTCAGATCTTTCATTATTCCCTAAGAATTTTGTCCAGAACCATGACCAGAAGGCGAATATATTTCAGTTGAGTCGGACAATACGTGGGTCTGCACTTTCTTGCTGGTCTCTCTGAGTTCCCCAAGTGCACAGAAGACTTGGCATGGGCGGGTTTTATGAACATTCCAGTCAGTGACGTCTGGTTTGTCTGCAAAGCTCACGCTCCGAATCTCTCCTCAGTTGGTTCAAAAAGTGCTACTCCCTCCCTCCGTCTAGTGGTTTACATTTAGCAGAGCATTTTAGTGAGACGGTGTCGTAGGCAGTGATTTTACCCAAATGGCTTTTTAGAAGCATACCCACAGCGAACGGGCATATTGGCTTGGATAGGTCACTCAAAACGACTTCCTGTTCCAAGGAATTTTGCAAGCTTGTCAAGGCACATTTGCCTTCATGGCAGAATGCGGCATGGAACGGCCCAAATGGCTTTGTTTTTAACTCGACATCTATGAATTAGTGCATGAAGATCACACTCGTTAGGGAGCAATGAGATGAAAAATGTTAAAAATTTTCCCCTGCAAGAAGTCATTGTGAGAAGCTAAAATAAATAAATAAGCCAGTGGTCATGTGGGATCCAGCTGTGTTAGAATCTGAGATTCCAGTATTAAAATTACTTAATAATTCTCTTTCATACTCAACTAGCAATTTTCTTTAACTTTAAAAAATTCTTTAAAATTCTTTTGTTCATATCTATTGATTAAAGGGGTTGAATGTGATGTTTCAATATATGTTTGCCCAATGTTTCTGGATTTGTGTACACTGATCAAAATGAAGGATATTTTCATAGTTAGAAAAGTACGCTTTGAGAAAAAAATGATAATGCACAAAATACGAAGACATAAATAAAAAATTTTCTTAATATGTGGCTTTTAAAAGATTCCAGTATTTCCTTTACTCTTTTCTCCAGTTTTTAACTTGAGATTTTCTTCTTTACTTGTATGTCATAGATATTAGTTATATTTTAAGCATATCCCATCTTACCAATGGTCACAGTCATGTAACTAATACCTACTCATGAACATTTAGAGGACTTTAAATTTGTGCTATGCCAGGCGTGGTGGCGCACGCTTGTAATCCCCGTGCTTGGGAGGCAGAGACAGGAGGATCTCGCAGGTTCGAAGCCAGACGTGCGCCCTGGCTTAAGAGACCCTGTTTCCAAATAAAAATATAAAATAGGTCTGGGAGTGTAGCCCGGAGGTAGAAGGGCTTCCAAGAACCACAGTACCACCACCGAAAAAAAATTTG
Source organism: Muscardinus avellanarius (assembly GCF_963383645.1). NCBI lineage: Eukaryota > Metazoa > Chordata > Mammalia > Rodentia > Gliridae > Muscardinus > Muscardinus avellanarius. The sequence continues at coordinate 2,639,709 of NC_137803.1, forward strand.
TGCTATGGTAAATATAACTGCCAAGGCACACATATCATATATATGTCCTAGATATATATTCATATCAATATACTTAATATATGATTGTATGCTTATTAATAAAGTATTTACATAATTACATGACCATATTATAAAAGTAGTATATATTATAAAATAATTCTCCTGTATATTATTTATCTCAAAATGTGACATTAAAATTTATTTTATGATATTTATACACATAAAGAAGTTTTGTAGTTTTTGTAATCAAATTATGTAGTGCTCTTTCTTTGTGGTTTCCTTTATTACTTTAAATAGAGAATTTATTTTCTAATACACAGATTGTTTAGTATATGCTTTGTCTAGCTCTCTAAAAGAGAAATCCCTGGCTCAAAGGGCAGGAAGATGGTATGAAAACCTAGCAACATATTATTGTCTTGAATAATTTTACCGATTCATTTTTCCACCTATAGGTGGGAGGTTTCAAATCTCATTGAACTCACATGAACATTAAGTGTGATGATTCTCAGTTATTCATCATTGTATTATAATTCTAATATTGACACATCTGTATTACTGAAAGTTTGAAAAATACCAATCAGTATCAATGAAATAGAAACCACTCCTCTCATTTAACTATGAACACAGGCTCAAAGTTTGCTGTGTGACCTTCCTGTCCTTGTGTCCAGAATGTTACATCACCTACAAAGTTTATTCTGATTGTCTTCACTTAACATTACACGTGAGTATCACTCAAGCACGGAAGAGTGTGTATCACATGACGAGTGTGTACCCACATTCTTACATAGTGTGTAGCTGCACCATTAGTGTACCCGCACCAATAATACTGTGTACTCACAGGATGAAACAGTACGTGCCTGCACCATTAGATAATGTGTACTTCATTTTTTATGTCTGCTGTTTTTTCTGACTTTTCACAGTATTAAAAAAAAGGGTGGTTGTAATGAATATATTTAAAAGTTCATTTTATTTTCTAAGGAGTACTTCTAGTACCGGATTGTTGAGATGAAGGATTCTGATTTCTTTCTAAGGCTAGGGGTGTACCATTCGGTTTGTTTTTCAGTTTTCCAAGTTGTAATTTTTGTATGACTAAGTATTTTTGATAGCAGTATTAAATATTTATGTGTCATACTTCATGAAAACTATCTTCTGTAATTGAATATTTACTCTTCGAGTTCTCCTGCTCTTGTATAACAGGGGTTGAAGATAGTTTACTCAACTGTCAATTTCCTAAATAGCAAAACTTATGGCACTATGGATATGGGGTTTTACATTTTTATTCAATCAAATTTGCTAATAAATTTTTAGAAATTTTACTTATGGAAGTTTATTTTCTACTTAGATGTCATACAAATATTTTATGTCTATGGTATTTTCTTCTGTTTATAATTTGTTTTTTTCTTTTCACTTATTTGATCAATTCAGAAGTCATCCTGGGTTATACTGAGAATGAAACTTTTTCTGTCCTTTCTCCTGCACTTAACAATCACAGATCATGTCATTCCTTTCCCATGCTTTTGCACTGTTATTTTGTGAAATATAAATTTCTTATATGTACATACCTACATTTCTGGGCTACATCTTCTATCTCATTGATCTGGCTGAGTTTTTAAATTTTTATTTAGGTCAATAGTGTTTAAGGAGTGAACACTTTTGCTCTGCAAGACCTAGAAAAAACAAAAACTGAAAAAACAAAACAAAACAAAACCTTCCCTTAGGTAGAGGGCTTCCGTGGGGAGCTGTGGGCAGGGGTGGGGCTGACCAAGGTGATGTGGTGGTGACCTCGAGGTTAGCAAGACTGCGTCTCCCAGACAGTGGAAGGGGAAAGTCTGCCGAAGTTCACAGGCAAGTCATAGAAGTGCAGGGGAAAGCCAGGGGCTGCCAAGTGGGAGGCCCAGGGTGGGCAGGGCCCCCTGGGGCATGGACACTTAATGTACCTGTGGTTATTGCCATGCTTTTAGAGGTTGATACAGCATCTCTAGGCTTAGATGCTTAGAAGATGGGCCTGCATCTCAGAGGTCATGCACGTTTTTGGAAACCCTTATGTTTCTTTCTTGGCCAACATGAGAACTTCCCTGTCCACTCACAGTGAGGAGGTGTTTCTGGCCAGGTTTTGACGCACACGTGGAGGTTGCGCTCATGCTGCTTGTTTGCTTGTTTGCTTGTTTGTTTGTTTGTTTATTTTACTTTTGCAGTACTGGGATTGGAACCCAGGGACATTTCACCTCCGAGCCCTGTTTTTTATTTTTATTTTTATTGATTGATTGATTGATTGATTGATTGCAGTCCTGGGGATGGAACCCAGGGACATTCTACCTCTGAGCTACACCCCCAGCCCTATTTTCTATTCTTTATTTTGAAACAGAGTCTCACTGAGTTGCAGAGGGCTTCACTAAGCTGCTGAGGCCGTCTGCGATCGTCCTGTCTTCGCCTCCCGATGCTGGGATGACAAGCGTGTGTTACTTTTTTTATAATGCTTCCTACTTTTCAGGGACCACACACCTGTGATTCTCTGGGTGTCTTTCTGGGTGGGAGTGGGCACACTTTGCACACACATTTCCACCCTGATTTCTATTGTGTCTCCGTCTTTGTCTCCTGAAGTCAGCTCTGGCTTCCCAACTGGCAGCCTCCACCAGCGACTGTGAGTGAACGCGGTCTGTTGTCGTCGTCACCTTGAGAAGGTGCTACACAGACCCCCGACTGGAGGTGTCCTGCTGCCCTGGGAGCCTCTGTGGTGCAGAATCCACTCCTGTTTAATGGAACCCCCAGATTGCTTCTCCAGCCTCTCTTCCACGCAGGTGGGCAGGTGGGCAGGTGGGCAGGTGACAGTTCTGTTATCCATTGTCGGCCTCTGGGGCTTATGAGCTCCAGGGAAGGTCTCTTCTCATCTGCCACTGCGTCCAGCAATGTTGCCAACAGGTACTGCTGGGGCACACGACCCCAGAGCGTGGACAGCCCCCGAGGACCCCAGTGGATGCGCAACAGGAGAGAGAAGTCACCCTCGGCCGCTCGTGGTCTTCAGGTGACTGACGTGGGCCTGCTTACGGACATGTTGTCATTTGTCTTTGTCATTCAAAGAATTATTGTTCAACATTTATAAGAATATCTAAATATTTTAAAATTGTCTCACTTAAATTGTCATTTCAATTTAAACAAACCTCCACTTGAATTACAAGCATATAGTAATTGTACAAATTAATGAATTTTACTGCAACATTTATTATTATTTTATTATTATTATTATTAACAGGAGAAAAAAACTAAAGGGATCATTGGCCCACGACCTGCACTATGGCAAATCTGAGAACCCCTGTTACAGTATCTGGGCCAAGGTTCAGGGGCTTATGAACCCAAACAGCTCCCAATTTGTGCAGGGAGAGAGGTGCCCAAAGGAGCTGATCTAAACCATGGCATAAGCCATTCTTGTGGTGTTTGAAGCCTTTTGTAAAGTGAGGTCATCAGTGCAGTTCATAGGTGATTGACATGATTTTTGAAACAAATTCTGTGTTTCTGCGGTTGACCTGGCATTTTGGATCAGCAAGCGCATATCTGCGTCTCACAGCGGCAAGTTCCAAACGGCACAGCGAAGCAACGGGAGCTCTGAAGATCGCCTTCCTTGCGGCTTTCAGTTCTTGATTACTGAAGATATGTATATTTCTTACTTGGATTCTTTAAACCAGTGTCTCACCAAATACAGTCCCAGACTGGCATACATTCAGGTTCTACGCCTGCTATTTTGTTACTTGATGTCCAGGTCAAAAGCTGCTCTCAGGACCCAGTGCCTTCTACAATCAAACGAGCTGCTTGACTGGTCTGAGTTGCTGACAGGAGCATGTCCTCTTATGAGAAGCACAATTCAAAAGTTTTCCTATTATTTCTCTCCCTGTTGGATTTGAAAGACATTATTTCCCTTTATATCTTATGATTGCTTCAGCCTCGATAATGCAAAATATCATCATAGAATTTATTTCTCCTTTTTATTATTTTGTTTTACTCCAGCATTTCATCCGTCACCGTGTGGGCTTGTCCGCCACATGCACCAGCCTTTCATGTTTCATCTGTATAATATGTTTTCAGTCCCGTCTGCCCCGCCCCCACGGCTCATCCACCTAAATCATGTTTTATTTCTGTCCCGGAAGGCCTTATGGTAATTAAATAATGGTGTTTCTTCTAATATTTCTAGGAACACTTTATTATTTTATACTAGACATATTGGATGCTGTGAATTGAAATGGACTTGAGGCAATCGTTTACTTTCAATATTGGTCTGTCATTAGGTTATGTCTAAAGGACAAAATTGAGCATATTCTGTTTTCTGATGTAGCAAATGTAATTGGACTTAAGACTATTTGCTTGTCTATGAAGGCATTGTTACAAGTCAGAAGAGACTATCTGGAGGTTTTCCCGTTAGCAGAAAAGGAGCAGGTACCTATCATGTAAAGATAAATCAGAGATAAAACTATGCATTTTGTTTGAAAAGACTAAAGTCGTAGACTTTCTTGTCTAGGAGATACCATCCAGGTGTCCCCCAATCCCCTCCACAGGAGAAACACAACTCCAACAGACGCCTCAAACTGCAGATCGTACTAACAATTTCCCCAAGTCTACATATCTATGATAAGAGACCAACAACAATAATAATAAAACCGAATCATTATAACAATATGCTGTAATCAGAGCTGTTTAAATTTATTCATTGTTCATTTATGAAATAGTCCAGCTAATGTTTTTTGGACTGAGGTTAACCTCAGGCAACAAAAATTGTGGAACGTAAAAACAATGGACAGGAGGAATTGCAATGCAGAGCCTAGTGGCTCTGGCTGGATTTAAAACAGAGACCCTAAGAGCCACAGTGCCAGGGGGCAGTGTGGGGCGCAAGGGTGGTACGCTGAGGAGATGGACGGCATTCGAACACAGCCTGGACCAGATCCTGCATGCAGAAGTCTTCACTCATAAAACAGGTTAAAGGCTCTTCCCCCGCTGTTGCCATGAAGACTGACTGAGGGAGTGCCTGCAAATTGCCTGGTGCATGACAAATTCTTAGAAACATTGATCCTTTTCTCCTGAACTTCACAGTCCACGTTAGAAAAGGGGAGAAATTACGTCAGCGTACTATGGTTTGTGAATGTTTGTGATGGCTGCAGTTGACTTCAAAGTCCATGCCTGAATTTCAACATTTCTAGTTACACAGTTCCTCTCTCAAGTGATGGAAGCACACCTGTGCACACATTCTGGTCAGTGGAGTCTTGGTATCAACCCTAACCACAACAGCAGGAGCCGCTCTGCGTCTTTGGTTTGGCGCGTCCCGGCTGATGCTCCAAAGACCTGTCAGTGCAGGACTAGGATGCGGACAGAGAAGCTTCAGGAGCACAGAGAAACGACGCACAACACTCCACCTGAAGAAAGTGACGCCTCGTCTACAAAGCACTACTCCAAGAGGAAACTCGATGTTTCCCAAAGTCATCACCTCAAGTTCAACTAGCATATTCTGTAGGGGATGTTCCAAAATAACAATAAATTCTACTTTTTAAGGCAGAACTATCTAAACTATTTCCCCACCCATTCCTAAGAGGCTTAGATGAACAAAATGTACAATTGAATGATATTTCAAAAATGTGCTTTGTAAAATGTTAATCGATAGTCAAATGCTACTGTGAGATTTTTTATTGCAATGAGAACAGAACCCAGCTAATGTGTCTCTCTCTCTGTATGTCTGTGTGCTTTACATTACTTTTTAGTTTTATAATTTTATTGGCGCACTGTAATTATACAAGATAGTGAGATTCGAAGTGATGTGTTTACATCTGCACACAGCAGTCGGTGTGCTTCCCTGCATCCCACCCGCTTCCCCCTCGGCATCCTCGTCCATGGTAGTGAGCTTGGTAATGACACCTTCATAGATGAACATAACATTAGTTGATCTGCATACTTGACATTCTGAGTGTTCTTTTTACGTGTTATGAGAGGCTTATCTCTCTGCCAAAGACTTCTGAAGTACAGTATGATTGATCAGTCAAGTGTCTTACACTTTAGAGTATCCAAGAGGTAATAAAAACGAGTTATCACATAGTAAGTCACTAACAAAATATTAATTATTAGGCCGGGCGTGGTGGCGCACACTTGTAATCCCCGCACTTGGGAGGCTGAGACAGGAGGATCGCGCAGGTTCGAAGCCAGCCGCGCGTGCTGGCTTAGGAGACCCTGTTTCCAACTAAAAATGTAAAAATAGGTCTGGGAGTGTAGCCCGGAGGTAGAAGGGCTTCCAGGAACCCCAGTACCACCAAAAAAAAAAAAAAAAAAAACCCAAAAACCAAAATGTTAATTATTATTGTTGCTGTTATTATTATCTTTATTTTGCCTAGCATTTGACCAATCCAAATGATAGTATATCATTTAGAACGGAGTTGTCCCCTGGGGCTTCTGGACATGAAAAACTCCTAAAACATATTCTTTTTCTTTCAGGAGGTTCATATCAGCTCACCCGCCCTGAAATAAGTATTCATGCATATATTTCCCTCTGATGATTTAAATGGTATTAAAATACCAAATTAATTCTGGAGTGTCCACTACATTCTTAGATCAAAGTTATTGCCTTTGCTAATTCTAATTTTAAGGGAATCGTTAATAACACCACCACCAGAATTTGCATAGCACTTCACGCTTTCCAGGTACTCAACAGTTATTGATTAGCTAATCTCCCTCCAGGCCTGTGGGCAGGTCAGCATTATCCTTTCTTCCTACAAACCCAGAGGTTAAATGTTTGGCTCAAGGCCACAGATGTTCCAATTACACTTGAACCTGGAACTTGATTTCTAGTGTTTGCTGCAGCCCGGAGAACTAGCTACTCAACATTAATAGCTTAAAATATAGTGGAGGAGAGAGAATCAGAATAGATTTTTAGCTGCTCAGTGATAAAACAGCAAATATTTAAAGTTGCCTTTCTGCTTGAGCCTGTCTTAGAGCTGTTATAATAAAATCGGGGCTCATTGTGTAAAATTATAGTAATTTTAAAACAAGTATGAAATTGAGCAGGGTTTCTGGTGGAGAGGTCAATGTGAGGAAGAGAGTGATCCCCTTCCTCCTTAGTGATGGACTGGAAATTGGGCTTTCTTCCTACCAGCACTTCCAGTTACTTCTGGGGCTATTTCTGACAGTCTGCTTTTGCCAAGAAGCAAGTATAAGAACATGAGGGGTGTGGCTGTCAGTTCCTGCGTTGTGTGAGTAATTAATTTGTTGCCATCAGGTCAGCCCTGTACTGTCTGGACGCTGGTTTTGGTCATGATGTCGACCCTGCTGGGTGGACACCTCGCCGGAACTGGTGTGTGTTGGAGGCTGGCTTCGAGTACTAGCACAATCGTCTCTTCGCCTCTCTCCAGATCTGTCACCTCGTGCCAATAAAACACACGTCTCCATTTCAAACTTGACATTTTTTTCAAACAGGATATGGATCTGAGCCTTCTTATAGTCAGTGGTCCCCTGGGAAGACATCCCATTTTTATACCCCGCCCCAGGGCTAGACAATTAATTTCATAATGGACAAAGAAAAACTCGAAGACATCTGCTTTCTCTTGACCCTGAGTGAGTTAACTGCTGGAGATCTATAGAACCCCTTCCCACCACACACAGCTTTAATATTGGCCTACTTGCTAATGTTATAACCTAAATTTTTCCTCAAAGTAAAAACAGCGGAAACTGATTCATGCCTTCCCTCCAAAGTTTTATAAGAGCAGCCAGAAGAAACGTATCTTGCACAGGGTAAAGCATCCTTGTCATGACGACCTAGTCTTTAGTCGTGATTCAAGGAGCTAGACACAAAAACAGAGCCCCATAGAACCTGTTTCAAAAGTACAAAGAGCTGGGGGTCTAGCTCAGAGGTAGACTACCCCGGGTTCGATTCCCAGTACATACACAAATGAATAAATACATGAAAATTTAAAACTTAGAACTTCTTATCCTGGCTATGGGGTACTAATGTTGTGAGATAAAAGTCCCCAGAAAGAAAAGTCTAACTTTCTTTCTGGTTGAAGTTACTAGCTTTTAAAACGCTAACTAGCCCTCTTCCTTATGGGGTCTCAGATTGTTATTAAAATTAAACTTTTGGAGTAAGTATATCGTCTCAGGTAGAGGGGGGCTAACTCAAAGAAATCCCCAGGCCTCTCCTCAGCCTGAAAAGACCCTGCGGTACTGTGATCTACCCAGGTAGCCAGAAGAAGATTGTAGGCCTCAAGGCAAAAGGTGAATTTTTATCTCCTAGAGGTAAATGACAGCAGGTTTGCTTTTTGTTTTAGGCCTGAGGATATTGTATTCCTTCTCCACATGAGCATTCTGGACAGTTCTTAAAAAAAAGGAAAGAAAGAAAAAAAAAAGCCATTAGACCTAACACAACTTAAATCTTAGAAAATATGTCAATGCGTTTCAGCGCCTGGGCCCACGATTAATCCCCATCTATCTCCAGTAATATAAACACACCTGTGGGATGTTTTCCACTGAATACATGAAAGGAAAACTCATAATAAATCTCAGACTGATCGCCTTATCATGACTGACAGTGCTGCTCGAGGCTCCTTCTTTATGAGTATAATTTGGGAGTATATAAAAGCAGGAGATTGATTTCTGCAGCGCCTTTCCTTTCCTTTAGTATTTATTCCAAGCTGCGTGACTCCCACTTTTTTAATAAAAAAAAGGTACTCACAAAATTCTGCTCCTATATTTAATTTTTATAAGTACATGTGCACACACAGTCATGCCCACTCACACAGTGTTATTACTTAGTCCTGGAAGACCCAGGGAGCCCAACGAGACCTGGCGGTGTGCATCTTGCAGGCAGAAGTGTCCCCGTCAGAACTTGCTCCCCTGGAATCAAAGAGTCAAGAGAGAATAATGTGGGTGATAATAAGAAGGGTGTGCCTAGGAAATTCTGTGACATTCTGCACTCGCTGCTCAAGGGTTTTGTTGAACTTCGGTTTGCTGTGGCGTTTTTGCTTGGGCTCGGCCCCAGGGTTGCAGTGGACCCAGCCCAACACCTCCGCGCACTCCTTAGTTCAGCGTTCCCTCTCAGGGGACTCAGAGCCCAGCACCACAGCAGCGTTTTGAGTCCCCGGGCCAGCTGGTGGAGTTAGCTTGTTTCCCGTTCCCAAACCTGGACTCTTGGAGGGCCAGAGCCGGCTCAGGATGCAGACCCATCCTGCCTGGGTCAGGCTGCAGCAGTGCACCACTGTTGGGGGAGACCAGAGACCCCTCCAGGCCAGAGCTGCTCCAGAGCTTCCTCAGCGCCCGGCTCTCCTTCACCCTCTCTCCTCACTCTGGACCCATGGACGTCCCTTTCTTTCCGCACGTGGCCATGTGGTTAAAGGCTCCCTCCACTTATCCCAGCTGTTTGTGTCTGGAGCTGAGAACTCCACATCTTCTCCACCATTTACCCCACATCTCCTTTGCTTCTGTTAGGTAGTACAGTGTGGCTTATATTGAAAAGCCGTCCTCATTCAAGGAAGGGGAAGTTTTGATCAAGGATATTAATCTCACAGAGGGCTGCTGTCAGTCTTCTGATGGTTGTATTAGGATTAAAGACGCTGGAGTGGTTCTTCAGGGTAAATGAGGCCTTAACGTTTGAAATGGTTGTGTGTGTATATATATATATATATATATATATATATATATATATATATATATACATATATATATATATATATATTATTGTGGTACTGGGTTCCTGGAAGCCCTTCTACCTCTGGGCTACACTCCCAGACACCTATTTTTTATATTTTTGTTTGGAAAAACAGGGCCTCTTAAGACAGCGTGGCTGGCTTCGAACCTGCGCGATCCTCATGTCTCCGTCTCCCAAGCGCGGGGATTACAAGCGTGCGCCACCACGCCCGGCGAAATGGTTGTATATTTATTGAGGAGCTACTATGTGTGCAAGGAATTTTCTGTGAACTTGACATGCAGACTCCGTCTTTAACAAGGGGTTATAAACTACTACAAGGGTGGATAGAAAATGAAGGGGTTTGGAATTTACAGGCGACGTAGCATAGGCACAGAAATGTGCTTCTAGGGGCTATAGCAGCATGTGACGGGAAGCCCCAGGAAGGGGTGTCCAGGAGGTTCCGGGTGGGCTTCAGAGCAGGTGTCATTTGGAGCCACAGCCTCTGCTGTGACAGGCGTCAGGTCAGACCTGGACTCCAGCGCAAGCCAAGGACCCTCAAAGCCACGTGGAAGTGCGTTGCGTACGTGGGGTGCCAAGATAAAGCTCACTACAGTCATGATGCAGGAGCTGGGTCGTGGGTTTAAGAACAAAGTGATAAAAATAACTTCTTTAAAATGGAATAAGAAAGTCTTGAGAGCTAGCCATGGTTAAAGATGGGGCGTTTTAATCAGAGGAAACTCCTTAATGGTTAAAACAATAATTCAGAATTAAAAATTGAAACCAAATAATCAGCATCACATATTGTCCAGGCCCTGACTCTGGGAAGTGGCTCAGAGCACACCGGGGAGAGACCTCCCTACAGGAGGAGCTCACCCATCACGTTGGCCACGTCTACAGGGGCGGCAGGATGGGGGTGGCAAGGCCTGGGCACTGCAGGAGGTTTGGGGTCATCCCCTCTCTACTATAGGCACCAGGGAGATGGCACTGTGCTTGCCCACACATTTAAAAGCATATTAACTCATTAATAACAATAACTAATACTAACACATATACATATACTCTTTTGGTCTTGGAAGTCGTTTATGAACATTAGCTCATCAATTAATCCTGGCCTCTTCTCTGACCAGGGAGACCCCTGAGTGCAGGGAAGTGTGTGGGGGGGCTCTGGCAATGGGCTGGTTCTGGGAGCGCGTGGCCCCACAGCCCGTGGGGGCCAGCCTGGTCTATGGCCCCTTCCAATCTTATCAGCTCTGCGTCCTATGGCAAATCTCAGAAAGATCACTGTGTGTTTCTTTCCCTTTGTTTTTTAATGTTTCCTCCTGGCGTCCTGGTCAAGAGAAGCAGACACGTTTTCTCCCCTGAGGTCCTACTTGTTTGCTCTGTGCTGCTCCTTCTCATATAGGCAGAGAGACTGCAGCGAGGCCGGGTCCCTCTCTCCGTTGTTCCTTTCAAGCTCCTTGCAGGGCTGTGCAGTTCGGGCTGCAGGTTTTCCTCTTGACTGATGCCTCGGGCCACGGTGAGAGCTTTGCCTGTAGCTGTTCCCATCAGTGAGATGAATGCAAAGTTCACAGGGCCCATGGGAGACAGAATTTGTTTATTTATTTATTTGTTTGTTTGTTTATTCATTTATTTATTTATTTTGCAGGTCTGGACATGGAACCCAGAGGCATTTGACCTTCAAGCCACACCCCTGCCCTATTTTTTATTCTTTATTTTGAAACAGGGTCTCACTGAGTTGCAGAGGGCCTCACTAAGTAGCTGAGGCTGTCTGCAAACCACAATCCTCCTGTCTCAGCCTCCCGAATGCTGGGATTACAAGCGTGCACCGCCACGCCTGGCTCAGAATTTAAACTGGTACTGTTGCCACAGCTCGGTGGATGGAGGAGGACCCAGGTACCTCTGAGCTGTCCCTGTGTGCTGGGGGGCCTGCTCACACTTGCTCTGGGGTTCCTTTGTGCCCCAGGGCTCCTGGCGGCCTGCACACAGCAGGGCTCCAGACTTTTGGGTTTATTTGGGGCTCGAGGACATTAGGATTTATGTGCAGGGTCTTGGGACAGTGCTGGAATGATGACCTAGCAAAATGGTTCTGGCCTTGCCACGGCGGGCAGGTGGCTACCACGTGGCCTCCCGTGGCTCTCCAGTCCTGGTGGGACTGTTGGCCACTCAGCGCCTCCATGCAGGCTGAACTAGCTGCACATCTGGAGTGACACTACTCAGGCTGGTCACAACGAAGTGTCTCCGTGACAAAGCTGTCCCCACTCTGTCCCCATCGATCTTCCATCAGTCATTAGCAAGTGGCTGTGTTAGACACGACCCTTGGGCATTTCCCAATGCAGAGCCACTTAGCAGTAAAACTGCAAGCCCTTCTCGGGCTTCCCCACAAGCCTTTATTCTTCCTCCACGCAAAACCCAAGACAGAGTCCTGGGGGTACTCTAGAGAGGCCGCATTGGCCCTTGACCTCTGCAAGACATCAGCACCAAGCTTGTCCCTTAGCATTAGACTTTTATTTTTCCTTGTGGGAAGCAGGTCTCCTGAAAATATACTAAATGCACAGAGGAACTCTTTGCCCTGGGCAAATAAAAAGTAAGGGAGGTTTTATTATTAATCGGTCATCCATATTTCTATAGTCTAAAAGAAATAACCTTATCTTTCTTTTTGTGGTACTGGGGGTAGAACCCAGGGGCTTTCTACCTCCAGGCTATACTCCCAGACCTATTTTATACTTTATTTGGAAACAGGGTCTTACTAAGTTGCTGAGAGCCTTACTCAGTAGCTGAGGCTGGCTTTGAACCCGTGCGATCCTCTCAAGCGCTGGGATTATAAGTGTGCGCCACCACGCCTGGCACTAACCTTATCTTTTAGTTATAATTAAAATTTCAGGGGAAAAGATGTCCAGGAAATTGAATATCCTCAAATTTTGCAGTCCTTAGATTTCGGAAGTAATTCAAATTTTAAAGTTAGAAATTCAAAATGCTTGACTGGGGGATTTTCACCCAACTTCCTGTGATTTCCCCTGGGAGGGTCAGAGGATGTCGCCGACGTCCCTTTGCCCAGGAGAAGCAGCAGCAGAGCCAGCCGGGAGGCCGGCTGTCTGGTCCACTCCTGACACTCTACTTCAAAATCCAGTCAAACAAACAAACAAACAAACAAACAAACAAACAAACATAAAATGCTTTTTGATTTGTGTCTCATAAAAGGTTAGTTACTGAGACTCTAGTTGTGTCTTTGGAAGAGAATGTACAGCCCATCACAGAAACAGTCTAGTGCACAGAGCCAATGCTCAAAATCAGAGTGGCTGATTGTCTTCAAATAAAGTGCAAATCCTAGAAAAGGGCGGGAGGTTGGCAGGCAGGAAGGCGCACAGGCAGCGCGGCTCCTCTGCTCAGGACTCGCCCTCGGTCCTGCCACATCGGAGGTTCACTGCCGCCTCCATCAGGGGAGCCGCTCAGGCCAGGGGCTGTCTGGAATGAGCCCAGGTCGAGGCAAAACCGCAGGCTGAGGAATGCTCCTCCTGGCCCACTTGGAGAGACCGGAGGGGCCTGGCTTTTCATGAGAGCTTTTCTTGCCCTTCTGCTGGGAGTTGCAGGCTTCAATCTAGAAAGGAGAGGCTTGAAATCCAGCTACGTCCCGCACGTGCTCTGTGGCAATGCCTCTGTCACAGAATAAAAGAAATCTTCATCAGGCTTTCCCTTATAGTTTCCTTAATAAAATAAAGTAAAATGTTTCCAGGGAGAAGTAAAAGAATATAAATATAAATATTTCACAAATTCAAGAGAACAAAGGTTTGAACCCTCTGAATATATGTTGTTCCTACTTTGTGGTTCCTTTTAATATCTTTATATAGAAAACCTCACATATATTTGTAGATACAGTTTAATTATGTAGAACCTGATCTAAAAATTCTGTTTCTGGCTTTCTGATTTGTGCACTATTTTTACTTCAGTTGTTATACTTATGTTGGTAAATTTACATATCACACACAAAATTACACACAGAGATACACAGCTTTTAAATATGCATATGGATGTCATAGTTACATATTTACAAAAATATTTAAGTATACATCAATATTTATAATACATTACATTTATAAGCATTTATGTGCACATACATACATATATTTATAACTATTCCATGTCAGTTTCAGCTTGTATATAATACCACATACTTGTCTTAGCTCCCAAGCCTTTTCAGGTATTTTGGGTATAGAGAAAGACACTTGAAACACTCGGTAATCTCACACAGTACCTAGAACACTGACCTGTGAATTCCATGCCATTACCAAATTAAGACTACTTCCACAGCTCTAAAACAGCAGGTGGGTCAGTAGGTTTATGAGATTCTTCAAATGGCGGTTGCTTAGTACCAGACCTTCTCATGGGTATGGTAAGTCCTGCAGGGACTCTCAGCACCACCCTTTGTCATCTCCCTTTCGCCAGTCATACTGTGCTGCTGACTCCTCCTTGACTTAAAATAAGGGCATCGCTGAGTGAAACTGCCCTGAATGGGTGACTGCTATGGGCCTCTGCCACACAGGCCTAGGTATTAGAGTGGGCGCCTTGCGCCAGGCCCCTCGAAGCTGTACGTCTCTGACTGCCCCGTCCCATGCACAGTCTTTTTCTTCCCTTTTCCTCAATCCACCCTCTATTTGTACCTTCTTGTCTGATCATCCTTAAGGAGCTGTGAAACCATCCAGTGTCTCTTAAAACGAGGGGTTTCTAATGAGTTCCTGGAAAAGTGTAGAGGCAGGGGTTGGTAAAGCATGGTCAGTAAGTTCGACATAGCCCACACAGAGCCTACTGCATGTTCTGTGTTATAAGAATGGCAGAATCGAGGCGCTGGAACACATGCCAACGGTTCCCAAGAGGACCTATTTATTATCTGGCCCTTTACAGAAAACCTTTGGAGCTCGGGTCTGGAGAACTATTCTCAAGCAGTGTGAGGGAATATTCCGGACAGCATTTCCTCATCTTTCTCTCACTAGACTGCAGCCTGTGTTACTGTAATAAGTATTTTCAGAACGACCTGGCATCCAGTACACTACACCTGCAATCACCAGATCACTTTTGTTATGTAATCGTCTTAATTGAACTATTTGCTTCCATAAAAATCCTCACTGAAGACATGCTACCTTTTCTCATAAAACCCACCTTCAGCCAGGCTTCGAGTCTCACCCTTCGAGGGTTACTTAGTTTTCCGGCCGTGACTTCCACTTCCCCTTCCTCGGCTCCAGCCACTTTCTAGCGCGCACGGTGGCTCAAGGTGACTCCCTGGCCTGCTTGTGTTTCGTCCCCATGGCATGTTTAATATATACCTGCAAATTCGTTGACATTCCTCCTTTCAAAAGGTAGAGCCTAATTCCCCTCTGGACTCGGCAGATTACTTCCAATGAACAGAACGGGGAGAAGTGGGGCTACGTGACTCTCTGGCTGTGTCATAGAGAGGAGACTTTCTGCTGACTCTGTCACCCAGACCACTCACTGGGGAAGCCTGCCACGCTGTCTCCTGGTGAATAGCCCCCAAACCTCCCAGCCTTCACTTCCTAGAAATCCCCACAAAATGGCAGCATTGTTTGACCACAAAGATCTGTGATTTGTTATGCACCAATACACAAACCCACTTCATGAAACCACCACCACCTTTTCTACAATTCTCCATCCTGTTGGGTCTTCCTTGGAGGTGAACAACTTCGAAAAAGCCACTTATTTTTTTCTTGGATTTCGGAAATAAGGATGCTAGTTCTCATCTCCAGGCATGAGCAAGAGATTGCATTAAAAAATGCTGGGAAATCACAGCCCCTGGTGATGTCCAGGACCAACTGAAGCGGGCTAGCGGCGAGACTTTGCAATAGGGGCCCATCGAGCTGGGCTCTCTCCTCTCTGGTGCATTGGCCATTTTCCATGTTGGTGGATTTTCTGCTCCAGATCCTTGTTTTGCTGGTGCACGTTGTTTTTTTCTTATTGTTAGACAATAAACTCTTAGAGCGTAGGAGATCTGTGTAATGTATCTTTCATTTATGGTAGGACTTATAGTATGTCCCATGAGCATTTTTTCTGTGTGTGTGGTACTAGAGGTGGAACCCAGAGGCTTTCTACCTCTGGGCTATACTCCCAGACCTTTTTTTATATTTTATTTGGAAACAGGGTCTCGCTAAGTTGCTGAAAGCCTCACTAAGTAGCTGAGGCTGGCTTTGAACCCATGCGAACCTCCTGTCTCAGCCTCCCAAGCACGGGGATTACAAGAGTGTGCCACCACACCCGGCTCCATGAACATTTTATTTTATTTTTATTTATTTATTTATTTATATTTATTTATTTATTTATTTTTGGTGGTACTGGAGTTCCTGGAAGCCCTTCTACCTCTGGGCTATACTCCCAGACCTATTGTATACTTTTTTATTTGGAAACAGGGTCTCTTAAGCCAGCACAGCTGGCTTTGAACCTGCACAATCCTCCTGTCTCCGTCTCCCAAGTGCGGGGATTACAAGCGTGCACCACCACGCCCAGCTTCCATGAGCATTTTAAAATAACCAAAAGATTCTAGTTTAAGTGACTTCCCATTGATAGGGAGACCTTTGGGAACCATGAGCTGGCTGCTGACCAGCGGCACACTGGCTGTTTCCCTCGCCTCTCGGCTGATCGTCCCAGCTGTCAGGAGCTTCTGGAGTTGGCTGCAGGGATTGAGACTTAGTGTGAATTATGGAGCTTTTTTCCCATTGTTGCAGATATGTGCATTGAGATATTGATTTCAGGGTTGTTTTGGATTTTACATTTTCTTTCTTGTTTTGTAGTTCCCTAACAAAAGAAGAATCTCTTTATTGTTTTTTAGAACTGGTTAAGACTTGCCTAAAAAATTGTGTTGTGTGGATGCTTGATTATATTATACTAAAATTCTCAAATGATGACTTCTAGTGCACTAATCTTCAGGATGAAAAACGACCTTCAAATGGTCATTATTTAGAATTGATCAACTGGTCCTAAGCTCCACGATGATAAACTGAAGTCAGTCAATCTACTTTGCTGCCCATTAATACACTGAAGATATCTGCTTGGATTACTTTTCACTGTAAAAGATTATTTGATACTGGTATTGAGAATAGATACATACTTTTTAAAACCTCCACTACCTAGAGGACTAAAATCTTGTGTTAAATCTTAGGAAAAAGAAACCTTAGAACACATTGCTATATGCCAAACCTCAGCAAATTGCTGATGTGAAAACTTACATGACATTAGGCTTTAGCAAAGTAGCGATACAACTTCAGAGAGAAAATCACCAGGCACTTCACCTATAGGGCCAGCTCGACATGGCGCACCAAGCTCGCAAATACTTCATGCCATAGTGTCCAGGGGGACCCAGCTGACATTTCTAATGAGAACAAAGTTAGTCTACCAAAGATTAATCACAGTGCCTTAATGCATCTGAGTACAGACTTTCTAATAGAGCCCTTTGATCTGCCTGTCTATTCATCAACAGGGAGTTTGTAAACAAGCGTTTTAATGCAAACAAGCCAATGAAGAGAAAGAGAAGAAACTTAGTCCTTATCCCTGAAGTAACTCAGGCTCAGAGCAGAGCAGTGGCACAATAGACACAACACAAGCTACACTCTGGTCACGGGAAAGGACATTGTCTTCCAAGCACATGCAGCTGTTTGGCTTATGCCATCTGCAGCCTGGAAGAAGCGAGGAGGGAATCAGCAGTAGATTGCATTCCTCTGGTCCTCTCATAGTATTCTCAAGGTATATTTACAAAGGCAAGGGGAAATGCCTGTGCATCAACTCTCTAGATGTGTTGGTCTCCATCAGTACCCTAAGCTCAGGGTTATATGGACACACTCCCCAGGTAAACCAGGGTCATTTTAACGACGATAGGAATTCAGACTTCAGGCTTTGATGGCTAGCTCCCAGAGACATCCCAGCTGGTCTGAGTTGAGTCCTATCCTCTGTGCTCCTGAAAAGCAAGATTCCAAGAGTGAAAATGTGGGAATAATGTGAGAGACCATCTGAAAGTGAGAAGACCATTCACACAAGGTAAAACAACAGGTTGTGGCAATGCTCTGGAAAAAATACAAATGATTATTGGGATTTTATTGGAAATGATGGGCTTTGAATCATGAGGAATGTATAATGGAAGGAAAATTAGGAGCAATGTGAGCACCATTAACCATGGCGATGGGTTAATCCTTTGGCAGTGGACTGGGATTGATGAGATTGATGGAGACTGGCCAGGAAGGAAAGTCCAAGTGCATCCACTTCCACTGAAAGAGGTCTTATTGCTGTGCTTTGCAGGGTTGCCCATGGTGACTTAAAAGCAGGTGTCTTCCTGTCTCACACATGGGAGAGTCTGGGCTGGGCCCAACAGGGACCTGTCTACAGGCTCAGGCTGCAGTCAGGGGTCAGGAGAACTTCTCTGGCATTCCACTCCCTCTCCTCTGCCTGCTGGCATTTATCCTGTTTGCTGTGACACTGTAGGGTCATGCAGATTGGTTCCCCTAGACCTCAGTTCTTCATTCAGTGGAGGACCAAGAACACTGTGATCCGGTAAGCCCAATTCTCTCAAGAGAAATGAAGGTTCAGTTCATACACCGCCTTGTGCTAGGCAGGCTCAAGAGGCAGCTACTACCTGGAAGAGAGAGATCTGGAAAAGCCAGTGCTTTTTGCTATATTCAACACTACTTTTTACATATTTTCTTTTTTATTGGTGCATCCTAATTAAACATCTTAATGAAGAACAGGATGGAAGGGCACACATGCACACATCACCCATCTAGCCCTTTCCCACCTCCCGCCCCATCCCATGTTCAGCTTAGTGATTGAGTTTAATATGTTTTTGAAGGCACGTCATGTGTGCATTAGGGTGTTTCTCTCTTCCACCCTCCCATCTCTCTCAGGCAGCCTTCTTTACTCATCTAAAGTTTCTCCTTCTTCGTCTAGAGTTCCTCTTATGATCTAGTTTCTCCCTAGCTTCTGCATATTAGAAAGAGCATCTGATATTTTACGTTTTGTGACCAACTAATATCAGCATAACATTTTCCAATTCTATTCATTTCTTTGCAAATGACATAATTTTCTTCTTTATAGCCAAATAAAATTCATTGTACACATATCTCATAGTTTTATAATCTATTCATCTGTTGATGGACATCTTGGCTGGTCCCATAGTTTGGAAATTGTGAACTGTGTAGCTATAAACTTAGATATGCATGCACAAGTCCGGTAGTTTGGTTTCTATTTTTTTGGGTAAGTACCCAGAAGTAGTATTGCTTGGTCATATGGTAGGTTCATTCCCATTCTTCTGGGGATTCTCTATACTGTTTTTCAAAGTATTAGAATTCCTGCTTCTCTACACCCTCACCAGCATTTGTTGTTGACCAAGTCCAGTTTATCCCAGGAATACAAGGCTGGTTCAACATATGAAAAACAATCTATGTAATTCACCACATAAACAGAAATAAAGACAAAAATCACATAATCATTTCATTGGACTCTGAAAAAGCATTTGACAAAATACAACTGCAGAGAATCAGAATAGAAGGAACATACCTCAACATCATAAAGGCAATATATAATAGTCTCACATCCAACATTATAATAAATAAGAAAAACTGTGAAAGTTCCCCCTAAAAAAAGGAACAAGGCAGAAATGTCCATTGTCACCATTCCTTTTCAATATAGTACTTGAGACTTTAGCCAGAGCAATAAGGCAAGAGAAGGAAATCAAAGGAGTACAAATAGAAAAAGAAGAACTAAAACTATCCCTCTTTGCAGATGGCATGGCACTCTACTTACAGGACCCAACAAACTCAAACAAAAGCCTTGTAGAAGTGATCAACAAGTTCAGTAAAGTATCTGGATATAAAATCAATTTGAAAAATCATAAGCTTTCCTATATGCCAACCATAAATCCACTGAAAAAGAAATCCAGAAAACACTCCCGCTCATAATATCCCCTCCAAAAAATAAAATATTTAGGGATAAACCTAACCAAGGAGGTAAAAACTTCTACAAGTAAAATTATAAAACATTGAGCCAGGCATGGTGGTTCATGCTTGTAATCCCAGCATTCAGGAGGCAGAGACTGGAGGATCATGGTTTGTGGACAGCCTCAGTTACTTAGTGAGGCCCCTTGCAACTCAGTGAGACCCTCTTTCAAAAAATAGGACTAGGAGTGTAGCTTGGAGGTAGAATGCCCCTGGGTATTCCATCCCCAGTACTGGAAAAAAATTAAAGAAGAAATTGAAGAAGATCTTAAAAGATGGAAAGACTTTTCAAACTCTTGGGTAAGGAGAATAAGCCTCATCAAAATGGCCATCCTTTCAAAAGTGACCTACAGATTTAATGCAATACCTATTAAATTACCAAGGTGATTTTTCAAAAACATTAAAAAATCAGTCCTTAAATGCACTTGTAACAACAATAAAACAATAAAAATAGGGCTAGCATTGCATGTCTACCGAGTGGAACCGCTCTGGAGTACAAAGTAGAACCAAGACAAAAATATGTTTTCTCTTTTATTATTATTATTATTTTGTGATGTCTGGGACATGTTTAGTAGTTTGCAAATAGCGTTCTTACCAACTTCACTTTAGGCCCACCCCTGCCTCAGAGTGTATAGCATCACCTTCCTTGAGAGAAAGGAAACCGAGACTGGGAAAATAGTGTGGTTCCGTAGGACTAGGGAGCTGAGCCCAACTGGACCTCACTCTGGTGGCACAGCTTCACAGGTGCCCAGTGAGGAGGAGCTTGCCGTGAACTGCCAAGGTAGCCCTCCCCACGCCTGGGTCAGAGGAGGGTGAACTGAAGTCCTTTCAGGGCTTCCAACCCAGGTGCCTGTGGCTCTGCAGATTGCATCACAGATACCACCATTCCTGGGGATGACCTTTGGGTGTGCCAGATGAAAGATATACTGGCTTCTGTGTTCAGACAGGAGGAGACCATAAACTGTCACTGTAAACATTTCAAGTATTAAAACCAGGATACACACTAATGTTTTCTTTGACTTGTGATCTAAAAGAATATGCATTAAAAACATAAGTGAAAATACTGCCTCTGCTCTTTCAGAGAGGAAGAGCATAACTTCCCAAGTTTTAAGAGTAAAGGAGCTGTACACAGACACCCCCTTCTGAAACGCCAGGTGGAAGGGAGACCCCACCGTGGAGAGACCCAGGGACACTGCCCACCAGGTGACTGGGCAGCAGCACATTGATGGCTCACGGTGCCTGTGTGCCCCAGAGAGCAGATAGGATGCCACGGATGTGGCACTTCATGTCTGTAGTCATCTTTTTAAAAATCTATGACCCTAGATTGTCTATGAGAAAAGTATGAGGCAATCCCCAGTTGAGAGTAATTAGACAAATACCCGATGAGTACTCTTGGCTGCAAGGTCATAGATTCAAGGAAAATGGGGCGGAGGTGTGACTCCATGGTGAGCACTTGCCTAACATGATGGAAACCCTGTGCTTTATCCCCAATGAGACAGACAGACAGACAGACAGACACACACACACACACACACACACACACACACACACACACACCAAGAAAGACAGAAAGAGAAAAGGAAAAAATATTTTAAAAAAGAAGGAAGGAAGGGAAAGAAGGAAAAGACCAAGGAAAATGTGAGAAATGGTTACAGCCAAGTGGAGAGGGAGGACATTTGACAATTATGTGTAATATGTCATCCTAGATGGGGTCCTGGAACAAACATAGGCGTTAAGAGAAAAACAAATAAGCATGAATAAATCTCTGAGTTAGTAATGATGCAATATTAATTTCGTGAATCAGGATATCATACTAATGGGAGATATTGCGAATTCTATTCTATCTTCAAGTTTTTTCTGTAAATGTAAAATGATGATTTTAAGGTTTATTTTTAAAAGTCAACTTTCATGCACACCGGTATGGAACCTATGAATTCAAATTTCCGTCAACCCCCAAGGCACCTGAACGTGATCATTGCTCCCACCCCGAGGTCTTTGCAGCCAGGTGGGAGGCTCCCCTTCCCTGCAGAGCCCAGATGGTGTAGGGCACCTGACGACGAGTGAGTATCCTGCCTGGAGGCACCTCTTTCTCTCCCATGGTCATTATTGGGGTGTGTGTGGATGGTGGTGCTCTTCATTTCTGATTTTTTTAGAAAAATGAGAAATAAAGACAAAGAAGGAAAAGAGCCAACCCACAGCTTCACAGTAGCCTGGTTTGTTTATGGTGTTTGGAGATCATGAGGAGCCAGCGCACGGCAATAAGATGCTGTTTGGGGTCCGCGTCCTCATTTTCATGATGCTGACAGGATGGCTATGTACCTACAAGGACATGTGGCATAGGAAGCCTTTCTATTAAATGGCAAGCATTAAGCCTATTAAGAACCGAGGCCCCAAGGCTTTTATCAAGTTGTCTGCCTATGCGAATCCACTGTCTACTTCATCTTAAAAAGCAAGCTTACCTGTGGAAAGGGCCCTGCCATGACCTCCTAAAAGCTCCTGGGAACCTCGTTGGCTGTGAGCAAGTCACTCAGCCTCTCTGGGCCCCGCAGCTCAGCTCTCAGCCCCAGCAGGACACTTTTTCAAAACATTGGAAAAATTTTTTAAATGAAGCCTGTGCAACTAGAAGTCCTCTGAGATTGATCCAAAGGTGGCTTATTCTTTATGGTAAAGAATAGACTCCACAGCATAGTGTCAGTGAAAACTGAATGTGGAAATATTCGTCCCCACGCACACTCTTGGCTTTATGAGAGTTTGCAAGGCTCAAAGGGCATGCATTTATTTTTGTCTTACTGTAAAGAAACATAAGCCATAAAGTACACCTCATGCAAAAAACACTTAAAACACTCTCTTTGCTGATAAAAATATGCTTAATCAGTTGTGGCCATTACCATTTTGCTAAAGATTTTCATGTTAACAAAGTCTCTAATTCATAGCTGTGAAGTCAGCACATGCTATTGAGCTTCACACAGGAACATTCTCCAGGATAGACACCAACTCTGCTCTCTGCTTTTTCTTGACTTTATAGTGTTTTCTGACTCATGGTGGCAGTGTGGCCTATTGAAAGTAATTAGCTGGTGCTACTTGGCTGCTGAGATATTTTACTTAATTCATGAGTGCATACTTTTAACACTGTGTCGATGAATGATACATGCAAAATGCATTAAATGAGACTTCATGGGTAATTTTCTCACTCTCTGTATAATTCCCTCCCATGTATAACTTTAGATATACATTCAATATCTCTCAAATGCCCTCTTATTTTTGGAATCCCATAGCTGATATTAAGGAAGGAGGAAAAAGGAAGAAGAAGAAAGGAAGGGAGAAAGGAAGGAAGGAAGGGAGGAAGGCAGGCAGGCAGGCAAGCAGGCAGTAAAAGTCACTATCCTAAGGTAGACACAAAGGTGTGACATAGCTGAGAAGAAAGGACCAGTTCCTGGTTCGGTGACATTGTACTAACCCCCTCTTTATTTAAAGGGCAGAACCGAGAAACCATGACATCCCAGAACCACAGAATATTTCCCTGATGAAAAGACGAGATTTTGTGAAATCCATTGTGGGAAAAAATAACTTAGTTCTTAGATATTTTCTCACTCAGTTGAAAGAATTAATTCACAAATATATATAATTAATATCTTTTCATTATATGTATGGCTTAAAGTTAGAGTGATTTAGACAAATGGCCATGTTTATTAATTAGGTTGTATAGCCTTCCCCAAATGACCACACATATTAAAATAAAACCTGCCTGCTCAGTGAACTTGAAGGTATTCTTAAAGCAGGCATCCACCTGAGCTTCCTGTGAATGTACCACTGTTGATTCCTGTTGATCCTACTTTATAGTGATTTATTTAGATTTTCTCCAAGAGACTCAAATATCAAATGTCCAACAAATTACACTGAGATGAAAGTAGATATTTCTAATGTATTTTAAACAGTTGTTAAATTACCTACATTGGCTTATCTTATCTTGGAAATTCTCTATCCTGCTTCTGAATGCTAATCATGGCCCTGGCCTTTTATTTATATCATTCTATCCTCTGTCTGTATGAATTACTGCCGTGCAGCCCAGCATGACTTGCTCTAAGCTTTCTTGTGCTTTTGCACCAGTGGGAAATGGAATCAGCGTCACAGGTGGATGGTGCATGGCCAAGGGCCCCCCCAGCACTGGGAACGTGCATTCTGAAGAGAGGGAATGGGGTAGATACTCAGCCCACCGCACAAGAGGTGCTCCTGCTAAGCAAAAGACAGCTATACTTGAAATGGGCAAGTGTGGGTAAAAATGTGCTGACAGTAGAAACATGTAGAGATAGTGAGAAAGAAAAAAAATCATACTTACTAAGCATAAAATCCCTACCTCACAGCCTGCTAACCGGGACCTACAGGATCCACAGTCACGCGTGCCACCTGCACAGTGAAGAGCTTCCTACTTAGGTGGGGTTAAGAATACTAACGAATGAACGTGAGCTTGATCTGTAGCACAAGCTGTCGACCCTTTCTCGAGTTCATTAGAGAAGGTGTCCACAATAGTGGCCAAGTCATTTGTCTGCGCCGGCCAGCCCTTCTAGGGATCTGAGGAAGGTGTTTTCCATCTCTGTGCTAGAAAGACCAGTTCACTATAAGCAGAAGGGTGGGATAAGCTTCTGCAAACCAGAGCAGATATCACAGCATGAACGCACCATCCCTTTTCTGACAGTGACTGCTGGAATTATGAGGGTACAGTCTGACGTCCCCCCACCTCCTAATGATGATATATGAAGGTAGGAAGGGTATTTGCATGGTAAACTCTAGAAATCCTAGCTTTTATGTTGAGGCCAAAAAATTACTTTTCACTGGTCTGAGGATATGTTCATTTTTGTCCAAATGCTCCTATTATTCCTATTTGAGTGTCAAACTTCTAAGTTGGAGTAAGTGATCTTAATTAATGTGATTCTCTTAAATGGAGGTAAAACATCAATGCTAGAACCTTATTTTTGTTTCACCTTGTATATACCTTTTCTACTCATCATCCTTCACAACCACCTGAAATGGACAGTTTGAAATAATTCATGTATAATCATAGCCCACGTTTCCCCTCTTCCCCCCGAATGAAACCAATAAATGAAGAAATGCAAGTGTTTTGTGTACTGAATACTTTACACGTTTCTCTCCCACTTGGATTCACAAAGTTCATTGCTAATTGAAAAACCATAAGGATATTTTTTCATGACATAAATATGGGAATTTTGATCGAAAGTTTTGTTCAAATGACCCATTACCACCATAAAATAGTGATTCGCACACACACACAAAAAATTGTCCCCATCACTACCTTAACCAAAATATGTGTTAGAAGGCATTGCTCTTGCAACTCAATATACTAAAGTTTAGTATTTTAGGATCTTTACAGTCATTTATGGTCAGGAATATTTTTTTTATTTCAATTTAAAACAAATTTTCTTTATTTCACCTCTGGAAAAAACTAAGCTGTAATATATAAGGCAGCTTGAGACACGAAAAGGTACTAATTGTTGTTAATTATATAATTTGGTAATTGTTATTATCAGAGATAGCTTTAGGGTGCAGAGTTCATAAAATTATTTCTTGGGATGTTAAAGCTATACTGTAATATGTTCCAAAATAAGACAACCATTTACAACATTGAAGTGACAGTGACTGAACTTTTGAAGACAAATAAACAAAAAGCTTTTAATACCTCTGTTCATTGGTATTATAATTCATGGTGAAGCCCAACAGAACAGAAATAATATATTGAGAAAACCACGTAGATTATTGGCTTGCTGGGATTTCTAAATTCAAATGCTTTTTCTTCTTGCAAAGGCAGGGGCCCCTCAAGTAGTCATTTGAACATAAGCTAATGAGGGTATCCTTCACAAATCATAAGTCAAATGCTTTGCTGGTTGATTCCCACCACCACCGTGATAGCCGCAACATCAGTTTATTTGAAAGTGTATAACGCAGTAAATTACATGGATGCTCTTCTAGTTCCTCATTTGCGCTTTCCTCTTGGCTACGTCTAGTAATTTTTTATTCAGATCACTATATACTTGGTGTGTTCTACATTTATAAAAATTCCTAAATGTGTGCAGGCTTCATCTATGCAACAGTATCATCCTTAAATGATGCTCTGTTCCGAATTAGAGTGTAGCAGGCAGTGTCAAAATGGTGAAATGTTGCCACTTTTGCACATAATAAAATTTATTTGTTTTACCCCTAATATCTGAGACATCTCTTCGTCATGAACATGCACACACATGAACGCTGTGCGTGTGTGGTCATCCCTAAGTGGGCTACAGCCCATGGTCAGGAGATTGGAAGGTTTCTCTCTGAGTTAATTAAGTATAATGCTGTATTTATTTAGTGGTCTGCAGCCATCCTCATTAGGGGCTACTGGTTCATGACGCAATGCTTGTTGAACCTGGCCAAATGATAAATTGGGACTCTTTCTACTCCCTTGTCCTCAAAGCTATTTGTTTTCTTTTTAAAAGCTCTTTATAATGTTTTCTTAATGTCTATGGTAAAATAAATAAACCTTTAGGTTCAAATATAAGTGTCAGTGTGGCAGCCACTAATTTGCTGATTGCTGCTAAAAATTAAGCAGTCCATAAAATTTTTGACAAAGTGGAGGTATAAATCTAGCTGTATCAGAACGCTAGGCACGTTGTAAGAACTCAGCATGAGTTTGTTGAATGAATCAATGCATGCCGTCTGCAATAGTAAGTGGCGGGACTGTAGTATGGACAGGCTGGCACCTCTTCAGATGGTGAGATGGGCATCACTCGAGTTAGGTCATCAGTAGGAGATGCGATGGATTTCTCCCAGGCCTGCATTCTTTTCCTGGCTTTTCTCAGCAGTGGGAAATCTTAGTTCTGTAGGTATATTTGAATCTTTATTTTACACCCGTATTATTTAGTATATTAGCAACTTCACAGGGCACGTGTCCTCATCCAACCTCACACTGAAGCCATTCCTCCCAGCCCTGCCTTTCAGGTGGCACATGAATCCATGCAGCGCAGCAGCTTCCTCCAGAATGTCTTCAAAATACCCCACAGCAAGCCGGGCGTGGTGATTCATGCTGGTAATCCCAGCATTTGGAAGACTGCAGCAGCAGGATAGCAGGTTCGTGGTCAGCCTCAGCTAGTACTTAGTGAGGCCCTTTGCAACTCAGCAAGACACTGTTTCAAAATAAAGAATAAAAAATAGGGCTGGGGGTATAGCTCAGATGTAGAATGCCCCTGAGTCCCATCTCTAGTACAGCAAAAAAAAGTATATATATATATATATATATATATATATATATATATATATATAATCAGACAGTATTTGACTTTGAAGATCAGTTAAGCATATCACCAATATTAGACAAGCACATTGATATTTCCTCCCCAAAGACCATAGGAACCTGGTCAAAGTGGGAGGTGGGTACGCCCTCCCTCCCTACCGCTTTGTACTGTGATGTCTTGCGGTGTATCTTCGCATGCTGTCCTGTGCTCTGCCATTTGTTTTGTTATCAGCAAGAAGGGAGTCATCATCTTTGTATTCATAACCCTCTCTGTGTTTCATATGCTTCCGTGCACCTAGTAGGTGCTTAGTGAATGTGTACTGAGGAAATGAAGTATGATGACCGCCGGGTCCTGGCAGGGACGTGCGGATGGCCCGGAGGCGCTTCCAGACGCTGGGCCCCGCGTCTGAGCTCCCTCGCTGCGCAGCCTCCTCCTGGCCGGGCATTTCTGCACAAAGCACGGCTTCATCCAGCTCCTCTGAGAGATCAGAACACATGTCAAGTTTCCGCCGTTGCTGCTCGCCATTCAAAGCGCCTGGCTTGGGCTTCACAGAAACTTCCTCCGTGTTAAGTTTTCCTTCGGAACGTGAGCAACTGTCTCTCGGTCTAAATTTAACTCCTCAGCCGTCATCCCCACAGTTAATCATGTATCTGAATCGGCCCAATCTCTGACCTTTTCAACATTCCTTTGGTCCCGGCACGAGAGGATGACTGTACATCACCCGGGACGTCTTCTTTCTTACCTCCTCTAAAATTCCCCTGCAGCCCAAATTTCTTTTTCTTGATATTACCTCTTTTACAATACGGAATCTCTTGCTTTTGGATTTGTGTGACTTTCTGAAAACTATATTCTTTGGGCCAAATAATGAAAACAAATGTGGACATTAAGTGGAGACTCCTGTGCTGTGTTTCATCCCAGACGTCAGCACACCACGGACTCTCCTTTAAAGTACTCTTCCTTAAGGCTGAGGCCTCTCTGGGACAGGCAGCCAAGCTGTGTCTTCAGAGGCTGAGCAAGGGACACTGTCTCATCTTCCAGGATGTCACGTTGTAAATACATGCATAGGAAAGGAAATTAGGTTGTCCTTGGTGGACATCGTTCAACAATTTGGCTTTGCCTGGTGGCCTCATCGTGGATTCTGCTTCTGCACCACCTTTATTTTGAAACTGTCCCATTCTAGTTTTGCTTCCTCTGTAATGAGAACCCATAGCACCTTCTGTATCTTTGCTACATGTGTGAGCATTTTAGAATAATCTGAAAAGCAGAAGTTAAACTTTTTGGAAAAAAAAATATGGGGAACTTGGGTGTGGTGGCGCATGACTGTAATCTCAGTACTCGGGAGGCAGAGACAGGGGAATTGCAGGCCCAAGACCACCCTCAGCAACTTAGAAAGACCCTCCGCAACCTGGTGAGGCCCTGTTTCCAAATACTGAATAAAATAGGGCTGGAGGGAGGGATAGCTTAGAGATAGAATGCCTTTGAATGCCATCTCTTGTACCAAAGAGTAATATGAACCCAGGGCGAGTCACTGCACATCTCAAATGCCTCCACTTCACCAGTGTGGAAGTGGTCATCAAATGAAACGCTAGACTAGAAGGCAGGTGCTACACTTGCAGATTGCTCCTGGGGAGCACAATCTGAAAAACACTGCTGGTGTGACTGCGCACACTTGTAATCCCAGTACTTGGGAGGCTGAGATAGGAGGATCACAGGTGTACAGCCAGCCTCAGCTACTTAGTGAGACCCTGTTTCAAAAATAAAGGATAAAATGGAGCTGGGGATGAATCTTGAAGGTAGGATGGCCCTGGGTTCAATTGCCAGTGCTGCAAAAAATAAGAAAAAACAAATAAAATAAGAAAAGAAAAGAAAAAAGAAAAAGTAATATTATCGTCCATAAAAGCCAAATTATTGATCCATCCTAGGTATTTGTCAGTAGTTGAATTGATTACTAAATTGTGGTCCGTCCACACAATGGAATTTTATTAAACATAAAGAACAAAATGATGTCATTTGCATGAAAATGAGTGGAAGTAGAGAATATTCTGCCAAGTGAGGTCAGCCAGCCTCAGAAACTGAAAGATCATATGTTTTTTCCTATATGTGGAAGCTGGAGAGGAATTGGGAAACAGGGGCTTCAGATAAACGAGGAGAGAGAGAGAGACCATTAGAATAGTGGAAGGGGGTGGAGGAGAAGAGACTTGATGAAGGAAACCACTCAGATGATGCTATGTGCATACATGAAGTCGTCATCCCGACCTCAACAGTAGGTGCAGGGAGTGGGGTGGGTCATTTTGACCCTCATCATGATACATAATCACAATGCACCAAAAAGAATATCGAAAGAAAAGAAATATTTGTGTTAGAAGTGGAAAACATATTGTATTTTAAAATGATCAGAAAGGAGCCATCTTGCACAGTGACTGGCAGGGTGATTAACCTGGAGGAGTCTCTGTGGACAAACTACTGCAATCCTCTCACTTTATGTGGACAAGAATGCTATGGTTCAGTGTCCACTTGAGGCCACACAGCCAGGTGACAGCAGAGGAAGACACAGTGAAGACTGCCCGGAGCTCTCCTAACCCGGAGTCCTGAGCACCGGGCTACATCACCACTCAACATAGATGGTGCCTTTTAGGAGTCTGTGCGTTGTATGATGATATCAGCAGAATGCCAATGAAAAATCCCACAGATATTCATGACTTAATTAAACAAAGACTCAGTAAACACCTGCTATATGCCTTACTCTATTAGGTATTTGACAGTTGAAGAAAAGTATGACCCAGTATTTTCCCCAAGGAACTTGAAGTCTATTTGGAGAGACCAGCAGGTAGCAGCAGTAATCGATTTCAGTATATTGCCTTGAAGTGGTAGGCACAGGAATGTTGAAGTAGAGGTGTGAGTTTTAGAGTCCATGCATTGATGGAGATGGTCCATGAGAGTGTTGGGAAGTATTAATAAGGCAAGATGGCACCAGGCGTGTGTGTGTGTGTGTGTGTGTGTGTGTGTGTGTGTGTGTGTGTAAGGGTTTGGGAGTAGACACATGTGTTAGTACAGAAGCGGGGAGGCACTGAGTAGCACTTCTTGGAGATGCCTAAGTAGATTTATCCTTTTATTTGAGTATCAAGTACCAGACAGGGATTGACAAAGGTCAGCCATATGGAACAAATACAGCTTCTTTTTTTTAACCACATTAAAGGATTTGTATCCGATTCTGTCTCACAGAGGTTAAAAGAAGAATAAGAACAAAATAGTAAAAGAACAAGAAAGTGAATATAATCTGATTAGGTGGATTAGGGAAAAACTCTATGGGAGAAATGCCATCTGAGAAGGAGGTTAGGGTGCTCCCGGTGGAAAGCAGGGTAAAGGTGGGGAGAGGAAAGCCCAGCATGGTGGAGGCAGGATGCAGGCAGAGGTAGGGGCTGAGGCATGGAGCACAGATATAGGCGTATACAGGAGGGTGGCAGGTTCAAGGCCAACCTCAGCAAGACATTCAGAAGCCTGGCAAGACACTGTTTCAAAACAAAACAATAAAAAGGGCTGGGGAATGTGGCTTAGAGGAAGAACACCCATGGGTTCAGTCCCTAGTACATGCTAATGTGTGTATACCATATGCTTATACAGCAGCTATATAATATATACGTAGCGAGCATTATATATAATCTATAGAGTATATAGATTATATATCTATCTAGTATAAGCCTATATAGTATGTAACTATACAGCATATATAGTATATATGTAGCATGTATATGTGTAAATAGTACTTATAGCATATATAGTAGGTAGTAGGTACTGGGGATTGAACCCAGGGCTATGCTATCATCCCCCAGCTACCATGCTCAAAAAATAAAAATATATGTATGTGCTCTCTCTCTCCATATATATATACATACATATATATGTATATATATACATATATATACACACATATATATACATATATATATGTATGTATGTGTGTGTGTATGAAAACACTATTTCAAAACATAAAAAATGAAAAGGGCTGGAGTGTGGCTCAGAAGTAGAATGATCCTGGGTTCAGTCTCCAGTACCAAAAAAAAAAAAAAAATAGGTAGATAATAGATGATGGATAGATAGGTAGGTAGGTAGGTAGGTAGGTGGATAGATGATAGATGATAGATAGATAGATAGATAGATAGATAGATAGATAGATAGATAGATAGCCTTCCTGTTCCAGGCGCTGAGTTAGGAGCCGGGGTAGAGCTGTAAGATCTCCACAGGGGAGGGACCAGCACTCTACAGATAAAAGATGAGTGGGTGGATGACCAGAAACCTCTGCAGGGGTAGAGAAGCAAGGGCAGGTGCAAAGACAGAGAAAAAGAACAATATCCAGGACCATGCAGGGGGAGGGCCAGGGAGGCCCCTCAGGTGAATGATGGTCTTCTGTGGCATCGGACCGCCAGGGTAGACAGCGACCTGGCACAAGGTGGAGAGAGAGGAAGGCTACCGGGCCCACCGGGCTGCTGTGGAAATCTGGTTTTTCCTTTTGTCTAACCCCAGCTGCTTACTGGAATTAAACCTTTGTCCTCTCTGGGATCTGATTGCAGTTTGTTTAAGTCTCTGTTCAAAGTTAGGGCATGGTTATCCAAAGTGTGCTCTGGAAAGTGCTGACTCTGGAAGTTAGGAAGAGTCGTGAGCCAGGAGATGCCTAACAACCAGCTTTCAGGGTAAACACAGCGTTGCCTGCTGGGCACCAGCAGAGAGTATTCAGATGTCAGCAGATGAAGTGCAGAAACATCTTCTACCCTCTGATACAGGGGCAGAAACTTCATTCCTACCTCCAATTTCTGGATCAGATTTTACTAACTGTTTCTCTAAACCCCTTCCCATATATTTTAGTTTTTTTTTTAATTAACATCTACCTAATTCTCCAGCTACAACATTTTGATATTATCTTAGATTTGTCCATCGTCTTTTAACTAAACTTCATTGTGGACTCCCTGTTGACACACATTCAATAAAGACTCCACTATATTTTCGGCTCCTCAACCTCTGTCTAATCTAACCCTATCCCTGGTGCAAAACCATGACCAGACCTTCTGTGACTTACTGCAGTAAGCTTCTAGTAGCATCACTGCCTTCAGACCTCAGCACACCTTCCCCTCAAAGCCGCCACCACAGTGGCTTTGAGCCCACCTGCTCCGACACCGCTGAGCAGTGCATCCCGATGGCCCAGCACCTGTAGAAGCAGCTGTCCGTGGGGAACAGCTGCCCAGAGGGGCATTCAGCAGTGTCCGTGGACAGTTCCCATTGCCACACATGGGAAGAGGTTCTGCTAGTCCATTGGGAAGAGTTCAGAAAGGTGCTAAGCATCCTGCTATGCACAGAATGGCCCCCAACAAGTATCACTGGCCCTGAATTCTTGTAGGAGGCTGAGAAACCCTGGGCCACAGTGTGAGGCCCAGGCTCCTTGTATCACATGCCAGACCCTCCCTGACCTCATCCTCATCCATCTGGCCAGCAGGATGTCCTGTGGTTCCTCTCATATCCTTTACCCTGTGTGCCATCTCATTTCCAATTTCCTTCCTGTCATTCAGCCCTTCTCTGCTAGCACAACACTTAAACTTCAAGATCTACCCATCTCTTCCCTCTTACAGGAAGCCCATCCTGGCCAAATACAGTGGCCTTTCTGGTGTTACATGGGCACCTGGGCACAGGGATCTTCACAAGGAGACAAGAGCATCCTCCACCTATCCTGCCAACTTCTCACACTGGGGTCCGAGTATTTGTAGTCAGACACATATATCTGATGTTGGGCAACGTGTCTGCAACAGAGACCAGATGAGGACTGTATCACCAATCTGAACTTGACTGAGAAGTCTTATAATTTGGAGGACATCCCCCCAATCCAGACGTGGTCCACAGTGGGGCTCCCCTCCTGTCAGGCCTCAGCTCTGAGCAGTGCCACATGCTTGAGGCTCTTAGGCAACTTCAAGGCTCTAGGTAAAACCTTGTGAAATGGAAACATGTCCTTGCTAGGTGCATGCCATTTTTTTCCCCCAGTTACAGGTATACTCTGGGCTTCAGTTTTCTCATCTTTAAAATGGGAGCAATAGCAGCCTGAGCCTTCTGGGTTGTGGATTTTAACTAAAACAACTCCTGTAAGTACTCAGTACATGTCAGGTGTGTGGCCCGGCTGTGTGCAAGCTATATCTATTGGATTTTCAGTGTCACCATTAGACAAAGAATAACTGAATAAACGATTCAGGCTTTGCTGAGCATAAATACTAATTTTCTGCTTTCTTTCATGATTTTTGTGTGCAAAGAAACTCGTCCCTTTTTTATACCGCATTAATAATTTATGTGGGGCGTTAGAGAAAGTGCCTGCAGCGCAGTATAAAAACAGTCACCTGTGAACAGGTACATTTGAAGCGCCAGTGAGGAAGTTTTCCTCTCTCCTAATGAGTGCCCATGGAGGACCAGCCACCAAGGCTGAGTTTCCACTGTTCCAGGCTCTGTCAGCCAAACACACTTCAAAGCCCTTTCTTTCAGTGAGATAAACAGGGAGGTAAGGAGGAATTCCTCACAACTGTCTTCTGAAAGCCAGAGACAAGGTTCTCAGACTTGGCACTCTGGAATTTTTACCATTGTCCCTGAGTGATCACACCCTTTTTCCTCTTAAATAAAGATGATGGAAGTATATTTAACCCGCTGCAAGACCCTGGCTCCTGGCTAGAGATGCTGATTCTTTGATCCTGCAGAGCCTGGATCCCTTGGGACCACAGAGGAAGTCAGTTGATTTTCTAGATGCATCTGAAATGCTGTTAACTCTTTTTAGGTTTTCTGCATATTGTTATATTTGCAGGATCCTTTCTCACCAATGCTGCATACTTGTGAATAAAAATACATTTCCCCCTCCACTTTGTGGTTTTTCAGTTAATGGTGATGAGAAAAAACATTTGAAAGTGTGCTAGCACTGTGTATAAAACAAGAGTAAACAGGCTCTGTATGAGTGCCTAGGGGCTGAAGAACACGCACATGGAACTGCCTTGCTGCTGCTGGGACATCCATTCCGTGGTCCAGAGAAGGCTCGTGTATCGATTCAGGTTTCCAGCAGATGCATCATAGGCTGTGAAAATGCATCACGGAGACCACACTGAGATGTGCTGGCAATTGTTTCCCAAGGAGCTCACAGGCAGGAGACTGCTCTCCCCGGGCAGCTGGATTACGGGCAGGACACTCCACAGGGCAGGATCCAGCCTTCTCCGGGCTTATAGTAATGTTTGCATTGACCCTCATGCAGGAAGGAGGGAAGAAGGGAGGATGTTCTCCCAAGGACCTTGAATCAATTAGGAGAGAATTTTATTTATGAAAAGAAAACACGCAGGTACGTCTGGGTGGTGAAGTCCGTGTTTCCCACTGGGCTTTGGGAGAGGCACCTACGGGAGCGAGTTTCACCCCAGCCGTGGCCTGCAGCCAGCCACTTTCCATGGATTGACATCCACTGAAGCCCACAATGACAGAGTCAAGAACAATTCCTGCTCACAGGAATTTCTGTGTGCTTCCAGGGCTCCATCAGGTGCAATACATTAGCAGCCAGACTCACACACGCAAATACCCACAGGTAAGAAACTCAGGTAAAGACTACCAAGGTGGTGTTGCACTAGATACAAACCAAACGTGTTCTTCCTGTGCTCACAGGTAAGCCAGCAGGTCTCTAGCATACTTAGGGCCAGTGTGGTGCAGCAAGGCTGCCTCCCCTTCTCTCCTTTGGCTATGGGTAGGTGATGATGGGAAAGGAGAGCGATGGTCCTCTGTGAGATGGACCTAGATGATCTGGAGGGCCACTGTTGTTCAGCTGTGCGATTCAGAGCAGATTCATGGCCTCTCTGGGTATTAATGCATGTGAAATGCAAATTGCAAACTCTATCTTATAGCTTTATTGACAGATTCAATGGCAGGGTGGAGGAAAAGTGCCCGACAAGCATAGGCATTCAGTAAATATTAGTAATTGATATTTAATATCCTAACTGGTTGCTGTAAAGAAAACACAAAATGGTCAGTAGAGATTCAATACCCAGGAGAGCGAGGGAGAAGAGAGATGTGTCGGCTGATACTGACGTGCTGTCTTGATTTCTATCTATCTTCCCAGGACAGCAATTGAAAGAAACATTCACAGGATGTGACATCTATATGTTTGCTCAGTTTGTACACAGTAATTAACGTTTTGATCAGGTTCAGAAAATCTTAATTAGGCCTGTGAGCTTTTAGGGGACAGATTCGTTTTTCAACTGGTCTATTTAGAAGATTAAGGACCAGTTTTCTCTGTGCTGCTGGCCAGCCTCCCTGGTCACACACCCTCAGAGGGTGCTCTGATTCTAAGTCCATGCCAGCCAGCCCGCGGAGCTGCCACTCCTCTGTGCAGGGTGGGGGAGCATTTGTCCTCCAAGAGCAGTGGGCTTTCTTTTCTGCCTCCATCTCAGGGGAAGTCTGTGTCTTAGTCCACAAAACGTGTGGCCTTTTGTGGCTCGGTTCTCTGCCTTGTGCGTATGAGTGTGCTTAAAATCAAAACAAGTCTCCAAGTTTTCTTGTGTGTGTGTTCACTTCGTAAACAGTTCAGGGAAGCTATTCCCAGTAAGCCACTAACTTATATGTAGACCTCAGTGAGAACGGGGCAGACGTGGTGGTTTGGCTGAGTGACACCAAGTCCCAGATCTTCTCAATCAGCCAAACAGGGATAATTCCATTCGCCAGCCGCCATTGATATGCAGGCTGAAGAACCCTCTGCGTGTAAACTCGCTGCACTTTAGGGAGATCTGTTTGTATTTAACACAGCCCACAGTAAAGCCTCTGTAATAAGTTCTATAGCAGGGCCTACTTATTCATAACTCCTCGTTTGATTGAAAATAGGCTCTGAAATTTAATAAAATATTCAAGCTCGGGTCCTGCAGAGACAAGAACAATTAGAAAATCTGTGAGCTGTCCATTTGCTTCCGTTGGGATTAATGAAAGTGAATAGCAGTTAGTTTAACTAAACCCATGTGTATTGATTCTAGGTCTCGGCATATGAAAAATATCGTACGTGTAAAAAATACTGAGCTTCCTGGTGCTAAACCCAAGGCATGTGAAGGTGCAGTGCCACGCTCTCCTTTCAGTGGCCTGCACAGCCTGTAAGATCCTCGTGGTGCCTGGTTCTGCTGCGGCGTCTAGCACACCACCTGACATCAGCCCAGAAGGCTATAATTTATACATGCAACAACTCCATGCCATTTTTATTTTAAAATTTCTCATGATATTATTACCCAAATCCTTAATCATGTTTAGCACTTATGAGTAATGATTTCTTTCTACGGATCTTTTTATAAACATTAATGGATTAATCCTCATTGTACCTCTCTGAAAGGGACATGTAGGTGGTGTCAGAGTTAAATATAGAAGCAGGCTAAGGCTCATTATTTTGACTTCACCAAGCCGGAGGATTTAGCCCCAAAGTCAGGTTCAAGTTTCTCCCCAGGTCATCAATGGTATATCAGAAAAGGCACACAGGTTCTATCACCCCCTCTTAGTTTTCCACAGAATGCATTCCTTAAGTATCATTTCCCTCGCCCACCTCCACAGTGAACCTCATGGCTAAGATGCTGTGGTCTTCCAGGTATAGAGTCAGGGCATACTACTATGGGCCTGGCCCAGGTAAAGGCTTTTGTCATAAGCAGGAATCCAGGGCTCGCCTGTTTAACAAGACCCTGCTCTGGAGGTGCTGCAGGCACTGCACAGACCCCCTGCAGCTCAGGTCTTCCCAACTTTGAGACCCCACAGACCACGCTGGTCTGCTGTTGATCCTGATCCATACCCAGAGAACTGGATACATACAAAGATAATTTGCTCAACAATTAAAGTTGCATATGATGCAACCATTATTAGTGATATTTACAATTGTTAGTAAATAAACGTGCATAGTATGGTGAAAAACAGCAAGCAATCAAATAATATGCATACATAACAGAGTTTGGCCTTTTGGAAGGTCAGGGTGCTGAGGTGGAATCCCTGGGGATTCACTCAACAAGTGTAAGGAATTCTCCACGGGAAACAACCTCCAGGGAGAAAGGTCTTCCAGAGCCTCCCTGACCATCCACGCAGCTGCGGGAGCCTCTGCCTTCCCTTCCCGGGGAGGCAGTAGAAGTGGCCCCACCCCAGCTGGTGCTGGATTTGAAGGAGCACGCCCTGCTACCACGAGAAATGAGGGGAGGAGGATGACAGACACGCCGAGGCACAAGGATTCCACGGAAATGACTGCACCTGTTTCTCCATCCTGACAGCCCGGGGGCTCACAGCACAGATAGCAGGCGTTTTCTGGAAAGGAGCCCCCAACCCCACAGCCCACTGATGCCTGTTTCTGGGCCATGCGTGTTTGGTTTATTTCTGTTTTGTTATACTTTGTTTCAGCAGCGGGGAATACCTTGGCACAACTTGAAAACAGGTAAGGGGACCCTGTCGAATCCCCAGATCTGCAAGTCCTGACTCCTTGGTTCCATTAGCAGTCACATGGAGAGCAACCTGAGAGAGAAGCAGGGAAAGCTTTGGAGACAGGGCACCGGCAGCAAAGAGTAGGGAGGGAACAGCAGGGAGCCCTGGAGGCTAGGTAGGTACTCTGAGCGTCATCTGCTTGCCTGCATATTACAGATCCTACCCTGCCTCACAGGGGAAAGAGCTTCCTGAGATGTTTATGATGCCCTATTTCATTCAGACTTTTCTGGCCACCTTTAATATAGCCTCAGTCCTGGGATTTTAGGACCTGCACTTACACCTAAGGAAATATTCTTTAAAAGACTTCTTATCACTCTGAAAGCAAACTTCCTACGTGAGAGCCAGGCCGGTGTGCAGCTAGTGGCCGTGCCACTGGCGGGGGGTTGGGGGGCGGGCAGAGCCTCAGCCTCCCAGCTTCTCTTTCTGCAGGTGTGAGGCACTCCTTGTGAGGCGATGGGGGCGACAGTGTCCTCCAGTTCCTGTTTCCAAATCTCACCGACCCCCTCTGAATCCCCTAAATATGCCTCTACCCCCAGCCTCCCCACAAATAAGCACCATCACCAATGCATGCACTTCCTCCAGGCCCCCTCAGGTAACCAGGGAAACTGTTGCCAGGGTAACCAATCCCGGGTTGCCTCGCCCAGGAACCTGAGTGCCAGAACCCGCTGCTGGGCAGGCCAGGGACTGTGCCCCTTCCTGCACAGCGTTCTAGTTCCAAGTCTGCCTCTTCTGTCACCTCTCTTCCTTTCTGGCCTGGGGAAGCCAAAGGGGGCCCACATCCTCACGGAGCAGGTTTAGAGAGTAGGCGGGTAATGTGATCCTCTTAGAAGGCTGTCAGGCAGACAGGCAGCCTTGGGCAGCACCGGGCTCCTGGGAGGGACTGGAGTCCCTGGCAGACAGCGGCGGTGGGCGGGAGGCAGACCCTGGCTGGCCTGGCTCCGGGAGCCGCTCGGCTTGCCAGGCATTTATAGCCAAACCGGCCAGATTTTTGAAAGGGCCTGCCCCACCCTCCCGTCTGTTGGCATCTCTAATTTTCTGGCACTGAAAATGGTGAGCTCCAGATAGTAAATATAGAGTCAACGTGTTTCTAACAGCAAATTTGGCAGAGCTGTACATGGCCTAGGGCTTTCTGAGGCTCCAGATAACAGCCAGAATCTCCTCCAAACTGGGGGTGCCCCTCCCTCCCAACAGCCTCCAGGGTCAGGCAGGAGCCTGTGCTCACCAAGGCTCAATGAGGTGTCCAGCCAATAGTCGGCTCTCCAGGGTGGCCTTTCTGTTAGTCCTCAGGGACTAGACGGATTCCAGGCTAAAATGCAGGGCGCCAGAAAGCCATACGGAAAGAGTGGCCCACATCCGCCTCTCAGGGCATGCAGGTAGGTGTCTCTTCCTCCTTTCCTATACTCAGACGTGGATTCACTGTATTCAGTGTGGGGGAGGCATGTGTCTTTTTCTAATTTCTAAATATTATAGGGTGCTAGTCTTGAGAAGAGACGTTAGCCCCAAGTACCCATTGAAGGCTGTTCCACTTCTGAGTAACTCAAATTCTCAGCCAGGTGTCTCTTCCTCCTTTCCTCTCCTCAGGCCTGGATTCGCTGTATTCAGTGCTGGGGAGGCATGCGTCTCCTTCTAATCCCTATATATCACAGGGTGCTATTCTTGAGAAGAGACATTAACCCCAAGTTATCCGCTGAAGGCTGCTACATTTCTGAGTAACTCAAATTTTTCACTTCTTAGGAGACATTTTCCAACTAATGTTCAGAAAACCATAATTAGTGGTAGGCCTGTGCCTTGCCTGGCCTGACGGTCTCTGACCTGCACCTGCAGAGCTGTGGACTGTGCACCCACTGTGTGCCATTAACACAGCCACTTCCTCTGGCAAAGACATATGTCACACAGACCTGTTCCTATTCTTGTACTTCTAAAGAAAAAAAAATCTTGGTGAGTAAGCACAGTAAATAGGGTCCTACTTCCTGAGCCTGAATAAAGAAGAAGCCAAGCTACTGGAGATAGAATTTTCTGAACAATAAATGACTAATTTAGCACTTGATTTTAATATCTGACACAAGAAATACAAAAGCAGCAGAGAATGATCTTCGTGATCTTGTATTCCTTAGCTTTAAGGAAGACAAAAATAAAATACTGTGAATCCAAGAAAAAGAAAATAGAAAAGCATGCATAAAATGTTCATCTGTGTTCCAACCATCATGGAGGAAGGACTGTGTATTCCTATTTACTAATGAGGATTTTTGGACTAAAATAGTCTCTCAGATATTTTCCAACTCTGACAGTCGATTATACGTATGGTTTCTGACATTTCACAAAGCAATTAGACAAACAACATCAGCTGTCCCAAACAATGAGTTTATTTTTTTGCCTAGAAATGTTGGTCCTAGAAAAGTTGCCGATTTCACAACTGCAGTACTTGGGGATACGTTGGTGCTCACACATCCCATGGGCAACCGCGCTCTGCTCTGTCCCCGAGTTCTGCAGCCTGGTGGTGCCTGTGTGTGTGGGTGACCTCTGGAGACGGCTGGGACGCAGGGCAGGTGGACAGAGCTGGTGATGGAGCCTGGTGTCAGGAACCCGGATTGAGTCTTAGATACTTCACACCCCCAGCATTTTCAGCAGTGAGCCCAAAGCCCAACACTCCCTGCTCTCATGGAACATATATTCTGCCACGAGAAGAGAGAAGACAATTAAAACCAATATGCACCATGTTGGGTGGTAATAAAACCGTGAAGGAGAATAAGAATCAGGGTAAGGAGAGAGGGTTCATACTTTACTGACACAAAGTGGAGTGCTGCTCAGCAAAGCAAGAGCTCGCACATCAGGACAAACCAGGATGTCTGCCACCGCCAGCAGGTGAGAGAGAGTCCTGACACCTTCACCCCGAGAGGCCCCGAAGGAACCCGCCCTGCTGGTACCTGACCTCACTCTCGGCCCTCCAGACTGGGAGTGAGCACGGTTCTGTTGTTAAGGCCCCAGAGCTTTCATAACTTGTCCCAGTGCGTGTGACTGATAAGGATAAACCAGGACTAGAATTCAAGGTAAGCCACACTGGCGCATACATGTGCCCCAGCCTGGGTGTCAGGTGAGAATTACCTGTGCCATAGCTAAGGAAAACCAGAGGCCAACAAATTTTGCCTTGCAATTTCTCTTGTGTATGGTTTTTAAGATGTCAGGACTGACATATAAGGATTCACCAGAGAAACAGAACCAATGGGCTGGAATACAGAGAAGGAGGGAGACATGGGGGAGAGAGACAGAGAAACAGAGTCAGAGATGCGGAGACAGAGAGAGAGATTGTGAGGAGTGTGTTCTCTTCAGGGAACACCCTCAACTGAAAAGAAAGTTTGATTGCATACTTGGGCACCATGGGCAGTTAAGTTGGCGTGTAAAATTGACCATTGCACTGGGCATGGTGGTGGACACTTGTAATCCCAGGACTTGGGAGGCTGAGTGAGACGGGAGGATCACAGTTCATGGCCAGCCTCAGCTACTTAGTGAGGCCCTTTGCAATTCAGTGAGACCCTGTTTCAAAATAAAGAATAAAAATTAGGGCTGGGGGTATAGCTCAGAGGTAGAGTGGCCCTGGGTTCCATCCCCCAGTACATCAAAATAAATTAATTAATTGATAAAAATTTAAAAGATGATCATTGCATCTACTTGTTGACAGACATCTTCATTCCAAAATGTTCAGCTCTCCCGTCCCTCCATAAATCAAGACTCTTGTATTTAGGCAAGTCACCTTGCCTGCATGTGCCTTAAGGAAAGGTGTGCACTCTTCAGCCAGCGCTGTTGTCTCAGATCTTGTAGCAGATCCCTGAGGGTAGCAACCACTTTTCTTCTTCATACCTAAGCACATGGGTTGGCTCGACTCCTCGTCTCAAGGCTCAGAGCTCGTTTGGCTTGCTCAGATTTCAATTTTATTTAAATTTTGATGCCAGCCATTATTTCTCAACCAGCTCAAGGGTTATAGTCTCTGCGTTTGACCTTACTATTACAACTTGTGAACTGGCCTCCTATTGTGAAATTACATCATGTAGGCGGTCCCCTTTGTCCATTATCCTGGGCATTTCAATGACCAAGATTTCTAAGAGGAAAAGTCAGGAGGGGTGCTGGGGAGAGAAAAATAGTTTTAAGGACACCATGGTGATTTCTGTGGTTCTTATCGCCATGGAAAAGCAGCACTGGGAGCAGTGGGCAGGAGGTGCTTCTTCCTGGCACCTCATCAGAGAAAAAGTACTTTATGCAAATGGAGATATTCTGTTCCGAGAAATAATAGATCTATGGTGGTTTCATTCTTGTGTTTAACTGGGCAAGGTTTACCTTTAAAAGATGGGTTGGCTTTTACCA
Organism: Muscardinus avellanarius; assembly: GCF_963383645.1. Classification (NCBI taxonomy): domain Eukaryota; kingdom Metazoa; phylum Chordata; class Mammalia; order Rodentia; family Gliridae; genus Muscardinus; species Muscardinus avellanarius. Next base: position 2,681,453 of record NC_137803.1, read on the forward strand.
GTACTACTTGTTGAATAAGGAAGGGATACCGAGAAGATATTAATTGTACGACATTAAGCTAATAGCAAGCCACCCACATACCATACTCTAGAGAGGTCATCGATAAAATTCGCTAAGGAAAAATTGAGTGGGTTGAATTACTTAAGTAGGTGTTGAAAATGATAAAATAAAGCCAGTGCAGGCGGATAAAAATAAAAGTGGCACCAACGAAATGCTGATAGCACGAACTTTGACTCTCAGCTTTGCTTTCTACTGGAACTGAAAGCTTTTTTAGTCAGGAGCACTCTCCCTGTTAATCATATGTGAAGATGTTTTCACTGGCTTTTCCCACTTTGATTCTGAAAGAGTTACCAGCAACCAAGAAATACTAGAGGTAACGTGGAGAGAAAATGAAACAAATGTCATGTTTTGGCATTTTCGTCTCACTCACCCCTGGTTCCTTTTTGTGTGACACAGTGTAAGCATGAGGCTTTCAGGCATGGCTCCTCCTTGATGCTCAGGCAGTGGACCTCCAGCCCTGGGATCTGTCAATGTGCTGGTGTCCTCGGTTTGTGGACTATGTACACCACGAGAGGCTAGCTGCTCAGAGTGCATTGTGCGTTATGTTTAACCATCTCTCTGGGAAGACCTTGGGAGTTTAGTGTCATGTCGCAAATGCCTGTTGAGTGCTTATTGTGTGAAGATCTGTGATGGAGTTGCAAAACATAAGACACCACCTTTGCTTTTGCTGTTGGCTTCAAGTTCTGCAGGGAAAACAAAGGTTAGGATAAGAGGGTACTACCAAGCCTCCGGTGCTGTGAACACTCACATGACTGTGGGTGCATTACATTGAGATTTTGAATGGTTTCCGCTGAGAAAACAATCCCAACTCACTGCATTCCTCTTAACAGCTCAGTATCAATACGTATTCATTCTTAGCTATATTGAATAATGGCCTCAGAACGTATTCCAAGTATCTTCTAGTGGAATCCCCAGGAATCGAGGAGCTAGAGATTCCACTTGGACTGTTTAAACCCATACAGCAAATTTCTAAATGAAATTCCACACACATATGTTACGCTAGGTGTTACAAACTCTACTGACTCCAAATATCACGAGACTATCTGAATTTGAACCAATAACGACAGTGCTTTTTTCCAGGAGGAAAAAAAATCTTCAATAAAATTAAGACATAATTTGTAACAACTAGAATTAATAAAACTATTCCAGAATCTATGTTCTCTTTCTAAACAGAATAGGAAGCCATATGACGGAGGTCTCCAAATTAAAAAAAAAATCATATTTGTGTTTTTGAGTGAGTGGCTCTCAATAAAATGAAAGGGAATGCCTGGAATTTAATTGTTAACAATGATGCCTGATTCAGGAAAACTTAGATGTGGTCAATTGGATGGTAGACATTCTCTAATCAGCGTCTCAAATGTCATACCACTCCCCAAGATTCAGCAAAGACATCATTCCAAATGATAATGACTCAGAAAGATATTCCTTAGCCCTTAGGCAAAAAATTAATTTCTTCAATGTCAACAATAATTATGCTTGTTTTCAAAAGGTAACATATGTCTATTTTTATTTTTGAGAAATAAGAAAATATAAATTAAAAAAAAGAAGGAAGTTAAAATGTTGCTATAGTAGCAGACACAAATGTAGTGCTATTTTTTGTCAGCATTCCTTCCAAATGGTCATCTTTTTCTGCTCACTTGACCCTTAGAAGGACACATCGTGTTAGCACGACTATTACCTGCTGCTTCGCAGGTGAAGAAATTGAGAGAAAATTGGGTAAATAACTTAAATAACTCACTGCAGGCACATGACTGTGCTTGCTTAGCAAAGCTGGGACTCCAGGTCAGGCTGTTCTTACTTTTAACTTACTCTGCTCTGTTCCACAAGGTAAATCATCTACATTTTTCTACATATATGTTAAAGAAAGAAAATAATGCTATGTGTACTATTTTATTTTATTTTTATTTATTTATTTAATTTTTGATGGGCCTGGGGGTGGAACCCAGAGGCTTTCTACCTCCAGGCTATGCCCCCAGACCTATTTTATACTTTATTTGGAAACAGGGTGTCACTGAGTTGCTGAGAGCCTCACTAAGTAGCTGAGGCTGTCTTTGAACCTGTGCAATCCTCCTGTCTCAGCCTCCCAAGCGCTGGGATTACAAGCGTGCGCCACCATGCCCAACTTATGTATACTATTTTATTACTTACATTTTCAACATAAAATATATAGTGCACACATTTATTTGCTAACAGTGGTAAATATCATTTATGATGGTTGCATCAAATTTAATTTCTAATTGTGCAAGACTTCTTTGTGTATGTGTAGCCCCCCTGGGCATGAACAGGATCGTAAGCAATGAAGTGCTATACTTCTTGCCACCTAAAGCTCAATGTCCTTCTACAACTATGTCCAGAGAAATTCCCCTGGGATGGAATTTTGGGTGAAAATTTACTTACCCTATATTTTGGTAAATTGTGCCATTTGTCAGGCCTCTTGTGGGCACCAGGCACAACCTAATGACACAGTCAATCACCATTTCTTATGCTTCATCCTACAACCTAACTGTCCCATAGGAAATATCTTCTCCCTCACATTCTTTCTGGGTCCCCTTCCAGCCGGGATGCCTGCTCTCACTTACAGATTTTTGCACTGATAAATGCTGTGTCTCGACTGGAGAGAGCCCCACTGTTCTGTCCCAAGTCTCTCCTTCCTATGTCCTCGGTGTGAGTACATGCATCCCTTCTTACTTGCCTGCTCCTATCCTCACACAGGTGTCCAGATCCACAGACCCACCCCTCATCATCAGGTGCATGTCTCTCCTGCCTACTGAACTGCCCTGGTAGCATCCTGATTTCTAGACACCTAGATGAAACCATAATCAGTAGCTTTGCTCCAAACCTGCCTCTGTCTCTCCATACTTTGCAGCCTTAGTCAACACTTTTATTGCTGTAATCAAAAACAACTGACCACACAACTTACAGGTAGGAAAAATTATTTGCTCATGTTTTCTCTCCACTCATTCTCTCTCTCTCTCTCTCTCTCTCTCTCTCTCTCTCTCTCTCTCTCTCTCTATCTCTCTCTCTCTCTCTCTCTCTCATCATACCAGGGATGGAACCCAAGGGTATTCTACCTTTGAGCTACATATTCTGAGCTCAGAACATGACAGTGGGAAGCACTGGAGGGTGAGTCCCTGAAGTTGTGGCCTTAGGGATGGTGCATGTGGTGCATGTGTCCTTGAACTCCTGTCACTTACTCTTTCTTGCTTTTGCCCTCTGTGATGGGGGAGCAGAGCCCTTGCCTTCTCTACTTCCTGCCATCTTGCCCTGGGCTCTACCAGTGTAACCTGGCCTAACATGGACTGAACCCCTGAAAACTCTAGAACTGTAAGCAAATAAATCTTTATCCCTCTAAGTTGTGGTGGTAAGTTGTTTTGGACCATAGCAGAGAGAATGCTGAATCAAACTGCAGACTGTCCCCTGCTCTTCCTGCCCCCCATGCTGCTGCACTTCCCTCTCTTATAGAGAGGGCTGTGGGCCATGGGGTGAGCACTGTGACAGCAGGACTGTGCTTCATTTCTGCCTTTGTCTTCACAACCTGTGCCATGCATGTTGTTCAATAAACATTTTGATTCTTACTGTATCAAGTAGCTGTAGGTGAACTTTGGTTCAGTGAATATTTAACAGGGAAGCCTATTTCTGTCTTGCTGTATGTATAGTAAGCTGAATGGAAGAGCGCATTCTTCATGTGTTATTGTGTAATGTGAAGGTCAGGTGTCACTGTTCAGGTACAGCACTCTGGCAAACTACTGGTACTTCATCATGGAAAGTCTTCGCAACTTGACACAATTTTGGGATTTTTCCATTACACAAGCGTGAGCACATTCAAGCCTAAACCAGAATTGTATTGAGCTTATGATGAATGGGAATTTACACTGTAGAGTTACATCTTCAAAGGACCGAGAATTATCTTCTGTCATTGACCCAGACTTCCAGGGGCCACATTGTTCACATTATATAGGTACTTTGCAGAAGTTGGCTCTAAAGGTCTCCTATTTTCTCTCCCCATTTGACTGATTCTACACCGTATCCTTTTTAGCATCCACCACTCCTCTCTTCAGTCCAAGTGATGACTGAGACTGCCTTGTTCTGGCATTACACCCTGATCCTCCACCTCTGCCCGCAGCTTCTGCAACTAACACCCAACACAACAGGGGAAGTTGGGTTGGAAACATTTAGCAATTAAAGATATTTTTGAGGAGGCAGATTACCTTCCACAATCAGCTTGGATTATTTTTTTTAATAATGGCTCCGAATGCAACCTTGACCCTTGAATTTGCCAAGATCTTCAGTAAGAAATATAAAAGCTGGGCACCATGGCACATGGCTATTATCCCAGTACTTGGAGGCTGAAACAGAAAAACCACAAGGTCAAGGCCAGCCTAAGCAATTTAGTAAGACCCTGTTACAAAATAAAATAAAATATAAAGCTGGGGGTGTGTTTCAGAAATAGAACCTCACTGAGTTCAATCGCTGGCACCACAGAAACAAACAAACAAACTACAGAAAAAATATCTGAGGACATTCTTTGCCAGATGATGGAGCAAGAAACCATGTAACCGAGGTGAGAAAGGTCATGTGCTTGGGTCATCTTGAGAGCAGGAACACAGTCTGGTGTGTCCTGGGTCCCAAGTAACTTAGCATGGTTTCTGGCTCTTAGTGGAATTTATAGCATCTTCTGCAAGAGCATGTGGCCCCTGTAGAAGCAGACCTTCCCTGCCAGATGGGTGCAATTATCATGGTCTTCCCCTAAGTATGAGGGTACAGCAGCTGCTTCTGGGGTTACTGTGGGGTGGTGGCCTTCACACTTAGGTGAGTGTCAGAATCACATAGAGCTTGTTAAAACCAACACTGTCAGCCCAGTCCCCGAGCTTCTGATTCAGTACATCTGGGTTCAGCCCCATGAACGTACATTTCTAACAGGTTCTGGGCTATGCTAATTCAGCATCATCAGGGGTCCATGGGGCACAGTGCTCTGTCTTGGGAAAGAACGAGCCGACCCGTCTTGGAGGAGGCTCACGCTGCTCGCTGGGCTCAGGTGCTGTGGCTCTTCCACTGTAACCCAGCCCCAGGGCCCGAGTCCCTGCCAGCTGTCCTGCACCTCTACATGGCTCCTCTTAGGCAGGGCTCTCATCTTGTCCTCAGCTGAACACCTTCAGCAAGGCCAAGAACTCCAAGAGGGCTTAAAGGCTCTCCTCTAGCTGGGAGCTGGGTGGCTTCGAGCTCAGATGCTGGTTTAGAACTCTCTTGCACCAAGGGAATGTCACTGGCTATGTCTTCCTAGGAAAAATGAAGCTGAGAGGAGGAGAGAGATAGATGTTCTGCGTTCAGAGGGTCCCTGCGGCGGGGCTTTTGCTGATCTTAGCCGACTCTTCAGCCTGGCCCTCCTTGGCACATCTGTTTCTTCCAGTGTGAGGGAAACTGCACAAAGCCAAAGCCTACCCGTGTGGGGTTTTAGTGCCACAGCCTTGCCCAGTCTCAGGAACATTCCCCGGGATCACAGGTGGACTCATCCTCCACCTGTTTCCCTTGCTGCTTGACTTCTGAGAGTGCTGAGGATGCTGGCCTTCCACGAGGCCACTCTGCCCAGGCCTTCCTAGCACTGGACAAGTGCATATGCCACTGGCTCTCACTGAATCACGGAAGCACTAAGTTTTAAAGGTGGGGGGGAGCTGGTCATGTAGAATCTGAAGCCCAGGCACCTCCAACAAACCAGGTCACAGGGAACAAAACAAAGTCGCTACCTGCCAGGTAGCGACACCTGCATCCCTGCAGCTGCACCTGCATCCCTGCCACCGGTGCTTTGACCCTGACTCCATCCCAACCCTCTGACCCTGCCTCCTGGGTCACTGAGTGCAGACTCTGGTCAGATCTCTCCAGTGAATGCTGTGTCTCTCCTCTGGCTGGTCTGCTATCCGCTTTCCCTGTGCTGAGGAAGGCTCTCCTTCACCTGCCCTTCTCTGCAGCTCCTGAGTTTCTTACAGGGCCCTGGAGGTCCCCAGCCTCCGCCATCTGCTCTGTCTCCAAACTGGTCAGTGTTCAGGCTCCCCACTGTCCTGTTTGATCCGATGGCCCCACAGCCCCAACTGTTTTAGTGCCACAGGAAACACCTCATGAAATACTTGTAAATCTCATTTTGACTTACAACCAGGCTACCCAGGACATCGCCCTACCCCAGGAGACTCCACTGGGGGAAGTGAAGTCCTTCCTTGTCTTTCCTGCTAGGCCACAGTTGCAAGGAAAGGGAGGAAGGGCCTTCAGCCAGAGACCTGCCCCAGTGTAACTGGAGGAGCAGAGCGGAGGCTCATGGGGATTGTTTGTTCACTGTTTTCTATTTTTTCCTCTTTTGTGCTAGGTTATAGCACACAAGCAGGTATTTAAAAAACACTTGATGGATTGCAAAATAAACTATCATAACTGACAAAGCTGAAAGAATATCATTTTCAGACGCATAGCAGCCAAATTTGAACATCGAAGAATGCTATCATTAAGTCAAAGAAAGGGGAAAAAAGAATTTCAAATGTTAGCTCAATCAAATACAGTGGTGTAAGTCTCTCTACCTACCGGGAGCTCAGAATGTTGTTGGGGAGATAAAATATACTCCCAATTAGAGGATAAGATGATAATGCACGGTCTATGGACATGCTGGTGAAAACTGTGACGGGATTCTCGGGGTGGGTCCTACCTGGCCCACCGACATGGGCAGCTGACATGGACGTCTGCTGAGCGTGCTTGGCCAGGCCTGGTGCCGAGCCCAGGATCTCCTCGCTTAGTTCTGAGGCCAGTTTCCCACTCTGGAGAATACAGCTGGAGTGACATAAATTTGGCTTCCAAATTTATGGTAAATGGAGATCCCAAACCAAACAGGGAGAGGAGGCCCCAAGCCGTAGTAAGCAGAGACTCGTGTGGGGCCCAGCCGAGGACAGGTCATGGCTGCGTGGTCAACACACCAGGTAGCACGCTGCACCTAGAAGCTACTCTTGTTAATTCAATTTAGACCTTTGCAGGATGAATCATATTTCCTTTCCCGTCTGAAGGTTTTCACCTTCTGCTAATTCCCAATGTCCAGTGTTCGCCTCCGACTTGTCCAGATTGTATCACCTGGGCTTATGAAAACCAAGTAGACACTCAGCTCCACAGTCCACTTTCACCTCTCCAGACAGTCAGAATCCTGCACTGGCTCCCATGCCATACATGGTCCACCAAGGTATTAAATTGTGTCTGACATTGGATATGTCATCTTTTAGCTGCTGCAAATGTCTCAGCTTTAAAGAACTCATGGACACAGATACCAAATGCCCCATGAAACAAAGAACCCCTTATTCCTGTAGAGGGAGCTCTGGCTGGGGTCCAGACCAGCCAGGCAAGGTGGTAGGGTGGGGATAACCAAGGCATTCCCACTCCTTGGAGCAGTGGGCTACTGCAGGTCCACACATGCCTTTATGGAACATAAAAAGACAAGGTCTGGCCCCAAAGAGTTTATGACCTAAGTCAAGACATAAAGGGCATGGCAGCTGGCAATAAAAACTCCATTTGTGCAGGTAGGATAGGCTCTGGAAGCAGCGCTGCTGGGGAAATTTTAGGAGAGATTTACAGGACAAGGGAATATGTTGAGCACATAAAAAAACCGGGAAGTAGCTCAGAGAAGTGTAGGGAGTAGTGTAGAAGAGGTATAAGTCAGGGCGGTAATGAGCTGAAGTGATAGACCCCAGGATTAAAAAGAAAACGCTGGATGTAACTTGACACGGTCACTGAATACATTATCCACCAGCACATGTGTCACAAAGCATCCCGAGATTAAAATGTGATTTCTCCAAAATGACTTGGCCAAAATGTCTGCCTCAGGGACCACGGCCCATAGCAAGTTTCATCTGTCCTGCTGGCATGCTGGATGGTACTGGGAAAAATGTGTAGTTGGTGACCCTGCGCTCTTCCTCATTATCAGGACCACTGATGCTTGAATTTGGTGATTTGGTGTTCTTTCTCTGTGAGTGGTAATAGTGATGAAACCCAGGAGTATTCTACCTCTGAATTACACCCTGAGCCCTATTTTTTATTCTTTATTTTGAAACCAGGTCTCATTAAATTATGGAGGGCCTCACTAAGTAGCAGTGTGACCGCGAACCTGTGATCCTCCTGTCTCAGCCTCCCAAGTACTGGATGGGGATCTGGTGTTCTACTTGATGAATTGAACCCCTTTGGTCCCTGGAAGGCTTTCTGTGACGATCCTACATGCATTAAAGCAATCTACACATTGCTCAATAAATACCACAAAACTTTCATGCTGCGCACACCATTTTTGAGCCCCTGGACTCCCAGCTCGGAGGAGAGCGGAACATTCAGTAAAGAAGAGCTGAAATCACAGAAGCACCCTAGATAATGTTTGTCTCTACAGGAAAGTATGCAAGATGCCCAGGGCAGCAGAGTCCTGGGGCTCTGGGGGCTGCTGGACTCCCCTGGGTGCATGCTCCGCTTACAGCAGAGAGAAGACTGCTCTGTATGGTACACCTGGATGTAGGTTGGTGCTCCTCCACTCTCACCAAAAACACTGGCCATGTGAGTCAGGAGGATGGAATAAGCACAGACAAAATCCCAGTTTCTTCTAGTAATAAGAGGAGAATAAATTCATAATAGAAGATAATAGACATTAGAGGGAAAATATCCACTGAATCCTATCACCCAGAAACAAGGGCAGTTTATCTTCGAGCACATAAAAATTAAAAGTAACCTACCTTTGTGCATGTGTATATACCTTTCTGAGCCAATTTTCCAGAAATAACTAAAACTTCTCTGGCCATCTGATTAATAACTGCATGGTGTTCTTGTGATGCCTTAAAAGAAAGGAAAATCAACAACATGCCATTTGCAGTTGGGAAGCAAAGCAAGCACCTCCTGCAGTCTTCAAATACTGTTTATTCTCTGTGCGCTTGTGATGAGCAGGTGCACTGGGGTGTCTGGAGAAGTCCCCAGTCCTCTGCTGGAGGTGACCCCGTGACCCTAGGATTTGTGCCTTCAGGTCTCACTGCTGTGGGGAGACTCACCAGGCAGGCTTGACTTGTCTCCATCTGAGGGATGTACTGGAAGCAAAAAAAAATGGTCCAGCCATATCCCTTCTCCTGTTGGTCCTTCACTCCTGACTTTGGAGTGAGAGGGTGGAGGAAAGAGAAGATTCTTCCAGAGCTGCAAGGTAGCAGGAGAAAACAAATCCAAACAGTACTTAAAAAAAAAAAAAAAAACTTTCCATGTGCAAAAGAAATGACAAAATTCCTCTACTTTTCTTAACAGTTTATTAGCGCCTGATCCTTTTTGGGGTGATATATTTTTACTTCTACTGAATTCCATGACTATGGAAATTTTGTTTTCTTTTGAATTAAAAGGATTTGTTTCTCTCCTGTACAATTTCATTCTATCTTTGGATATCTTTAGTCTTGGCTGAGCTTTATGTTTGTTAAAATCCCTATAGACATGTCAGGGCTCCGTTTTTTTTTTTTTTTTTTTTTAATTTCAAGATTTGGAGAACTCAGGACTTCTTGTTGACACCTAGTACTTTAGTTAACATTTGTTTCTCTGTCTAAAGAATGGTGCTAAATGACCAGGACACCGTTGTTTCCCATCTCTGAGATGATACCCCAATTAAATGTTTCTTGGCCATATTTAAACTTGCTGAAGTTTCTTTTCCTGGAATGCACTTTCTATTTCTTTACTCATATCTTTCTGTTAAATTTTGAATTTAATTTTCTCCTAATCATTTCTGATCCAATTTACATGTTGGCAACTAGCTTTTTGTTGAAAAACAAATAATCAAAAGGCCAAATCCAAAAAGTTCCCTGTCTTTTATCATAAAAGACTGTTTCCAAAACTGCTTCAAGAATTGTTTTTGGCAAGCTGTGATTTACAATTTTGTGTTTGTTTCCATCAGTTGATTTTATTTTTACTTTAGCTCAGGAGCCAGCAAGCTTTTTATATAAAGGGCATGATGGTAAACATTTAGGCTGTGGGTCGCATGCTTACTGTTATAACTATTCACTTTTGTTACTGTAACAGGAAGCAGCCAGAGGCCGTATATAAATGAATGAGGAGTCTGCTGCATTCCAATAAAACTTTATTTACAAAATGTACCCTGGACAGGATTGAGCCTGCAGACCTCATTTTCTGACCATGGTTTAAACCAGGGGATCGTCATTGAATGAACTTAGAGAAAGCATTTGACTGTTCTCTGTTCTTAATGAGATTTAGAGAATTATGAAACACTAGAAACAATCAAGTCTCATCATTTTATAAGTAACCTACCCGAGCATGTGGGCAGCTGGAGGAATGGCCCACGGTAATACCACTTTTTAGCAGCTCTGGGGCTCAGGGGCAGCCCACTCTCTGTGCCCTGGGTAGACCAGGTGTCCCTTCTACTGAGATTTTTTTTCAGAGTAGTTAAGACCCACTGAATTCATCTGTCATCTCATCTCTCCTCCTTTTCTTTTTCCAATTTCGTTCTAGCCCAGTGACTTTATATTTTTCACATTTTAAAGAAAGCAACGACTCTCTTCCCTTTACAATATTAATAGTAATAATTCCATTATAACAATATCTATTGTGTTTACCTTGAGCTTCTGTGCTGTAGAAGGCATTGGGCTACTTAATCTGTGCAACTTGTCTGTCATAGTAATTCTACAAAATAGGCATAACTGTAAAATTAACCTTGTTTTTTTTTTTCCAAACAGGAATATTGGTGTTCAGATTTATTTCCTTTTCCTTTTCGTTTTTTTTCTTTCTCTCTTCTTTCATCATCAGAAAAATTTATTTCTGATAAAACTTTATTTCTGATGCACGCTTGTAATCCCAGCGCTTGGGAGGCTGAGACACGAGGATTGCGCAGGTTTGAAGCCAGCCTCAGCAACTTGGTGAGACCCTGTTTCCAAATAAAGTATAAAATAGGTCTGGGAGTATAGACCAGAGGTAGAAAAGCCCCTGGGTTATATTCTCAGTACCACGCACACAAAATCATTATTTATAACCTCAAATCACAAAGCTTTTTGCATGGGAACTCTCACATGCTTTCCCCATACCCTTAACTTTAAACCTCGTGGTCAGATAACCCACCTTTTCAGCCCTACGAGTGATGGCGCCAGATCTCATTTCTCAAATTAAGACAGCCACTCTGAGCGAAGATCCCCGGTTCTTTTTCTTTAGTTTTCACAACCATGGAATCCAGCCCATCCACAGATACCAAAGTGCCACCGTTGCTACAGATATTCATGGAAAATAGATACTAGGTGACAACAGGGTCCCTCAGCAGCTGCATGTGACCGGGTGTAATGGGGCGGCTGCAGGCAGGGTGGAGTGAGGCTCCCTCCTGGGACTACTCAGAGTGCCTTCCAACCGAGCGCGCATGATGGGGCACTGCAGGGACTGGCGGGCTCAGAGCAATCAGAGCCCGGTGGTTCTTGTGTGCTGGAGACGCCAGCAGACATGAATCTAAGAGATAGAATGTCAAACGTTACAAGCAGTGCAAATAGGAGCTCTAGCTGTGGGCCAAAGAAGAGTCTTTACCTGAGTTCATGTGGAAAAATTTCCCGGCAACACACACGCATGTGTGCATGGATTAAACCCTATAACGAAGGCACCATGAAACAGTGGCAGCACAGAGTGCCTTGCCTGCAGCCGTGCTGGTGGTGAGGGCATGGCTCCTCAACACAGGGCAAATGGGGAGCGCTGCTGAGTGCCCCCTGCACCCAGAGGGCCACCGTCTGGGGGAGGGGCGCTACGCACAGCCACGCTCCTTAGGGTACTGCAGACAGTTCAAGGACGGCCCCCTCCATGTCTTAGCTGTTTTCCTCTCAATGTGGTGCTTATGGCAGGTGCTTTAGCTGAAGTCAGGATTTCTCTGAAGTGCTACATTGTTTTGTTGGCTAGACCTTTTGCTCTATGAGAAAGAACCCGTGACCTTGGCTGAATTCACTCTGCGTTTGAAGGAAAACTAACTTACTTTCCTTCCTTCCTTCCTTCCTTCCTTCCTTCCTTCCTTCCTTCCTTCCTTCTCTCTTTGGTACTTGGAATTAACCCAAAGGCATTTTATTCCTCAACCCCCCAGCCCTTTTATTTTTTTATTTTGAAACAAGGTCTTGTTAAGTTGCTGATGGTCTCACCCAAGCAACTTCCAAGAAACTTTCCTCTCTTGGTAGAAGATCTCATGGCAGGTAAGGGTATCACGTGAGGGGTGGCTTGGCACCGGGGATACTGTCCAGGCTGCATCCTTCTGCTTTCGTTTCAGGACACAGTGGGGGGCTAATCACTGCACTGGGAAAGAACAAGAGCTGACGTATTAGACGTGTGGCCACCTGGCCCAGTCTCTACCCGGCCTCCTCCATCGACACGGCGCCTCCAGGCAGCTGGTTCTCACCAGCCCACGTCTGAGCCTCTCCACAAAGACCCCAGCCCTCACTTCAATCCTCAGATCAGTTATCGCTTCTGCCCATGTGCTGTTAAAACCCCTTTTATGTCTAGTGAAGCCTCTGCTTGAATAAACAGTTACATCACTAATTGCTAAATATGACATTATCAGATTGTTTTGACTTCCTGCCGGTAAGGGCAAGGAAAAAAAGTTAATTACAATTACTTTTTCCTCTAACTAATGGGAGGCGTGTTAACATCTGCTGGCTGCCTGCTAGAAGGCCGGCAATAATCTCCAGGTATTAGCAACCTAGAGGAGAATGACCCTGCTGGTGGATGGCATTGCTGGACCTGAATTCACCCAGCAGCTAACAAGATAGGTCTCTTTCACTAAAGACTAATTTACACATTAAAAAATCTTTATTATGGGCCCAGGGCACTTAAATTGCTGGACACAGTAGGGGACCTATACTTGGGCTGCTGATGTTAGGCAGGAAGAGGAGGCCTCAGGTGAAGATCAAGCCGTGCGTAATTCAGGCCCCAGATAATTCCCTTTCAAGAAAATTCCACCAGGTGGCACAAAACATCTCAAAGTGCCACTGAGCGTGCTCTCTGGACCACAGGGAAGTGGAGAAAGGAGATGAGCGATTTCAAAAGATGATAATAAACCTTCCCCTCTCTTTCCAAATACACACCTTCTCAATATCCAGAAGCATGTTTAAGGATTAAAGAGATGTATATATATACCAATATATGCATTCTACAGGTATGCTGGACCTTATTATTTGAATAATGTATAGGATTTGGAGGAAAAGACCCAGAGAGCCATTAAAGACGAGGGGAAAGAAGAGGAAGAGAGTTTGGCAAAGTTGCCAATACATTGCATCAAAACCCATCAATTTAGTACAGGAATCTTCAGGCAAAATGTTTCTGTGATGTTTGAAGGCAGGGGCATTCACATAAGCTGTAAGTGTTCTGACATGCTAGGAAATTGTAGCATAATAAAGATTTGTAAAGTTAAACTGAAGTCAGAACTGTTGATATTCCAAGAGGTTAGAGTGGGATGGAATAAAATAAGATAATTTTACTCCGTGCATTTCTATAGTCTGCCACCACGCTTTAAAAGATTAGTCGCTATATTAGACCCGCCCGATCTACCCATTGGGAGTGGATATTAGAATGGGTTGTCTAGTAAATACCTGCACACCAGTTGCCATGACCACGGCCCACCCCACGTGATTCTCAGCCCGGTGGGATAGGCAGAGTTGGCTTCTGGACCTCCAAAGTGGGTGTGCTTGGATCCACCTTTTAGTTCTTACGCCAGGGTCCCCAGCCCAGAGGCACTGACTGATCCTTCTAGGGAAGCACCGGGCATGTGCACTGTTTAGAAGTCCCCAGGTGACTTTAATGTATCTTCTCATTAGAGGGCTTTAAGAATTTAGCTTCTTTTTGTGATAAACACAGGTAGGTCCCCAGGAGCTCCATTCTAATAGGCCCTGGCCAAGAACCCAAGAAAATCAATATGCATAATTTGATACTGGAAGTGGCCTTTCTCAAACTCCTCTTCCTTCTTCTCTTCTCATCCTTCTCCCACTTCCTCTTCCTCCTCCTCCTCCTCTTTTCGTTCTCCTCCTCCTCTTTCTTCTTCTCCTTCTGTGGTGTGTGTGTGTGTGTGTGTGTGTGTGTGTGTGTGTGTGTGTGTGTAGTGTTGGGATTGAACCAAGGGCATTCTAATGCACCGCTACACCCTTGGCCCTATTTTATTTGGAAACAAGGTCTCATTAGATTGCTGAGATCCTAGCTAAGTAGTTGTTGAAGTTGGCTTAGAACCTGTGACCCTTCTTTCTTAGCCTCCTAAGTGCTGGGATTTAAAGGCGTGTACCAGCACCCCGGGTTCTAACGCATCACTTTGAAATGCACGCATATTCAGGGTCCTGAGCTCTGATCAACTTGGCCAGCCTTGGTTTCCTCATCATAGAAAGGGACACTCCGTGTCATATTTTCCTGGCTATTTTTACAGAAATAACAAGAAGTATGCAGTAGTCAATTCATCCATGGGGGACATAGCCCAAGACCCTTATGGATGCCCGAAACCACAGAGAGGACAGTATTCTGTTATATTATGCTTTAGTCTACATACACACTCCTAGTTTAACTTATAAATGAGGAACAGTAAAGAATTGACAGTAATAACCGTTAGTAGGACAACTATAAGACTAATCTGCAATAAAATTTATTTTAAAGACATGAATTACTTATTTCCAGAATTTCCCATTTAATATTTTCAGACCAAGGTGGTCCATTGGTGATTGAGACCGAGGCTAAGAGTGACTGCAGTGGTGGAGACGGCCTGACACACACGGTCTTCAGGGGATCATATTAGTTCCTTCCATCTTCTTCTGTCTCCTGGAATTGCCCAGGTACCTCACTCCCTGCTTGGTGGAGGCCAGGCACCATGTCTTGTCACCATCGCCGTCTCTCATTAATTAGTCTATTTGGTAAGCATGCCCTGGATGCCTCCACTGTGCAGGTCAAGGGGGCCCAGAGAGAAAGCACAGTTCAGAGACAGCCTCACATGGGCCGCGGGAGGGGAAGAGGGGTGAGTGTGAGCAGAGGGAGCCTGGTGTAGGTGCAGCACTCACGGTGATATCTATCGCTCTTCTGAGTTCCTGTTCAGACCCGACTGGAGCCACTCAGGAGCTCTTGCCACTCAAGAAAGGTCAGGAAACTAACCTCTGCTCTCCAGTGAGGTGTAAAATATAAATTTTACAAATAGGCTTATGCATGTGTATTATCCTGATATCATATAAATTACCCAGTGACTTTGGATCCAGGTGAACAACCCTCAAGTAAACAGAAGCTTCATGGAACTTGAACTTCATGGAAGCTTCTTGGACCAGTTGGATTCTTGGTGCTTTTAGGGTAGAAACATGGTGTCTTCATTCACACACACACACACACGCACACGCACACATGCACACACACGCACTTAAAAGTGTGCAATTAATTAGATTTACTTTCCTTTAATCTTGTCTCCAGGGTTCTGCCAATTCCCAGGACAATTCTTTCAGTATACTTTCTAAAGAATAATAAATGTCATATAAAGTACAATGTGCACCAAACCTAAAAGAACATACACCCTGGCGTGTGTGGCTCCCACAGAAGGATTGGCCTTAGACTCCCAGGAGCCAGGAAGTGTGCAGTCCTTTGGCTTGTGATGGGTGAGAAAGTAGTCGCCCTGATGTGGTCTTGCAGCCTGGAAAGCCTCTCAGTGCTTCTAGAGCGCTTCCAGTGACTAAACATCGGGGGAAAGAACATTAGTGATTCAAAGCTTTTGAAAACAGCAGTGTATTCATGCCTAACTTCTCTCAGGTGAGTTTGCTTACTCATTTTGTATATGTCAGTATCAATATCAGACGTTCTGTGTGTAGTGGATATTTATGATTCTTTGTGTTGGTCTAGCATCTGAACCCTATTTCATAAGTTATGATTCTATCTGTCTGTCTATCTACCTATGTATCGATGTATCTAATCTCCTCTTTAGAACCAGAAACTTCTAGATGTTGGCTGTTCCAGCTGCCCCCACCTGTGCTCAGGGATTCAGCTCTTTTCTGCCAATGAGAACACGTTCACCAGCCCTCGAGAGATACGAGGAAGGGCACTGGAGGGGAGTGTCAGGCTAAGACACCCACACGAAGCCCCCCAGGCAGGTGGCTCTGCCAACCATGGTGTCAGGACCCAGCCTCAGAGACCAGTCCTCATAATCCAGCCAAGCGGCTTGTTCAGGAAGGCTCTGCTGAACACGGTGCCTCAAGCCTCCTTCCGGCTTAGCTTCTAAAAATGCCCTCCTGCTTGTGCCCACTCAGTGCTTGTGCCCACTCAGTGCTTGTGCCCACTCAGTGCTTGTAGGGTGAGTCTTGTCACTGGGGGAACCCAGGGCTCAGGTCTGTTTTGGACCTGGAGGACTTTGAACTCTTGGGCTTTGTAGAAGAGACAAGTTTACTGTTGGTATGATGGCGAATATCATCATTCTAATCATTTTTGGGGTGAGTATTACCCATGCCTAGACAGGAGTGCACTTGCAGTGGGTCCCCGTGAAGTATGGAATTCTCCAATTCAGGGAATATGTAGGTTTGGCTCATTACCCAGAAAAGATACACTCCACTGAGCCGTACCTTGCCAGGGTCAGTGGCCGAGGGAAAGGTGGAGGGAGCCCTTCCTTTTGTCTGAACGTGTTTGTTGCAGAATAAAATCCGAGTCTGTGTTAGCAGCAAGGAGCTCTCCTCAGCAGAGTCTATACAGATGGCGCTCCCGGTAGGATTACATATCCCAGGGAACTCGTGAACCATATGGAGGAGAAAGTTTCCCGGCTGAGGGTTCCGCTCCATTATTCCCCGTTGGAGTGGTGTGTTGTGCTCAAGCTTGGAGCATCAGATGTGAAGCAACGGGTACCAAAATGTTCCATTTGCCAGAGCTGGGAACGACTTATTCTTAGCCTATGATAACAAAGAACATGTGGTTGTAGCATATTCTGAGCCATGCCATTAGGATCCTTGATGCCACCTCCAAGGGCATGGCACATAACTGCAAACAGAGCCCCTGCCCTACAACCACAGTCTAGAAATAGGGGTCTTCCTGTTATTGCCCGTTCCCCTTGCTTCGGAACGCTGCTCCCCTCAGAGGCTGACTTTACGGCAGGACATTAAACCTTGGGATGTGAAAGGCAATGCTCTTGTCTTGCTGGCGCTGGGTTCTGGCAGGCACTGCTACCCTGCATAACCTTTCGGAGCATCGTGAGGCCTCTGCGTGCCTTTGTATGGGTCTAGAAATGAGCAGTGGATGGAACCAAAGACAGAAAGAAGAGGGTTGAGAGGGACAGGAATCCCGCTGTACACACAGGGCCCCCTGAGCTGGACCACCTTTGACACCAATGTACCCCGCCCAGGAGATGCAGACCCAGCACCCATCACAACGGACAGCCATATCCCAAGCAACTCTTGCATGTCCTCGCAAGGAGACATGGGCTCCATCTGGGAGGGCGCTCCTTGGAGTGATGTGTTCTGTTTGTACAAAAACATGGGTGAGAACCAAGAGTGCAGAAGGATGGATGTGGGGCAGCAGCCACACCCCACCTGGCACCTCCAATCAACAAAAGCTGGTATGCTTGCCTGTGATGTGCTAACAGGACTTCTAGAGCCTTCTGTGATGAAGAAGGGACTCTGCTGGCAGAGTGCCTGGCACTTATTCATTTCTACTGGATGCCAGTTCTGGGGGAGAGAACTTGAAGCCGCATAGGTCAGAAGAAAGGGTAGTCTGCATTCACAGCTAACCCAGAAAGGAACATCACATGGTTCCTCCGCTCCCTGGCTGGAAGGCTAGGTCTGGTTCTCCCTTCTCCTTTCTCTGTATGTGTGGAATTCTGTGCGGGGGGTGGGGCATCTCACTATTGCTGTAAAGCACAGGTACATTTAAGAAACAATCTACTGAGCTCAAAGCCCCTGGCTCTAAAAAGGAGATAGGGTGGATCCCAGAGAATAGACTGTGCAGGCTGATTTGTAGCATCTAGGTAAGAAGCGTGTTTTACAGATTGTCAACACAAACCAAGAAAAATTAAAGGGTATTTGGCTTCAAATGAAGAAGTAATGAAGTATCTTAAAGCAACCTCTTTACTTTAGGAAACCTCAGGGCAGGAAACATACCTGGTTGTCCCAGGAAATGAGCCTCTGCGGAAGACTATGGCTTGTTTCTTCTTCTCCTTCTTCCTTCTTCCTCCTCCTCCTCCTCCTCCTCCTTTTTCTACTTCTTCTTCTTCTTCTTCTTCTTCTTCTTCTTCTTCTTCTTCTTCTTCTTCTTCTTCTTCTTCTTCTTCTTCTTCTTTTCTCCTCCTCCTCCTCCTCCTCCTCCTCCTCCTCCTCCTCCTCCTCCTCCTTCCTCCTTTACTATGTAATGGTGCCTTGGTCTCACCTGTGCCTTGGGCAAGTGAGAGGGTTTTTTGACCTGTGGCTTCTCACTGCTAGGATGGAATATTCCAGCTGAGACCCCAGAGCAGAAGCAGAGGAGAAGAGTTTGGAAAAGAGAACATGGAACCAAGACCGCATCCTTCACTCTGGGGATGTGGATGCCATTCTGCTCAGCAAAGATGTTTTGCACTTGGTTGCCCTGAGCTTGTTTTGCACGTGGGATTCCTAAAGACACGGGCAGCCACGGACTGGAGGGCTTCTTTCCACAAAACCAAGCAGCCAGATTGCACAGCTAGACAAAAGAAACACTTGTTGGAGGGATAGGAATATCTCAAACACTTTCTGACTGTAGGAGACAAAATGAACAATAATAGCAGGAGGTCTTCACGCAGACTGAACTCAATCCAGAAATGTAGCTTTAAATATCGGTTACAAATACTCTTGCTGAGTCTAGACCAGACATAGAAGATACATTCTTATCCAGTTATATAGCAATTACCCCCACCGCTTTGGGCCAAAAGATTGGATATTTGAGACTGAAATGATCACCCTGTAAATGATCATAATGTGGGTAATTAAAAATAGATTATTGGATTAAGATTTGAATTACTTTCGAAGACCTTACTTTTCCTTGGCGTAAGTGGCTTTTGTGTTTTGTTTTTTTCCCCCTTATTTTCCCCTCTCTCTGAGTGATCATAATTGAATGCATCTTGAGACTACAAATTGTGATTTTGCTGTCAGCAACAGCACTTTAATCTCAGATGTTTATTAGAGAATTTCTTTGCCCTAACTGTGAATTTAACTAACAAGGGGGGACTTGGATCGAGTGAAAGGACTCCTAACAAAATCAAGGGCATGCCTTTCTCCACATGGCACGACTGCTCTGTGTTGGGGTCTCCTGCAAGGAGCTTTTAAGCTGTGAATTTCTTATCTTTATATGCAGGAATTTAATAATAATCAGGATAAACAGAAATATGTTAAGCTCACATTTGCTATTCCCTAGAAAAGAGAGCTGGCCTAGGAACAGTCATTTAGATACGTATATGTAATTGGGCCAAAGGAAATGTGAAATTGAGTCATTTTTCAGTGGATTTGATTAATGTAAATAATATGTCTGTATACTTCCACTCCCATACCTTACTTATTCCTTAAAATATTGGCACACTTTCCTTAAATAGACTTCCCTCCAAGCTTTCAAAATCCCAGAAGACCCTCAGGGAGCAGAGGCAGGTGGAGACAGAGAATCAGAGGCGAGGTCCCTGCCTCACCCCCCACTGGCTTCCCCAAACTCAAGTCCCCGGAGCCTAAATTTCCTTATTCTGAAAAATTCCCAGTCTAGACCAGTGAGTTTTTCAATTCCTCGAAGGTAATTTTTCACATACCGTTTCTATTCACGGTTGCTACAAACAGGGACTGTTCTTACAGAAAGCGTTTCTCTTCTTTTGCTCCCAAAGGGAAGACGGTGTATCCTTGGTCCATGCCAACAGGAAAATAAACTTCTCAGAAAGTTAAACATACACTTACCATATGACTCAGCAATCCCCCTTCCCCGGGTATTTAACCCAAGAGAAATAAAACTGTGTGCTCTCACAAAATAACTATACTCAGATGATTCTAGCTCCTTTATTCATAATTGTACCAAACTGGAGACAAACAAAAGGTCTTTCATATGGCACACGGGTGGGCAGACTATGGTAGAACCCTACGAAGGAATATTACGCAGCAATAAAAAGGAAGAAACTATGAGACAAACAAGAATATGACGGAATCAAGTCAATTCTGTGCTAAATGAAAGAAATACAGCTCAGAAGCTCAGTCACACCTACTACATGATTGTGTGTATGGAACATTCTGGAAAAGGCCACATTGTACAGACAGAAAACCAGCTGGCAATTACCAGGACTGGGGATGGCAGAGCTAGCTCCATCCAGGTGGGATGCAGAAGGCTTATCACACATAAAGTGAATTTTAGTTCCTCAATTATGCACTGGTTAAAAGGGAATAGTTTGTAGCCAGGCGTGGTGTCGTACGCTTGTAATCCCTGCGCTTGGGAGGCTGAGACAGGAGGATCGCACGGGTTCGAAGCCAGCCTCAGCTACTTAGTGAGGCTCTCAGCAACCTAGTGAGACCCTGTTTCCAAATAAAATATAAAATAGGTCTGGGAGTATAGCCTGGAGGTAGAAGGCCTCTGGGTTCCACCCCCAGTACCAGCAAACTCAAAAAAAAATTTAAAAAAGAGAATAGTTTGTTACTAAACTACACTTTTCCTTACAGAATTCAAATCCTAAAGTAAAATTTAAAGATTGTTTTTGAACCATTACACACAAGCATGTTGGCAGCTGATTTCCCATCTTTTCCTTTTCTCGGTGCCCAGGCCGAGCCCGGCAGTCAGAGTCCACAGGTGGTGGACAGGAATGTGGAGTGATATTGGTCTGCCCTGTGTGAAGAGCTTTCCTCAACTAGATCTGCCTGCGAGGTTCCTGAAGACGCCTTTCTGCTCTGGAGGAAGCAGTTCTCATTTGCATTGACTTCCAAAGACTTCCTCCAGGCCAGTCCCTGGAGGCAGCCACCTGTAGCCATCGCCTGCGGGCACAGGCTGGGGCAGCTCCCTCTCTGTTCCTTTGTGCTTCAAGACATAAGGACCTGCAGACCCTGACTTTCAAGGCCTCTGGCTTTCAAGCCAGACAACACGCAGCTGGTGTGTGTGTGTGGGGGGGCTTCTGATGCTGCCAGCCAGGGGTGCAAGCTGCCTATGTGAAAAAGGGATGTTGTTTTTTTTAATATAAACAAGAAATTTTTATTGAATGCTCTAAATTCTACCCCGGGCTATGAACTTTATTGAAAACATAGGTAAGTTATTGTGCTTCTGTAAGTCAGCTCTAGGGTTTACCTAGTTACCATAATATAACATCTTAAAAATCTACCAAATTGATGGAAAAGCATTTCACGGCTGGTAACCGCATGGTATGTGTGAGGTCCTTCTCAGTTATCAAATGCACATTAAAACTACGCACACGCATATCCAGTGTTTATTACAGATTTGAAATCAATCTGAGGCCAAGAGTGGTGGCACATGCTTGTAATCCCAGCATTTGGGAGGTTCGTAGACAGCCTCAGCTGCTTAGTGAGGTCCTTTGCGACCCAGTGAGACCCTGTTTCAAAATAAACAATAAAAAATTGGGCTGGGAGTGTCACTCAGAGGTAGAATGACCCTGGGTTCCATCCTCAGTACCACACACACACACACACACACACACTATCAATCTGAGGACTATGTACTGAGTGTGTGACACCGTACTTTCTAGTAGTAAAGTTAAGTGTGTACCTAGTTCTTTGTCCTTTATGGAAATACTTTTAACCTGCTGGCTCATTTGAGATTTGACCTCAGACTCATTGACTCAAAGGCTGGAACACTTAAAGATCAGAAAAACTGTAAGCAAAGCCCACTGATTATCTAGGTGGACTGGATTTTGTCTGGAAAACTTTAGTAAGAAGGAATTTGTAATCCAGGAGCAAATCAGCTCATCTTTCCACCTGCTGGTCTGAAATAAATTTTGTCCTACTTTAGCATTGAAAACACTGGATTCAAAACGAGTTCGTTAACTTGGTGCAGTGGATTAATCAAATTTCAATATGGCGTCTACAAACACTGAACTAACAAAAAATTTAAATGAATCTCAAGTAGACTAAAATATCAGCCCTTAATATTAATATTTCCTATAATCCATTACAATGAAAAGTTACACTTTGTCATTGTTTTAAGGCAATTTTCCCAAAGCCTTTCCAACCAATACAAGGCCAACAGACTCAGGGCTCAGGGTGAGTCTGGCGAGGCTACCTGTGGAAAGAGCAGGACAGGTTGGTCTCTGCATGGCTGGTCAGCTGCTCGCTTACAGGGTGGAGTGTGGTCACCATCCCCCTCCAGGGAGTGAGGGTGCCTCTCCCCTCCTTGACCCCCCAGCAACCAGGCGCTTTCAGGAAGGAAGATCCACGCAGCCATGAAAGCAATGTATAGTGGTTGCATTTGTTAAGATTCTCCAGAAAGACAGCACCAATGAAATAGATGGTATAGACTGGTAAATATTTAGATATGTAGGTAGACTGATAGATGATGATTCATATATACATACATACCTGCATACAAACATACATACATAATAAATAGGCAGATGATAGATTAGACAGATAGATGAGATGAGTTTATTAGGGGAATTGTCTCACAATTAGGGAGGCTGAGAAGTCCCATGATAGACCATCTGAAAGGAAGTCTAAAGGTCTCAGAGCCAAGAAAGCCAATCATGTAACTTTTAGTTTGAGACTGAAAGCCATATTACCTGGGAACTTAGATTACCAGGGGCTGGGGGTAGAGGAGCATTGGCGCAAGTCCCAGAATTGAAAGACCAGAGAGCCTGGAGTTTTTATGTCTAAGGAAAAAGGAATATGACTCAGGTTCAGAAGAGTGAGGGCAAATTCACTTTTTCTGTCTTCTTGTTGGACAATCAGATGGTGTCCTCCCATATTACGAATGAATCTTTCCCACCTAGTCCACCATATTTCCCAACAATCTCCTCTAGAAACATCCTCACTTACATACCCAGAAAAAAAATGTTTTTCCAGCCTTCCAGCTATCCCTTAACCAGGTCAGGATGTATTTCCCCTCAGGCTCCAGAACTGCCTCATGATCCCACTGTGATGTCAGGGTTTCTTGATCCTATTAGACATGGAAAGAAGAAGCCAGCTGTCACTTAGGTGTAGACAGAGCTTAGGAAAACTTGAGCCCCAGCCCCTGGCAACAGTTGGAAGGCCTATGAGCTAGGAAGGACTTTATAGATGAACACTAGTGTTAGGGTTTGGGCTTAGAATGTCTCCCAAAGCTCAGGTGTTGAAAGTATGTCCCCAGTGCAACAATATTCATAGATTAAATAACTGAATCAGGGCTCCAATCTCATCAGTAGATAGACTCACGGACAGATTCATAATTTTAATAGACTTGCTGGGTGGTTAAAAAGGTAGAGCATGACTGGAGGAGGTAGTTGTCTTGGGTACTATCTCTGTTCCTGTTCTCTCTCTCTCTCTCTCTCTCTCTCTCTCTCTCTCTCTCTCTCTCTCTCATTTCCTACTGCTATGTGATGAGCTGCCATTCTCTGTCATGCTGTTATAACTTCTGCCTTGGAGTCAGCCATAGTAGACATACCTCTGAAACTCTGCGCCCAAACAAACTTTTCCCCTCCCTCTGTCATTCATTTCAGATCTCTTGGTCATAGTGATGAAAAAGCCCAACAAAACAACTGACAACTGAGTTGATGATAAAGAACGCTAACTTTGAACCACATCTGCATGGATGTGATGCCATTATAAAACTACAGCTTTGCCGGGCATGGTGGTGCACACGCTTGGGAGGCGGAGACAGGAGGATCACACAGGTTCAAAGCCAGCCGCGCTGGCTTAAGAGACCCTGTTTTCAAATAAAAATATAAAAATAGGTCTGGGAGTGTAGCTTGGAGGTAGAAGGGTTTCCAGAAACCCCAGTACCACCAAAAAAAAAAAAAAAAAAAAAAAAAAAAAAAAAAAAAAAAAAAAAAAACTACAGCTTTATTTTCATTAGTTGTACACAGAGAACCATGTACTTATTAGGATTTAAATTTCATCAAAATGTGTGGAAACTTGTTTTCCTTTTGTTGTATAAATATCAAGATGGAGTTCTCATTGCCTCTTGTCCACAAAGCCTGAAAGACTTGCTCTCTTCTCGTTTGAGGCCACAGCTCATGGGCCTCTGGTGGACGGAGCGGATGGTGATGTAGGGGCAGGAGTAGGCTGAGCAGGCACTAAGGAAATTGCCTAGAAGTGAAGGAAATGGGGCAAAATAGTGGCCGCTTTAAATGCTTATGATAAAGCCTAAGTGAATGGTATTACCACGATTGGAATTCGTCCAGGACACGGGGATCCACTCAGGACGCCAGGAGCTCTTTTATGTCCCCAAGTGCTCAGTTATTTACTTTTATATCCTCTCCAAAAGACAGAATTCCTCCAGGCCAGGTTATTGGCTCCATATTATGATAGTAAATCTCTGGTGACACTTCCAGCAGCACATAAGGAGGAGAGTTCTCAGAAATGACCAATAATTGACCCAGGGTGACCTGCGTAGGCATGTGAGGTCTAACAGGCTCTGACATAACCTACAGAATCATTTCCCAATAGGTACTTTGCATGTAATGCTCTTCAACTCTTAAAAAAATGAGTGAAATAGAGTCAAGTCAGAGAACAGACTCTTTTATCTCTCGGTGATAAATGAAATTGAATTTTGACCAATTGATGGAAAAATTATGTCTCATTATTTCTAAAATCAATGATGAAATAATTAGATTTAGCAAATGGGATTCTTAAAAAAGGGAAGAAAACCTTTAAGGTTACCAAGTCTATTTAATATAGTTAATCTGGGAGAATTACATGATATGAATTTCCTAGCATTTTGCTTGTTTTTAATAGATGACTTCAAGTTTGTCACGTCACCATTGTTGGTAACAAGTCATCCCGGATGGATGGCGTGGCATTATAATGACCTATCAGTTGTCACATTTCCTTGGGTGACTGCAGACTCTTGCCATTGGTCAGCTGGTGGCCTGGTGGGGGCAGGGAGGGCAGAGCTCCGCATCTCCATGGCATGTTGGCTTGGCTTTTGCATCCTGGGTCTCTCAGACGCTGAGGTTCAGAAGTCAGCCAATGCCATTCTATTGGCTACTGGCCCAGTTCAAAGTCTAAAGGTGGGTGGGTACATAGAGGGTACTTTCTAATAGTAGGAGCTTCAAGTAACTTCAGGTCTTTATAATCAATCGTATTTTATTCCAATTTATTATTATCATGGATCCTGGAATTCCACTTATGATCCTGAAGGCACCAAACAATGCTAATAACCAACTTTTCTCTAAGTGTCAGAAATAAAATAGAACATCATCTTCACTTTTTAAACTAATGGACAGATACATTTTGAATGCCATATGCAAATTCTCGATTTGCTCCATTGGCAAAAGGGAGTTTTAGACTGGAGGAAAAGACTTCCCTTTGCAGTTCTGACCATAGCTAGCCATGTGATATTGAGTTAATTAGTAATATTTTTCATGGTACAGATAAGAACAGTGCCTATCTTACAGGGTTTTGAAGGATAAAGAATGTAGTGCGTGTATAGTGTTCTGAATGGTGTTTGCCACATGGTAGGCTCACAATTAATGTTAGCAATAATTATTTTAATAACTTCTTCTGTTATAGACATTGATTACTCTATACATTCTGCTACTTCAGGAAATTATCTTAGAATTCAGCTCAATTCATCTGATTCTTTTTGGTGGTACTAGGGATTGAATACAGGGGTGTTCGACCTCTGAAATACACCCCCAGCCCTTTTTATTTATTTTGAAACCAGATCTCGTTAGGTTCCTGACCATCTCCCTACATTACTAAAGCTGTTCTTTCATCTGAAATTATTTTCACAGTCTCCCAAGTACTGGGATTACAGATGTATTCCACCATGGCCAGCTCCACCTGATTCTTAAGTCACTTCTGCAATGGTTCTGTTGAGCAGCTATATAGACTTAAGGTTATAGTGGGTAACAGCCACAAAGTGTGGCAAAAGCTTATTTTTCACCTTGGCAACCTCAGAGGCAGTTGTGGTCTAGTAGTGACTCAGGAAGAATCCAAGCCATTCAGGCATTCCAGGCTGTGGGCTTAAGCATCCCGGCATCACTGAACCAGCCTCTACCTTGACTCAGCCTGAAAGTAGCACCTATCATTTCAGCACCCTGTTCTTTGCCTCAGAATATTCTTATGACCCACCCAGCTGAAGGATACTTGAAAATATGAGCCCGAGGTGTTCCCAGGGAGGAGAAAGTGAGCCTGGACTTAGTGAGCACTTGTCTGGTCCTTCACAGTAGTGATCTAGCCCATGCTTCATTCCACAATTTCTTCAGTTGGTCCACTTCATCATCAAAAGCTCAGGATGACAGCTAGGCCTGGTCATAGGGCACAGAGCTCCACAGGGTCTGAGAAACAAAGGAAACAGGACAAAACAAATCTCTCTCTCACAAGAGCCATTCTGGAATATAAAGAAGACAAGGGACAAGACAACCCGCGATCAGCGCTGGGAGCCCTGCGGTGGACAGCTGGCCTTTACAGCCACGTTGTTTGAGTGCCCTCCTCCCATCTTTTCCTTCTCCACAATTTAACCCTCCTCCATGACCTCCACTATTTGAAGAGCTCATGTAAAATGTCATAAAGGGAGTACAGTCCTCATTACTTTACCAAAAGGGAGTGTCGGGTTACATGTTATATTAATTTTCTGTTGCTCCATAACAAAGTGCCTCAGATTTCACAGCTAAAATGACATCCATTTATTAGCTCACAGTTTGGGAGGTTGGAAGTCCAGGTGGGCTCAACTGAGTTTCCTGCTCAGGTCTTTCAAGCCCATGGTTAAGGTCCAAGTTCATCCAGGTGGTTGGCAGAACCCAGATACTTGTGGCTGTAGGACTGAGGTCATGTTTCCTTACTGGCTATTAGCCACATCCTATCCCTACTCCTAGAGGCCACACACATTTCTTTTCACACATCCCTCTTTATCTTCAAGGCCAGCAGTATGTATCGATTTCTTCTCAGGTTTTAAAACTCTCCTGCCAACTGCCAGAGAAAATTGTGATTAAAGGTGTCCTCCATGGGATCATCCCAGATCACCTGCATAGCCACCCCTCTCAGCAGTGTCTACATCAAACTTTGATTGAAAAATAGGAAAGGAGCCTTTTGGTCCAGTCGTAGAATCCTGACTGCCACATATGCTAAAAAACCTGTATTTTAACTTCACCCAATAATAGTAATAGGCGATATTTATGCCTTGTTTATAACAGGCCAAACACTGCTCTTTCGTGATAATTCTATAAAGGCAGCAGTGCTTTCCTTGAAACACAGTGTGATGTTTAGATATAGAATATACCCTGATGAGTGTTAGGAGCTGACGTAGTTAACTCATGAGGGTTATAATCTCATCAGTGGATAAATCACTTGTTTTTGATATATTTTGCTGAGTGGCAACCCAGACAGGTGGGGACTGGCTGGAGAAGATGAGTCTCTGGAGTGTGGTCTTGGGGTTGTGCTTTTGTCTTTGAATTTCCTTGTTGCTTGCTCCCTCTTGCTTCTGGCCTCTGTGATGTGAGAGCAGAGTCTTGCTCTCTCCCTCTTTCTGCTTCCTGTCACCATGCCCTGAGCCCTGCAGACCTGGCCTGACATGAACTGAACCTTGAAATCTCCAAAAAGTGAGAGAAAAATAATTCTTCTTCCTCTAAGTCATGTGGTGAGTCGTCTTAGATTATAGCAGTGAGAATGTTGGCCAAGACACATTGCAAAGCCCAGTTCCTGGCTCCAACATGTGGCAGAGCTGTTGGCTTCAGTTCCCCCTCCTAACTTCTTTTATTTCCTCCATTGATTCCTCCAAACCATATGTTATGATTTGGGCCTGGATTGTCCCTCAAAAGCTCATGTGTTAGAGGCATGTCCCCAGTGGAGAACAGTTCCAAGGTGGGACATGGACAGAGAAAGTGGTTCACTGGAAGACATGGCTGTGGGGACTATGCCAGTCCCTGGTCACTTCCTGTCTGGCTCTCTCTCTTCCAGCCTCTATGATGTGAGAGTGGTGTCCCTCTTTCATTCCCTGCCATTGTGGTTTCTGTCTTGCCAGCCAACAATGCACTGAGACCTCTGGAACCTCTCAAACCAAGAGCCACAATAATCTTTCCCTCCTCCAAGTTGTGCCTTGTTGTAAAGATGCCTAAAATACCACACTCTTTCCAAACTCCTTTTGTGTCTCTGAAGGGGGCCAAAGAATAACCAGGATGCAGCAGACGTCTGTGGCCAATTAAATTGTCTAGTTCTGATTAACAGAAAGTGGTGAAAACTAGAACAGACATAGTAAATCAAGATGATCTCACCTTCTTGCCTCTTTATACGTGAGAGCACTCAGAAAGGTACATCCAATAAGAAGATGAGAGACAGACACACAGACAGAAGAGAGAGGAATCCATAGGAAGATAAAGTTCAGAACTAGCTGTTTTCTTTATTTTCTGAGTTGCTCTGAAGAGTGAAGGAGAGTCAGGACCAGGCAGGTTTTGGATAGAGAACCCCTTCAAAGAACATTCTCCTTGGGTTGTGTGTGCGCTGGAGTCGTCAGACCCGTAACCAATCCCAGTGGGAACTCACTCAGATCCAACATAATCATGTTGTTTAGAAAGCAGGGCTCGCCATCATAGAGCTGAGAGAGCAAGAAAGGGCCACATATTTTTTCTCCTAGGTGCCTCTGCAGGTTAGAAATAGATGTGAGAACCAGAAGCCAGGAAGGAACACTAAAGACAGCCAGAAATTTTTCTTAGATACTCAAAAATGTAGTGCCTGGCATCACAAAGCCAACAGTAAAAGCAAATGTGAATAGGAAGTGTTTTGGAGTAAAACTTACGTGCTCCAGGTACGGCTGTGGTGGGATTTGTAGTGTCATTAGCTGTGCTGCTTTTACTTAACTGGTATGGCTGTAATCCTTCTTAAATAGCATCCAGAAGGCACTGGGTCTGCAGGAACGACAAAGGTATAGTGCTGCCACACATCTATTTATGTGTTTTGGATGCTCATGTGATGAGTTATTTATAGGAAGCTAGTGGATTTGTGAACAAAGGAAGTTCTAATTAAATCTTCACTTTTCACTGCAGTATAGCGGATGGTCAGTGGATGCTCTTATTTTTAATCAGATCTATTTTTGCTGTTTTTTTTTCTTTTGCTTGCATTTAGCTGAACGTAGGGATTTGATGGCTTGTGACTTAATACAATAGATTAGGAAGCAAAACTCTAATCCATTTCTCTCTGCCCGTTTTCAGGTTGCAGGACATTTGAAAATGTGATTATAAAAATGATCATTTGGCTTGGTATTTTGGTCCATTCCCACTAAAAATGTGAATTAATCTTAATAATTGCAAAGAAATCATATACGAAGCAGTCTTCAGAAGGGTAATTACTCAAATACAGTGGTTTTCATTAAAAAGTTAACATTTATCTTATTACAGTAATTACCTTATTGCAGTAAATTGGTGATATTTTCCTCTCCCTTCAGTGGTATAGCATAGTAAGATAAGTTTACTGCAATAAGATGTGTTTGAACTTATTTAATGAGAATCATGAATTATTTCTCAAACTTTATTTTAGAAAGACAAAAGCACACTTATGTTTTCTGGTACATGATAACACATGATAACACACGATAACACATGATAACACAAGTTAGAAAACTGCCACAGACGCCGTCCACTGTCCTCTATATGACCACCCTTCGAGACGGCCACGCTAGTATGGCCATCTGGGTTGTATTTACTACCAGGTGACATATTTCCTGTTCTTCTTAACTTCTAACCTTAAAAAGGAGACTATCACCTTAATGAGAGATTCTGTGCCCATTGCCAAAGCCCATTGAGTTTCAGTTTATCTGAGAAGTGGTCTAGCTCAATACCACTTTTTTTCCACGACAAGACATCTAACACACGAAGCTAAGAAGGCATTGGCTCAAAACCGTGTGCTGAGACAGTGACCCTGGCTCCTTGCTCTGCCTGTTCTTTCATTGTGTGTGTGTGTGTGTGTGTGTGTGTGTGTGTGTGTGTGTGTGTGTAATTACCTACAAACTTGTGACTACAGTGACCACATGGGGCTGCAAGGCCTTGGGTTTCCAGCCCTAAATAGTACCTGAGAAACCCACATGCATTTTAACTTTCTCTCTTTGTCTCCTGCACTGTGTGGCAAATTCGTTCAAGGGAGCTGTTGGCCGCTCTGCAGGCTGCAGTCCCGTGGCTGGGGTAGATTGCCTGAGGTCGCCTGTTGACATGCATTGCCCTGAAGGCCTCTGTGTGTATTCACACCTGTGCTGTGGCTCAGCGCCTTTTTTTGGGCTTCATCACTGTTGGTCCAGCCTGTAGCAAGTGCATTTCCCAGTTGATGAAGATAAAGATGCACCAGGAATCGTCCATAAAACCAGAAGCTGTCGCCAAAGCAGTGTGCACAATAGAACGCTGCTGCCCTTATCTTCAGCTGTGTTTCTTCCCTGGCTTTGGGCTGCCAGGTCACGGTCTTCCACACCTAGATAACTCTACTTCCACCAGTGTCAGGCTCATGATGTGCTGGGACCTTGGAGAAGGAACACACCCTACCATGGTGTCTCATTACAAATAATCAAAAGATCTGCACCGAGCCGGGCGTGGTGGGCACACTTGTCATCCCCGCGCTTGGGAGGCTGAGACAGGAGGATCGCTCAGGTTCGAAGCCAGCCTCAGCTACTTAGCGAGGCTCTTAGCAACTTAGTGAGACCCTGTTTCCAAATAAAATATTAAAAAAAAATAGTTCTGGGAGTATAGCCCAAAGGTTAAAAAAAAAAAAAAACCTGCGTCCCACTCCCAGTGCCACATAAATAAATAAATAAATAAATAAATAAATAAATAAATAAATAAATAAATACACCTATTGTAGTAAGATTACGCAGTTCAGGAATACATAAATCAATATGGGATTCAGAAAAAAGAGGCGATCAAAGGAGTCCTGCTTTAAAGAACCGCCAAAGTCCAGCCGCACTCTGAGCAGCATTTCCAAGGGGAACTCACGACTGAGCCTGGTGCCATCAGACATGGCATGGGCTCGCTCCTAGTACTCACGACTGAGCCTGGTGCCATCAGACGTGGCATGGGCTCGCTCCTAGTGAGCAAGGGGAGAATTGTCCAGGCTGGCAGAAGCTTAAAGCCTCTCTAAAAGATTGATGGATCACTCTCTAACCGCATTCCTTTCCAGGAAGGCAAGAACTATTTTTTAAAAACCACCTGACCCAGAATCTGTTTCTATTCGATGCCAATGTTCCCGCATTACCACTGAGATCTCAATAGTCATGATGGGACATTATATCTTGTCATGCAGGGCACTGCAAACAGTTTCTCTTATTTCTTTTGTGTTAGGGGAAAAAATTTCTGAGGTAAAGAAGTGTCCTCTTTAGAACATCCATTACAAATAGTCTCTCAGACCCGCTTTTTCAAGATCTTTCTATCTCTTCTGCTCCTTTAACCACTTTGTTCTTTCTGATACAATCTATTTGACTCTCAACATTTCAGTTTACAAAGAAACATGAATCATCAGGGAGACAAGAGAATCAAAATAACTTTTTTTCATTCCTTACATGCCTATCAAGATTGCTTTAGAGAAAGTGTAGCCATGGGATATGGCTTAAACAGAGAAAAGAAGTTAAGAGTGATGATTTATTTCTCAAGAACGCGGTGATTTATGTGTGTTTTCTCTTTTCATATCTAGTTCTTCATCTGCTACATAATATTTTCTCCAAAAAATATAGTATAAGTGAAAAATACAGCACATTATTATCTTAATATACCTAATCAATAAAGTAAAAATATATGCTACAAATTATAAGTATCTTAAAGTGGATGGAATTAATGCTGACCCTGTGAAAATTTATAATTTTTCAAAATAGTCAATACCAGATTTGGTCTTCACAATTTGATTTTGAGGTCCCTCTCTTCCTATAACCCTTTTATCTCTGTGTCTTTTCTTGTCGTAAGTACACCATGTGTATTGCGTTAAGGCCAACTATAATCCAGTATGACTTCATCTTAATTTGATTACATCTACAAAGACCTGGCTTCCAAATAAAATCGTAGCCACAGGTGTCAGCAGGCATGGATGTGGGTGGGGCACTGCTCAAGCCAGGGGAGCATGTCTCTAAATTGCTCTTTCAGTTACTGTTTTGCAGA
Source organism: Muscardinus avellanarius (assembly GCF_963383645.1). Lineage (NCBI taxonomy): Eukaryota > Metazoa > Chordata > Mammalia > Rodentia > Gliridae > Muscardinus > Muscardinus avellanarius. The sequence goes on from NC_137803.1 coordinate 2,713,668, forward strand.
CACCACCTCTCCCCAGCTCTCTTCAGTTTCCCACTGCCATGGCCTCGTTGGGCTGTTGGGAGATCCACTTGTAATATTCAAGCCTTTCTCTGCTAGTTCTGATGGCACCTGTATTCCCCAGGAGCCCGGGTAGATGAATGGACAGGAGGGCTTGGTCCTCTGCTGAGACGCTGGCATGTCCAAACAGACCGTCTCCCTCCTGCCTTCTCTGAGGCAGCACAGAACATTCTCAGGAGAGGATTCTTTTTCACAGCTGGGGCAGTGAGAGAACTTTCTTTGTGGATTCAGAGCTTTCTAGAGCCCTTTACACCAGTAATGAATATTTGCAAATGTAAAGGTCTTAAGGCTATCCAGAGCCCAGCATATGTTTGTAAGCAGGATAAGAATGAGCTAAATGATGGAGATGGGGATAACGAAAAAATTATTACTTCATTTATTTTTATTTTTTGTTTTTGGTGGTACTGGGGATGGAGCCCTTCTACCTCCAGGCTACACTCCCAGACTTATTATTTTTATATTTTTATTTGGAAACGGGGTCTCTTAAGCCAGTGCTGCTGGCTTCAAACCTGCTCAATCCTCCTGTCTCTGCCTCCCAAGCAGGGGAATTAGAAGCCACTACGCCCAACGCAAAACATTGCTTCATTTAAAAAAGCCTGGCACAACTGTCTACCGAACTCTGCTTGGATTTTTACCAAATATCTTAAAACATTCAATTAACAATAGCAGATAATAAGAAATTTGAAAATACGGGCTAGTTACTACCGGAACAGATCTCTCCGGTGCTAGACCCATGCATGGGCTGCAGGGAAACTCAGGGCTGTGGTCTGGATGCTTCTTCTGTTTTCTTATCCACAGCCAGCCTAAACTCAGTCTTCCTATAGAAAGAGCGTGAAAAAGATCGGCATCCCTGTGGTAGCTTTCTCTGGGTGCTGGGGAACCGACACCTGGCCAGCATTCACTACACCTGGTGAGGGACCACACCACTGTGGCCCAGCTACCATGACTTTTCTGGTGGAAAGTTAGAGGGTACAGAATCAGCAATTGCTCGAGGAAGCCCTGTGGGGTAGAGCTGGAGTAAAGTGCTTGACTCCTTGCTGGTAAGCTCTGCTCTACACAGCTGCTTGGCTACAAAGCTGGGACAGCTTTCTCTGTTCTTGACACTCTAATACACATTAAAAATGGACTCAGTTGTACAATATGCAAGTAAAAAAGAAAACCTCAGGGGCAAGCTGATGTAAATTTCAAGAGGAAAAAGCGAGTTGTCCCATGTCCCTTTCTGGCTGCGCTGGAAGCCCGCTCTTCTGGTTGTCAGCACAGTACCTTGGTCAGCACACCATCAGAGAAGAGAGAGCTCACTCTGCTGACTGTTTGTGCACCTGCCCCACAGCGAATGTCTGTGTCAGTGACTTTCAGCCACACAGAGAGCATTAAGTGGACGGAGAATAATGCAGCTTAAACCACACAAACAGTGAACAAACTCAGGGAAGGATAGGCTATGGAAAATTCCAAAGATTGTTTCACAGTCATTTGCACTGCTCCAATTTGACTCTTTGCTTTCCAGGAACCTTGGTGGAACGTCGTCATACGGCCAGCTCGAGGGCCTAAGATCCAGAAGGCAGCAGGATGGGTCGTCGCTTACTGTCAATGATAGAATGTGAACTAAGGCAAATGCGATGCTGTGGAATCAATTCGTTTGCTAATGCGGGATTGTCCTGGACCCCGCAGTGTCTCGCGATGACAGGCCTACAGTGCCATAATTTGAAGCACGGTCGGCCCTTTCTGTCCTCAGAGCTTTCCTTCCACTTTGGTCTTCCCTTCCCACCAGTCAGGCTGTTTTCTGCTTATTGATTGGGTGGAGTGTCAACACAGAGCGTCTTTTAGGGGGAGGAGAGAAACAAAGGAATCACGTAGACAAAGGACTCGGAACTAAAGATCTGGTAAAGCAAGAATGGGTGGCACCCATCGCAGTGTTTGCCAAGACGCTCTGCGGGATCGTTTCCTTCAACGCGCATGCGAACCTCCAGGCACAGTATGATTATTACTCTTATGTTTTTATTTTTTTTTATTTTGAGGGTCTGAAGATGGAACCCAGGGCATTCGACCTCCGAGCTACACTCCCTAGCCCTATTTTTTATTCTTTATTTTGAAACAGGATCTCATTAAGTTACAGAGGGCCTCACTAAGTAGCTGAGGCTGTCTGCGAACCGCCATCCTCTGGTCTCAGCCTCCCGAATGCTGGGATTGCAAGCGTGCACCACCGCGCCGGGCTTACTCTCGTTTTTGTAACAATAAGATGGCATGGTGGCCTACCCAGGCCAGACATCAATGGTGACAGCCTGGCAGGGTGCTTCCTGCTACTGCCCCAGTCAGCGTGGAGGGAGGCCGCCTGCCCGTCTGCATGGCGAGGCTCAGGAAGTCCTTTGAGCTTCCTGTCCTGACCATTGCATTCTACTTGTGGGCCTCGCTTGCCGCCAATCTGCCCGCCCATGCCACTCCATATCGCTGCATCCCTAGCTCCCTGACACTTGAACCCAGCTGTCCCCTGGTGTCTTGCAATGCTTCCGAGAGCCTCTGCTCCAGCCGCATGGGGCTGCAGCTCCTCGGCCCAGCGTGCAGGCTCGTCCTGGTTTGTTCAACACAGCTGTTCTGGACGATCCTTCTGCCACGCACTCAGGAGCCACCTTGGGCTACTCATGGTGGTGGCTTGGATATGTTCCTTGCCCAGGCTCAGGCACATCTCAGGGCATGGCCTTCCTTGCGTGTACGGAAGGGTCCACAGGGGGCTCGGGAGTGTGGTGGAGGGCAGCTTGAGTGCGCCTTTGCTTTCCTGGGGCCCTCCTGCAGATGTCGGGGCAAGGGCCAGCCGCTGCACTTTCTGACTCTCGGATAAGTGCACGGGTGTGCATGCAAATGTGTGCGCTACGACCAAGGGCCCTGGCTTCTGCAGGATACCCGCCGGGGGAGGCCAGCAAGAGAACACTCAGTTCTAGCCTGTCCTCATGGGCCGTGGCTCTCCACGTTCTTGTATTCCCACCTCACATGCCTTTTCTTTCCTCAGCCGCAACATGCGTCGTCAAAGCCAGCAGGACAGGCTGCAGGCATGGCTAAGGGTCACCAGCCTCCAAAACCACACAAGGTCCATCCCTGTAACACCTTCTCAAAAATGTGCATATGTGCCTACAGTATCATGTTTGCAGGTGCACAGGTGCATGCATGTGTGTCTAACATGTGTATGTTTATGTAAGTGCCTCTCTGTATATCTGCATGTGTGTGTTTTTCTGCATATAACTATATATATATATATATATATATATATATATAATCTGTTTATGTATGTATGTGTGAAGAGGTCCATTTGTGCACACATACATCCATGTGTATTTGTATTTATGTGTATGTGCATATGCATACAGGTATGTTGAGTATATATATATATGTGTGTATATATGTGCATATGTGTCTATGCAGAAAGGTATGTCTGTCTACATCTGCACGTTTGCATGCATATGTGTAAGTATGTGCAAACTGTGTGTCTGTGCCTATGCGTATCTAAGTCTCTGTGTAGATATGTATCTGTGTACATGTGTGTATGGGCTTCCATGTATATGGGTATTTGTATGTATGTATGCATTACTGTGTGTTTGTGTCTATATATGTGCGTAGCATCTGTGAATATATGTGTATGTGTACTCTGTGTGTACTTGTATGCCTATGTGTGTGCTGTGTCTCTGCAGGTGTGTTGTATGGGGTCTGTGCATTTGCATATGTGAGTGTCTCCCGGTGCTTCTGCTTCTCCAGTTGATCTTGGCCTGACAGACGCTCGCTCTTCAATGCCATAATTCTTTTATTCATGTCATTTTCCCCTATTTTAAGACCCGCTCCCACAGTCTGTGCCTGGGCAGCCCGAAGCACCCGGCACTTTACAAAGACACTCTCCTTCTCTGATGGCGTCTCGGGCTCTTTAGAGTCTCTGTCCTATAACTTCCATAGCTTCTTTCAGCTTCATCAATAATTTACATTTCGGTATCTGCTGGATCCAAGTGCCTCAGAAACCCTGTCGTATTTATCTCACACCACATCACCTGCGATGATGCTTAACAAACAGAAGCAAGTGTCTGAGTGAGTGAGAGCAGGCACATGCTTGGGGAATGACTCATGGGCAAATGGACGGACAGCCGTAAAGAGGCCGAATGCAATATTTAGGAGTATTGGTGGGTAGACATTTTATAGCATGAAGTTTATTTCTGGTGTCAAAAGTCAAACTGCAAGATGTAGAAAAACTTGCTGAGATGAAGAAGAACTAGATGTCAGTCTTTAGTCTCAATATATCTAATTAAAAATAATTTGTGAACAGTTCATGACAAATTTGGGGATATTTAAAATTATTCTCATATCTTCCATCTGATTCACCCTATTTTTCAAGTCTTTTTCTGCTTGTATGGTTGGACTTATAAATAACCTTCTTTATCTGGTGAAAGACAGTTTTCCCTTGCCCCTGGGAGCAGATTACCCTCTGTGTACCTTCTATTTGGTAATCAGCTGCCCACAACCTTTCTTCCACACTTACCACTAGCTTTTCTATTTGGTATAATTATCTCATCTTCCGTTCAGTGCGCTATTTATGTTTGAACATATCCATGCTCTGAACCATGCTGGCTGGCCCAGTTACTAACCCGCTGGAGTCTGAGGCTACAGGGCAGCTGAGGATGTGGAGTCCGAGGTCATCCTGCACGGTGCGCTCCTACGCCACAGTACCTCGTTCCAGCATAAAAGCATTAAGAACGACCCTCATTTGGTACTTGGATATCTAGGAAGTGCTGTGTACTGGATAAATATTAATCGACATGGCGGCTGGGATTGGTGATGGTGGCAATGACATTGACGATGTGGTGTGGTGGAAACTGAGCTGCTCCGGAACGGCTGAGCCCTGGTGGTGGGCGTCACAGGCTCCTGCTGAAGAGCCTCCGTGGCAGGCCTCCTGAGGGACCCCTGGGACTGTGATGAGGGCCTCCTTTCCCTGCTGGCCTGACCTTCCGCCTAGACTCTCCTGCCCACTCACCACTTCCCACCTGCCTGCCGCTGAGACTCACTTCTTCCTGCCACAGAATGATGCCAGACTTGCTTTCCCTGGAAATCCTCCATAGCCAGGGAATGCGTTCTCATGATCGAATGTGTGCCCTGAACTATTCTGTAGTCCTGAACCATTTTCCTTTTTAATTTTTAAGAATTTTTATTGGTGCATTATAATCATACATCTTAATGGGGTACAAGAGGCTGGAGGCACACATGCACACATCACCCAATTAGCCCTTCCCCATTCCCTCCCCTCCCTCCTCCTCATGTTCGGCTCAGTGATTGACTTTGATTTGTGATTGAATGTACATCATGTATGTTAGGGAGTTTCCCTCTCCCCAGCCCCTCAGGTCACCTTATCTGCTCATCTATGGTTTCTCCTCTTCGTCTAGAGTTCCTCCTGTGACCCGTTTTCTCCCTAGCTTCTGCATATTAGGGAGAGCATCCGATTTCTTATTTTTTGTGACTGACTAATCTCATTTAGTATAATGTTCTCCAGTTCCATCCATTTCCCTGTAAGTGACGTAATTTTACTCTTCTTTATGGCTGAATAAAATTTCATTGTGTACACAGCCCACAGTTTCATAATATGGCAGTTTTCCACAGTGGTATGTCTTATATATTTTGTTCAGTAAGATATTTTACCATTGTCTATGAAATTGAAACACGTGTACTTCAAACAATGAAGTGAACATTTTTACTCCATAGATCTTTCTCTTTCTACATGGGCTTTTAGATGACAGAAACTGACCCTAATTCTTCTTCGCTTCCATTCCTAGTGCTTACCTGGATACCACATATTTTGTAGCCAATACGTGTTCATTGAGGAAGACAATGAAAAAAATATGGATGACCTCAACCTACATTTTTATTTATTCCATACAAAGACCAAATGTTTACAAACAATGAACTAAAAAAATTAACTTCTGAAATGGACAAAATTGTAAAATTGCAATTTTAAAAAGCTTTAAGGTAGATTATCAAGCATGTCTTTACTCTTGGTAAGGTCTCTCATTCGAGTAGAATGTGATTGTCCTGCTGAACGTCAGTTTCTGAATGATCCCTCGTTTAGAGCCGAGGACTTTCTAATACAGCTTGTCCTCTTCTATCCATTGTCCATATACATCCTTTTAGATCAGAGACAGGAGTTCTGACCTCCCATGACCATCCTTTCCTGATCAGGTAAGAAGGTGGAGGGGGGAGGGCAAGGGGGCAGGAATTGAGGGGAGGCTAAATGAGCGATGTGTGCATGTATGTCTCCACCATCTGTACTCCATAAACAAACCAAAAAAAGAACATAACTAAGAAGAAACAAATAAAGCTGGGCGTGGTGGCGCACGCTTGTAATCCCTCGCTCGGGAGGCAGAGATAGGAGGATCGTGCAGGTTCGAAGCCAGCCGCACGTGCTGGCTTTAGGAGACCCTGTTTCCAAATAAAAAAGTATAAAATAGGTCTGGGAGTGTAGCCCAGAGGTAGAAGGGCTTCCAGGAACCCCAGTACCACCAAAAAAAAAAAATAATAATAAAGAAACAAATGAAAATTAAAAAGAAGAAAGTCCTTCTCTGTGGGCTAGGCTCCCATTCTTCTTGGCGTTATCGCCATTTGACGCCGTTTATTCCTAGGTTGGCTGGTGTTGACAGCCTGACTTCTTGATCTCAGAGGACACTTCCTGTTTGGTCTCTGATGGATCTTCCCTGTCGCAGAACTAGGTGCTTGGTAAATAACTGATGAATGTTATGTTGAGTCCACGAATGATACAAAAACAATCCCCGCTCCTTCCAGGATGTGACACGTTAACATGGAAATGTTACAAAGGCTGAAATGATCACACCCATGCCATGTGTGAAGACATCACCAGTCGGAGCCTGGGGACCTTGCTGTGATGGGTGATGTGGGAGAGGAGATGAGGGGTCTGGATGAGACTTATGGGAAGGGACAGAAGGTAGGCGGTCAGACCTATTCTCTGGTGTGGAGGAAAAGCCTGGTCCTTTAGACAAATGGACACAAGGAGAGTTGGTCAACAGCCAGCAAGGCCTAGCGAGGCATGCAGAGGCAGGGGCCAGTCCGTGCCCAGCAGCGGGCAGCATCCTGAGGTAGGAGTCTCCTTACTGATCTGGAACCTGGTACCCACTGCAGGCTAGCCTCAGGGCAATCTGAGCTCTAGAAGGATGGTTCTCCAGCTCATTTTGTTAGGGATCAGTTAATAAGTTGGTTCATAATTATAATCATTGGATCTAAGGGCTCCCTTTACATTCATGGATTGTTTTCTATCATCAGGGCACGCTTTCGCCTATATCTGATACTATACTGTGCATACTCTCACCTCTACCTACTCCAACCATATACCCACTCATCTGAAAGATTTACCAGTTTCAAAAGAATAACTGTCATTTCTTTGGCCTTAAAGGTCTATGCAAATTTTTTTCTAAAAAAATAAATTTTCAATTTCTTTTTTATAAAACAATGGTAAAGATGGAGAAGGGACAATGTGTCATCGGGAGAGTCGAAAAACGACCACCATGTCTCAGCCATGGAAAGTATCTATGGAGCCAAGAGCTGAGGATGTTTTTCCTAAGACTTTTATCTCCATCTTGAATGACAGCAAGAGCCTGTCCGAGAGGTGGAGGGAGCAGTGGACTCCGGGGGCTGGTGTTGTTTCGCAGGGAAGCGTCTCGCGTGCTGGCGTGAGGCCGGCACTGGTGTCAGTGAGGATGCGAGTGGCATCACAGTGGACGTGCGGTTCCTTCCTTTGCTTTTGTCAGTTTCAGTTAGATGCCTGACGTTACCAGAATGCAGCCCTCCCCTCCCCCACACTTAATGTACTTAAATTCTGAAAGTTTCCACTTTTAAGAACCGTGCTTGATTTCCTAATGGCACTGCACAATGAGCCCGTATTAAAAAGTAATACATTTTCCATATAGAAGAGAATATAAAGTAAGTTCCATAAAAGTACAACACACTTAGATTTTAAAGTATATAACATTAAATATATTAAAAGCACATTGTGTCATACTATATATATTAAATACCATGAAAAAAGCCGGCTTTGCAATTTATTTTAAGTACATGAGAACTGCATTTAATAAAATGTTTAAAATATAATTTATTACTGTAACAATTTATTAATAATGATAACTAAATGCTATTGAAGAGGTTATTCATGAAAGAATGGTTTGTCAAAAGGAAAGATTTTTCCATTCTGAAGATAAGGGCAATTGTCAGAAAGGCATACATTTTGCCCTTCTTGGTAATTTAACAATTCTAAAAGAAGCAAGCACATTAAAAACCTTTCCCATAACTGCTATTTTTTAAAACACTGACACTGGTGAAGTCTTATTCCGCACATAAACCTATCATTTATTGTATCGAGCCCCCTTTGCCTGCAAAGAGCGGCTCAGAGAGCGTCACTTGTCTTTACTGTGAGCAGGGCTTCCTGATTTAAATGATCGTCAGTTTGTGTGGAAGCCAAGGTATAAATATTTTACATATTGCATAACATAAACATCATTACATTTCCTCCTCTGGGAGAGTCGGGACGTGCAGAGTGTTTGTCAGTGCCTGAAGCTCAAAGCCAGCGTAAGGATGTCAGATCTGGAATATGTCACTTTGAGCTTTGTGTCTCGAGTATTTATTTCACTCAAGCTGGTCTGTATAAAGTGCCATAAAATGTGCGTGCCATACGCAGAAGATGATTTGTGCCAGACTAATGACAGATCCTTGCTCGGAAGGCAAAGTCTATGTGCACTAGAAGAAACTAAAAAAAAAAAAAAAAAAACAACTAAAAGAAGTAATGTATATATTTACAAATAGTTAATATTCCTGGCTCTTTCACAAAATTTGCTTAAAAGGGAGAGAAAGTTTATGGTGGGCATTTTCCCTCGATGGACTGCAGCGAGCTAAAATGTTCTAGAAGAGAAAAGCAGTCTCCACGTGAAGAGCAGATTGAGCTCCTCTCCGTTTACTGCCCTTGTCTGGTGAGGACAGTCCTCCCAGCAGCTTTTCTACCTCCCCCTTAACCGTGTTTCACGGCATCCGGTGGTCGGCCTTGAGTGACCGCTCGCATCCCAGGTGTGACTGAGACTGAGACACTGGTGTGAAATTTCAGTAATCCTGTAATCCTGTATGGTTGTTCTCCCACACAACTCTCAGGAAGTCCAGGTGTTGAGGGTAGAATGGGAATGCTTGGAGAAAAAAATATATAAGAATCTACAACCGCATTACAATGCGTAGAATTGCCTGATGAGTAATCTCTTTCTAGTTAGATGTGGACAGGTTGTACCTTCCAAACACACACATGGTTCCCACCAGCAAGTTATGAGGACACAGGGTTTTAAGAAGCGTGAGCAATTGCGTGGTTCTCACAGCCGATGGCTAGGATTCTCGAGCTGTTGGCTCTGGGGTCTAAAAGTTCAGAAGATGGAGGTTTGTTTCACTTGCCATCTGCCCCCATAGAAGCTGATAATACGATCTTAGTACTCTCCAGTCACCCGTTCTACATGGCAAAGGTGTCCAGGCAAGAACTCAGCATGTTAGTGATAGGTGCCTGTTTGGCTTCAGGGACAGCTTAATATATAAAGAAGTTATACAAAGCAGAGTTCCAACAAAGCTTTCATCCATGGGTCTTTTCCCTATCCTTCAAGTGTCTCTCATGTGATAATGAATAAAATAAATGTGAAAGCCAGGCGTGGTGGAGCACGCTTGTAATCCCAGCATTCCGGAGGCTGAGACAGAGACAGGAGGATTACGCAGGTTCAAAGCCAGCCTCAGCTACTTAGTGAGGCCCTTTGCAACTCAGTGAGACCCTGTTTCAAAGTAAAGAATAAAAAATAGGGCTGGGGGTGTCGCTCGGAGGTAGAATGCCCCTGGGTTCCATCCTCAGTACTGTAAAATAATAATAATAATAATGATAATAATAATAATAATAATAATAAATGTGATAAACCTACAAAATGAAGTAGTATTTGACAACCAAAAGAAATTAAATGCTGTGACACCTCCAGCCCTATTTTTTATGCTTTATTTTGAAACGAAGTTTCACTGAGTTGCAAAGGGCCTCACTAAGTAGCTGAGGCTGTCCATGAACCATGATTCTCCTGTTTCAGCCTCCCAAATGTTGGGATTACAGGCATGTGCCACCACACCTGGCAACATAGACAAATTTTGAAAATATCAATCCAAGAAAAATGATTCAGCCAGGGAGAAGTACATGTCATGTGACCCATTTACATAAAATATTCAAGCTGGGCATGGTGGTACACACTTGTAATCCAGTATTGGAAAGGTGAGACAGGAGGGTCGCAGGTTCTCAGCCAGCCTCAGCACTTAGGGAGGCCCTCCACCACTCAGTGACACTCTGTTTCAAAGTAAAAAATAAAAAAAAAAATAGGACTGGGGGTGTATGTAGCTTGGAGTTAAAAGGCCCCTGGGTTCAATCCCCAGTACCTAAAAAAAAAAGTTCAAAATAGGCATATTTGTGGAAACAGAAAGTAGGGTATTTCATAGTTTGGGAAGAACAAAAATGCCTGATAAAACAGATCCCAGTCAGGTGTTCTTTGGGCAAACCAACATGTGCCACATTGGTAGCATTGTGGCTATCACAGAGGAACATAGTGAGCTGTGGGCTTAGTCCAGGCACCCTGGGAAGACTGGGTACTTACTGCCTCCATACTGGGTTTTGTTATTTATGAGTACCCAGGGAATCCACAGGAGAGTGAAAACAGTGCTGGGTTATAGCACTGAAATCTGGAGATGTAAAATAGATTTTTAATATATCAGAAAAACATATTGCAAGACATTTTAAGATAACTTGAACATTTTACAAAGCCACTTGGCAAAAGTAAGTTAAGATGAAAGGAACTGTTGGTATATAAACAATAGAATGGGCATGACTGAGACAATACTTCTAGCCACGAGGAACAGAAACTTGAGTGTCAGACGCTGCAGGCAATCTCGTCTCAATAGCTTACCAGTTAGTTCTGTGAGTGTGGAGAGTGGGTGCCTTGAATAGCTAGTGTGCCATGTGCTTGGTGTGCCTGTAAAGTGCCTAGCTGGAGTCTGTTTTATCAGGTATCTTTGTTCTTTCAAAACCATAAACTACTCAGACTAACTCATAGAAGCAGTTGATATTGCTGAGCCCAGGGAACATCTTCTACAGCTGCCCTAGATCTCAGATCCCCCTGGCATCTCCAGGTGTCCACTCTCCCATTCATCAGGGATGAGAGCCTGAGAACAAAGATTGTGCCAGGACTACCTGGTGATCAGGGTCTATGCAATGTAAACTGAATAAACCCTCCATTAAAGGAGGTTCTTCTTCAATGGTAGAGTTTGAATCTGAGGGAGAAAATACATATAACCATGGTGGACAGGCCACGTGTGGTGCCCAGACAGGAGCAAAGATGAGAGGAGTCCCAGCTTCCCTCTTTGCCCTTGCTCTGCCCAGAGCAGCAAGTCCTCTGCACTGTGAAAGAGCCAGTGATGTAATGTGCTCCCCGATCATCACAGTTAATGCACAAAAGTCACTCTAGATGCCAGAGTCTTCTTAGAATCTCTGTTAGTATTCATTTGATTTCAAGCGACAGAAACCTGGTATGTTATTTAGGGAATTACTTGCTGCTATTTTTTTTTTAATGGCCAAAATAGGTAGGTAATAACTTAAAAGCAGAGGAAGCCCATTTCTCACTTGGAGACATGTTAGATGGTTAGGGGGTTAATGTTTCCAACCTTCCTGCTGCCTACAGTCACCCAGAAACCCATCTCTTCCTTTGACATGTGGGCCCCAAGGTCCCCTTGTTTCATTCCAGCTGATCAGAGGTAGAAGAGTCAGGGACATGATGGCAGAGGTGGAGTGGACCATGCATGCTAACCTCACACCTCACCTGTGCCCACACCTAAGAACTACATTCAGACACAGGCCACGCCAAGCTGAGGAGAGCCCAGAGCATGAGTTTAGTCAGGTGTTCCTTAAGAAGAAGGAACAGAGTTCTAAGGGGTTTTGAGATAAAGAAGGTGTATTCTGGCATATGCTCCTTCTGAGTGCACCGTGAAACCAGCCTCAGGGGCTCCAAGGACTGCAGCAGTGTTAGCTCCTACTTGGCTTTCCTTTCTCTCCCCCTTCTCCTCCTCCTCCTCCTCCTCCTCCTCCTCCTCCTCCTCCTCCTTCTCCTCCTCCTCCTCCTCCTCCTCCTTCTTTTTTTCTTCTTCTTCTTCTTCTTCTTCTTCTTCTTCTTCTTCTTCTTCTTCTTCTTCTTCTTCTTCTTCTTCTTCTTCTCCTTCTTTCTCCCTCCCTCCCTCTCTCCCTCCTTCTCTTTCTCTGTCTGTCTTTCTCCTTCCATACTCTCTACCCTTGGTTTCCTCCCTTATCCTTTTCCCCTCCTCTTCTTCCTCCTCCTCCTTTTCTTTCTCCTCTTTCTTCCCCTCTCCCTCCTCCTCCTTCATCATCTCTTCCTTCTCCTCTCCTCCTTCCCATCTCCTCCTCCTCCTCCTCTTACTCCTCCTCTTTCCTCTCCTCCCCCTCCTTCTTCTCTGTCTTCCTGTTTTCCACATGATTCTGGTTCTTGAGGAATGCAGAATGCTAGTGTTAAGGGGTCATAAGTCTTCACCTGAGATTTCCAAGGAAGGCCTGAGTGACCAAGCAACATATAGATGGGTCAAAATCCCTGAAGGAAGGGCCTTATGGAGAGATTTATGAACCTGTAAGGGTGAAGATGAAGCTTCAGTGGAGATTCCAGCAAAAAGAGATGCCAGGAATGTAGAACATCTGCTGAAGAAAGCTGCAGCGAGGCTACTTGGGCTGCACCTGACAAGGCCATAGGGAGGGGCAGGCAGCCTGAGCTCTGGGACCCAGTCTTACTTCCATGTTCCCTTGATGCTGGGCATGGTGCTGTAGTGTTTAGTGTTGCCCTGCTAAGTTGCAGTCTTGTTCTGGCCCCATCCCTTCTTTCTAAGCCCCATATTCTGCCCTTTTAGAGTGGGAGTTTACTCTGTGCCATTGTATGTTGGATATATGTAACTGGGTTTTTATTTTTACAGAGGCTCACAGCTAAGAGTTTGTCTTGAGTCTCAGAGGAGCCAGTGGACTTAAATGTTTGTTATAGTTGGGTTTGAAATGTTCCCCCAAAGGCTCATGTGATGAAAACCTGGTTCCCCATGCAGTAAGGTTCAGAGATAAGGCATGACTACAGGATGTGGTTCACTAGAGGCATGACCTTTTGGGATTACATATATCCCGCCCCCCACCCCAGTCTCTCTGCTTCTGTCCACCATTTATTGAAAGACACTTTTCTTTGCAACCATAGTCTGCCTTGGAACCAACTCACCATGGACAGAACCTCTGAAACTGTCCTTTCCTCCTCTAGTCATTCTAATGAGGTATTTTTGCCATAGTGAAGAAAAAGATGACTAATACTGTCACAGTGAAGAAAAGGATGACTAATACTGGAAAATCTTCTAATGGATATTCTTATGAGAAGAAGGGAGTGGGCTCCCAAATACACAATAACATGATCACAGCAGCAAGCAAAGAAACTATTCTAAATGGAATTTTACAGACAACAAGAAACTGTGAATGAACAAAATGGAGTTGACTGATCTAATGACCTTGCAGTTGATTAATCCATTGAACTTTCATGAGAGTGTAAATACAGCACAAAGCTCAAATGATAGTGTAGCTGGTGGAAACTCTTCTCATTCCATGATAGGAGTGGTGTGTCCTTGCTGGCCTTGTCTGGGTTATTGCACTGTTTCTGAGCCTTGTCTCAACAGTTCTTCATTGTCTGACCCCATGTAACCCCATGGGTGACCTACTAATGGTGGACATAAACCCAGTGAGCGCTCTAGGATTGTTTTATTCCTAAAGATGGACTCTGGATCATTTGCAATCACATAAGCTCGCCTTCCCCAGTAGAGAGCTCAAATGTTAATGCACAGACAAAGGAATTGTATATAAGAAAATTTTACAATACTGTTTGAAATAATTATATTGATTTTCTACTGCTGCCATAAAAATTACCCCACACTTAGCTGCATAAGAAACCTGCTTATTATCTCACAATTCTTGATGTCCGACTTCCAGGTGGACACGTTCCTCCACTCACAGTCTCACCAGGTGCCGTGCAGCCTGGGTTCCTCACTGGAGGGCCTGGGGAAGAGTCCACTTCCAGCTCATGGAGGTGGCCGAGTCGATGAAGCTCTGTGGGGTCACGGAGCTGAGATGCTCCTTCTCTTGGCTGTGGCTGGCTGCTGGGATCCCTAGAGCCCCACCCACTCACCACTGGCCTCTCTTCGACAGCACCGTAGCCCTTCTCAATCTGCCACTCTGAGCTTTTCTTCTGCCTTTGTTCCTCTGCTTGCAGCTGGAGAAAGTTCCCTGTGATTAAGAGCTCATGACATTAGGTTGGGCCACTTAGACCATCCAACACAATATTCCTATTTTAAGGTCTATAACCTAAAGCTTCCAACCTCTTTCTGTCATATAAAGTAACATATTTGGGGCCCCAAGTAAGGAGGCCTTTGAAAAGTCACTCTGCTTACTGCAGGGCGCTTGAAGCGCTATCTCCCACTTTACATTTAGATTTCTTATTGTAGAGAAGAATTTTCATATTAGTGGAAAGACTCGATAAACTTGGGTGTTAGTAAATTAACTGACCCATTCAAATCTCTAAGAATAAATGAATGAGGACATTCTTCCATATTAGTAACACAGATAGAGCTATAGGGGATTTGATAACCTACCTTGATCCCCAAGAACATTACCGCACGTAGTAAATTCAAGTCGTTTCCTTTAAACTGTCTCCTGCATCCAATTGAGCACAAATTGGAAATCATAAGGTTTGTTACTGATAGTGAGGTTGCTGGGCTCTGGGATGTCCATGACAGTTCCACTACCACCTCTTCAAGGTAGTTATGACTTCTGGTTTTTTCAGTTTTTTTTTTTTTTTCTGGTATTGCTACTCAGCTAGGGATGGCTATGGACAGGCATGGAGGATGTTAATATTTTCTGGCCAGGAATTAAGCATTTTGATGATCATCCCAGGTGTTTTTCTGTGTGCTACTGCTATTTAGTTGGCATAATACCCAGGAAATTGATACCTGGACATTTCAGATTTGCTGCCAGGGAGAAGAGTTTGTGGTGATGGTGCCAGTTTCTTATTTGTGCTACAACTCTGCACAATAAAGCGTTTGCTCTGGCCTTTCTTCTCGCTCGCCGTGATGAGTTTGGTTGCTCTTTAGAGGAGTTTAGGGAGGTTATCTCCAGCACCCAGCTCTCTCACAGTGTCCTCACTCTCTTTTGAGATGTGCATCCAAAGTTGGTAATGGAGCTTTCCGAGGACATCACAAATAGCAGGTGTCAGTGTACACCTGCAAAGAATATTTGATGTGCTCTTAAATACACACATTTATATGAGCACCATCTAAGGAAGACTATGCAGGCTGTTAGTCTTTTAAAATGCAAAAGTGTGAGACTCAATCTGCATATGAAAAAGTTCTTATTCTCATACTGTACTAAATTGATGTATATTTTTCCTGGAGAAAATTTACCTCCTAGCAATAAAAATGAGAAAAATGGCTGAGCAAATTTAAGCATCAGAGAATATGGCTAAACTTTACACTGAGCCTAAGTGTGTCCATGATAGGTTTTGTTTTGAAGAGACATACCAATGCCATACAAAATTTGAAATCTAATAAAGTTAATTTGTGTATATGTGTGGGGAGGTTCTTGGGGACTAAATCCAGAGGCATTCTACCTCTCAGCTACACCCTCAGCCTTTTTCGTTTTTTTTATTTTGTTTTTTGTTTTTTGGGGTTTTTTTTTGGTGGTACTGGGGTTCCTGGAAGCCCTTCTACCTCCAGGCTACACTCCCAGACCTACTTTATATTTTTATTTAGAAACAGGGTCTCCTAAGCCAGCGTGCGTGGCAGGCTTCGAACCTGCGCGATCCTCCTGTCTCTGCCTCCCAAGCGTGGGGATTACAAGCGTGTGCCACCACGCCCGGCCTTGTTTTTTTATTTTGAAGCAGGGTCTTGCTAAGTAACAGTTCACTGGCATTGAACCCGATATTCTTCTGTCCTGGCTTCCCAAGTAGTGGGATTAGGTGCAGGCCACTGCATCTGGCTAATGATAATTTGTTCTATCAATTAAGTAAAACCGGTGAGAGCAACTATGAGCATGTGGAGGTTCAGAAAGGCTAGCATTTAGTTGAGCACAATGGCACATGCCTGTCATCCCAGTACTCGGGAAGCTTAGACAGGAGGACCAAAGGTCTAAGGCCAGTCTCAACAATTTAGCGAGGCCCTTAGCAACTCAGAGAGACCTTATTCTAAAATTTACAAAATAAAGCTAAAAATGTAGCTAAGAGGTAGAATTTCCCTAGGTTTAATCCCAGTACCAAAACAAACAAACAAACAAACAAACAAACAACAATAACAAGAAGGTACATATTCACTTTCAGAATATAGTGTACGCGAGTTTGGAACACATCAATTTAATATTAATTGTAGACTGGCTATTGTATAGGCAACCTGACACCAAGTATTCATTAACTTCTGAATTTCAAAAGTTTGAAAAAAGAAACATTAATTTTAAAGGGAGAATCTGGGTAAAGTATGTAAAGATAGTCATAGTGGCATTAAGTAAAAAATTAGGGACAGCCAGGCATGGTAGCACATACCTGTAATCCCAGTACTTAGGAGGCCAAGACAAAAGGATTATAGGCTGGTGGCTAGCCTCAGAAACTTAGCCCATTGAAGCTTAGTGAGACCTTGTTTCAAAATAGTAGATAAAATAAGGCTGGGGTGTAGCTGAGTGGTAGAATTCCTCTGGGTTCAGTCCCCAGTGCCGCAAGAAGAAAGAGGAGAAGAAAGAGGAGGGGACAAAAAAGGAGAAAGAGAACAAAAAGCATCAGCAGCAGCAGCAGCAGCAGCAGCAGCAGAAGAAGAAGAAGAAGAAGAAGAAGAAGAAGAAGAAGAAGAAGAAGAAGAAGAAGAAGAACAACAACAACAACAACAACAACAACAACAACAACAACAACAACAAACAACAAACAACAACGGATTCAAAGATTAGAGCCCTGAATTCCAGGGAAAAGAATGGTATAGACTGAGATGAACTTTCCAAATACTCCTTGATGTTGACCTTTAGACCACACTTCTCTCCAAAGAAAAATTCATCAACTATGAAAATTTCAGCCCAACATAAGGAAAACTTTCTTGACCACCCCTAAACAATCACGTAAAATAATATTGTAGACTCAAATGAAAACAAATGTAAGGTAACCCATATTACTGAAAAAATATTCTTTTGTCAACCCTATTTGTCATAACCACACTCCCAGTGTAGTGAAAGATCTTGTCAATTCGCATTATTACTATATTTCTAGAATTTCTAGCTTAGGTACAAGCTTGTGGTACACTCAAATATGGTAAGTAAATTTCACAAAGGTGTGAATTTGTGTGTTTATAGTTGTATGGGATTCAATGAGTTCAATGAGGGAGGAAATACCCACAATTTGAGTTGAACAAGTCAAATGTAGGTACTCATTTCTGCCCACATCCCCCGGGCTCCATCCTACAAGCAGGGGTGCCCTCAGTAGAGGTAGCCACGTGCAGGTAAGCAGGTGCAGCTGCAGCTGTGCAGAAAATGGGGCCATGACTTTGGCTGTCTGGATCCAACTCTGGCATCTGGTTTCTAAGCATGCGCTGCACTGTTTCTCCTGCTGTCCCTACCTAGATCTTCTTCTCGTCCCCTTCTTCTCTACCCTTACAAAATCTGGTTCCTTTTCAGATGCCATCAATTGTTGAGCATCGAGGAAGGCAGAATGACCCCCAAATACCATCCACACCTTCACCCTGAGAACCTATGAATACATTTCTTTTCCAGCAGAAAAGACTTAAATATAGTTGACATTAAGAACCTTAAAACAGGAAGGTTATCCTGGACCATCTTGATGGACCTAATATAAAGGAAGGAGTGTTTATGAGCAGTGAGCTTTCTCCAGCCAGAAGACACAGGTGCAGAGGCCAGAGTCAGAGACAAGGCAGTGGATGAGGGACTGTGTGCATTTTGCTGGCTCTGAGAAGTGGGGACTTGCCCATGTGGACAGCGGATCAGGAAAAGACTGCCTCTGGGGTCTGCTCAGTGGGAGCTATGGGACAGGAATGGACTCCCCAAGGAGCTGCATTCGGTTGAGAGTTTTGGGAGATACGGCCCAGGGAAGCAGTAGAAGACAGCCCTGACCATCAGCGCTCTCAGCATCCTGTGTCCAATTCTGACTGTGGATAATGAATGGCAATGTCTTAGCAGGTGCATTTATGGTAACAAATTGACTCACATTTCAAGAAGGAGGGGAAACTTGCCAACATTTCTGCCTTTAATCAAATATTTCAGTGTGTGTGTGTGTGTGTGTGTGTGTGTGTGTGTGTGTAGGGATTTTTTAGTTATGACATTGCATCCTAGTTTTAGAGTCCAGTATGTGCTTAATCAATCAGTTTGGTAGACCAAGTTTTCTCTTCTTCTGGTTTCTCAAACTTCTGTAATGTAGACCCTTTTAATAAAATTTCCTCTCCACACTCACGAACAACAAAGCATTGGTAGAAAAAAAGTTGCAAGATGGGAAGGTGAAAGGCTGAGGTGGCATCCGAACCCCAAGACTGGCTCAGGGACCCCCAGTCCTTAGTGTCCGCACCCTTGCTTGGTCTCCTCCAAAAAGGAATCTGTGTGACCAAGAGGGAAAAAAAGAAGCAACAGGATGCAACTTCAAAGTCAACGTGCTCTCTCTCTCTCAGGTCACTTGTTCTTCACACCAGCTGCCACGTTAGGAAGATGCTCACACATCCTATGAGAGTTGCATGTCATGAAGAACCGAGAAGCCACCAGCCCCAGTCCAACTTTCAGATGAGTCCTTCACCTTGAAGGTCCACCAGCCCCAGATTAACTTTCAGACGAGTCCTTTACCCTACAAAGGTATTTATTTATTTATTTATTTATTATTTATTTATTTATTATTTACTTATTTATTTATTTTTGGTGGTACTGGGGATGAAACCCTTCTACCTCCGGGCTACACTCCCAGACCTATTTTATGTTTTATTTAGAAACAGGGTCTCTTAAACCAGCGAGGCTGGCTTTGAACCAGCACGATGATCCTCCTGTCTCCGCCTCCCAAGCGCAGGGATTACAAGCTTGCGCCACCACGCCCAGCTGCAAAGGTCTTGAATGTCTTGATGAGAAGGTTCAGGCCAGAGCCCACTCGAGCCAACTCTGGGGCTCCTGTCCTGCAGACACTGTGTGAGATAGTAAGGGCTTGTTGTTTTATGTTAGTGCCTTTACACAGCAATAAATGACTAAAACAGCTTGATATCTTGAGAATTTTTTTTTAAATCCCAACATGTTGTGCTAGGCATTCCTGTTCCCCAAAGTGTCTCCGATGCCCAGCTGACATCGTCTGTCTCCTTCCTCCTCATAACTTGCTCAGCATCCCACCATTTTCAGGCTGAGCAGTCTCCCTTCTGCTGCACTCCAAACTACTTTGGGATGCATTTGCATATCCCAAACCCACCCAGGGGCTCAGCACACACAAGGTGTTTCCTAAAACAGAAGCTACTCTCTTCATAAGGCAGCAATTTCTCACGACTGTCATTTCTGTTCATACATAATGCGATTATTCTGTGCTCAGCGAAGGTGGAGAATCGCTGCTGAATCCCTCCCTATACCTTCCCACGTCCGCACCCAAGCCCAGGTACCATCAGCCTCAGTTGGTATTCTCTCAGCATGATGTGCGCTCAAACCAAACCCATTTCCTTTCACCTTTCTTTGTGAGTCAAATTTTCACAAAATTTGATGTTTGATTCATCCTTTCAAAGCCCTCTGCAATTGTTCTAAAGAGATCAAACAGTAGGAAATGAAATTAGACATTGACCTGGAAAATGTTTGCTAAAATAGAAGATAGCAGAAAGACTTCCTTTGCCCAAATAAAACTCCATAGCTTTACCAATACAAATCATCTGTTCTGTTCACAAATATTGGAGCAGAAAGACCCTTGCTTGGATCGAATCTTAAAGAACAAGCTGGGCGTGGTGGCGCAAGCTTGGCATCCCATTACTTTGGAGGCTGAGACAGGAGAATTGCAGGTTTGAAGCCAGCCTCAGCAACTTAGTGAGGACCTCAGCAACTTAGCTGAGATTTCTTAAAATCAGGAATAAAATAGAGCTGGGGATATAGCTCAGAGGTAGATGCCTTGGATTCAATCCCCAGTACTGCAAACAATAATAAAGAGCAGACAGACATCATTATTAGTTACCAAATGCATGTGGCCGTTATTCCATCTAATGGTGAAGTACCAGAAAAACTTGAAAACAACTTGAAACCTCCTGAGCTAATATTCAAAGGGGTTGCTATTTGCCACGACCACTCTTAGCTCTGGGTTGTTAGTTTCTGTTTCTGCAGCTCACTCCCCAGAACAGGATGTGTCCTCAGTGTGGGCCTTTCTCATGAAGGCCCACAGTTAAATGTCTACTCTCTGGCATTTTTGCCTACTCCTGCTTAAATATTAATCTCCCACAAAATGAAAGTATATTCTTTCACCTCCAGGAACTATTTTAAGAAAAAAGAAAGAGAGGTCAAAATTCCTTTCTCTCTATTAGTTGCTTTGTTTGTACACAAATAAGAAAAAAAAAACCCTCTATACATATTAGAATTTAAAAATGTTTTCCAGCACCTCCCATAACTAGGAAAGATGAACTTCCCTCCCTCCCTCCCTTCCTCCTCCTTTCTTTCTTTCTTTCTTTCTTTCTTTCTTTCTTTCTTTCTTTCTTTCGTTTTTGCCTTCACATTCTTATTTTTTTATTTTTACAAACTTTTGCTGTTTCTCAGCCTGCTTCTTAATGATCTGGACAATTTCCACTTCTTATGGCCCTCTAATTTGCATTTCAGATCTCTGGATAGTCCTCACCTAATTAAGAATCCTCTAATGGAGCTCAGCAACTTGGACAATGAAAGCATCCTAGGGTGAGCTGAGGTCATCAGCAGGAGCCAAAGAGATGCCAATTACTATGGGAAAAGAAGCTTTATTAGGCCCTGCAAATAGCATTCGAGAAATCAGGAGAACCTAAGTTCATGGATTAAACTAGGCTACAAAGAAGGGAATAAGCACTTCAGATCACCCTGAAATGTCACAGGCTCTTCACCCCGTGGTCGGACCATCAGCATGGGGTGCTGATCGGGTCTTCTCACCCTCAGAGAGGAGGATACCATGGTAGGATGCCATGGCCACTTGTTGTCCTGGTCTACCCACAACCCTGCAGGCTCACACCAAGTACTATGTCAGGAATAATGAGTCCCTGGTGCCCAGGCGCAAAGCGACAGTAGCTAATGAGGCAGAACAGGGCCTGTGATGAAGCAATGACATTTTTTTTAAAGTCAGCAGTCTGAGGTGGGGATCAATAAGTGTTTTCCAGGGTTAATTCACTGGTCACCATTGCTGACATGCTATTAGAGCGGGGATGAGCGGGCTCAGGACTGGGCTTCATCTAGATAAGTGTCCAGAACATCAAGAGCTTATTTCAATAATCTGAAGGGTTACGCCATCAGTCCTAACCCTCCTTCTGTGGGATTCCAACAGCCTTCCATCAATTCGCCCTGCCCAACCTGCGGTCATCTGAAGCCCTCTCCTAGGCTAGAGTCCCAGCTCCACCCCCCTGGCTGTATCCAGAGAGGGAAAGCCCCGTCTACCTGCAGTTATGTGGGCTTCAGGGTTGAGTGACTCCTATTCCTATTTGTTTGGGGAAATGGTAACCAGGAGACTCATTCCTGTCTGTAATGGATATTGTATTATATTGTAGGGTTGTACTGTGGACAAATCAGATAAAATGTAGAACATCTGGGCTTCTGTCTTGCCTTTCCAACGGTGCTATTGTTGGCATCTAAGGCTTTTCACCAGTCAGTGCCTCAGTTTATCTATCTTTCAAATAGGAATGGTAATAATCAGCTCACAGTGCCTACTCAGCCCAGTCAATGGTAATATTTATTGAATCCTCATTACTCTCCAGACACTCAGATAAGTGATCTAGTTGTATTGTCAGTTAAATCATGGTTCAACCCAGAGAGGAGGCTGTCATTATTGTTATCTTTCCTGGATGATATGGGAATACTTCTAGAATAGATTGGATCTTCTGAGCTCTCCGTAAGTTCTGTGCTCTTTGAGTACCTCCTTGCAACTCCTATGATCTTTCTGTAGCATCTGGCAAAAGTATGTGTAAGTGCCTCGATTATAGATGACAGACAAACCTGGATTTTGGCACAGAGGAGACATTGTCACTTTGCAAGGAAGAACAGGGCTTAAAAGGTTGGAATTCAGGTCTCATGCCTGCCTGGTGATATTGTAGCTTGTGAAATTCCAGAGAATGGAGCCAACTTACTTTGGTTCAATCAAAAATCAAGCCACCATTTAACTTTAATAATAAAAGATAACTGGAATTATAAGCAGACTTTCTAAACCACTTGAAAGTGATATATGTAGGGAAAGCTATAAAGAATAGAGGCTGCTAATTGATTACTATCCTTATGGTTTTTAGAAAATTCATTGATTGTCTGAACTTGAAAGCCCAAGGCAAAAAGGAGGGAAGAGAAACTTAATCTAAAGTAAACTAACCAAAATGTCCCACAGTTTAGGAAGTCACTTGCCTGTAAAATCAACAATGAAGAAGTCTTTAAAGAAAAAAAATTATCAGGGCTTTAATCCAAATTTCTTCAGCGAGTGAGAGAGAGAGAGAGAGAGAGAGAGAGAGAGAGAGAGAGAAGAGAGAGAAAAGAGAGAGGAGAGAGAGAGAGAGAGAGAGAGAGAGAGAGAGAGAGAGAGAGAAGAGAGAGAAAAGAGAGAGGAGAGAGAAAGAGATATTGTTACAAGTTGAGATTTTCTAGAAATTAACCACTAATGTGCAGAGAGTAGTTCACAGGTAGAAAGGCTCAGTAGCAGAGTTGTGGATTCAAGTTAGACTCTGTGTTGCTGAGTCCTAAAAGAACACTTCAGCAATTTCTCCAGCTCCACGCTAGGATGTTTCTCATTTGCAAGCTCGTTTCCAAAGCCAACAGTTCTGTGGTCTTCATTTTATTAGAACTTATATTAACCAAAGAGAATATAACCCTCCTTCCAGTCTGCAGGGGAGTCATCTGAACGCCAATTAAAGATGAAATAAGGATTACAGTCCTAAGTGGCAAGATGCAGAGCCAGAGATTCTTGAATGAGGATGGGCTGCAGCAACACAATCTCTCCCGGTGTTAAATAATAACTACAAACCAGCAGTGTCATTGACCAGAATATAAGCCATAGCAAAAAACACAGAAAGTGGCCATAGAATTGTTCAAAAAGAACAAAACTAATAAGGGCAAATATGCAATAGCGTTTAAAAAGGAAACCAGGTTAAACTTGTTTTATTATCTAGTCATCTATAAAATTAGGTCTTTGGAATATCAAAAGAATGACCAGATTTTAGAAGTTGAAGGGATTATTGGTTACAGTACTCCAATAGTCCAATAGAAATGGCATAAGGAGGCAAAAGCAGAATCAAATATATGCAGCTGCCGGCTACATTCAGGGAGAAAGAACATTAAGATGACGATTTGGCCTTTCCTGGGTGTGAAAGGGCGGGACAGGGCAGGCCATATGGTCTCCTCCTGACCCTTAATGTCCCTGTGCAGGGCTGCATGAGCAGCACAACAGCCAGGCCAAGGAGATAATGCCATCTGGTGCCAGGGAGATAGGAAGCAGGATAATCTATTAGATAGATAATAAAGGAAAGGCTGCTGGAATTACACCCAACTGCCTGAGAACTATAAAAAACCGTGTGTGGGAACTGGGTTTGACACTGAACTAATCATGGCTGGGAGAAACACATCAACAAGATTTGCTAAAACTCTGCTTCTAGGAAAGGAAAACGATCAAACTTTTCTATGGGATCATTTTTATAAAAATGAACAATACAAATTAGAGCCTGGCTTTCAGGTGCAATAGTTATCCTGTGACGGCCACATATTGAAATATGTTGAGCAATCCAAATGTAATTAAGGAGTGAATGAGCTTAGCGTCCACGAAACGGTACTGAGTTAGCTCAGGATATGCAAATTTCACCAAAAGGAATCCCAGCAGGGCTTTCCACTTAGGCTAAAACCTGAGATCATTATGTACAGGCCTGACGATTCTCCAGACACATCTTGGGCAGAGGGAGGAAGATGGAGTTTGCAGAGTGAGGCCTTGGATTCTGTCTGCAACAAGCTGTCGTATCTTTTGAAGGCGTTCTATAAACAAGAACGAAATATTTATGGAAGCAGATTTATTGGAGCATTCCCAAGGATCTGGGAGTTTATCTAAGCTAGTAAGCAAACAAAAGGTCCCTGGTACTGAGGTTGATAAGAGGCCACCACACAGGACCTGGTACTCCTTCCCCATCCCCAGGCCTTCTGCCAGCCCTGGTGCCTGAGAAAGGAGTGGCTGGATAGCCCTTCCAGATACCTCTGAACATTTCAAAATGACTGCACTCCCCCAGTTACAGTCCTCAGGGGTCTCATTTCATTTGCTGAAAATTTGTAACAGGCTACCACAACTGATCAGCTGCAGAAGTATCCAGGCAACTATTTGCTGTGTTATTAGCACAGAGTCAGAGCTAAGGATGAGCTCGCAGCACCCATGGGCAGCAGCCTGCCTTAGACCAGAGCCCAGAAAAGTTTTGCCTCAAGTTGCCTCGACTTCAAGTGAACAACTTTATCTCACCATCTCTGATTAGCACCATTTGATTGATGATTCAACCTAATCCTGTAGGTTGTGTTGGAAGCCTTGAGCCCAGATTCCTTGATTAAATACCCGCATGGCTTCGGGCAGGGCACATAATTGGTCCACAAAATTGTAATAAAGGTCATTCATTCTTTTGGCTAAAAAATGCTTATCAGCACTTGTAATGTTCTAATCACTATTCTAAATGCTTGGTTTATGTCAGTAAAATATTAACACAGAAGCAACAAGGACAGGAAGACACCTGCCTCGTGAAGCTTCCAGTGTACCAGCAGAAGACAAAGAATGAAAGCAAAAGCATTCATTGCATGTGCTGTGTGTAGGTTGAATTGTGTCCCCTCGAAAACGGTAAGTTGACATGTTACCGTCAATGGCTCCTTGATGAAGCTGGGGTCTCTCCAGAGGTAACAAGTTAAAATGTGACCATTAGTGTAGACCGTACTGCACCGTCCTGTTGTCTTCCTGAGAAGGCGAAGGTGGGCCCTTACACACCCAGAGGGAAGACAGTGTGTGGCATTGGAAGCACATTATTCATGATCAGAGAGCCCCGGGGTGCCAGTGACCATGAGGAGCCCGGAGAGAGGCCTGCCTCAGATTTTCCCTCTAAGTCTCAGAAGAAACCAACCCCAAGAACACCTTGATATCAGACTTCCAGACTTCACGACCAAGAGACATAACTATCTGTTGTTTAAGACACTCAGTGTTGGGTATGTTGTATAGCAGTCCCAAGAAATGAACCTAATGTGGTATGTATTATGGGTTGAATCCTGTATACCAAAATTCATATGCTGAAGACTAGTTTCCAAGCTCAGAATGAGACCTAATTTGAAAATACGATTATTGCGAGTATGATTACCTAAGTCAATCTGAGGTCACGCTAGAGTGACATCTGCCCTGATTCAACATGACTGGTGTCCCCATAAAAATGAAGATTTGGACACAGAAGCACACAGAATAGTGCCTATGAAGACAAGCATCTAGGCCATGCATTCAAAAGCCAAAGATGACTAACAATTGCCAGAGACCAGGAGACTCCAGGAGAGAGGGTAGAGGCAGGTCCTCTCTCACAGCATCGGAGGAACCCACCCTCCTGTGCGCCTCTTGATCTTAGACTCCCAGACCCCAGGACAGTGAGCCTCTGTGGTCCCAGCCCCCCACTCGTGGTGCCTTGCTAAGGCAGTCCTGGGGGACTAACACAGTGAGACAGAAGACAGTACTATTAATGCAAAAGAATGCTCAATGTCCTTGGAAGGCTGTGGAGATGTGGATGGTGATCAGGAGAGCCGAGAATGTGGAATGTGAGCCTCTGTAGACACCTCTGAGAAGATGAAAGTTGAAAATTTACCTGGATATGCCTAGGAAGCTAGGTAAGCAGATCTTTGGGGGAAAGTCATTCCTATAGAGGGAGTAGCCAGTGAAAATTACCAAGGAAGGGTGGTGGCTGGCAGAGTTGAGGTCCAACAAGGTCAGTTGGGGAAGAGTTTTGGAGATGGAGTCCAGGATATCAAAGCAGATCCAGGTCATGCTTCCTACCTGAGCGAATGAGATAGAATTTCAGGGGATGGGGCCAAAATATCATGAGATGGCCTTTCTATGCCTTATGTGTGTGGTGCTAAGAATAGACTGTATGGGAGCAGAGAGTGAGGGACAGAATAAACAGCAGACTGTTACAGAGACCCACGGGCAAATGTGTGTGCTTCAGACCAAGGAAATAGCCACAGAGGTTGTGAGAGGAAGAGGAATCATGGACGAACTGTGTGCACATGGCCCTAAGGGTTTCCTGGAAGGGCAGGTAGGGTGTGAGAAAGAAAGGAAAAATCAAGGGGGACTGCAGTGTGTTTGACCTGAGCTCCTGAAAACCTGGAGCTGGGATGTGGACCAGCTTTTGAGATGTGGACAAGCTGTCGGGGAGCAGATTTTATGGCGGAAGCTCCGGAGTGCAGGTGGACGTGGTGAATTTGAGAAGTGTATTCGACACTCACGAGAGGCGCTGGATCTGCGGTTTCATAGATCAGCTGGGACTTGGAAAGAGAAGAT
Organism: Muscardinus avellanarius; assembly: GCF_963383645.1. NCBI lineage: Eukaryota > Metazoa > Chordata > Mammalia > Rodentia > Gliridae > Muscardinus > Muscardinus avellanarius. The sequence continues at coordinate 2,740,553 of NC_137803.1, forward strand.
CCAGGTTGAAGACATGAACTTGAGAGTCATCCTCCTATACATGGTATTGTAGTTATGGTTCAGGATGACATAAAACAAGAAAAGGTGTCACTGCCATCATTTCTCAAAGAATGAGTGAGGTTCTAATCCGCTTTTGCAGGGTGCCATGTTCCATACCTCAAAGGTGAAGATTATGTCCAACAACTCATCTGTCTCTGATTCTCTAGCAGATGTCCCCTGCCAGGGCAGTGAGATTCTGGGCTTCCCTCCTCACTCTGGAATGCTCCTCAGTGGGAGGAGTTCTGCAAGGACTCCTCCATGGGCAGAAGCTACTCCAAATCCATCCTTATGCGAAATTAGTCTTCTAGCTCCGGTGGAATTTTGATGGAATTTTCCAGAACAAACCTTCCAAGGCCAGCCTCAGAAAGTGGCAGAACTCCTGGGCAGTCCCCAGGTGTACGCACTCATCCCAGTCTGGACACGCAAAGTGGTTGCTGCTCCTGGCCCTGCGAGGACATTTAGAAGCCTACATTTCTCCCCTTGAGGCAGAAGCTAGGGCTTTGCTGTGGCTCCCTGACCCCAGAGGCATCCAGGACAGCTTGTTCACACGCACAGCAATGTATCAGTGTCTCCTGAGGGTTGTAATATCCTGCAGAACCTAGGAGAAGGGACTCGGCATATTTTGTATTTATAGAGAGCCTTTCCACCAACAAGCTGCGCAGCGCAGGTCTCATCTCATTAATCCTCACAGCAGGGGGATAGATGGTCGGTAAGAATTGTCAATTTTACCTAATGTTGAGACAGAGCAGCAGAGAGGTTAAATGACTTGCCTACGGCTATGTGATGAGTCAGTCCTGGAGTTAAGATAAGAGCCCTGAATTCTTGACTTCTGGTCTACCATCTTGCACTCTGTTTCAGAAACAGCATAATAAAAAGTGCACTAAATTTGAGAGTTTAATTTTCCTTGTGATATTCAGCATGTCACTTAACCTCTCTCTGCCCCAATGTCTGAATCCATAAAATGGGGCTAATAATACCTGTCATCTAGCTTGTCACAGAAATATTATAAATATTAATCTTCCCAGTGATCAGACCCTTTGGAAATATCTGCCATATAAATTCAAGGTTTAGGTTAAGATCAAAGGCAACTCGTGTATATTATTCAATGAAATAGAGAAATATGTTGATTTTATTTAATGAAGCTAAGAAAAATGTGAAAATTATAGTAAGGCTTTTTAAGGTATGTATTTTATTTATTAGCGTGGTGTTGGCTTTCTAATGATTGCAAATGGGTATTTTAAAATCGCTTAATTTCTTAATGTCCAGTATTTTTCCAAGCCCATCTTTTTACACTCTTAGTTTTCTATAAATGGTTGAATCTTATTTACTTTTTAGATCAAGTGTGCTAGACTCCCTTATTTTGTGAAATCTTGTTTGTAATAAAAAACAAAGAAAGAACATGGAAAATGTTTTACAGTTTAGTTCCTCTCTATATATTTTTGTTCCAAGTCCAATGTCCTCTGTAACTACCAAAATGGCAGTGAGATTTGGATTTATTTCCCCCTTGCCCAGTCTGGTCGAGTTCTACACATTACTTTGAGCAGAGTACTCAAGAGTTAATGGAGTCCGTGGTAGAGTGTTTGCTCTTCTGTTTGAAATCAAACGTCTGATCTTTATCTGCAGTGACAGCTTTAATGCCTTTCTTTTCTGACAAATTTTCAGTTGAGGAGGAATGCAAACACTGGTATCGGTGCAGTTCTATAAAGGACTAATCTAAGCCATCCCATAGTGGCAGCCTGGTCCCTAATGAACTCCAGAACCCCGCCGCAGTGCCACTTGCTGGGAGGGAGAAAACCAAACCAAACAAAAATTCTGCACACCTTTTCTAGCGCTACTATAGCTGACAGGGGAGAGAAATGATGTCGAATTTTAGCCTAGAAGTATCTGCGTTCACCCTCACAGCCTGAAGATAGAGAGCAGACAGGGCAGTCACCCAGGAAGCAGATGAAAGCAGCAGAAAGAAACAGAATGAAGGACTTCCCATGATTTAACTGGATCTCCCCTGGCCCTTAGATTGGTTCACCATTTGGAAATGCTAAATTCTATGTTTCTCTCCGGGAACATAATACTCTGAAAAGTAAATTGCCCACCATTTATCCATAGACCTAATACACTAATGAACTTGGCTGACTTGAGGAACTTTCCATTTGGCGCCTTGAACTTCCCTATCATGCAACATATGGGTATCCTGAGATCCAGAGCTCTCCCGGAGGAAGTGAGGGAGGTGAATTGTTGCAGAATTAGAACGTGCCAAGCACACCTGAGATGGCCCTTTGCAGTAAAATACTATATTTCATATATAATATGAGATTACATTACAATACAGGAGAGGGGGACATTTTAAATTGAGGCCCTTTTTATTGCATTAAATTCATCTGATATAAAGAAAATTTGAAAAAAAATACATGGCAGAAATTTCTGACTGTAACTTACATATAAAATTCAGAAGGGAAAACAAATTCTAATCTATTTCCCTGGCAGTCTGAACAAGTCTGATCATTACTACATTGTAAATTTTAAATTCAAAATTTAAAAAATCTCTTTATTGTCTAAAGTATAGTCTTTGATAGTTACTTTCTAGTGGTCTGGCCTTTCTCATTGTTCTCCATATCCCCTATGAATCACTTACATTTTTGGTCTTATATAATGAATGATCACAAATATTTATTAAATGCTCAGTATGTGTGAAGGTCAGCTGTTTGGCTCTGTGAGGGAGTAAACAAAGATGGGAGAGAAATGGCCTGCCTGTGGATCAGGAACATCTAACTTACTTGAAAGCTCTTAGGTAGGAGCATACGGTGGGTGGCAGAGGCCATTGAGCCTGAAAGTCAAGATTTCACTCCAGTTGATGACTTTTCTCTTCTTTCCATATCTGTAACTTTAGCACAATGCCCTTTGTTGGGGAGTCTTTGTAAAAGTAATAGGTAAATTCTGAAGCCTTTGATTTTTTCTTAGTAATGGCAAAGTGGCCCTTCCTAATCCAATTGCGCCTCACATTGGATTAATTGGAAATCAGTTCTTTCTCATTGTTTGTGGTCACAGAAAACTGAGTCCCATGGAACTTGGTTTATCCTCTTTGCTCAGCAAGCCCCAGGCACCCAGACTTTCTCTTACTGTGACTCTGTAGTTCAAATCCAGTTCATCCACAACTCCCAAAGAGTGAATGCTTTTCACTGAAGACTGGCTTTCCAACTCCTGCAGAAGCCGAGCAGTGGGTCTGCTCCCCAGAATGAAGCACACAGACCCCAGCATGCTACCAGCACTGGACAGTGACTCCTTTATCTGTACTCTGGTCTGTTGAAGACCTGGAGACAGCCGAGTGTGGTGGCACATGCTTGTAATCCCAGCATTTGAGAAGCTTAGACAGGAAGACCATGTAGGTTGGAAACCAGCCTCAGCTACTTAGTGAGGCCCTTTGTGACTCAGTGAGACCCTGTTTCAAAATAAAAAATGAAAAATAGGGCTGGGGGTGTCCCTCAGAGGTAGAATGTCCCTGGGTTCCATCCCCAGTACCACAAAAAGAAAGAAAGAAAGAAGGAAGGAAAGAAAGAAAGAAAGAAAGGAAGGAAGGAAGAAAGAAAGAAAGAAAGAAAGAAAGAAAGAAAGAAAGAAAGAAAGAAAGAAAGGAAGGAAGAAAGACAGACCTGGAGCCTTCCTCTTGAATAAGTGCTCCTGTCACTCCCACACTAGAGCAGAGGAGAAGTATTCTCCATCCTGCGACTGTCCCTGGTGTTTCCTGGTGTGCCCCATCTAAGCATGCCTTTCCTTGGGATGAGAACTTCGAGATCTGGTATCCTTCCTCTCCCTGCCCATAGGCTTCTTGTTTCTGTCTTCACTGATGGTGTGATCTCCAGGCATCTGCCCAACCTGCTTCTCTTGAAATAGTCTTCAACTTCCTGCTCCATGAAACTGACTGCCCCTGAACAGGGCTTATTCCCCCATATCTTCTGAATCTTAAATGGTGGAAGTAGGCAAATGTGTTCTTTGCTCTCTACTTTAACTTGAGACCATTTCTCCTACTTGGAAGTTCTTATTTATGGGAAATACATGTTCAGTTATCCCTCCAATTCCCAGTAACTCCTCTTATTCACTGATGGATTTAGGACCCAGAGCCCTCACCTTCTCTCTAGCACAACTGTCACCGTTGGCGGCAACTTGAGCATGCCTCTGCAGGGATAACTCATCACTATCGTGTTTTGTATGATGACTCGTAGCAAAGCAGTTTTCCTATCCTATTTTCTCAGTCTTCCTTTCACATACTTCCATTTTAATCTTGGTAATTTCTGATAACGTCATTACTTTAGAAGTCTGGACTTTTAGGACCCTATTCCCTGACACCCACCCTGACCTATTCTCTGGTACCACCTTGACCTTCACTAAGACTTCTCGCCCATCTCCTGACCTGAGCGGTATCACCATCACGGAGGATTTCATTTCTCTTTGTGCTTTATTTCTTTGTACCCTTTCACCTCTGCTTTGTGCACCTTGGGTTCTGTGCACCTTGAAACCATCCTTAATTCCCTTGCCTCATTTTCCTTTGGAGTCCTAAGTAACATGATACTCTGACAACCTAAGTAATACCGGTGACAACAATCACACATTCGTGAAAACTGAACTTTTATTTAATTTGCAAAGAATCTCAAATGAGCGACCTGAGCCACCAGGTGATTCTGTGATGCTTCCTCAGAAAATCTGCTTTGTATTCTCTGCAATGACTGTTTCATAATTTACATCTTCCTCCAGTCTCCTGTCTTCTCAGCTCATGACCTTGCCCCATAGAGCAGAGAGCAACAGGGTTCCTCATGGGAGAAATGCTTCATCTCCCTCCAACAAGTCCACATCCTACTTGCTATGCTCCTGTGTGCTGCCTCCTCCCTGTGAAAGGGAAGACGGGCTTGCTCCACCTTGATCTACGCTGTGCTCCACACCATCCCCCTCTTCCAAGTCCTTCTCTCCTGCACTGATTCCTTTTTTCTTCTTTATCGTCACTCTCTCCCACGTTGAAAGGCCAATCTCATTGGTGCAATCTTTGGAGAGTCTTTGACCTTAGGACTCTGACACCATTTCTATACATCACATTCTACCCAAATGCTGCCCATTGTTACTGCCTCAAATTCCAAAATCCCCCTTCCCATCAGCTTACACAATTAGGATTTCATCCCAGAACCTCACAAAATGGCCTTTAGAAGCTCACTATCTTGCTCAAAGCAATAGCTAATTCTCAGCCTTCATCTTACCAGGCCGCTCAGTGGTTTTTAGAAGGGTTGGCCATCCTGATGCCCTTTCTTCTCTTGGGACACTTCATTCTTTTGGTCCCCTCACCTCATGGCCACTTCTTTTTAAATTCAAAAATTTTTAAATTTAATTTAATTTAATTTTTTATTGGTGCATTGTAATCATACATCACATTGGAATACAAGACTTGAGAGGATATACAAGCACACATCATCTAATTAGCCCTCATCCAATCCCCATCCCATTCCCTCCCCCTCCCTCAATCCCATGCTTGATTGGTGATAATCTTTGATACATTTGTTTATGTACCTCCTGAGTTTTAAAGAGGTTCCATCCTCCCCCATCCCATACCCTCTGATTGGTCACCTTAGTTGCTTCGCTATACGGCCCTTTCTATAACTCGACCTCCTCTTGTTACCCCTTTCCTCCTAGTTATTGCTAATTAGGGGAAGCATCTGTTTTTTATTTTCTGTGATATTTTTCTGTGCATGCTGCATTGCAAGTTCTGATCCCACTCTTGACGGTCCCAGTAGTGGCCTGGCTACCCGGAGGACTCTGATCCCAATCTCACTGGCTTCAGCACTAGCCTTGCCTCATGGGAAGCCCCGATTCTGGCCTTGCTGGTCCCTGCACCAGCCTAACCTCTCGGCTGACTCCAATCCTGGTGTTGGAGGTCCCAACACCGGCCTTACCTCAAGGCAGGCTCCAATCCCAGCCTCGCTGACCCTGGCACCAGCCTAGCTCCTCAGCAGGCTCCTATCCTGGCCTCGGAGGCCTCAGCTCTGGCCTTGCCTCAAGCCAGGCTCCGATCCCGGCCTCGCTGGCCCCGGCACCGGTCTTACACCTCGGTGGGCTCCAATCCAGGTCTCGGAGGCCCTAGCACCGGCCTTGCCTCATGGCAGGCTCCAATCCTGGCCTTGCCGGCCCTGGCACCAGCCTAACCCATCGGCAGGCTCTGATACTGGCCTTGCTGGCCCCCGCACCAGCCTAACCTCTCGGCTGACTCCAATCCTGGTCTCGGAGGTCCCAACACTGGCCTTGCCTCAAGGCAGGCTCCGATCCCAGCCTCGCTGACCCTGGCACCGGCCTAACCCCTCGGCAAGCTCCTATCCTGGCCTCAGAGGCCTCAGCTCTGGCCTTGCCTCAAGGCAGGCTCCGATCCCGACCTCACTGGCCCCGGCACCGGTCTTACCCCTCGGTGGACTCCAATCCAGGCCTCGGAGGCCCCAGCACCGGCCTTGCCTCATGGCAGGCTCCGATCCTGGCCTCGCTGGCCCCAGCACCAGCCTAACCCATTGGCAGGCTCCGATACTGGCCTTAAAGGCCCCAGCACCAGCCTTGCCTTACGACAGGCTCCGATCCCAGCCTTTGCTGATCCCGGCACCAGTCATGGCCACTTCTTACCAGTCCTGGTTCTCCCTTCTCTGCCACAGAAGGAAAGTGGCCCGAGAGAGAATTTATTTATTTTTCTTCTTCTTTTTCTCCTAGTTCTCTGAGTAATTTTGTCTTCTTAGATGGCTCGCAATACTGTCTTTATCCTCACAATGCCCTATATTATATCTCAAGCCAAGAGCACTGACACCACCTCCAAATTAATCTTAGATTTCAGAATGTCTGTCTGCATGCCCCTTCAGCAGCCCCTCAACCATTTCCTACCTAAACGGTGCCAACTCATTGGAACTCTTTCCCTCGCCAGCAGCCCGAGACATGATCACATCAGCCACACCTCACATAGCCTCCAGGGTGCTCTGAATGCACACTGAGCTTCACACCTGCCTCCCTCTCCCCCGTGATGTGCTTTGCTCGCCACGCTGTAGACATGTAACTCCTGGTGTTTCTTCTTATTCCAAGCTGTCTCCCCTAATGGACAGGACCTGCTTTTCCTTCTCCTGAGAATGCTGCGCCACCATGTTGTCCTCCTGACCGCTCATATCTTCTCCCAACATAAAATGCCCCTAGCTCCTGCCCGCTCCCTGTCTGATCCCCATTTTGCAGTTTCTGTTTTCTGAAGCTGTCCCATTTGGTTAGGTATTTGTCATCTCTCTCCTTTCACTAGAATGTGAGCTCCTTGAGTGGTGATCTCTGTTGCTTTGTTCATTGCTACGTCCTTGAAGCTGAACACAGTGCTGGCCAGTCATTAGGAATACAGTGAATGTGCATTGATCCAGGAACTGCTTCTTCCGTGAGTAGCACATGAGGTCCCGGGGAGCCCCTCAAAGTGTGGGGCACTGATCCTAGGTGGTCACTGAAACTCAGAGTCATTTCTGTGATCAATATGCACCTTCAAATAACAAAGAGTTAAGCATTCTCAAAACGTCAAACTTGGAGAGAATTTGAAATTCCTGACATTTCTGGTTTAAGATTTAATTTTTCTATTTGGCATGGACAAGTTTTACAACAGTGAGAACTTTAACCAACAGAAATAACAAAGCACAGACTCATGGGAAGATTATCATCTTCTAAGTCACTAAATGTTTCTGGATTGTTTTTGATTCTGAGTCTTATTTCCCTATTTTAGAAGCTGAGCTAAAACACTTTGGGATCATCTTTTCAGGACTGTCTTATGATATCAGCAATTGCGAGGCAGAAGACATTGACTTGTCTAAATACACATTGAGATAGTCAGCTTTTGTCCTGACACTATAAAAAGAACTTGAGGATTGAGTGATAAATTCAGTAGAAATGTTGCAAACTATAGTATTATGTTATATACTCAAGGATAAAGTACTTTTGTATCCATAAGGCCCTGAGGTTGATCCTGCAAAAAATAAACAAACAAAATAAAAGTAAAAGGACTGAATTAGTGATAAAATAATAAAATTAAAAAGACTGAGTAGTGGCATTTTGTGATACAAATTTCCTTTTAATGTTATATTTTGTGACATTTGATAAATCACCAAATTGTTCTCCGTCAAGACAGCCACCAATAAGTTGGGAAAGTGCATAAAAATAAATATTGTTTTACTGTGATAACAGCAATATGATTCTAGAAACCAAAAAAAAGTAAGATATGCATTTTACTGACCATTGTCCTCTTCTTTAAATTCTGTGTCACTACGGACAGTGCTGCTGAGGTAGTAACATCGTTCTTATTTCGATGGTGTTAAAAGGCATGGGGCAGCAGCCGAGTTGGAAGCCTCTCCCTTTCCTAGCCCCTGGCAGGCCTGCTGTGCCGGAGGGAGCAAGTCAGTGGCAGGGAGCAGTCAAGGGCTCTAGAGATGAGGATGATGTCCGTCTCATAAGGCAGGGCTGCTCAAAGCCCTTCGGTTCTTCTTCTTTCCCTGCTGGCCCTCATTCTTAGGAAATAGAGCCATGGGCCACCTCTGGGGAACTTCCCAGAAATAGACATGGGGATTGCAGAGTGGAGAAGCCAAGAAAACAGAGGCCTGGAAACTTTGCCATCTACCCAGACACTCGTCACTGACAGGCCCTGACAGGAGAACTGGACCACAGGGACCAGAGCAGCCCTCTTCTCAGCTGCTGGGTGTTCAAACGTGATCTACAGAGTAAGGCTGACAGTAGATTTTCTGCCAGCAATAAAGGTGGCCTGATTCACAGAATAATTACTGTATGCAAATGAATGTGATTTTTCCCTGCCCTTTTATGGATGACTCTGCTCTGCCATTCATCAGGACCACAAATTTCACTTGGGAGGAGATGGATTTAAAGAGACAGGCGCCCCTGGAGCTTCCTGGTGAACTTACTAAATCCACGTTAAGTGTCTTCATAAATAGACCTGCATATGCTGGAGGGGGCTGCCAGCTCTGACCTTTGTAATCTGTATACTGTTGTCTGGAAAACGAGGGAAACATCTCACCCCATGCCCCGCCTCCAAAGACAGTGTGTGGGCTCTCTGGACCCTGGTTATCTCCTGGACATCCACCGTGCTCACTCTGGTGGGAGAAGCGAGGAACCGGGAGCTCCCTTTTGTAGAGCTCGGTCCTAATGACATAGCAGCAGGGATGTCTTGAAACAAGAAATGGTTGTTTCCTTGACACCGCGATGTGACAGAAAGAAAACACAGTCAACCCTGGGAGTGAAAATGAACTGTTAGAAGCCATGGGCTTCGAGGGCCTGGCTGCACTCCCTGCGAACCGGCGCCATCTCACAGCGGCCTCCTATCTTCCCCAGGGTCCGAGAGCTGCACCCCTGGCTCTGCTCCCTTCCGCGGCAGTGGGAGGTCAGGTGCTGCGGGACGGGGCGTGCTGGCGGAGGGAGCAGGAGGCCAGGTTCACAGGGATGCGGAGCGCGGCTGGTGTCACCGCCACGCGTCAGCCTCGCGTGCGTCCCAGCGCAGTGTGCCTGTGTCCTCGCGGGTGGAAGAGAGGACTGCGGGTGTCGCGCGCGAGCAGCCCATCTGTCAGCGGCTGTCTTGTTACTCGTGTCGTAACAATATATTGATGTCAGTACATTCCAGGCCCACTTTCTTCCGCTGCCACTCACAGGATAAAGGAGACAAGTCCATGTTTACACGTACACACGTGGCAGGCACCGCTGGAGGCCACTGCAGCCTTCCCCAAATAAATGCCAATTAATACAGAAAGTTTCTGGGAGCAGGGAGTCGGTGAGCCAGTATCCAGGATTCCTTCTGCTCGCCAATGCCACTAAGTCTTCCCAGGGGCTCATGGGAGAAGTACAGAGGGCTCCACAGACCAGGCAAAGCCTTGGCGTTATCTTAAAACAAAATATTTGGTCAATCCCTGGCCATCATAACTTCTTATAGGAAAACCCAGTATTTTGCCCCTCGAGAATTATAGCACCATTAGTTGGTAAATTGTCTTATCTTGGCTTTTTTCTTGAGTGATTTCTCTGATGTAATAAGGAAGACATAATGTTCAAAGGGAAATTTGCAATTTGCTTTAACCGTTTATGGCTCAGCTTTACCTTGTGTAGGCAGCAATCGCAAGTATTGAGGGTTTATTTGGGAGTGGATGGGTAAGTAACCAATTGCATTTGAGAGACATTCTCAAAAAAACTGATTCAGTTGAAAAACACCCAACTTTTTTATGTGTGGTGCTGGGAATTCTACCTCTGAGCTACACCCCAGCTCTATTTTATTTAGAAACAAGGTCTCGTTAAGTTCCTGAGAACCTTGCTGTTTCAGCCTTCCAAGCACCGGGACTACAGGCTGGTGCTACCATGGGCAGTGTATGTAACGTATTCATATGTTGACTGTTTATATATTTGCCACAAAAAATTTTACTTACTTTATATTTGGGAAGAAAATGGTAAAAGTAAATTTTTTTACACTTGGATTACCAGATTTAAATGTAAATTGATTTTAACTTTAGTTTCAGAAAATCCTAAACCACTGGTAACAAGTGTAAAAGAGCAGAGACGTCGACAAATGGAAGAGGCTCCAAGAAGAGGCTGGTCGGGGCAAAGCCATGTGAGGGCGCTGCCTCGCGGCAGGCTGATTTGCCCTCACTAATGGCACATCCTTTACCCTGTGCTCTGGACCAATTGGGTTCTTCCCCACAAGACATGTCACCATTTCCTCCCAGGAACTTAGAGTACTGGTGGCCCTCTTTGGAGGAAAGGCTTTACCAAGGCAGTCAAGTTGACATCAGCTTAGGAAACATCATTAGAGTGGGCCCTCATCCTAGGTCACCAGTGATCTCACGAGAAGACAAATTTGGACACAGAGGCAGACATGCGCTAAGGGAGGTACACAGGCAAGCATGAAGTCAAACTTGGGGTTGATGCATTTACCAGTCAGGAATGGCAATGCTTACCAGCAACCTCCAGAGGCCAGGAGGAGACCTGAGAAATTCTCCATCCTGACCTTGGAAGAAACCAATCCTGTGGTCACCCTCGACCTCTGACGCCAGACCTCCGGAGCTGTGAGACAATGCTTGCCTACCTTGTAAGCCATCCAGTTGTGGCATTTTTTTTTTTTTTTTGGTGCTACTGGGGGTAGAACCCAAAGGCTTTCTACCTCTGGACTATCCTCCCAGACCTATTTTATATTTTATTTGGAAACAGGGTCTCCCTAAGTTGCTGAGAGCCTCACTGAGTAGCTGAGGCTGGCTTTGAACCTGTGCCATCCTCCTGTCTCAGCCTCCCAAGCGCGGGGATCACAAGCGTGCGCCACCACGCCCGGCTCAGTTGTGGGATTTTACAGGCAGTCCTAAAATTTAACACACCCTACCCTCTAACTCACCCAGGCGTGTTAACAAAAAACCAGCAATGTAAATAGGGAACTGCAGTGGCCTGCCGGCTGAGTACAGCGGTCAGGGGGGCAGAGGAACGGGCCAGCACTCTTTTCTCCTGGAAACAGCACCAGTGTTCTTTTGCAGCATGGTTCCTTCCTTTTCCCAGAAACCTGGAGCCTGTGACTTGAATGAAGGCTGTCTATTATATGCCTTCACTTCTGCAGTGACAGATGTTCGGTCCAGGAGTCAGTAGGTTGGTTTGTGAGCCACTTAAAGCACCCAGAGGGAATGGGGCTCCTCGCAGGGCTGCAGATAACCGAGCTGAGGGCTGCCAACCACAGGGTCCTCCTCCCAGGGAAGGAAGCCAGTGGAGAGTGTGGAGGAGTGGAATGAACACACAGGAAGAGGCAGGCTTGGGGGGAGAGGACCAGAGAAGCTGGCAGTGTTGGAACGCTGATCTCAGCATGCTAGAGCTCTGCCTGCAGCTCAGTTCAACTGCACCTTGGTTTTTCTTGCAGTTCATAAGAGTTTATGCCTTCTCCTAAGCCAATGTGACTTGTGTTTCTGTTACTGCAAGTAAAAACTCATTAGCATACCATAAGAAAAGTAAATCGATTTTACTCTTCCGATACACCAAAAGTGTATTTGGGGTTTCTCCAGCAGGTACTAAGGGGACATTGCTGATTTAAGGGGTTGACAGCTACTGGCCTCGTGACAGTATCTCCCTAAAACATGACACTCATGGTGGTTTTTATTAGGTCACGTTATGTAATGTTGGAACTCAAGGTTACCATTGAATGGGTCATCAGGTATTAGTAACTCGGAGTAGAACATTTTGTTTATTTTTACAAGATATTTCTTTGAACCCTCTCCTATGTCTTCATACCAAGGTTCACTGGCACTCAAGTAGAACTATTGAGTTATGGTTTTAAATATCGCTCATCTTTACCCGAGAACTCACTGAGCTGAGACCAGCAGTCTCTGGGCATTTGTCCGCTCTTTCGAGGGACTTATAAATTCACCTCCATGCTCTCCCAACAGGATCTGGTTTTTCTTGCCACAAGCTTGTCCCTCCCCCAATTAGACCTGCTAGTACGACACCATTAATCTCTCAAACCCCAGTTATTCACCCACCCGTCCACTCGCAGAAGCTGGTGGATCGCCGATCTGCAGTGTTCTGCTGCTCTGAGAGGTGCCGCAGACGCCCAGATTTGAGGAATGCAGTGCCCACCTCGGGAGTCTTCAGTGTGTGCTCAGGTCATGCTGACCTTTCATTCCCCAGTGGTCCAGGACTTCCCTACGCGGGATCATGACCAGATGGCATAGAATAGCCTTCCAGAAGCCCTATAGGTCAGGACCTACTGCACATGCCCAATTTGTTTTTATTTCATTCTCCAGAGAAAACACAGAGACTGTTCTACTCTAATGAGTACTCACGATGATTTTCTGGACTCTGTGATCTCACTTAGGGTTCCTGTCCTTTCTCAATGGCATCCCCCTTTTCAAATCTACCCCAAACAACTCTCCCCATCTTAGTAAAATCTTACCTATTTCAGCCACAGTATTCTTCCCATTTGACAGTCTGTAACAATTCTTAGAAAGTTTTCCTTCACTACATCATAAAATCATTTCATGTCCTTTAGGGTAGAGACGGGCTTTTGTTTTTCATCCTGAAAACTGTGTTTCAGCAAGGGCTAGTCAATGTTTGTTTATAAATTGACCAGTAATTATGTGGCCTTTATTGTGTCCCTTTGCGCTTTTTAAGACTTTCTATGAATGGAGAGGTCTTTTTTTTGTTTGTTTATTTTGTTTTTTTTTTTTTTTTTTACCAGAACACACAAACCTTGGTGGCTTGCTCCGACTTCTCCCATCTCCTATGCTGTCCTCAGACCTGGGTCTATAGCCAATTCCTCAGAACCCAAGCTGATGGAAGTATGCCCTCCACAGAGCTGGACTTGCTCCTGACTTCAAAGTGGAGAACAAAGCTGGCATCTAGGGAGATGATCTGAAATATTTAAATACATTGCAAACCTACTCAGATATCAGGAATGAGAGCACGAAAGCGTAAGGTAGTCAGTTGATGGCTTGGAAAACTACACAACTTCCGGCAACTTGTGTCTAAGCCAGCCCTGAGCCCAGGACCTTGCTTTTAATGCATGATTTAACGTGGGGTCCTCGGTGGACCGCAGAGAAGAATGGACGTGCAATGTCTTGTCACCCTGGAAAGTCCACCAAGTGGCCTCATGATTGATCCCTTTTCATTGGCCCATTAATTACTCTCCAAGTCACCCCATATGTGTCCTACGCCAGTCAAAGTGCTGGGTCCAGAGGATGGATGACGGCAGTGGTCTTGAGAGCACACAGCCCTCTCCAGTGAGGCAGCATCAGGCCATCAATCGCAGTTGCAGTGAAGGATTCCAGGAGCTCATCTGCCCTTTCCCACAGCCCGGCCACGGCAGCACCCTCTATGCTGTTGATCACACCTACCACCCAGGGGTTGCCCTTGACGTTTCTTGTAAGAGAGAGCTCCTGTGTTCACCCATTAGCACCTTCCCTATCTGAATTTCCATGGAGATAGTGACACTTGTCTATCCCCTTGATGTCAGGCGTAAGCATGTGATGGGTAATGAAGCTTGAGCACGGAAGCAATAGAAGCATTGATGAGTCAGTGAATCGTTATTAATATTTTTAAATCTTTATCCAGAAACAAGTTGTGTTCCAAATGCTGGTCTCTATAGGTTCCATAGATATGGAAGAAGAACGAGAAAGGAATCTTAAGATTTGTTGAGCCAATATGACTTGAGTACTATTTGTTATACAGCATAGCCTCACCTATACTGAAGAATATGATTCTCTCTCTCATTCTTCCCTTTGACTCCACTTCAAGACACACCCTGGCTCTGACCACGTCTCGCCGTCTCCATTACTGCTCATCCCAGGCTTCAGTGTCTCTTTTGTCTGGACTAAGACAAATGCTTTTCATTGTTCTCTTTGTCAACTTATAGCCACCTCAGCTTTGTGTTATGAGCATAGATACTTGAGTAATCATTTTAAAGCCATCCTAATGAAGTAACTTCACTCTCTATTCTAATCCCCTTTGGTGGTTTTCTATTAAGCTTAGAAGAAAATTTAAACTACTTTCCATGGAGTATGGGACCCATGTGACCCTTGTCACATAGAGTAACCCCTCCTATGCTTTGCTCTCTTTTACTCCAGAAACGCTGGCCTTCGCCTTGCTTCTCCAAACTTCGAGCTGCCCCCCAGTGTTAAATGCTCTGTCCCCGAGCCTCACTCGTCTGGCCCACACCCCAACGCTACCTCCTCAGAGAGCACTCCACTCTGGAAGTCTAAGGACCATCCCAGTACATCACCTTGTCATCAACCACGGAGGCTCATTGCCTTCTGAAGTGTTTCTGGCTTAGGGACTCCTTGCTCTTTCCCCAGGAAGGTGCCAACTCTTTCAAACAGGGGCTTTTGTTTATAACTGTTTCCCCAAACCTCAGAAGTCTTTAATCAGAACCACCTCCATGAACACATGCATCAGTGTGCACGTGAGTGTGTCTCACTAGGACAACGGTATTAGGTTGAAGGCCGAGAGGAACCAGGGCAGGCAAGAATGTGGGGAAGCAATGTTTTACTGCAGTATCTGCAAGGAGACGGGCCGATAACAAGAGCAGTGTCGGTGCCAAAAGTCAGGTGGAAGTATAGCTTATGGCGGAGGGGTATGCTAGCCATACAAAAATTCATACACTTGTCATTTTTTTTCAGTACTGGGGATGGAACCCAGGGACATTCTACCTCTGAGCTACACCCCCAACCCTATTTTTTGTTCTTTTCTGTGAAACAGGGTCTTACTGAATTGCAGAGGACCTCACTAAGTAGTAACTAAGGCTGTCCTCAAACCGCCATCCTCTTGTCTCAGCCTCCTAAATGCTGGGATTATAAGCGTGTGCCACCATGCCCGGCTTCATTTGTGAATTTTTAACACAGCCTGAAATAGTTGGGTGCCAGTCTCTCAGAGTTCAAACAGACGGGAGAAATCTTTAGTGTCATGGAGCAGGAGGGAGCTGGCTTCTCAGGGTCCAAATAGGGGGACCTAGCTTCTTATAGTTGAAGAGAAGGGACCTGGATTTCTAATACTTGAAATAGGAGGGACCTGAGCTTCCCAGGATTGTAATTGGAGAGAATAATCTTTAATACAATACAGATATGAAACAGGAGAGAGAAATCTTTAGTACAGTGCAGAATTTTTAATAGAATGGGACAACTTTACAAGGGCGGCTGCCTGGGTGAAATTATGTAGCACAGTGTCATGTCCTAACCAACATAGAAGCAGGGAACAGGAGGGGCTCCCAGCAAAGGGGCCAACTGGATACCGTTGAGCCCAGTAGGATATCATTGAGCCTGGGCAACCTGGGGCAGCCACACTGAGGACACTGATGTCCACACCAAACCTTGCGGGTGTATTCTGTCCTGCCTTAGTGAGCTGCTCTATGGGGATGCAGCAGGTGCCCCAAGTCCCTCCTCCCTCCCTATGAGGGCAGAGGGGCGTGCTCCTCTGGTGGCCTCCAGGTTGTGGAATGGACAGTGCTGTAGAATGATGTACCAGGGAGCTGTTTCAACCCTCCTGGAGATCATTCAAGATAGCATAATATAAAGATGTAGTTTAATTTCTGCTCTGTTCTGAAACCCAATGGTTATATTAACAATGGCAGCCATGAAGGATGTGCCAGAGAGAGTCTCCATTAGGTATCCTTGTGTGGTATCGATTGCCAGGAGGCTGTGGAAAGCTACACACTTAATAACTATTTCAGTGTTTGTTTTCTGTTTCATTTGAAGATGCAACTAAATAACACCCACCAGCAGTGGCTGGCTTGAACGAACTGTTTGCCTGTCTTTATTGCTGAGGACAAGATCAGGTTTATCTAGATAGAGGTCAGGTAAGGTTTAGGGCCTTCTCTTCATACACAATTTTGTGGCAAAAAAAAAAAAAACCCACTCAGGTCACGATTGAACATTGAAGTGTCAAACCATATAGACCAGGACTAATTTTTGGTTATTTGAAAATTATTTAGCTTATTTTCTCCACCTTAAATTGTATGTTTCTCTTTGTTTCTGTGGTGTGTGTGTGTGTGTGTGTGTGTGTGTGTGTGTGTGTGTGTTACTGGGGATTGAACCCAGGGACATTCTACCTCCAGGATATACTCCCAACCCTATTTTCTTTTTATTTTGAAACAACGTCTCACTAGATGAGGGTCTTCCTATTTGCTGAAGCTGTCTTGGAACCTGCAAGACTTCAGTGTCAGCCTCTCAAGTAGTGAGATTATAGGCACGCACCACCACCCCCAGATCTTCCCTTCTTATATTCATCAGGTTAAGGCTTACAGATTGCTAATTATTATAAAAGATTCTGGCTCTTTGGACAGTCCATCCTAGGTAGCTTGGTGACACATTTTGTAGGTTATGTGGAGAGGTTACACTGTGAGACTTGGCCCTGACGGAGCCATAAAATCCATGTGTAAAGCCCAACATTCTCAAGTTTGTTGGAATCGATCACTTTCCACCTGGTACAAAACACAGAAAAATTTACCAAGGCCTCGAGATTGTTGGCATTTAACCTGCAAGTTAGGTTAACTGAGGCCTTGGAAAAACTGGATGGACAGAGGAGTGGCAGGTGCCAGCCCACGGCTCAAGTTCCCAGGTATCTGGTCACTCGCAGTTTTCTGGCTAGGCGGTCCAGTTTTTTTTGTTTTGTTTTGCTTTGCTTTTTGGTTTTGTTTTTCAACAGCGATTTAAACTGGAGTGGCCACTGTTTGTGGCTAAGATTTTAGGCAAACTGCCAGGCATTTTCTTCACGAAGGAGAATTGGCAAAAGCAAGCTGCTGCTGGGCTTGCTCTGGTTTTGTGTGTGATTCTTCTTCATGGCTTAACTCATCATTCTGTCTGATCTTTTGTTTTAAGCCTTTACAATATTTTTTATGAAAATCTCAGGAATTTGTATCTGGTCAATGAACTTATCCTTCTAAGAATATCATTCTAAAGGGATTTTAGAAGGAAGCATAAGATCCAAGACAAGTTGGGAGAATCCTGTAAAACTTCAATTCTGGAAAAAAGCCCCATACAAAGGCATTCTCTCCATCACCAGGTCAGTACACTGTGACTTTCCCCTTCTCTCCCCTACTTCTAGCCAAGAAGCTTGGTTTCCAAGTCAGAGATATAGAACTTCAACTAACGTTATATATCTTAAGAAGCCCACAACTTCTTCAGATGGTCAAAGGATTTCAAATAAACAAACAGACATACCACCACTGGAGAAGAGTTAAAAGAAAATAGAACATCCTTTCAGTCAAAATATCCTGCAGTATCCCCACACACAACTTCCTGGTACATGACAGGCAGAAGATGACATTTCTCAGAGCTAGTCAAAAATAAAATCCATGTTGAGCATGAATTGCTTCTGGAAAAGAAAGAAGTGGGGAAAAAAGACAACAGAACTGAGTCTGTATTTCAGGCTCCCACGACTGGCGTTCTGCAGTGAGTGTTGACAGGGTGAGAGGGAAAAGGGCATTGCTGATTATCATTGGGAATGTTAAATACAGGGACCATGGAAAACGAGAAGACTCACTCAAATGTGCTTTGTGTAAAAACTCCATTCAACATGCCATGTCATTGGCTACACATGATTTTTATTTGGGGTGGTGACAGTTGAGTTTTCCTGTGTAGAGATCTCTTTTTATTTATTCCAACGATTATAAGTGGGATATTTCTGTGTGTTGGGCACAGGAATCCATTGAATCTGTGTTAGTATAGAAACCCCATTACACTTAACAAGCGATGTTACCAGCACAATATGAGAATCTTTCATTGAGGGACACAACTGAAATGACTTCTCACAGGTCCACTGTCTGGAAACAGGACTTCTTAGGGTCTGGTGCAGCTGCAGAGTTTCTTGGCTCTCCTTTCTCCTCGTTTCACCCACTCCTGACTTTCTGCTTCTCTGTTTTATCCTTTAACCTTTCAAAACACACACACACACACACACACACACACACACACACACACACTCTCACACACACTCACACACACTCATACACACTGCCCTCATTTTTAGTCCCTCCCTTCCTCTTTCTTTCTTTCTTTCTTTCTTTCTTTCTTTCTTTCTTTCTTTCTTTCTTTCTTTCTTTCTTTCTTTCCTTTTTTTTTTGTTGGAGCAGTTGCCCTAAAAGAAACAGCCTCCACTTGATCTGGTGCTGGTCACCGCCTCCCCCCACACGCCTGGTAATTAAACTCTGACTGATTTATTGACTGACAGCCAACAAATCCCAACCCGGTTTTTATGATATACATACTTCTCCAGGCTAAATTCACTCAACCAACAACCCAGTCAAAAAGAGGAGGGAAGGGGGGAGGAGGTGAGGGCTGGGGGGAGGAGGAGGCCAAGTAATATGAAAATAAATACAGAAACCAGCTTGGTTGGCAAAAGAAGACATTTTGCAAAAGAAAAGGAGAGAGGGGTAGGAAAGAAGAAAGAGAGGAGAAAGGGAGGAAGGAAGGAAGGAAGGAAGAAAGAAAGGAAGGAAGGAAGGGAGGGAGGGAAGGAGGAAGGAGGGAAAGAAGGGAGGGATGGGGGGGTTAGGAAGGGGAAGACTTGGTGCAGCATCTCTTTTCAAAGCCCGAGCCTGAGCAGGCAGGGAAGCTGGTAAACATCATTTCTTCAGCTTACAGATTCATTGGAACCGCCTCACGTACAAAAGCGCTCTGAAGGGGAACACAAGACGTGCTTGCAGCTAATATTACAGTGGAGTTCCAATTTTACCTAAGGGAAAGCAGCTTTATTAAAAGTCATGACTGAAATTGCATGACAGGTGCCAATATGCTGCTCCCTGACAGATGTGTCAGCCTGCCAGTGCCATTCCCTGTCAGCCGTCCCTGGATGGAGCTCCCCGCATCTCCATTTGTCTCTCTTCCAGCAAGATCACACATGCCCGCCGTTTGCCTCCGAGCTGCACCGCGCCGTTTGATATGTGGAATCCTCACAATGAGACTTATTAAAAGACAGTCCATTATTTTTATTTAGAGCATTTTCAAAACAAGCAGAGCGCGCTCAGAGATAATTTAAAAATCGTGTGGCAGGTCATCTCCAGGCCAGCGTGGCTCAATCTGAGATGCATAAAAATGTAGCACCTCTGTCCTGCACCGCCACACAGGCTCCAGCTCACCAGGGGCATGACACGAGTGACATTTAACCCTTGACTAATCGCCCTGACAGTCCAAAGCGTCAGTTCCCAATAAAGCACGGGAGCTTTTCAACATGAAGGATTAACCTTGCTTCTTTTTTCCCTAAATCTTAATTTCCTTTACTTCTTTTTTTTATTTTCCTTCTTCTTCTCTCCTTGGGTACCATTTCTGTTTCCTTACAGGTGGGCTTTCCCGCTACAGCGATAGATATAAAATACTCCTGATTGGCTGTATTTATGGGGCCTCTTCATTCTCCCATTGGTTTCAAACACAAAGAAAAATGGTGTCTGTCAACTGGGCTGGTCTGAACAGCAGGTGAAGCGGCAGCAGCCTCCTCCCCGGCCTGGGATGGAAATGATTACCGATGAAAACATTTCATTCTAGAAACATGAGAGATTTCCAGCTTAAAGGATGCTTGCATGAACGGTCGAGACCACGTGGTGGCTTCTGCCACCAGGACAAGCAAGGCTGAAGTCAGGGAAGGGCAGAGGAGAGCACATTTGCAGTGCCAGCCTGCACAGTTAGCCAATGGCAAAGACCACACTCGCTGGTACTACCAGTGTTCTCCACGGGGCCTGCCGTTTAGCCTCATTGCGGTATGTCATGGTAGAGATGGGTCCAAGAGAAATCCCAGTGTAAGGGCACATCATTCTGCAACCTTGTCCCAGTGTGCCAGGTTCCAGCTGCCTTTGCAGGCAAAGGTGGTACTTGGCACTTCAGCCCAGCCAGCGCTCACGCCTAGGAAGGCAGCATCCTCGGGCAGCAGGAGGCCTTTCAGGTCGCGTGGAGGTGGGTGCACCTAATGACCTGGCAGGGCAACTCGGGACTGGATTACGGCCTGCGCTTCACTCTGCCTGGCTCTCTCCAGAGTTATTAGTCTGTAGCTTCCATGAACACCCCAGCAAGCCACAAAACAGTCAACACAACCAGAACCACAAAGTAAGAAATCAAAAAGTCTCCAGCTATGGCAATAAGTCTGACATGGCATATGGAGTCCCCAAAACAGACTGGCCTGGGATTGGACAGTGAGGCGGATCCTTCATCCCATCACCTGGAAGCAGAGATACCTGGACACAGGCCCAGGCGAAGCAGTGGCCGAGCAAATCCACTTGCGTTCCTGTGTACTCATTGAGTCTCTCTGAGGCAGGGTGCGAAGGACTGAGAGGCAAAGACTTCAAACACGTGGTCCTAGCTTCAAAGAAGTCACAGATACCTTTAAGCAAATAGGCCACACTGCTTTCCTTAATAGCTACGCGTGTTTGGATACCATTTCCACTGATCCTATTACACGATGACCTGCCGTTTATCCTGTGGTGGAGTGTCACTTTTCCATTCCTCCCGTTGTTATTCCCATCGGGTGACAGCAACACATCTAGCCAGGGCCCCTGGTTCTGCCAGTCATAGCATCCTATTATCCTCATTCTTACCACCCCTTGTCTAAGGCCTATTGAAAGTTCATAACAGACTTTGCTTGCTAGGAAAGGTTTCCACGATGTCCATTATGTATCATTTTTATACTGAGTTCACAGAAGAAGAAGCAACATGCAGGATTCAGTTCCTCGTCTTTAAACTTCTGGCCACAGTCCACGTGTCCAAATTTCCCAAGAGACACACACCTCTCTTTGCTGCCCCACCATTTGGAAATATTGATATCATTCTGGGATCACTTTCATCTTTTTCTTAACTAATCAGATGTTCCATTCACTTTGTCAACAAATGTTAAGCACCTTGGGCCAGGGATGAACAAACACAGATGTCTAGAACCTCATGAATCTTAAGCTCTTAGAAGCTCAGGGCTGTCCTTGTTGGTGGCGGTGATGAAAAATTGACATGTCCCTTCTACACCAGGCTAGTTATATTGTGCAGTGGTCCACTGATTGCACCAACCAGACTTTAGCAAAGGAGGGTCTATATATTACTTTGGTTAAAACAATGTGTTTTCATACATAATTTTGTGATGATTTTCTGTTTTTGCAGTGACACCTTTGTTGACTAATCTACCAACTCAACTTGACTCTTTGGCATTCCAGGTCCTCCCTAGTCTTAACCTGACCTAATTATTCAGCCCCCCTCGTTTCCAGCTCCTTTGGGCCCTGCCTGGCCCTCATGTTCTGAGGACACTAAACCTGCAGTTGATGTAGCTGAGCATACATTTGACAGGCACTTGCTCTTTTTGTGATTCATCTGGTCTGTCTCTAGAGCATCTTTTGTGTTACACCCCCTTTTCTGTATACTTTGTAGGTATCTCTAATAAGATGCCTCTCACTTTGCATTGAATGTTGTTTTCCACTTCTCCTGTCCTACACTAGACTTGGATGTTCCCACGACAGGACCTAGGGCTTCTTCCATATTTTTGAATATATAGAATATATCCTGAAACACCTCAAGGAGGTTATGTTAATATTTCTCAAATGTACCCGAATCTCACCACCTCCTTGACTTCCCAAAAGTGATTTCCATACTTTTGAAGGACCTCTTACTGGATCTCCACCTTCGTAAGCCCTGGTAATTCTTCAGAAATCATTCTGCGAGTGGAAATTACAGTTCTACACGAGAACTCTACACACTCACCTATTTGGACCCGGTGTTGTTTGTTTTTTTCTCAGAATGCCCAAGAGATTTATTCATGCCTCCACCCAACACTGACTTCCACTTTATAATAAAGTATTTAGGTACATAAATTATTACCACAACTAGAATTATAATATTTGAAGGTAGGTGGTGTGGTATGTAGTTTTTATTGCTCACGCAATGCAGCACAGAAACACAATGCTATCACATAGATAACACAATAGCTACTGCTGCTGTTATTAGAAGACTTAGATTAATTAATTAATGAACAAATATAGTCACATACTACTTTATGTGTCTAAAATGGAATTTTACCAGTTCACATTATAGCGAGTGGGTCTGTGTATTTTCATTCACAATATCCTTTCTTCCTTATCTCAAGGGAGAAGATGCCCACTGATGAGATAAAATTATCTGGAACTCAGCACATTCTTTGAAGTACTTGCTTGGACTCTCGATCAATTTTTCTCTTTCTTTCTTCCTTTCCCTCTTTTTTTTCTTTCTATGTTTCCTTTTTCCTGGGTACTGGGGATCAAACTCAGGAACATTCCAAGTTATACCTTCAGCCCTGTATTTATTTTTATTTTGATACAGAGTCTCCCTTGGTTGTTAAGAGTCTCACTGTGTTGCTGAGGCTGGCCTCAAATCCTCCTGTCTCTGTGGTCTAAGTGCAAAGGAGTTGTCAAATAAAGAATTTATTTTACAGTCGTACAGGCCATTTTGACATGCAGGAAGTGTGTAAAGACTTACACCTCGTTTAGGTCGCCCAAGCCAGTGACGCTATTTGTTAGACAGGCATGGGGGACCCTGCTGAACACTGACTGAAAAGGAAATGATTAACAACGTTTTTTGAGCTTTTTCAGGAAGTAATTTTATTCACATTTCAAGAACCACAGGGCATTCCGGAATCAAAGTTTCCCTTTTCTTGTTCTACAAGATTTATTCTTTTTCTCTATTTTTAAATCACCTAAAAATACTTTCAATGGTTAAAAATGTCTCCTTGCAGGTCACTTACAA
Source organism: Muscardinus avellanarius (assembly GCF_963383645.1). NCBI lineage: Eukaryota > Metazoa > Chordata > Mammalia > Rodentia > Gliridae > Muscardinus > Muscardinus avellanarius. The sequence goes on from NC_137803.1 coordinate 2,763,808, forward strand.
AGCCCCCATTGATCTGGAGTTTCTTAGAGGTTAGAAGCTTAGAATTGTAGCTACACTTCCATCTCTCATCTAAGTTTTTTTTTTTATTTGCCATTTTTCTACTTCTTTTCTTGTACCAAGAATTCTGAGGAACAAATCCTCTTTATGGTCTTAAAACTGATAACCTCAATCAATGGATTTGTCACAGAAGGTCAGGCACAAGAAGAGGCAAATGGATAAAATTGTCCACCCAGGGAACCGAGGGAGAATAAAGAAAGGGAAGCAGAGAGCTTTCTTCTGGCGAGGATATATACCTGTGTCCAGAAACTGGATGTTCTCAGTGCCCTCCTTATTTATAGCATCTTGTTTTATTCAAATGAGTGGAGAGTTGAAAACCCTGGATTAGACATACAGAGAGGTGGGAATGTTCTTAGTGGAAGAGACAGAGCTGAATAGAAGTCAAATACATGAACCAAGTGTCTGGGGAGGCTCCGTCCAGGTTCCTAGGAGAAGCCCACACCTCTTGCAGGCCGTCTTGCACTGTATCCAGGGTGGTATGGCCAGTCATGTTAATACAGTTGCACCCATGCACAGAAATCCATCTGCGATACACTAATCAATCTGTTTTGATTTTATTATTGTCCATTAATAACTGTTATCAAAATGCTAATACACCCGAACTTGCTAAAGAGCCCTGCCAAACCCACTATTTTATGCCAAATTCAATCATTCTGTCATTTTCATAGAGTTCATTCTTAAAGTTCCCAGGGTGGTTTTTGTTGTTGTTGTTGTTGTTGTTGTTGTTGCTTTTTGTAATACTGGTGTGTGTTTGTTGCTGTCTTGTTTTAGTTTTGTTTTTTGCCACTTAAAGTTGAACTAGAGGCATTCTACCTCTGAGTCACACAGCCAGCCCTATTTTATTTTATTTTTTTAAACAGGATCTTGCTAAAGTACCAAGAGAGATGATAAGTTGCTGGGGCTGTCCTCAACCCTGCAGTACTCCTGTCTCAGTCTCCCAAGCACTGGGATTATAGGCATGCTCTACCATTCCCAGCTGGCACTAGGGGTTGAACCCAGGGCCATTCTACTTTTAAGCTACATCTGCAGACCTTTTTTAAATTTTGTTTTGAAACAGAGACTCATTATGTTGCTGAGAGTTTTAGTGATCTTCCTGTTCCATCTTCTCAAATACTGGGAGTATAGATATATGTCACCATGCCTGGCCCCAGTTACTATATTAAAGTCAATGAAAAAACCTCTGCTATGCATATCAGCTTCTACATCTCTGTGACCAGAACACCTAACCAGCACAACTTCAAGGAAGACAAGTTTACTTTGGCTCACATTGTCAGACGTTCCGTCCATAGTCAGCTGGCTCTGAGACAGAAGCATCCTAGTGGCATGGCAGAGGAAAGATGCTCTCCACCCATGGGGCCAGGGACAGAGAGAGAGGAAGAGGACGCAGCCAGGGACAGATGCAGTCTGAAGACCACACCCCTAGTGACCAGCGTCCTCCACCCACGCCCACCCCTGAACCTTGCTCATGCCAACACGCAAGCTTTTCCAGGGGGCATTCTGCATCCAAACCAGAGCATGTTCCCAAGTTCTTATTACCCAAATTTCTGGATCAGTCTGTAAATAATCTCTTGCTATTGGCTTTGTGGAATAAACTTAAAACACTCCTAACATTATACGTGCAAATAAAATTGAAGAAAAAAATCCTGTGTAATTCAGTTTTGAAAGCAGAGAGTTCATTTTAGTCTCTCTAAAGGTCACAGCCCCATGGTCATTACTATTTGTTCCTGCTTTCCTTCAAAGGTTTCATTACCTTCTCTGCTCCTTGCCTTCCTCCAGTCCCTGGCTGTTTGTTCTAGAAAACAGGCAGAGAGGGCACCCTGTGAAAGAATGGGTGTGCAAAGAAATTCAGAGGTGAAGCCTATGCAATAGCTTTTGGTTTTTCTGTACCACAAAGCTCAGAAGATATATTGTTGAGCAAGAGGCCAAACTAAACCTGAAACCACCCTGTGTACTAACGGAGAGCACCTTCTTCCCGTGAGAAGGGAAATCTATCAGATGTGTTGTGTTGCAACTATGGGGAATGTCTCCCTTGCTTAACGAGCCTGGTGGCTAGCGAGGCCCAGCAGGCCATTGGTCTGTGTGTGGTGTGCGGATGTACAGGTGCATTTGAACAGTGGTTTCCTTGAGAATATCTGGTCCAGCAGAGGAGAGACCCATTCTCACTGTACACCCACACAGAGCTGCGGGGTATATCCAATGAGTGACAAAGGGCAGTATTCCTGGATGGGCCCTACCACGTCCTCCCTCAGCCCAAACTTGAAGATGCTGAGTTCCTGGAGGGGAGGGCAGAGTCTCCCTTTCTTGAGGAGCTGGTTGAGGGTGTTGCAGAGATTTGAACTTTGTTTTGCAAAAGGTTTCCTGTGGCTTTTGAGAAGAAGCACCCTAGACTGCCATGTCTGCTTCCCCATCAAGTTCCCCTAATGACTTCTGAAACCTACAGCAGAGGCTTCAGAGTCCCATGATGTGAAGAGGCGAGAGTTAGCTGCCAAAGGAAAGGAGACCTTTCCACTGGCGGTAGATTAGACAGCTGCTGGCCAGTGCTCCTGTGGCAAAGCCATATGAAAGACGTTCACCAGGGCTGCCTGCGTCACTCCACAACCTATATGCCAGCCCACTGAGATGTGGACACACATCTCACAGTCGCAGAACAGCAGCCGTCCTCGACTTGGCTCTGAGGTTTGGGAAGGACACAGGGCAAAGAATGTCCATCCCCCACTAAGGAGCATACTCAGAGGCTGATACAAAACAAGTACTTTTCTTCCCAAGTACCCCCAGAAGTACTTTGTGGTGCTGGGTGGGATCGGGCAGAAAATCCTGTTACAGGATAACGGCCCTGAAACAGACTTTATATGCTCAGCTCTCTTTCTGCTAGGTTGTAAGAGTCCTAAGAACCAGTATGTAATTGGTTTATTATGCTATCTCAGTGCCTAGCCCACAGTAGAAACTCAGTAAGTATTTATTGCTGGAGTCACTGAATTCTGCTGAGATAGGATAATTAAAATCTAAGCATATTTCCAAGTAGTGAAAAGTCTGGGAAAGAGGATAATGCTTTTATTTTTTTTCCTAGAAAATTCTTATTGACAGACCTGGTTGAAATGACTATGGTGCTACTGACATTGTGTTTTCTGTTCTCTTCTCTCTGTTTTTCCCCCAACAGCTCTTTAAAAATATCCCTGCCAAGTGATACACACATGTACGCATGCTGCATACACTCACACGTTCATTATATCTTAGGGTCGAATTCAGGCCATCTGCTCTTTCATAAAAAGTGATAGCTTTTAGATTCCTTTAATGTTTCTACTTATAAAGGATCATAGGTCTGTATAATAATTAGTCTTTTCCTACTAATTGGTGACAACTTGAATCCCCTTTTATCTACGCATCAAAATGGTTTAAATATTAACTAAGCTTCACAGCCTCTCAGGATGATTTGTGCCATGCATCTGTGGAAGAAGTGGGTCAACTGGTCAACCAAAGCAGAGCCAGCCAGGGGCTGGTGCGGGATCGCAGGACCTGTCACGGGCTGCCGCGTACAAGGGTCACAGGCGATAGACTCGGAGCCACCCTGAAGTGGCGGTTCTTCGACTCCAGAATCTTGCTCTGTGGAAAACCTGGTTTGACTCTAAACAACGTGGGCACCCAGTTTGACTCTTAAAAGTCAAGTCAGTTAAGCAATCCAGTCGACATTTTACTGGTGTGATCAGTCAGTAGAGGCGAAGGAACGTGGTCCTGGGTGAGATAAACTGCCCAGAGGGTCACAGGCGAGATACTCCAGAGGTTCACACCACGTGTGAGAGTCAAGCGTTGAACGGGTTCGTGCCCATTCGGGAAATTTAGCAACACTCTCGGCTATGTCCGTGCCTGTGGGAGCGAATACTTTTATAATAAAGTATGCCCATTTGTTTATTATATCTATTTATACTTGATTATGTTAACTCACTGTATTAAATAAGTTGTTTAAGTATTCTAAAATTTAAATAATGTAATTACTGAGTTTATTGTCAACGATTAGGCAACTTCTATATAATGATTTTATTAATTGATAGTTATCAGACATGTTCATTATAAACTTTATGTATTGAAGTCACAGCAGCAGCATTTGTTAAAAGGTTTACATCTGTTGGTTGCTTTTTTTAACGTGTGTGTGGTACTGGGCATTAAGCCCACAGACGTTCTACCTCTGAGCTACACCTCCAGCTCTTTTTTATTTTTTATTTGAACATGGAGTCTTACTGAGTTGCTGAGGGTCTTGATAGGGTCTTGTTGAGGCTCAACTAGAGTCTGTGATCCTCCTGTTTCAGCCCTCCATGTACCAGGATTTCGGGCATGCACCATAGCATCCAGCCTGTCTACTCCTTTCTAGTTTGCAAGCCTGAATGGAGCCCACACCAACCATGAGCCAACCAGGGAAACCCATATATGTATATGTTTGAGATGAAATCCACAGGGTTCTGTGGGGCTGTGACCCAAGGTGGGCATATGACTCTTGTGACAGCATTCTGCCCCCTTCAGTAACGCCAAGACGCTGTCCTTCCCACAGAGCCATGTGGGTAGCAGCAGCCCCTGGCCACTAAGTCCAGTCTCCATAAGCAATAGCTTCTCTATCCACCAAAATGGCACTCTTTCAAGAACAATAAATGTGTTTCCCACCAGCCCTTGACTGTCTATGGAATGTCAGGTTTGGCAGTGCATATAGGGAGGGGAGATCTTCTCCCTCTTGGAAGGTGGAGAAAATTAAGTCTTCTTGCTGGTCCCTTTCTTGACCAGGTGGGCATCGAGGTGAGTTTTGGAAGGCAGATGTGCCATTGGAGAATGAGGAGCGAAATCCTGTGCCTCGGTCAACGTTCTCCAGGAGTTAGTCTGTGAGATGAGCCAGTTAGTGAGCCAGGCTCAGAGGAAGCAGGAGAGGCGAGAGAGAGGCTGGGAGAATGGACTGACGAGGACCAGAGGAGCGCCAAGGGCCTGTGTGGACAGGTGGAGCTGAGGTAGACGGCACAGAAGACATGAGAAATCCAGGGGCAGCGGCCTGGGGAGGAGTAGGGCAAGGGGCACAGGGAGGCTGGGGGGAGGCCATGCTTGCTGCTGTGTGGAGCTGCCAGCTGGACTTGCACACACACTTTCTTAGAGAAGGGCAGGCACGTCTGTCTTCTTCTCGTTTCTTATTTTGCTGCCCCTGAACTATGTGTGACTCAGAGTTATTACTCATTCACAGAAGAGCAGAAATTTAAGGTTTCTCATAACCAGGGAAGATAATTCTATTGTAGTAGTGCCAGTTTCCCAAAGCAGGGGGCCCCTGCTAATTTGTGAAGGAGAGAACTAGCTCCCAAAAAGAAAGCAAAAGCAAGAGACAGAGAACATGATGGAACCCAGAGTGACACCAGTCTCCATCTGATCAATGGCAGTGTCTTCAAAAAGTTGACTGTTTCTTTGGAAAACATAGTTATTGACAAATACAAGCACTGGGCATGGTGGCGCATGCTGGTAATCCCAGTACTTGGGAGGCTCACACAACAATTTCAGGCCCAAAGACAGCCTCGACAATTTAGGAATACTATTAGTATCCTAATGAGACTACGTTTCAAAATGTAAAAGAAATGATAAGGGGATCAGGGTGCAGCTCTGAGGTAGAATACCCTGGGTCCAATCCTCAGTGCAACAGCAAGGAAAGAAGGAAAGAGAAGAAAGAATGAAAAGAGAAAGCAAAAAGAAAGAAAAGAAGAAGGAATAAAGAAAGAAAAGAAGGAAACAAGCAATGTCTTGCTTTTATTTTACAGTTGGAAAGATGATTACTTAAATCTTGAGTATGATCTCCACTTTACAGTGCAAATGATCAATGGCTTGTGTTTGTATTTCTAACTCACAGAGCTCACAGACCATGACTACGCCCTCAGCCCTGACCTGTCCCGGCACTTTCCTGGCTCCGGAGTTCTGTGGCACCGCGCCCAGACTGCGGGGTCATGGCTCCAGTCTCTTCTGTGCTGATGAGAGAAAGCACGCAAGTTACTGGGATTGGTGCCTGCCACGTAATACATGTCCAGTCAGCACAGGTAAATTATTACCATTTTCCTGGTCCCTGAACCCTACTGCTTTGCCCGGGAATTTGCATTCCAGTATCCAATAGCCACAACACTGTTGGGTCAGCCTGATTCTGCTGTACATTCAGTGGACGTCCTTGGGGCACACAGGGAAGGAAGCTAGAGTCCTTCAACCCCTGGAAGTGTTTGGAATACAGGGCGATGACATCTGCACCGTTAGGCCCTCTGCATTTCATGATTTCTGGTTGCCTTGGTTTTCAAGTGCATGCTTGCTTGTTCTCTGGATTAGTGGAACACATAAGAAAAGAAAGAACTGCTCCTCCTAAAAAGGCTTTAAAGTGTGAAAATGAAAGGTTAAAAAGAAATGGCAGAAAATACCTGAGACAAGTCCATCATCTTCATTCGTAAAAGACACTTTCAGAGAAGTACGTAATGAATCCAACAGGCAAACCGGTGGTACAGACAGTTTATGGGAAGAGACGCCAACTGGCAAATGAGCCAAGGTGCTCCCCTTAGCCAGCACTCCAACACTGCAAAAGTGTAAAAATGTCTCCTTCCAGTTGTTAAAAATATGATAACATTTACAACATTAAAAAGTTGTAAAAATGTCTCCTTCCAGTTGATAAAAATATGATAACAATGCATGTGAAATACCAACAATTAAAATAAAAATGGTGCCGTGTCTGTTGATCAAAGATACAGAGAACAATGTTCATGCACTTTTTGAATTCAGTTTTGCTTTACTTGGGTCTAAAATGTCTTCTATTTTAAATAGCAATGTTAATTTTAAAAAGTCTATAATAAACAGCAGGGCTATGGTGGCACATGTCTATAATCCTAGTACTTGGAAGTCTAAAACAAGAGGATAGCAAATTTGAGGCCAGCCTCAGCAACTGAGTGAGGGATTCAGCAACATAGCAAAACCCTATTTCAGAATAAATAAATAAAAATAAAAAGCTCTGGGGTTCATAGCTCAGAAGTACAATGACCCTTGCTTCAATTTACAGTAAAAATAAAAAAAGAAGTATATAACCCCAAAAGTCCAATGTCATTAAGACTTACGAGGAGAGCAAAAGTGCCCTGAACACAGCTCCTACGCTGTCACTGTTAAGTGTCAAGAGTATCTTTCAACTACTTTCCCAGCTTCTCCTGTATTTTATGCCATATTTCCAAATAGTCTGTATATGCTGCTATCTGACGCACCAATTTTAGACTTTTTTGGGGGGTCTGGGGATGGAACCTAGGGGCATTCTACCTCCGAGCTACACCCCAGCCCTATTTTTTACTCTTTACTTTGAAACAGGGTCTCACTAAGTTGCGGAGGGCCTCACTAAATAGCTGAGGCTGGCTGCAAACCAAGATCCTCCTGTCTCAGCCTTCCAAATGCTGGGATTATGAGCACATACCACCACGCCCAGCTTCAAATTTAGACTTTATCTGTTGACTTTGGGTACTGGAAATTTAACCCAGGGCCAGTCAACCTTTGAGCTCTACTCCCAGGCCTTTAATGTATATTTTAAATTTAAAACAGGTTCTTGCTAAATTTCTGAGGTTGGTCAAAATTCAGTCATCCTCCTTTCTCAGCCTCCTACGTACTAGGCTTACAGTTTTGTGCCACCATGCCTGGCTCTCTATTGACTTTTTTTTTTTTATCATGGTAGATGAAGATTTTAACCTTCAAAAACAAATATTTCTTTTTTCCCCCATGCTACCAACCACAATCCCACCATCATCTTATGGCTAATTTGCTGTCAGCATTTTCATTCTGGCCACTAACACATTTTTCACAGCCGAGCCAAGTAGGATGCTCTAGTTCTTTTTCTCTTGTACAATTTTCAGTTTTTCCCTGGCGTCAATAGAACTTCCCTTTCCTCACTGGCTTTGTGCTTTGTGAATATCTGGCCCAGTTTTCCCAGTGGACGTTTCCACATAGCCTCACAGTGCCCTCTGGGTTTTGGTTGTAGCAGGAGGCACCTCTCTTGACCTTCCCTGTGAGATGTCGCCTTCCCTATGAGATGTCGCCTTAGTCTTTTTTTTTTTTTTTTTTTTTTAGTTTATTCCATTGTTTGGGAAGATAACTTTTTTTTATATAGCTTCCTAATAAACAATTTATAGGAGGTAGATTTTACGAGATTATACATGTCCAAAAATGTCTTCAACTCTTCCATTTGAATGGTAATTTGATGAGGTGCAGCCACACCTGTGGAGACCTAGGATATCATTTTGGTTCTCAGGACTTGCTCTGTCACCAGGTTTGATTTTCTCTTAAAGATTTTTAAGGATGTTTTATGCCTAGTGTCCTATTCTCTATTTCAATGTTGTACTTAGTGCACAATGAACCCATTTTATCTGGATTTCCATGTCTTTCAGGGGCTACTTTTTAAAACTCTTCTTAGTTGGATAGGAGTCCTTAAAGATTAATTCTCAATTTTTCTTATCATTCCTCTCAGATTTTCCATTTCTTTGTTCTTTTGTTTTACTTCTGTGGAGATTACTTCAATTTCCCTTTTAACCTTCCAACTTCATTTTAAGTTCAGTGATCAGTTTTTTATTTATAAGAGCTCATGTTTGCTGGTTATTCTTTTTAGAGCCTTTTGTCTATTCTCATCAATGCAATATCTTTTATTTTCTCTCTGTGGCTATTATGTTTCCTTTACAGTGTTCTAACTCTGATTTCCCACTGTTACCATTTAGTTACATTTTGCCCTTAACTTCTTTTGTTCTTCTTTTGTAGGATAGCTGCTTTTTTCAAATCTGCAATTCATTATTTAACACTATGCAATATTTTATTAATATTAGTTTAAATATGGCCAATGTAGGGGAGTAAATGGTCCTTGCAGGGCTGTTGAAAACATAATTTCTAGACAAAGACTTTCTAATTTTCAATCCCTTTGTTTCCTAGCCTCTCTCTCTGAACCACTGCTGCCTAGACTTTACATTAAAGCTAAAACCCAGGTGTGCTGATGCATGCTTGCAATCCCAGAAGTTAGAAGGCTGATAGAGAAGGATCACAGGTTCAAAGCCAGTCTCAACAAATTAGTGAGGTTATTATCAACTTAGCAAGACTCTGTTGTTTCCAAATAAATAATAATGAAATTAAAACCTGTCTGAGAGTATAGCTAGGAGGTATAATGTGTATATGAATGTGTGTATATGTATATCATGTTTGCATATATTATATATGCATATGTATACATATGCATATTATGCGTATATGCATGCATGTATGTGCATATGTGTATATGCATGTGTGTATATGTATATAATGTGTATACATATATGATATGTCTATGTATGTGTATGTGTTGTGTGTATGCATGCATATCATATGTACATGCATGCATGCATTATATGCATATATGTATATGCCTGTTATGTTTAGGTATATCATGTGTGTATATGCATGTATACACATACCATGCATATATGCATGCATATGTGTATGTATGTAAATGCATGTATATGCATACCATATGTATATGCATATGTGTGCACATATATATTATATGTATATGCATGTGTCCAAGATACATGTGTAGGTGTCTTTGCCTTGCTTTATTTCAGAACACTGTTACTGATGTCAGACCTTTTTATTTTATTTTTATTTTTTTATTTTTTTGGTGGTACTGGGGTTCCTGGAAGCCCTTCTACCTCCGGGCTACACTCCCAGACCTATTTTTACATTTTTATTTGGAAACAGGGTCTCCTAAGCCAGCGCGCGGCTGGCTTCGAACCTGTGCGATCCTCCTGTTTCTGCCTCCCAAGCGCGGGGATTACAAGCGTGCGCCACCACGCCCGGCGGTGTCAGACCTTTTTAAAGAAAAGGGTCTCCCTGGTGCTCTCCTAAGATTATCGAGGCCATTGTGAGCCGACACTAGATCTTTCTCAACTACCATATCTACACAGAGTTTGAATTGAGGTTCGTTTGAGGTTAATTTACACATATTAATCTCAGCCCTCTGTTCAACTACTGCTTCTTTACAAGATTTGTAGAAACCCTTGAGAGATTTACTCATTACTTAATTTAGTTTGCAATATGTTAATTTTATTCATATTGTGTTTATTGGCACCGTACCTGCATGCCACCCAGACAGAATTTCCAAGATACTAGCTGCTGACACTATAATGCAATAAGTCATTGCCGCCTAACAGCAACAGGACAGGTGCCGGGTGCAGAATAGACTGTAAGGAGGCACACCTGCAGCAGGGACCAACTCCACAGAGAGTGTGGCTCCGCACTCTCAGCTCCAATCATCATCAAAGCGGGTATCGCTTTAGGAGGACAGCGTTCATGCTCTGGTTGCTGAAACGTCACCAGCAGCCGTGGGATGGGCAGACAGCTCAGAGGACCTGCGGGCCAGGATGCCTTTGGGGAGTCCTGCTCTTCAGTCCACCTCTTTCTTCTGGTGGCAAACTCCCGCCTTTCCTTACTTTGGTTAAAATGAATAGCTTTCCTCTTTCTTTCTACTCTTTGCTCCCAGACCTTATTTATCCTCCCCGATACTTTGCATTGACCATTCATTCACGTATTCATTTATTAGTGGATATTTATTTGACACTACTGGCTATTGGGCACTGTACTGCATGCACGGTGACCAACAAGACACAGGTCTAACTCACACAGTCCCCATTCCAAGAGAAGACATACAGTAAACACGCGAAGAAACAAAACAGGCACCAAAATGTCAAAGGCTAATAAACGTATTTGGAAAGTAAGGTGGGTGATGTGGTTCAGAAGGAGTGGAGAGCTGTTTATATTTATAATTAAGACAAACCATCTCGAGGATGTGGTATTTTTTTAATGTTTATCATTTTTATTTTATTCAGACTATTGTCTGGCCTCTTTTTAATTTTCCTTTGATTTGTATATTATTTTGAACTGTATTGTTGACTTTGCAAATATTTGGAAACTCTCCAGAATAATTCAGTTTATAATTTTTTGTTTATCAGTTATTTTCATTTGGGAAGGAACATATTTTACCTGGCTTAAGTTCTTATAGTTTTATGGACAGTTTTTAATAGTTTTATGGCCCTAAATGTCTTCTATCTTGAGAGATATTCTGTGCGTGAATGAAATAAATATGTACGTTGTTTTTTTTAGGAGGATAAAATATACAGTATATACTAAATGAATCAAGTTGCTTGATAGTGTTGTTTGAGACTTTTATGTCTTACTGAATTTCAGTCTCTTTGTCCTATAAATTATTGAGAGAAGAATAGTGACCTTTATGAGTATAATTGTGGGTTATATGTTTCTCTGTGTTTCTACTGATTTATATTTTGTGTATTTGAAAGCTTTGTTATTAGATACATAAGTGTTTAGGATAGTTTTGTGGTCTGCCTAAATTGAGTCCTTTATTATTACAAAATGGTCTTCTTTATCCTGGGCAATACTCTTTGTTATGATATTTACTTTTTTTTTAATAATAAAGCCTGTTTTTAGATTTGCATTGGCATGGTACATCTCCCCCCTTTTACTTTTCATAAATTTGTGTCTTTTTATGGAAAGTACATTTTTTGTAAACAACATTCAGTTAGGTCTTTCTTTTGTATAATGCAACAATCTCTGCCTTTTAAATAGAATATCTCGGCCATTTACATTTAGTTTTATTATTTAAATAATTAGAGATAAGTCTATTATCGTGTGGTTTAAAATTATTTTTGTTTATTGCTTTTCTTTTACTATTTCTTTGCCTTCTTTTAGATTGAGTATATCTTACGGTTCTATTTTATCTTCTTTGTCAGTCATTTTTATTCCACTTTGTCTAACACTATTTACCAAAATTATATGTCATTTCTTGTCTATTACAAAAAAAATTACAGTACCATCCCTAGTGCTCTTTGTTCACTCATGTAGATTTGTGTATCTATCTGACGCCAATTTCTTCCTGTGGGAACCTCTTCTGCCGTTTACATTTCTCACTACAGGGATCTACTGCTGGTCTTCTTCCATTGTATTGATGTCTTGCTGCTTTGGCAGCTTTTGCAAGTTAGAGAAAGGTTTTATTCAACATTGTTCTTGAAAGAGTTTTTATCACTAGCTATATAAATCTGGTTTGACAGCTTTGAATTTTCATTCAGTACTTTAAAATATCTCTCCCCTGTCTCCTCATTTGCATAAATTATTTTTTGTTCCTCTATAACTAATATGTCATTTCCCTTTGGCTTAATATAAAGTTTTCTGATTAAAATAGTTTTTTTTGTTTATTTGTGTTGCTTATGGTACTGAATTTGAACCCAGGGGAATTTTATCTCTGACCAAATATCCAGCCCTTTTTATTTTTTATTTTTAAACCAGGTCTCCCTAAGTTGCTGAAGCTGGCCTTAATCCTGTCTCAGCCTCCAAGTACTGTGATTACAGGCAGGCACCAACACACCTGGTTAGAACTGGTTTTGAGTAACTTTATTGTGCTATATCTTGGTGTCCTTCTTTGTATTTATTGTGGTTGGGGCTCTTATAGTTTCTTGAAGCTGAGGATTTATAGTTTTTATCAAATATAAAAATTTTTTAGTCATTAAAATTGTTTCATAGTTTATAGTTTTACTTTTTAAAAACTTATTTTGCCTCTATGCTTTATTTTTAATCATTTTATTTCTGTATCATCAAGTTCACATCTCTTCCCCAACAATGTTTAATTTGCTTTTAATTGTATCAATGTGTTTTTTTAATCTCAGATATTATAGTTTTCATCTTTCAAAGTTAAGTAATTTTTGTATCATTCATGTTTCTGTTTGAATTTTTCAAATACATATATTATAGCTGTAATAACTGTTTAAAGATCTTATACACTAATTCTAGCATTTCTGGGTGTAATCATCCTGGGGTTCAATTTCCATGAATTGATTTATCCTACTTCTTTCATGAATGCTTGTTCATCTTTGACTGTGCTTCAGCTAAGTCTTGTGAATTTTGTCCTGTTTGGTGCTAGGTATCTTTCTATTTCTAATAAAAAAAATTTAAGCTTTTTTCTGGGGTGAAGTTAAGTTACAGTTACACAGAAAGTTTCTTCCTTTCTGATCTTTCTTTTAGCATTTGTTAGATGAAACCAGAGCGATTCTGTGAATAGGGCCAGTTATTCTCAATTCCTGAGCTGAGACCATTCTGAATATCCCCATTATTTATGGAGTTTTCCAGTCGGACTAGGGGAAAAGGCACTGTACTCTCCCCTGTGTGAATGATCACACTGTTTCTTAAATATGTCTACAAATAACATATGATAGTAATATATAATATGCTGGTTCACCCGTTTTAAATGCAAAACTCAATGATTTTCAGTAAATTTCCCAAATTGTGAAACCATCTCAATAAATCAGTTTTAGATAATTTCCATCATTTCAGTAGAATACTTCATGTCTGTTTACTGTTAATCCTTGATCCCAATCCAGGCAACTAATAATCTGCTTTACCATAAATTGCTGCTAAGAACATTTATGTGTGTCTTTGTATAAAAGCGTGCTTTCATGACTCTTGTTTAACTTCTGAAGAAACTGTCAAACAGTCTTCTAGTGAACCTGCAATTCTCACCACCCATGTATAAAGGCCTTGTTTCCTCAAAGTCTTGCCAACATTTTTTATTGTGTGACTTCTTAGTTACAGCTCTTCCAGAGGGTATGAGATAGTATTTCACTATAGTCTTAATTTTCTACTCTATTTTATTTTTGAAACAGGATCTCTCCAAGTTGCTGAGGGTGCTCGTTACTTGCTGAAACTGGCCTGGAACCTGTGATCATCCTGCCTCAGCCTCCCAAGTACTAGGGTTATAGCATGAAGTACTATGCCCAGGAACAATATCAACTTTCTTAATAAAATACTGATAATATTTTTATGTACTTGGTGATCGTCATTCTTGCCAAATATCTATAAAATATCTTGTCCTTTTTCTTGGGTTGTTGGTCTTTATTTTATTGAGGAGTAGAGGTTTTCTTTGGATAGTCTGGTCACAAGTCTCTCATCAGATGTGCATTTTGCTAATATTTTCTCCAAGTTTGCTTCTCATCTCCATTTTTGTAACGGTGTCACTTAAAGGTAAAAGTTTAGAGTTTTTCCACGCAATCAAGTTTTTCCATTGCCCTAATACTTCTTGATGGTTTCTCCACCAAGCTCAGTTTCCACGCATGCATATACTTTGATAAATGCTAAATGGAGTCCTGCAGATTTCTCAAGTTTATTTTTCTTTCTGTATAGCTCTCTTCTCAAAATTGTTTTGTAAGTCTACTTTATAGTTCTCTGAATTTCACGTTGGGCATGTTCCGGGCTTCTCCTGGTTTTCTGAACTCTTCACCAGCACCTGGAAACTCCAGGCAGAAAACTGGAGCTGCCAGACAGCTCAAATCACTTGCTCAGGTCTCTTGGGAATCTCTGTCCTTTGTTGGCACGTATCCATTTTCTTTAAAACTGCTTTAATGTATTTTTCTGCATTCTAATTTCCTTGTTTATTGCTTCCAGTGAGAATATAAATTCTGTCTTTGCAACTTTGTCTTGTCCAGAGGTGGCCCTATCAGAAGTGGTGTCATGGGAGTGACAGTCAGGCTGAGACTCACACCTGAATGCAGAGATCTAAAGATGCTGCTGTGGCCGCTGAAATATGCAAAGTCAGCCAGGACTGTCCCTGGTCTATGAAGATAGAACAGCCCTTGGCGGGGCAAGTTTGATATGCTTTAGAAACACACCACAGGACTAGAGGGATTGAATCAAGTGTGTGGGAGCAGATAGGAGGGAGAAACAGGCCAGATGAGAGGGCCAAGAGAGGGCCTGTCTCAGTCAACATTCACACAACTGACACAATGTACAGAAAGGAAGAGCTGTCTGCTCACAGTGTTTGGAGATTTGGGGGTTCAGTTCACAGGAGCCAGGGTCTGTGGATCTCAGGGCATAACAGCAAATACAGACAGAGGGAGAGGGCATCTGCTGTCACATCACGGAGGCCCAAATCAAGAGAAAACAAACAAGGGTATGCAAAGACAAAAGCAGAGCCCCCAAGGCCACACGCGCAGGGGCCCGCCTTCTCCAGCCTCACACCACCTGCCTAGGTGACCGCCAAGTAAAGGCATCACGGGGACTCATTCATGGACAAGATCACAACTCTTATGACTTAGTTACGTCACCTCAGAACACTAACACACGGGCTCTTCAGGGAACATTCAATCTCTTCATAGCATCACCCAGGGCATGGTGACTGGCTCCCATTTGAAGGGCAGTGAAATGCTGGGGGAACTTTGCTCTCTACCTAGACTTGACCTTGTCCCTGGCTCCCATCCATCCTCAGTGGCCATCCACTCCTTACTGGCTCTTTGACCTCAATATTCTTCCATGCTCTTCGGCTTTCTTTACTCTCCCTCTAAACATCGCTCCTATTACCTTATAACAAAACCTTCTTTATCTCAAAGGCCATAGGAACACCATGAAGGTCAGGCCATAATCCACATTTTCACCATACTCCGCCTCCACACACACAGATACACACATATACACACACATACATCGACACACACACACATCATGCCGGAGAGTGTAGACAAGCAAGAGAAGGGCCAAGACAGCTGAGACAACCCCCGTGACAACACCCTTCTCTCTAGAAACATTTAGGAAAAGGAGAAAGACAAAAACACTGGAATGCTCTGAGACCTGGTCTAGACCTTGGTACCTCTTCTCTATGACTTCCTGTGTCTCCACTAGACTAACTGGAACATGTGGAAAATTGAAAAGAACCCACACAATTTATAACCATAGGAATTATTGTTCTTGTGATTCTAATGCATTCTCTTTGCGACCTCTCCTGGGTAGAAAATTGTTGGTTGCTTGATCTCTAGAGCAAAAAGGAATTCACCATGACAAGGTGTTTTTGCAAATTTGTTTTTCCCATGCTCCATGGCTAGAACTGCTTCTCAATGGTCTCCTGATATTCAAAAAGATCTCTGATCTGTAATTGTGCCACTGTTAGTTGGAAATTCTCATCCCTGTCAATTTTATTCCTTTACTTATATTTTACTAATAAAAATGTCAATAAACAAAACATATTTTCTTGCCTTCTCTTTCCCCCTAAGCTTGCATCTCATTAGAATTTATGACTGTTTCTGCCAAAGATCTGAACCTTGCTGATTACCCTCCTGCTTAGAGTCTTAAGTTTCGAAAAGTGCTCAGTCATGTAGGTCTTGCTAATTAACGCATTTGTGGGTTATTGCAAGTCAAAGACAATGCCGACTTCATATTTTCCATGCGATGTGTTTAACTATGTCAAAATGCCTGCCAATCTAGACAACACTGTGTACGCATGTGCAACAGAAACTCAAAGGTTCTAAAGTCCCGTCTCCTGTTGGTGCACGCTTCCTGACACTGCTCACTCAGTCTAGACCCACTCTGACCACATACTGCGCCCACCCTGCCTCTTAGTAGGTTGGATATATAACCTCAGTCTCACAAAGACAGGAGGGGAGAATGTGATTTAAGGGGCATGCCTGGCTCCATGAAGCAACATTATAAAGGGTAGGAGAAAACAAAAGAGGGAGGGAGGGATGGAGGAAGGGAGGAAGGGAGAAAGGAAGGAAGGAAGGAACGAACGAAGGAAGGAACGAAGGAAGGGACAAAGGAAGGATTGCATTAACAGTGATAAGTCATCTAGGCACTATAATTCAGTGATTTCCAAACAATGAGGGAGAAGCCATAATTCTTCATTGCTCTGGCCCGCCAAACCCTCATCGCCTCTTGAAAAGCAAGTTTCTCCAGATCCAATTTACTGGGGGCTTGTTACTTTCTGTCCTTGAGATTAACTAAGTTTATAAAGATTCCCTTGCCTCCTGGGCTTCTTAATCTTGATAACTCACATCATCTCCCGGCCCCCTCTTTTCCACCTCCACCGAAGCCCCTTTCTTTTGTTGCCTCTAGGAAAGAGTAACTTTTACAAAGCCATCTGTTGTGATCCCGTCAATTTTCCTCTGTTGAACTGAGGCCACGGAGCTGTCCATCCTACAGTGCATGTGCTGGAAAGACTTGCTCCTGCAGGTCACTGGTGTCCTGGACACCTGTGACCTGGGCTGCTTTTGTTTGCAGCTCCAGTGAAACGTCACCAAGCTCGGGCACCACATTTGTGATCCTCCAGTTTTTCTGACTCACCTCTTTGGGTTTTCTTCTTTGACTGGTTGGGGTTTGAAAAAGTGATTAACAAGTAAATACCCACAGGTCAGAGGGCTTGGTGGAATTGTGCTCGTTTCAATCGCACCGTGTGTCACTCCCTGTTCTTTCAAGGCAAGGGGAAAACAGCTCTGAACCCGATCAGCATTTTCTCAGAGAGCCCTACATCCAGAAAATTCTTGCCTTCTCTCCTTCAGTGACACTCTGAGCACCAGAGGATCTTACTGTGTGTGAAATAGTTTTTTCAATCTAATGATGTCGGCATGCGAGAGACCAGAAGTCGTCTCTCGGGCTCCGGAATTAAGCTTAGTCTCCCAGGAGTCAGTTTTATTATGAAGCATTTTAGCTTCTCACAATGGGGAGAATCTCTAACTCTCCATCTGGCTTGGTAGCCCATATGCCCTTGAATGTCTCTGGTGTCAGTGAACTCGTGACTCCACTCCCCACCTCCACGGGGATCTCTTTATGAGCCTTCCCTTTCATTGCACCAATGCCCACCACCCTCTAGCCGCCACATTCTGCAACTAGAATGCAAAAGGCCCTATGATTTGCTATGATTTGGACCCAGAATATTGTCTGTACTCCCTCCCTCCACCCTTAGATACAGACGAACTACAGCCACTTGGATTCTTTCTGTGATTCCCAGTGAATCATCCGCTCAACTTTTATCCCAAAGTCTTTACTCGCTACAGGGGCTGAAGAATGTCCCCTCCCACCCAGGGCGCCAGTACCTTACCTGTCAAAAGGGCCATTGTAGATGTGTGTTGGGGTCCTTGAGATGGAGAGATTTTACTGATTACCTTAATTAGTGTCATCTAATCATAAGGTCCTTCCAATAAGGAAGGAGGATGGCCCAAGTCAGAAAAGTGCATGGGCCAGGCGTGGTAGGCACGCTTGTAATCCCCGCGCTTGGGAGGCTGAGACAGGAGGATCGCGCAGGTTCAAAGCCAGCCTCAGCTGGCTTTGAACTAAGTATAGTGAGGCTCTCAGCAACTTAGTGAGACCCTGTTTCCAAATAAAATATAAAACAGGTCTGGGAATTTCGCCTGGAGGTAGAGAACCCCTGGGTTCCACCCTCAGTACCACAAAAAAAGAAAAGAAAAAGAAAAGAAAAGAAGATAAAAGTGTGCATGAGATGGAAGCAGGGGACAGTGAGGCTTGAAGATGCCCAGGTGTTGGCCTGGGATGCAGGAGCAGCAGGAGCCCTGCCCACAGCCCAGCTGAGCACTTCTGACATCCAGGGCTGTATGATAATATATTTGTGGGCTTCTGTGGTGGTGATTTTTTCAGCAACAATAGAAAACATACCCATGCCCAGAATTCTTTCCTCTCTTCATTCATCCTAAGGAGTCCCTCTGTCCTTCCAGGCCTAAGGTTGACTTGGGACTCTGTTCTGAAGGCACGGTTCTCCCTCCTGAGCACCAGTGACACACAAAGCCTTCCACACCTTTGATTAAACCAAAGCTGCTTCGCACTCTTGCTATTCCAGTATTTGGGAGGCTGAAACAGGAAGATCTCAAGTTTGAAGCCAGCTCAGCTACTTAGTGAGGCCCTCCATAACTTAGTGAGACCCTGTTTCAAAGTAAAGAATAAAAAAGTAGGGCTGAGGGTGTAGCTTGGGGATAGAATGTCCCTGGGTTCAACTGTCAGTATTGCCAAACACAAAAAGAGACACTGTTCACGGCTGCCTCTTTTCCTAAACCATGTAGACCTGGTGCAGGAGCTGGCTTCTCTACCTTCCCCGCGTGCATGTGGCCTTCACAGTCTGAGTCCAGCCTCTTAGCATACAGAAACTGCGCACCAGTACTTACCTGGCGGGCTATCTGGTGCCGAGCACAACTCCAGATGACCCATTTCTCTTCTTTCTCCTAGATCATGTCCTCCCCGTCGTCCCATGAAGAACGCATGTTACAGGACCAGAATGGCAGCTCAGCATCTGAGACCTTCTCCACAGCGCAGGGCTCACGAGTGAACACTCAGCCTCATTTCCAGCCACAGCTTCACTTCTCCTCCCCTTCCTCTGGCACCACTGGGGAGCCACCACCAGCAGGACCTGGGAGTCCTGTGCCGAGCCCTCCCTGAGCACTTCTATTCCAGTGACGCTGATATGAGCTAATTTCCATCATTTCAAGAAGTCCCTTAGCCTTGTGTGTGTGTGTGTGTGTGTGTGTGTGTGTGTGTGTGTGTGTGTTGAACCCAGAGCATTCTACCCCCAAGCTACACCCCTAACCTGATTTTTTAATTTCTTAATTGGAAAAATTCTCACAGGGTAGGTTGCTGAGAGCCTCACTAAGTTGCCAAGGCTGGCTTTGAACTTCTGATTCCCCTGTCTCAGCCTCCTAAGTACTTGGATTACAAGTGTGCACCACCACACCAGGCTTAGTCCTGTCTTTTTATATTATTTCTTTATTTATTTTGCAGTAGTGGGGATGGAACCTAGTGGCATTTGACCTCGGAGCTATACCCCTTGCCCTATTTTTTATACTTTATTTTGAAACAGGGTCTCACTGAGTTGCAGAGGGCCTCACTAAGTAGCTGAAGCTGTCCGCGAATCGCAATCCTCCAGTCTCAGCCTCCTGAATGCTGGGATTACAAGCGTGCCCACCATACCCAGCTAGCCCTGTATTTTTAAAAATAAGACTCTATGCCTGTTGCACTGGCAAATGCCTGTAACCCCAGTACTCTAGAGGCTGAGGCAGGAGGATCACAGGATCGAGGCCAGCCCCAGCAGCTTTGGAAGATTCCCAGCAACCTAGCAAAACCCTTTTTAGAAAAAACAACATAGAATAGTGCTGAGGGTATAGCTTGGAGGTACAATGCAACCAGGTTCAGGCCCCAGTACTACACACATAAAAATTCTGAATCTGTAACGTAAGTAAGCCTAAAATATCCAACTTCCTTTGTAAGTTGAGTTATGTTGAATTAGCAGAAAACTGAAAAAAAATTTCCCAATCCATCAGAAGAAAGCAAACTAAGAGGGGCATATCGCCATCTAGATTCCTTTCCCCTCTGAGTGCCGGTGCATCGATTGAGGGCTGGGTTGTTTGACTGAGTCAGGTGTTGTGCAGAGAGCTTCCTGCAGAAGGACCACAAAACCAGAACCACTGTGAGTTTAAAATAATTCAATTAAGCCAAAGTCACCCTATAAATAAACATATTGGAATGTCCAATGGAGTGCTAGGGTAATGATTAATTGAGTGTTTCCATATCAAAATTAACCCAGTTTTTAACATCTGCATTATTGTAGTACAAACATGTCCCTGGTTCATGATGTTCATGTTTGCGTTATAGACACATATTAAATATATTTTCCATTATACAAACCATTATGCATATGCAGAGTCTTTGTAGTAATATAATTTATATAGGGGAGATCATAAAAACATATGCCCTCTTTATATTCTGCTGATTTAAAAAATATGTATCACCATCTCTACCTTGAATATATTCATTTACTGGCATATAAATTTTCTTTGCTGTTATGGCTTTCACAGACTATAGAACCCACATAGGATATTCTGCAAACAAGGTAGAGTAGCATTACCTTCTAAAAGGTTTTTTTTTTTTTTTAATGTCTTTTCCTCCCTTCTTTTAGGAAAAAAATGCTGCTTATACTCATGTCTTTGACGAGTCCACTTCGTTAGCCTCCGGCAACCCTGACATCTCTTTTCTCCCTTCTACCCTGGCCAGCATGATTGTCTCGGGCTCCTTGCTGGCCCACGGTAAGGACAGTAAGTGTTGTGTAGCAGCTGCAAAAGGCTTCACAAATGCTGGTTGACGAGAAGTGACAGCCCTGTGTATCTCTCACCGGCACTGACAGCTGACAGATGGATACCACTCACACACAGAAAAAAAGCCCCCAGGATGGTTCGCTGGCATTACTCTCTGTTCATAGGGCCACATTTGATTGAGCGCTGCTCAGAATAATAAACCCTTGTCGATCGCTGCAGAGTGGGCCTCCCACACAATGCAACCCCCCCAACCACGAACAAACATGCACACTGAAGCCCGATGTTTGCGGGTTGGTTCCTTCCCATTTCTGTTTTGAAAAGGAGGAGAAAAAAAGATAGGAGAAGGAAAGAGAAAGGACAAGCGCTTGCAGTGTTTGTGTGGAGACTTTCAGAGAGAAGCAGCAGTCGAGCGGGGCTGTGCAAAACCTTCCCCAGGCTCTGCTCCTGAGTACCTCCTTTATCCCTCCAATCTGTTTGCCACCGTCCTGTGGTTGGGTTAATTTCTTTCTATAAATCAGCCCATCTTTAAAAGCATGGCTGCTTGGTTCATAGGAAGATGGAATCATAAAACTGGGCAGGAGGCATGTCGGTACAAAGAGTGGGGGAGGTAGACAGAGGACCGGAATGATAAACCAACAGGCGTCCATCCACACAGGGAGATGTCCAGGGCAGAGGGAAGGGAGAGCGGAGGAGAAAGGTTCCTGCATCCCGAGCTGCAGGGATCCTCCAGCCTCCCTCACAGAGGTGAGCCAGAAAAGCCCCTCCAGCCTCGGGAGGGCCTTGCCAGCGCCTGACCTGCTCCAGCAATTGTGTCCACCCAGGAGAGGGGCTGTGCCACCAGACCCATGTCCCTGGGAGAGAGCAGTCCCGTGTGAGTGCCCAAGACAGCAGCAGTGAAAGGTGAGAGAAGCCTCTGAACACTGACATCATTAAAGTGAGGATAGAGAGGAGCAGCGTGAGGGACCAGGCCCACATCTGACCTCACCTGGGCGCGGTGTGGAGGGGTGGAGGCGGCTGACCGGCCTTCGGGGCTACTTTAATGGAAGCATCTTCAGACCTTCTAGTCTGTGGGTCCCTCACACACCGTGAGTGATGTGGCAATTTGTGAAGTTGAAGCATCACAGGGTCTCCAGGGGCTTTGCTGACCTGGGTGGGACGCTCCAGGGTCCCGGGCCTGCATCACCTGGGTCCTGCTGATTCTGCAATGGTCCTTTCACTGCTGCAAATGTTTGGCAACTAAGGGATTCTGAGAGGGAGTTCAGGCAACCAGGGGTGCTGAAGTTGTTCTACCTCCATGGCTTCCAAGGTTGCCAGGGAAACCTCGGGCTGGAATCTCCATCTCATCCGGGTACCTGGGGTGGGGACAGAGGACGTGATGCATGTTACCAGCTGCTCTCATAGCTCTGCTCTTGGTGAGAGGGTGGGAATGGGGGCCGGCGCCATGGCTGGGGTCCGTGGCCACCAGCCTACTCTGGGCCATTCACGGTGATGAACACCTTGGGGGCCTGAGACAGTTCCAGATTGAGTGTGTGAGAAATTGCAATGAAAGGAGAAAGGTGTTTGCTTAACTAGGCCTAGAGGCAAACAGTCTCCCTCCTGATGGAGGCGAGGCCCATCTCCCTGAGAGGACGTGCTGGACGGTCCACCAGCAGGGTACACAACACAGGAGGCTAGCATGAGCCAGGGGCTTGATCAGCGTCTCCCTCCCCGTCCTTGGGAAGAAGCCAGCTCGGCCGTCCTTAGCAACGGTCAGGATGGCCATGTTTGCAAAGATGAATGAACGTGCAGCACTTTCAGCCTTGAAAATGAGTTCAGTGTGTTCCGTCTGTGTCTGACTGCTGTCCTCTAAAGCAGTAAGTCTGATTCTGCAAACTGCACACACCAGCAATGTGACGCCATTTCACGCAGCAGCATTCTGTTTCCGTTTTTACATCATAGGATCTGGTGTCCCTCCACCGCGAACCTGGGGGCAGAACTTCAACAAGCATGGCGTCTGTGACCATCGAAGTGTTCCTTACCGTATTGCCTGTTATAGACTGGCCCCTTGTCCGAGGACCTGTAAGTGTGGGACACAATCTCTGCTACTGAAGTTCTGCGGCGCCCAGAAGCCAGATGACATTTGTTACTTTAAGGTCTGAATTGTGATCTTCAAAGTGGCAAATGCCATGTTAACTTATTCAAATCACCTAATTTGTCTCCTGCAACTTCATAGAAAGTTCCTGGAATGGAAATTTCTCAAGTGGGTCTTGGCAAAAGGGTTTCCAGCAGGAGTAAGTAAGGGGGTGGGGAAGGAAGGAAGGATCATTCACACTTTATGGTTTCTTTTCTTTTTAATTAAATAAAAGCAACAAGGTTTGCGAAACTGGATTTTTGCCATATTACACAATCTGAGGGGAAAATGATGTAAAGTGTCAAAAATCTACGAATACGGAGGCAGACCATCTAGAACTCAGAGCTGCCCCACTGTGCTGTGTCCTTTGTATACTAATTCCTTTTTAACCCATGCATGCAGTCTGCTCAACCTCTGGACTGTAAACGCCAGCCGGCAGTGGGCTCCTGTGAGCTCAGCCTGAGTCTGGCCAACTCCTCAGTGTCAAAGTTTTCCAGGTTCTTTGAGCACAGAGCTAGCAGAAAGGTCGACATTCAAAATTACAGGAGCATCCGGGCGCGGTGGCGCACGCTGGTCGTTTCAGCATTCGGGAAGCTGAGACAGGAGGATCGCGGTTCACGGCCAGCCTCAGCTACTTAGTGAGGCCCTTTGCAACTCAGTGAGATCCTGTTTCAAATAAAGAATAAAAAATAGGGCTGGGGGGTGTATCTTGGAAGTAGAATGCCTCCGGGTTCCATCCCCAGTACTGAAAAGAAAATACAGGAGCAAATACCTAGAGGACAGGTCCATTGTAAGGCCCCGAGTGTGTCCAGGACTGGGGCTGCCCAGAGGCTCACGAGGCCATTATTACTGCGGTTGTTCCCAGCTTGCAAATGGGGAAGCTAAGGAACAGAGGCGTCACTTTTTCAGGGCCACAGAGGAGGTATACCCCATACTGCGTTAGGTCATAAGGCTAGAGATGGCTAAGAGACTAAAAGGCCCCTCTAGGACATAATCCTCGACTAATTCTATTGGACAGAACAGTGTTGGGCATAATTGGCCTATGTTTAATTTTCTGAGACTTTTGTCATTTTAATAAGGAAATGGTTATATAAATGTTGCTGGGGATGAAAGGAGGGTAACAGTGAGAATCCTAGGGAAAGAAAAGTAGGCAGAGGTGGACAGGGAGGAGGAAAGACCCGGGGCAGGTTAGGTGGAGAGGAGAGGAAGAGGCTGCATGAACAGCCTCACTCTCCCCATAGACCAGCCTGGTAGGGGGCAGGCGGCTCCGCCCAGCAGGAGTGAGGATCCTGAGAACCTGCTCCCAGGAGCCAGCTGAGTGTCGGAGGGAGCTGGTTCCTCAGGGGCCAGCTAATTAAATGAAGCATCGCAGGCCCCGCAACGGGACCTGGTCGCATCCTGCTTGTTCACCTGGCTCGCTCCGGGAGCCTGGAGACGCAAGGCCCTGAGTCGTGAGGAAGCCCAGGGGGGCGGGAAGCAAGCGCGATTGGTCTGCCTCCATCAACTGTCACCTCTCAGTTCACTTTTGGTCCAATAACAGCTGAAGACTTGCAGAATTTAAATCGGTTATCTGTCCATTTTACAGGTGTTGGGATTAATTAAACTCAGAGATTAACATGTCAGCATTAGCTAATTTGGGAACCCAACAATGTTTTCATATGAGTGTGTATACATACATACATACATACATACTTACATACATACACACACAAACATAGATTTATATGGGAATATATATTTATACGTATATATGTGTGTATATATATATGTTATACGTATATATGTGTATATATATATGTTATACGTATATATATATATATGTGTGTGTGCACATGTGTGTGTTTACACACACATGCGTCTCCTCTCTGGTCCCTTGCTCAAATGCAGTCATGAACTCCATGCCTTGAAATGCGAGAGCTAACTTTGTGTCTTTTGTTTGCATGTTCCAGGGAAGCCTTCTAGGTCCCTCAAGCATGGCACATGCTGTGACATTTAGGATCTGTGGCCGTCCTGGCCCTGGGGCCCACAGCACCTCCACCCCAGGAGTCCAGAGCCGCATTCCATGTGAGCAGTGACCGGGCCAGAGTGTCCAGAGCCCAGACACGCGCGGGCCAGGAGTCCAGGTTCCTTCCCTTGCTACAGCACGCTGAAGCGTTTTGCTTCAGTAGGCTCAGGGGACTACAGTGAGGGTGGAGACAGGTAGACAGAGGCACATGTAACCTTCCCTGTGTGCGGTACTCTGCACCCCAAGCCTGCGTCCTGGGGAGCTGACACAAAGCTGATGCTCCTTTTGCACAATCTCTTTCTATTTGTTGGGGATGCTTCTATGTAAAACATTCCAACAGATAAAGAGGGGTTTGAACAGGAAAGCAGGAAGCAGGGTAGGGCTCTCTGGAGTTCCAGACTCTCACCTCTCCCGTGCTCCCGGGACTACACTTTCTCACGAAACAGCACCAGTTTCTATCCGGCCCCGGGCAGGCCGGCGACACGGGAATTTTCCAGGAAGGGTGGCAAGAAATTTTGAGGGAACAATGCTGTGTTCAGCATTCACAGTGTGCCTTGGAATCAAACAGCACCATTCATCACGGAAGGGAGATAATCTTGTAATTCATACCTCGTGTGTGTTTGTGATGAGGATTAAATGAACTAAAAGTGGGTTATGTGTGCAAAAGCTCTTTGGAAATGTAAATCTCTGTGCAAATGAGGTTGCATAGGCTATTCAAGTATTTTTTTTTTTAAGAATAAAGTTTTGGAAAGAAAGAACCTGATTCTTGATTCTTTTCTACTAGTCTCCTATAGGCCAAAAGACTGTTTATAGATAATCACGGATCAATTGTAAACACAAAGAAAAAGTCTTAAATCTATATCTGAAAACTATTGCTTCAGGCCGAAGTCCAATGCCACAGAAGCTGTGCTGTTTTCTTTTGCCAGCGATGCTTTCCTGGCACCTGAAATGATTTCTTTCATGTGGGATAGTGAGGAAGGATGTGAGCTGCTCCCTGGAGAGCGCGATTGTTGCCGCGGTCCCATAACATATTGGAAGCCGACGTGGCATCAGTACACCTGTCACTCAAGCGGGGCTGCTGCGACGTGTGGCCAGCGTGGGTCCCCTCTAGCCACTGCACCTGCGCCCTGCACCCGGCGCCCCTGGGGAGGCTGTGGAGGCCACACTGGGTGACACCCCAGTGTCACTGCTAGGGCTCCCTCTTGCAAATCTGCGGGGCTAGCTACGCGGCAGGCACCGACTGCAGAGAAGGCTGCACTTCCAGACTTAGTGATTCCTTCCAGCCCCAGAATATTCTGTCCTACCAGGCACCATGTTGAGGGGTGGATTTCCAAGTTTGGGGAATATTTTCCTAGACCTCAGCACATGGCTACTTTGAAGTTATCGAAGAGATCAAGAAGAATCTCCTCCCAGGGTTATAGTTACTACAGAAAAATAAACAAGTTGCTTCATGGGTGTTAATGCACGTGCAGGCCTGGGAGGTACAGTGGTGTCCACAGTCTGGCCTCAGAATCCACGGTGCAGGTGCAGAGGTAGGTGCTGGGTATGGGGTGCTGTGTGCAGGTGGATGTCACCCCTCTGCCCTCCACCTGCTCCGGGGACCCCTGCATCTGAGATTGGAGTGTGCCTCTCTTAATTTTTTTGTAATTCATATTTCCAAAATAGGTTTTTTGTTCTTAAGAAAACCTATCTACACTCATTCTTCTTAGAGATTCATTGTACCAAAGTCCCACCCACCATTCTACTTGGAATGTAGACTTCAGTTCTATTTAAAAGGCCAAAATTGCTTAAATTTCTCTCCCTCCTTTTTTTCTTCTATCCAGGGACCGGTGGCCCAAAGTTTAAGTTATCTTTTTGTTTGAGAAAATCCAGAAATAAAATATTCTATTTATTGTTTGTGGCTAAAATCAAGAGTTCTATATACTATCTTCCTACAGACTTTAAGTGCCTCTGTTATTTTCTTCTCCTCCATCATACAAACTTTATTTATTTATTTTTTTATTAATTTATTTTTTAAATTGGTGCATTGTAGTCATATATCAATCACATTGGAGTACAAGACTTGAGAGGATATACAAGCACACATCATCCAATTAGCCCTACTCCAGCCCCCATCAAAGTAAATCACCAAAGAAGCGTGGGATGGAGGGAGGGGGAGGGTGATTTACTTTGATACATTTGTTTATGCACCTCCTGCGTTTTAAAGAGGCTCCGTCCTCCAGTATTACATACCCTCTGATTGGTCACATTAGTTGCTTCACTATAGGGCCCTTTCTATAGCTCAACCTCTTCCTGTTGCCCTTTTCCTCCTAGTTATTGCTGATTAAGAGAAGCGTCTGATTTATATTTTCTGCGATATTTCTCTGTGCATGCTGCGTTGCAAGTACCGATCCCGCTCTTGATGGTCTCAGTAGTGGCCTGGCTACTCAGTGGACTGATCCAGACCTCGCTGGCTCAAGCAGCGGCCTTGCCTCATGGGAGGCCCCAGTTCTGGTCTCGCTGGCCCCTGCACCGGTATAACCCCTAAGCCCCAGCACTGGTCATGCCTCATGGCAGGCTCCGATGCCGGCCTGGCTGGCCCCAGCACCGGCCTAACCCTTCGGCAGGCTCTTATCCTGGCCTCGGAGGCCCCAGTACCGGCCTTGCCTCAAGGCAGGCTCCGATCCCGGCCTAAGAGGCCCCAGTACCAGCCTTGCCTCACGGCAGGCTCCGATGCTGGCCTCGCTGGCCCCAGCACTGGCCTAACCCCTCGGCAGGCTCTTATCCCGGCCTCGGAGGCCCCAGCACCGGCCTTGCCTCATGGAAGGCTCCGATGCCGGCCACGCTGGCCCCAGCACCAGCCTAACCCCCTGGCAGGCTCTTATCCTGGCCTCGGAGGCCCCAGCACCGGCCTTGCCTCACGGCAGGCTCCGATGCTGGCCTCGCTGGCCCCAGCACCAGCCTAACCCTCTGCAGGCTCTTATCCCGGCCTTGGAGGCCCCAGTACCGGCCTTGTCTCATGGCAGGCTCCGATGCCGGCCTCACTGTCCCCAGCACCGGCCTAACCCCTTGGCAGGCTCTTATCCTGACCTCGGAGGCCCCAGTACCGGCCTTGCCTCATGGCAGGCTCTGATGCCGGCCTCGCTGGCCCCAGCACCGGCCTAACCCCTCAGCAGGCTCCGGTCCCATCCTCGGAGGCCCCAGCACTGGCCTTGACTCACGGCAGGCTTCGATGCCGGCCTCGCTGACCCCAGCACTGGCCTAACCCCTCGGCAAGCTATTATCCTGGCCTCGGAGGCTCCAGTACCGGCCTTGCCTCACAGCAGGCTCCGATGCCGGCCTCGCTGGCCCCAGCACCAGCCTAACCCCTCAGCAGGTTCCGAACCCGACCTCGGAGGCCCCAGCACAAGCCTTGCCTCATCGCAGGCTCCAATGCTGGCCTTGCTGGCCCCAGCATTGGTCTAACCCCTCGGCAGGTTCCAATCCCGGCCACGGAGGCCTCAGAAGTGGCCTTGCCTCACAGCAAGCTCCGATGTCGGCCACTGGCCCCAGCGCCTTATTTCAAAGGTTCCAGGTGTAATGTATCAGATCTCTGCCTCCCCTGAGTATTGGCCACTGGCATTGCCACTGCCTCCACCGTTTCAAATCCTTCCCAGGCTCTTTTTCCACTCTGAATGTTGTCCAGTGTTCCTAAGCATGCATGATGGTAGCATTCGACATTTGGTGTAATTTCTCCAAAAAAATAAAGTTGGTAAGATCCGGTTTCTGCTTCTCCTGAATACAAGTCTCCACCACCATCGCGGAGAACTCTTTCAACACCGCATTTCTCCTTGGTCTCCGCTAAACTCTCTCCTTACAGGTAATGTCTGAGATTCTTAACAATATAGAGAAATAGCAGTCCTCTTTCACGGCGAATTTTTCCATAAGTTCCACTGCATTTAGATAAGTTTTGTCTGCATCTCCAGTGTCCTGGCATCCATAACAGCTTTCTTACCTCCTCTCCGATATTTTTCTTTATCTTTTTCTGTTCTGGGCCCGGTTTCTCCAGGGGTCTGGCGTGCTACTCGCAGTTCAGCCGGGGCCCAGAGTCCCGCGACCCGGGCCGTAGCTGGCGTGCCCCGCGCGTTACCCCCGCCCAGAACCCAGCGTCTTACTGGGCCTGGTTTCTCCAGGGGTCTGGCGTGCTACGTGCAGTTCGGCCTGGGGCCCAGGGTCCCGCGACCTGGGCCCCATCTGGCGTGTCCCGCACGCGACCCCCGCCCAGAACCCAGCGTCTTACTGGCCCGGTTTCTCCAGGGGTCTCATCATACAAACTTTAAATGAATTCAAAGAAATACAGTTGGTTAGGAGTCACAAAAAATAATTTTCAATATAAACTGAACATGATACTTGAAAATGTGTGTGTGTGATATACAAGTGTGTATGTGATACGCTCAACTGGTAGGTTGTCAAAAAAAAAAAGACTTGGTGTAGATTCTAACAAAACAGAAAAGAGAAGTAGAGGGGGGAGAAGAAGGGCAAAAACATCATTAGGAATTGGAAAAATTGCTACCCTGAGAGTTCACCTGACTCCAACTAGAATGGCAATTATTACAAACATAAACAACAATAAATGCTTGCAAGAATGTGGAGAAGTAGGAATTCCAATACATTGTTGCTGGGATTTCAAATTAGTGCAACCACTTTGGAAAACAGTACGGAGGATCCTCAGAAGAATGGGAATGAACTTACCATTTGATCCAGCAATAGCACTTCTGGGTATCTGCCCAAAAGAATGGAAACCAAACTAACAAACTAATGAATGCGTATCTATGTTCAAAGCTGCACAATTCACCATTGCCAAACTATGGAACCAGCCAAGATGTCTCTCAACAGATGAATGGATTACAAAATTATGAGACAGGTACACAATGAAATTTTCAGCCATAAAGAACAAAATTATATCATTTACAGGAAAATGGATGGAACTGGAGAACATTATGTTAAGTGAGATTAGTCAAAAAAAGTAAGAAATTGGATGCTCTCTCTAATATGCAAAAGCTAGGGGGGAAGGGTCATAGGAAGAACTCTAGATAAAAGAGGAGAAACACAGACGAGCAAATAAGGCACCTAACGGGGTAACAGGGAGGGGGAGAGGGAAACTCCCTAACACACATGATGTGCATTCACAAACATATCAAAGTCAATCACTGAACCAAACATGAGAAGGAGGGGGGAGGGAATGGGGTGGGAACTGGGGAAGGGCTAAATGAGTGATGTGTACGTGTGTGCCTCCACCATCTTGTACCCCATTAAGATGTATGACTACATTGCACCAACATAAAAATTAAAAACAACAAACAAGGCACTGGCCATGTCCAGCCCTCCGCTGTCTGTCTCCTCTAACCTGCACGATGGGTTTTGGAATGTCAGGTGTCAGAATCTCCAGTTTATAAAGGGAGAAAAAAAGTGAGTCATTTTTCCAGGTCACACGATGAGTAAATAATAGAGTGGGACCCTGGAACAGAGCCCTCTAACCCAGGCCTGCACTCCACTTCACCATATCTGAGGAATACAAGTCTAGCCTCCTAGGGGGAGGTAAGCTTTGAAAAGCATCCAGCCTTTGCTGTGCTGTGGCTTTGGCAAATAATGACAGCTAATGGACACACTATTAACCACTTTCCCTCCAGGACCCTTGTGCAAATTGTCTTCTGTGGATCTAAAGGAGGAGGCCTGCATGCAGGAGCACCACTTCACTGCCATCAGCTCTGCAGCCTGTCCTTAGATCCGTCTGGAGGCTGTCAGCCTGGTCAGGATGGACAGATATTATCAGCCCCTCCTCCCTCACCTCAACCTACTCCTGAAGCTGCTGGGGTGGGGTGTAGTAAGTGCACCCCCAGATCCTGTCCTCTGACACCACACAGGCTCATTCTCCTCATCATATGGTTGCGCTCCACCAGTGAACTCAGGGTGTGTATAGACTTGAATTCACTCCACGTGGAGGCGGCATTTGCCCTGCGATCTCAGGGGTTGTTCATAGTTTTCTGCCCGCCAAATGAAAAACATAAAAGCTGAGAGAAGAGTAGTCGGTGCCCCTGGCAGTGCTGTTGCCAGGGATAAGTGTGACTTTCTGCCTTCTCTGCAGAAGCTCGGGAGCCAGAGGAACAGGTTGGCATGTGCTGTATCTGCAGAGGCAGGGAGGAGAGGGAGGAAGGGATGGCTTCAGCCTCCACGAGATGCAAACTGAGGTCAAGATAGGATTCACTGTCTCAGCAATAGAAGCATATGGGGGACTTTAAAAAGCAAGTTACCAAGCATATTGATGGGCTGATCTGAAAACTACATTTTTTTCCAAAACGGGAAATATTCAGATGAATTTGAATCTCTTCGTCTTAAGTTTGTAGTGTCTCCCTTTATTCAACATTCGTCGGTTTTTGCAATGGATTCATGGTGAGTGTAATGTGATTCGTCATGTCATCTTGAAAATAAATGGGACACTTCATTAAACAAGGTAATCAAATTTAAGCAGTTCCATTCTCCTGTCAACAACTGAGCTCTTCATAGTCCTATTTCTCTGGAGTTCTACATACCATAATGCATGTGGATTCTGGGAATGAGGCTATTTCCTAAGCAGGGGAGAGTGGAACGTTCTCTAGTGTTACAAGCAACCAGTAATGGAATTAATAGCAGCTGGCCACTTGCTGTCAGGAAGTGTTTTAATATCTGGGCCTTTTTTCCTATAAAGTGGTGAAGAAGTATCACTTACGTTCCTTAGGACCGGAAGGTTGGGGCGCCTTGGAGCACCATTGCCGGGCTATCAGAACACTTTGAAAGAGTGCGTTTCGGAAGGAAATGTTCACGCTCTTTTTGTTTGTCCATCTGGAATGACACGGCGGGCTGGCAAACACAAGAACAATGTGAGATGTTTTCACCACAAGGAGCTTTGTTTGTTGGAGAGAATGAGTTTCTGAACATCAGATGGTCTGGCAACTAATTACCCCAACGCTGACTTTCATAATGTTTGTTCCCTTGTGGACGAAGGCAATGTCTAGGTAGTGATATGCCCGAGGAAGTGTTGGTACTTCCAAAGCTGTCTCCAGGAGCAGGTCAGGAGAAGGGGACGGGTCCAGGAAGGGGCCTCGTGAGCTGTGGCAGGTTTTGTGAAAGGTCTTTACATGTCCTCAGTTTCAACAAACTAGCCTCAGACTTTGAGCAAACACCCCCATACTCCAGATACACTTTGTCCTCATGCCTGGTTATGAGCAGTTTACTTTCAATCAATAGTTTTCGTAGGGTCTCGGGAGTAAATATTAAGGATGTGGGGCAGAGCATTCTTTCATCATCAATATAGAGGAGTAACTTCTCTGTTCTGCTAACAGCATCTTCAAAACCTAAGTGCAGCTAGGGACGGTGGTGCATTCCTATAATTTCAGCTACTTGGGAGGGTGACGCGGGAGCATTGCAAGCTCAAGGGAAGCCTAGGAAACTTAAGGAGACCTTAAAACTAAAAATTAAAAAGGGCTGGGATGTAGATCAGTGGTATAACACCCTGGGCCTAACCCTCAGAACCATACACACAAAAAATAAATAAATAAAGGAGAAATAAAGAAGAAATATATGCCAGGTATGGTGATGTACACTTGTAATCCCAGTACTTGGGAGCTTGAGACAAGAGGATCGTGGTTCATGGACAGCCTCATCTAATTAGTGAGGCTCTTTGCAACCCAGTGAGATCCTGTTTCAAAATAAAAAATAAAAAATAGGGCTGGGGTTGTAGCTTGGAGATAGAACGACCATGGAGTTCAATCCTCAGTACCACAAAATCAAACAAAATATTTGAGAACAGAATGGACCAGGTATAATCAGCCAATGTTATCATCTTTCTATAAGAAAGAACAAAAGGAACCAGGTAGCCAGGCTTCATGGTGCACGCTTGTAATCCCAGTACTTGGGAGGCTGAGACAGCAGAATCATAGGTTTACAACCAGACTCAGCAACTTGTGAGGCCCTCTGCAACTTAGTGAGACCTGTTACAAAATAAAGAATAAAATAGGGCTGGGGGTGTAGCTTGGAGGTAGAATGCCCCTGAGTTCTATCAGCAGTACCACAAAAAAGAGAAAGAAAAAAGGAAAAGAAGGAAGGAAGGAAGAAGGGAAGAAGAAGGAAGGAAGAAAAAAGAAGAAATTTAAGTGTATTGGACTTGTGGTAAATGTTCATGGTCAATGTCTGTGAATTAGAAAGATATTTCTGGGAAATGAAGAAGATCTAACTGCAATATCTTCTTAAACTACTTGTTTCAAAGTTTTAACAAGAGTAGATCATCTGAAGCTTTTGGAGAGTTGATTTTTAAAGTTGAAGTAATTTAGAAACTTTATCTTCATGATATTAACAAAAATAGGAGTTTGAACACTCTGTGTGTTCTTTGATAACATGATATTGTGAAATGTATACATAGGTGAAATTCAAAAATAATTTTCAATGGAATTATTTCTAAAATAAGCCATACATTTCTGCATTTGTAGAAAGAATGCAGCCGATAGCGCGGGCTCGCTGCTGTGGCTATTCACATGATAAAACACAGAAATAACTTGGAGATTCTGGGAAGCCGTTTGCTTCTCACAAAAGGACACCAGCGACTTGGAGATCTGGAGGCAGAGAGAGGAGATGGCGAGTGGGAGGTCAGTCTTAGCAACTTAGTGAGAGCTTGTCTCAAAATAAAAAAATAAAAATGGGCTACAGATGTAGCATGGTTGTAAAGCCCAAGGTCAATCCTAGCACTGCAAAACAAAACACAACATCAAATGATGGTAGGCTACTCATATTTTTATTTATCGGGTCTGCTTTGAATGGAATTGTCCCTATTTCTATCATTCCTTTCTTTTAAAAAAATTTTATTGGTGCATTTTAGTGATACGTCTTTTTTTTTTTTTTTAAGTTCTGGGGATGGAACCCAGGGGGGGATTTCTACCTCCAGGCTACACTCCCAGACCTATTTTATATTTTATTGGAAACAGGGTCTCACTAAGTTGCTGAGAGCCTCACTCAGTAGCTGAGGCTAGCTTCGAGTAGTCGTACAAGATGGTAGAGGCATACATGCACACGTCACGGCCCATCTAGCTTTTCCTAAGATCAAGGCACTTGCCTGCATTCTCTTCACCTAATGTATGTCCTGTTCCAATCATGCAGAGGTCTGGAAAGAAGAACATGCTTTAGAGCAGATGCTATAGTTTGATCCTATTTTGTGATTCTGACAGCTGACCCAGTATGTGGGCTCTCGAAGAAGAACCAAAGTGTGTTAAAACTGAAAAATAAATATAGAGTTTAATTAGAAGGGAAGTACTTGCGGCAGCCCGCCCGATGAGGCTGCCAGTGCAGTGACCGCCGTGTCCACTCTGCTGATGAGAATCATACGGTGAATATGAGGGCCGGCATGTTGGCCAAGTGGTCTGGCCACATCCATCAGGTTCCAGATTATAGACTATAGAACAGGCTGAGTAGCCTGGTCCCTTCTTTCAGGGAACTAGTATGGTGACTAATGTTGGCTGAGTGTCCTGGCCCCCTTCTACCCTTTTATCAGGATTTCAGTAAAGTGACCATAACATTGGTCAAGTGACCTGGTTCCTTCTTTCTCTGTGTGTGTGTGTGTGTGTTACTGGGGATTGAACCCAGGGGCATTCTACCTCCAAGCTACACCCCAACTCTATTCTGTCTCAACACTATTTCTTTATTTTTTAATAGGGTCTCACTGAGTTCCAGAGGGCTTCACAAGTTGCTGAGTCTGGCTGGGAACAGGAGACCCTCCTGTCTCTTCCCAAGTACTAGGATTATAAGCATGCACCACCACATCTGGCTACCTGGTTCCTTTTTTCAGGGTTTTAATAGAAAGATTACAATATTGGCTGAATATACCTGGTTCATTCTGCTCTCAAATATTTTGTTTGATTTTTGTTGTACTGAGGATTGAACCTATGGCTGTTTTGTCTCCCAGTTACAACCCCAGTCCTTTTTATTATTTGTTTTTTGAAATAGGGTCTCACTGTGTTGCTGAGAGACTTGCTAATTTGCTGAAGCTGTCCTTGAACCTGTGATCTCTCTGTCTCAGCCTCCCAAGTACAGGGATTACAGGCATGTGTCACCACACGTGGTGCTTGCTCTCACATTTTAAAGGAGTAACACATGGCATAGAGCATGTGGTCCCGTGTGCATGGTCTTTTGCACATGATCTGGTGTACCAGGTATTTTACAGGTGGTCTAGTGAAGTCCAGTGCACGTGGTCCAGTGTCCGTGGTGGTCTAGAGCACTTGCCCCATACTCTCTCTATGTGCCTAAGCACTGACGTGTCGAGCCATCTTGAACTATACATCTAGGTAACCGAACCTTCCCTACTTCACTGTACATGCTGGTTGTATTTGATAATCCACCACCAAGCAAAGGAGGAAGAACGGCATGAGGGCCCGGCAGGTGCTGATGTCTGACCTGAACACCACTCTGGGGAAAGCATCCCACTGGCAGCAAGGTAACCACGATTGGGTACATAAGATGGAGGAACCACTCCAGATGAGGTAGGTGCCAGGAAAAACATGCTTTTCCCGCAAACACCCTCACCCAGGAATGCAGGCTGACTGAGCACCCCTGTGTGGCTAGCCCTGGGAGACCGACCTAGTCTTTCTCTCATGAAATAGTGGGGAAAAATCAGCAGCCCTTTCCAGGAGGAGAAGAACACAAGAGAAAATAGAGATGGGATACTGGAGATCACTTACCGTTGTAATGAGGGTAAAAGGGTTTGGAGTGTGTGTTAAGGACAAAGACAGGGAAAATGCTCAATTAAAATGTATGAAGAGATGTGGGAAGGTGGAGCTCATACGCCAGGGGCTAGCAGAGGTTCCGTGACTGAGCGAGGCATGGGATGGCTGTGGGAGATGGCATCACCGACCAGAGCACAGTCCAGCCACTCCTGGAGACTTGAGCAGGTCACTGTGGGGTGCAGATGCCTCTGAGCTCAGCCCTTTCTCCTGTGATTGCAGAAATGGGCTCCTCATGAGCAGACCAGCATATTAGGTGCTAATCAGCATTTTTATTATGCATCGCGTTATTTTAGAAAACTATAAAATAAAATATTAAGATACGAGGAAATAGCCCCGCCATGGTGAGGTCAACATTTTTGAGATTTTAGGGTCTTCTTTCCATTCTTTTTTTTTTCTAGTAACCTGTGTGTGAACATATACTAATAAGTACCAGAAAGCTACATAAAACATCTAATACTTAGTTTCAATAACATTCTTCCAGTCCTCATTTTCTATGACTCTATAGCAGCAGCATTTTTTATTTATTAAATCAGTTACTCAGTCTTCGACAATTCATCCCTCTTTTTGAAAATAATTAGTTGAGTACTTCCTAGAGCACGTTGAGAAGACAGAAGCTAGAATCCGTTGTTCTGCAGCTCCCCATAGCATCACCGTTTTTATTTTATACAAGAGAAAACAATAGGCATCCATTTTCCTTTACAAATATAAACACACGAGTGTTATAATTTATTTTTCAAACTTCACAGGCATAATCTCCTCCGACTCCTAGATTGTAATATGTTCCCCGATGGGAACTGTGCTATCATGATTAGAAATTAATGAAATAAACATCACTTAAAGCATATTTTTCTTTTTTAAATGTGGTTCTCAACATCACTTAAGACATATTTTTCTTTTGAAATAAGATTTTCAACAGTTGCAATATTAGCATATCCTATAATATGTTTAACTTGTCCTTATTGCCCAGCCTTTAATCTCGTTAAGGGAGATCGTTGCTATGGTCCCTAATTGGACAGAGGTCTGACACTGCCATGGGATGGGATGGTCTGTGCTTTCTCCCCAGAGCAGGTGAGACTGGCGATTCACAGCATAAAGCAAGGGACACTGGGTTTCCTTTATCCTTATCCCAAAAGTCGACTGTAGCCTCTCTGAGGACAGAAGAGTCGCATCCTCACGTTCTCTCCCTGAACTCTTTTGGTTAGGAATTCTATCTGCTTTTTCTTTCAGATATGTCTTAGTAGAGAGATTCACTAGATATCAGCCTATCATGCCCAAAATAAGATAATAAAAATTGTAACTATATTCAACCATGAATCTCCTAATCCCTCCAGTGTAAATTAATAAAATGCAGCAGAACATATGATTCTAACCACTCATATGCACTTAGTCATACTATTACTAAATATTCTTCCCGTTTCACTAATTTGAGATGTTATTTTTAATCCCATGCAAAATCTTCCCATGTATTATTGCATGCAAAATTGCCTGCATGGTTTCCTTTGCTACTGCTTTCTGAGCCGTGCAGGTGCGGGTTACATGGACGCATCACCAGAGCACAGACAGGTGGGGCACAAAGGATCCCAGCTGCCTCCCAGGTACCGCTGTCAACCTCCCCCAACTGCAGTGCTCTAGAGAAAGTGCTGAAAACCTGCCCTATGAAATCTTCATTGGGGATAAGTAAAAATGCTAGGTTTAAAATAGAAGGGCATTTAGTTTAATACAGGTTTCTGACCCAAGAAAAGTAGAACTTTCCATCTAGTTTCCAAAGCAATCTGCTTCACATTGTACGAACATAGTCTCTGAGAGTCTGGGTCCAAAGAAGCCCCAAACTGTGGTACTTCTACCTTCCCATGAACCCTGCAGACAAATCTCAAACTCCTTTGGCACATTGTCCTAAGGATCTGAAATATGCCCCACCATTGCCAGTCCATGGTGAGAGTGCTACCGATAATATCACCCTGAGTGACTGGAATTTTCAATTTCTGATAAAGTTTCATATATTCTTTGAATAAACCCTGTCTAGTTAAAATGATTCTTACTAAAATGTCTCACTTAATTTCAGCTTAAATGTTTAACATAAAAGTTGTACTTTTTATTTATAGTAATGTGATTACTGAATTGTTTCTACTTTGTTTTATTTTTTTCATTTTCAACTGGTTTTGATGTAAATTGCATGCTAGATTTAGAAGAGAAAATGCATATCCTGTTTATCTAGGCTATAAAAATATATGCACATAAAATCATTCCTTTCTTGATGGCTAAAAAGGACTTACTGATAAAACCTTTTGACTTAAAGCATTAATTCACTTTTTTTGTACTGGGGATTGAACCAGGGGCATTCTATCTCTGCGATATACTTAGAGCCTTTTTAATTTTAATTCTTTTTATTTTGAAACAGGGTCTCACTGAGTTGCTCAGGCTAGCCTTGATGAACCTGTGATCCTCCTGACTCAGCTTCCCGAGTACTGTGCCGCCATGCACAGCTTTACTTAATTATTTTAGTTCACATTTAAAAAACATTAATGTTGGCATTTTTAACGTTGCTATTTTATTTAAATGGTTAATGTTTATTGAGTCCATTGTGCTACTTTTGGGATATTAACTTGGTTTACAATGTCTTTATTTTTATGTCTCATTTGATTAGTAGTTTAAGGAGTAATAAAATCCTCGGCTGAAAGTAATTTTCCCCAGAAAATTTGGAGATATTTGTTCATTGTTCTTAGCAGCGCAAGATAGGGTGGGAGGGCCAGTGCCATCCCCACCGTGGGTCTCTGTGTGAGTGCCATATCCTCTCTCTGTCTCCTGTGAGATCTTCCCTTTATTTCTGTTTCTATGATTTTGGTGGGAGGTTGTGCTCTTCAGCTGCAAAGGCACATGACATTTTTTATTTTGTTGCAGGTCTGGGGGTGGAACCCAGGGGCATTCAAACTCTGAGCTACACCCCCAGCCCTATTTTTTATTCTTTATTTTGAAACAGGGTCTCACTGAGTTGCAAAGGACCTCACTGAGTAGCTGAGGCTGTCTGCGAACCGCAACCCTCCTGTCTCAGCCTCCTGAATGCTGGGATTATACCGTGCACCATCACGCCCGGCTGATGAGCACGTTTGATCTGAAAACACAGGACCTTTA
Source organism: Muscardinus avellanarius (assembly GCF_963383645.1). Classification (NCBI taxonomy): domain Eukaryota; kingdom Metazoa; phylum Chordata; class Mammalia; order Rodentia; family Gliridae; genus Muscardinus; species Muscardinus avellanarius. Next base: position 2,802,766 of record NC_137803.1, read on the forward strand.
ATCCAGAGAGGTTTATTTTGCAGTTGCTATTTTTACTTTTTTGCTTTCCTTCTTTTTTGTGCTTTTATTGCTTTTATTCATAATGTAAATCACTTTGACAATGACATCCACGCACATGCTCTGATATCCCCCATTTCCCTGCCTCCCCATACAGAGCACCCAGCTTGATGCCGGTGTGTATTCACATGCACACACATGGCTATGGTCGTGTTTCTATTACTGAACTCAGTCTTCCTCTGCCCTACCCTACATCTCCTCCCTGGCTCCCTGAGGTTTCTCCTCACCATCTGCAGTCTGTCTTACATCCCACTCATTCCCTATCATGCACACATTAAAGAAAACATGTGACCCTTCACTCTCTGTGATTGGCTAGTCTCAACATAATCTTTTCTCGTATTTTTCATAGTTTCTTTTCTTCCGAGTCTTTCAGTGTTTCCTCTGAAACATTCTAGAGGTGAAACTTCCTCCAACTTCTTTTCCCTAGTCGCCTGTGTGTTGCTCTTTCGAGATTTTGCCACTTTTATGTTTTCATCCAGTCACTACATTCTCAATTACTATCATTATATTTTAAATTTTGCCTTTGTTCTGTTTCTGGCCTCAGAGCATCCTGCTTTATGGCGCCCTGCTTCGTGCATAGGATAGCTTCTCTTTTCTTTCTGAGAATATCGGTAAGTTTTTAGAATTTTTTCAATCTCGTTGTCTTGGGAGATCCTTTTAATGTTTTATTTGTTTATTTTGGCCTTTGTCTTTCACTGCGTTTTCTGCAGTTCTGCCCATTCTAGCTCATACTTAAGGGCAGGGTCCGATGGAAGGGCCTGGCGAGCCCCATCCGTGGAAGCCTCTAGGGTCTTCTGGCAATCACATTTCGTCCAGAAAGTTCTCTCCTTCTTCTGGCCCTTTTTCTCTTTCACTTTAGACCAATATGGCACTAGTGGAAATCCTAGTGCATCTGAGACTTTCCTGTTTCTTAATTTTTCCCTTTCCCTCTCATTTTCCCTGTTGAAAGCTTCTTAAATGGGTTCTCCATCCAAATCATTCCATTCTCCTGGCTGGTGTTAATTCTTTCTTTTTCCTTATAGTGAGCTAATTATATACAAACTTCTAATGTTTAAACAATTATGCTAGTGTTTTGTGTTACAACTAGAAGCACGAGAACAATGTTTGAGTGCCTCTGTTACATAAACATGCCACAGTGCAGTGTTCAAAACTTTTTGGTATAGTAAAGGACTATTTTTCAGAGCCTCCTTTTTTTAATACATGTAGTCAACAATAGTATTGTGCTATGTTAACCTCCATCGCACCAGATACGGGAGTCTCAACAGATGCTGGCCTCCTCTGCGACCTCATCATTAGCATGGCTACCATCAAAGGAAGAGGCAATCTTGTGATGCTGAGGAGGTAGACTGCTCGCTGTATAAAGGTCATCCTGATGCTGCGCTTTGGGACCAAAAAGATATCAAAGAGTTTCCTAAACTTTAACTGTTTTTCTAGTGGAAATATATTTGTATCGTTTGCTCTCTCATCTCCCTATTCAGGCTATTCCATTTCTCTTATCCTTCAGACGCCTTTTGTTTTTATTTATCGCAAAGCAGCAGTCCGACCAGACCTGCCCTACAGCCAACACCTGACCCTTTGGTTTGGATCTGCCCTCAGCCCAGCCAGCTGTCCACAGGTCCCCGAGAGCCCAGCACTTGGCCTGTGCAGGGGCTTGCTCTTTCTCCCCATTCCAATGCAGGGAGCTGGGAAAGACTCCGACTTTCTGTCCATGGACTGTCTGTCCCTGTGGTAGGTCTGAGGGCTCCCGATTTTTCTACTCTGTAGGTATTTACTAGGGATATAAAAACAGCGGTGTCAGAAAAATTTAAACTGTCATTTTAAATGAACAGGTAAACTAGTCCTTCCCCGCCCTGAGAAATCTAGCTCAAGTCCGCTGTTTGTAGCATTCCCTGATCCTTTGCCAATCACCTGCAGGTCCTGCCTCTCACCCGTCAGCGAGTCCACGCACTACTTCTGCACCGGGCTCTGTGTGTGTCCACTAGCTCGTCGCCGGGCTCTGCTCTGCGTCCTCCTGAGGAGGAGGCTGTGCACCTGCACCTGGTCCGATGAGTGTGTGCACCACGCGCTACAGTGCCGCGAGGTGGCCTTGCTATTGCTATTATTTATTATTTACATATTTAACGACCTCATTGATGTTATGTGCTGTTAGCACTACTAATTATCACACAATGAGCATAATTTATAAACACAGTTTATGGCGATATATATAATCAACCACGAGTGACATACTTAGGGCGGCTGCTGATTTTCCTGCTAGCACAGACTCTTCTCTGAGAGCTTTTAAATACAATAAAGTAAATATTTTAATGAATTAGAAACAGATTGTGGATAATGTATGATGATGGTGAATAATGATGCTTCTCCAAAATAAATCTAAAGGCCGTTTTAGGAGAGGAGGTGCCTCCCTGTTCCTGGAACTTCATGAAATGCTCACAAAGATTCTCCTCTACAACATCATGGTGAGGCTTATGGTGCAGAGGGTCACAGTAAGAATCTCCAGGGTTCCAGGATAATGCTGTGTCCCAAACTGGACATGACAGAGAAGTACCAGGTGCAAGGTGGGCCCTCTGGTCCCTGGTCCTCTGGTCCTTGGTTTCTGGAAGCAGACCTCTAGGTCACAAGAACAGTCCTTGGTCCAGAGATAACAAAAATGGGGGTAGCTACTAACCAGAAAAGACATGTATCTGGTCTGGTCGTATTTCTTCTCACCTGCTCAAGGAGTAAAATAATAGTGGATGTAGTAAGCCCGTCCTGCTTCTCAACCTGAGAATAGCAGTCAGCGGGAATCTGGTGAGGCGATGGGATTTGGCCAGAAAGAAGCGTTTTCTAAGTCTCTTCCCCATCGAGACTCATTGAGACTTGAAGCACATCAACTGATGTCCATAGACTTTTTAGTTCCATCAACCAAATAAAATGCATTTCAAATTGCTAGTCAACCCTTTCACCAGATATACCAGTATTCTACATAAAACAGGCATCTTTAGAGCCATGTTCACATCCACACCAAGCACGTCTTCGTCTAGCTGAGCTCTCCTCACAGATGGCCGTGGCTGCTCTTTTCCTCTTCCCTGTGCCTGAGCCACAAGAAGCCCCGCATTGACACCCCCCTCCTCAGCTGTTTTGTGGGCTACTTCTCGTGGGGAGCCCCACATCCCCTAAGACCCCACAGTGCCCTGCCGGCCCCCAACAGATCTTCCTCGGGTTGTCTCCCCTGTCACGGTGCTTTTCTCTTTTACTTCCTTTTTTTTCTCAGACCACACACACTTTCTACACACGACTCTTCATCCTCAGCCCTCGAAGGCTTGGACAAAAGCAGCTCTTTCTCAGTTGACATTAATACACTTTCTGTCAACAAGACTTACATTTCATTTCCAGATACGGCTTCTCAGGCGGAAGAATATGAAATATCCCAAAGTACTTAAAGACCAAGGGATGCTGCTCTTTTACCAATTTAATTTTATTACAAGTGCCTTTACTCCCACCGCCTTTTGAATTCGTCAGATACGCGTTTATTGCACTGATTTGGTGGACCTTTGAACCTGTAGTTCCTCAAGGCACACAAGAGAAAGGTGATTCCGGCTTAAGCATTCTTAACCTACCATATCAACTGAGCAGTTCTGGACTGGAAGCCCTCTTACGCGGTGAGGTTTATGGTGCAGAGGGTCACTGTAAGAATCTCCAGAGGTCCAGGATAATGCTGTGTCCCAAACTGGACATGGCAGAGAAGTACCAGGCACATGGTGGACCCTCTGGTTCCCGATCCTCTGGTCCTCTTGTGTTCTATGTAGTTATGTTTAATTCTCTTCTTCCATACTAATTCTTTTCTTGCGTCCACAGATGAGTTTATATTTGACAAACAAATTAAAGAGTGGAGCAAATAGAGCCATTCACTTGACAGACCTCACTGATGCTCCTGATGCGGGATGGGGAGAAGAAGTTACTTTGCTTTAATTACTGAAGACACTCATGAGCTGGCCAGGTGCAGCACCACACACCTACAACTCCACATCCTCCGGCAGGAGGATCACAAGTTCAAGGATAACCTGGGCAGCTTAGCAACATCCTGTCTCAAAATAAAAAGAGTAAAAAAGGTCTGGGGATGTAGCCCAGTGTTAGAGAACTGCTGGGTTTAACCCCCAGCACCAAACATACACAAGCACGTGCACACACACACACACACACACACACACACACACACACACAGTTTCATGAACAGGTCTTCGAAACTCTGAACACGTCTTTCCAAAGGCAGCTTCTACCTAGAAGATACCCAAGGAACGTGCCATTCCACAAATGCATGGAAAAGTTGTAACATGAGTAACTTTAGTAATATTTAGCATTATTTTTTATTTCTATGGAAAAGTTGCTCAGGAGTAAGGAACAAAGTATTCCCAGGTATTAGGGTGAATCACTAATGCACAGAACCACTTTAATATTGTATAATATTTTTTCTTGTGGCCCTGGGGTTCCTGGAAGCCCTTCTACCTCCGGGCTACACTCCCAGACCTATTTTTACATTTTTATTTGAAAACAGCGTCTCCTAAGCCACTGAGCGCGGCTGGCTTTGAACCTGCGCGATCCTCCTGTCTCTGCCTCCCAAGCGCGGGGATTACAAGTGTGCGCCACCACGCCCGGCTGTATAATATTTTTAAACATTAAAAAAGCAATTCCATATGAGTAGGCCTAATACCAAAGCATCAGTGATGCTTTCTAGACACAATACATTTTATCCCATACACCTAAGCAAATAGAAAAGTGGTGGGTGAGCAGCCAAGTGCCTTAACTAGCAGTATGAAGCAAATGAGAGGTTTCTAATGCCCATGGCCTGCAGCCATCATCCCCTCACACCATGTGCAGCGGTGACCCCAGAGACTGGAAGCTGCCACAGGGATCAGGGTGTACTTTGCACATCTCCTGGTCACATCCCTTAGCTAAAAGCAGACGTGGCGCTAGCTGTTCCCAGACCAGCAAATGGAACTAAGCACATGTGCACAAGATAGATTACATTTTTTGCACCCTGGAGAATTGCATTGACAATGTATTAAAACTAAATTATCTTTAAAATGAGTATGATTAATAACAATCCCTAGAGTCTAGAGCGATCTGAGATTTCTAGGGTATAAGAAAATTGCAGAGGGTTTGATTGCATTGCGCCTGGTCTCTGGGTCTCCACCCTGGCCCAAGTATCGCCCCCGGACAGCAGGGGCATTTTGGAGTCACTAAGAACAACTTGTGGATGTGGCTCTTTGTGGGACCAGCTCAAGGTCCTTCAACCAAGATCAGAAGATCACGCAGAAGCAAAGGTTGACATAACCATGTGATACTATATTGTGCTCCGTCTCTGGGAGAGGTGGTTCTTGGATGTAACAACATTTCTCTTGGATCTAAACAGTTAGGGCTGGACAGGTGGGATGTGCTTCTATCTGCCAATGTGCAGACTGACTTATTAACACCTTCGCTCTTTATTCCAATAATCATTTCTTACAACACGAAATTCCACCTAATTCACACGCCTCTGGTTTTGTACATCTTCTCTCCAAGCATCCGCCATGATTGCAGAGCAGTAAGTAATGCTCCCTGTTTATTTAAAGAACAATCATGTACCGTAGAAGGTGTCTTTACGTCACGACCACACTGAGCGTCCTGAGGCTTACTGAAATGGAATATGGTTTGAGTGTGAAAACCAGAGGAGGGAAAGAGGCAATCCATCTTGGCCAAGAGGCTTACAGACAGGAAGAGGGGAGCAAATTCAAGGATAAAAGGAAGCAAAACAAACGTCCCTTTAAAAATTGGCTTGGTTAGAACAGTACTACACTGTTTCAATTATTGTAGCTTTATATGGTTTGAAATCAGAAAATATGTATCTTCTAGCTTTGTTCTTTTTTGAGATCGTTTTGGATATCTAGAGTCCATATTCCATATTAGGATAGATTTTTTTCTGAAAAATAAATATATGAATATATGATAGTTTCACCTAAAAAAAGAAAAAAAATATTCTCTGGTAAGAAAGAAAGCAAAAAGAAATATTGAAATGTTATCTTTAAGTTATCAAAAGCTTGGTATCAGACAAATGAATTTTTAATTTTGGATAAATTGCTATAATACTAGATGTCAACCACTAAGCCAAGCATGGGAAGGAGGGATGGGGAGGGAATGGGGTGGGGATCGGGTGGGGGCTGACTGGGCGATGTGTGCATGTATGTCTACAAAAGTTTTTTTGTATCCCACTATGATGTATGCATACAGTGCACCAATAAAAAATTTTTAAAAATAAATAAATAAAAATAGGCTTGGAAAGAGAAAATGGGGGGGGGGGCATCACATAAAAGCATCAGAATTCACAGGGAAGGTCACAGTACAGACACAGATCAGTTCTGCCAGGCAAATACTTCTCCCAGTGTCTGGGTCTTGCCCAGCGTCTGGAGACCTCTCCCTGGTCCTCGTCCAGTGCGCAAGGCGGCCAGGGAACTCCAGCACTCACAGCAGCCTGCCCCATTACAGGGCTCTATCTCTCCTTGAGGACAGCCTTCAACTGAGCCCAAGACTACCCCTTTGAGCTTTGTGCTTAGCTATGGCAAGACACCAACTATTTAAAGGAATATATTGTATCTCAGTCCTGTTCCCAATCCTCTGAGCAAATGCTTGGTTCCTATCTTTGATCCCTGTAGGGAGCTGATTCATCCTCTTCTCCCTCACTAACATAGTGATACTCACCCGAAATGAGGATGCCCTGGACTGGGAGCTCTCCCGATGAGGGTGTACATCTGTCGTCAGTCCTGCCGTATCCTGGCTGCTGTTCGTGTGACCTACACCTGTCTACACCTGCCCTCCTCAGTTTCTTTTCAACTAGACTTGCTCTCAACTAGAGCAGAAAGTGGAGGGCTCTCCCTTCTAGCTCAGGAGTGCAATAGTTTAGTAGCCACTAGGTGACCTTTCCTCAAGGCTTTGGAACCTGGTCCCAGCCCTCCTACCTCTCGTCCCTTCCAGGGACTATGCTTGATGGCCCTGCTCTTCAATAGCCATCAAAGAAAGATTATAGTTCTGGAAAGTTCTTCCGTGGCTTATACTCAGTCCACTTCGTTTTTACACACATGAATATGTATGAATTTATTATACACATACACGTATATACTATATTGTGCAGGAAGTGAAGAAATGCGTTTATGATGGATGTAAATTGTATTCTAGAGAACATATAGTTATATGTAAGTGCAAACTCAACAAATTATCAGTTGAAATTCTATTACTCATTAATATATGGTGAGGCCAGTTCACAAATGACGTGGCAATGATAGCAAAAATGTCATGAAGGAACTCAGCACTCAACACCTTAAATAAATAAAGTGTAGTTAAATATTTGCTAACTATTAATGATACTGTGCAGGATCAAAAATCCTAATACTTAAATAGATCTTTAATTGATATCTTCCAGGTAACCCAAATATCCTAGATTGATAAGAAACTGTCCACCAGTACTGTTCTTTAAAGGTCTACTTCTGACCTTGTGGTGCCTGGCCGTTCATCACCTTTCGAGTCCAAGACTCCCCAATCACCCCTGAAGCCAGGTTTCTTGCAAACTCTTGCAAACTGAGGCCTTCAGGATGCCTGGATGGCATTAATCAAAACCAACAGCCTCTTTTCACACCAATCTGGTCTATCCCAGGCAGTCATTCAGGTTCTGCTACTAAATCCTTGGGAGTAGGCCGGGCGTAGTGGCCCACGCTTGTAATCCCCACTCGTGAGAGGCGGAGACAGGAGGATCGCGCTGGTTTGGAGCCAGCCTCGCTGGCTTAAGAGACCCTGATTCTAAATAAAAAATATAAAATAGGTCTGGGAGTGTAGCCCGGAAGTAGAAGGGCTTCCAGGAACCCCAAAATAAATAAATAAATAAATAAATAAATAAATAAATAAATCGTTGGGAGCCCAGCTTCCTCTCTGAAGGGGCTTTAATTATCAGTCAACCTCTCCAGTGAGCGTCGTTCATGGACCCGGGCTCTCTAGGTGCCTGGCTCCTCGTGTGCCCGTGATGATGTCAGGAGCGCCCTGACCTCACGCCAGCTGCTCTCGGTCATCCCCAAGCAGGACAGCCTCGCAGGCCAGGTTCTTCAGTGTAAAGACCCTCGGGGAGAATTTCATCAAAATTAATTTTCAATGATGGAAATTACTGAAAAGTGTCTGTTTAAAGCTGGAGTTGGAATCAAATGGTTTCTCTGAAGTGAAGTAGTTCCAGTATCCTAATTTTTCCCGGCATAATTTCAAAGATTAACGCTCTTTCCCCTCCCCGCCCCCAAGAAGAACTGATCATTTACAAAGATTTATGTCTATCATATTCAGGAGTAGCTCTGAGTAGGGGTGGATATTTTTTACATAAGTGTAATTATGTGTAAGTGCTATAATTTAATTACCGTGATTCCAGCCCTATTGATTTCAGATACTCACTTAGAGCCTGCAGATACGGCCGTGAGCCGCCAATAGACAGGATTGTCTGTCTGAGTGCCTAGGGATGCTGCAGGAAGACAGGGGAGATGGCTCCTTAAAGAACATCAGGAAACTTCCTTCCAGGAGGCATAAAAGTAACTATTTAAAATTGAGGGCAAGCTTTCCAGGTAAAGAAGGCAGAATAAGGCAGAAGCATAGAACGCTACTCATGCATGTCTGAGAAAAATAAAGGCAAAGGGACATAGCACATTCAAACACACACACACACGCACACACACACACACACACACACACACACACACACTAAATATAAAGATGCAAATCAATACATAAAAATGTGAGGCTAAGTACAATTTGCCAGCAGCAACTACTCAAGAAAATGGGGAGCTGCAGGTAAGAAATTAAAGAACCTGCACCACCAGGGTGAACATGTTGGCTCAATCCTCGCTTCCAAAAGTGATGCTCAGAATGTGAACTGGTTAAACCCTCAGTATTCTCGCAAGGCCCTTTAGTTGTCAATGGGGGACATGAACAAGGAGAGAAAACCCATCAAGAAGAAAGTCCCTCTACACAACTGGGGGGCATTCTCGTAACCGGGAGGGGCCTCTTGAACTACACCCTCTAAGAGCATCCCCTGGGTGTGAGAGGGGCTGGAGTCAGCTTCTACGCCAGGTGTAGAAGTAAAAGAATGGTGGTCTTTTACTGCAAGACAAAACGGGTTTCTTAACTGTGAGGATGCCTTCTTTATTGCTATATCCTATCTGCCTCATTCATTACTATATTCCCAAGGCTAAAATAAAATAAATAATATAAGCCTAAGCCAAATGTGGTGGCACTTGCCTGTAATCCCAGTACTTGGGAGGTTGAGATATGAGGATTTTAGGTTCAGAGCCAGCATCAGCAACCTAATGAGACCCTGTTTCAAAAGTAAAAAAAATAAATAAGAATGGGGGTGTAGCTCAGAAATTTGAACTCAGAAGTTCAATTCCCAGTACCACTAAATAAATAAGTAATATATTAATGACAACAATCAATGAGACAGTTATTGCAATAAAAGAAATGTAAAAACTGTGAGAAAAACAAAGTTGGGAGAAGAAATGACATTTTCAGGAAATGTCCACAGACACCTCAGCTGCAGGAAAATTTAATGAAAGTATGAACTCATGTTATAAAAGAATCACTAAATAAGCCCATAAAAGAAAAGAGATGAGTGGAGGAACCAATGTTCACCTTACGGTCAGCTTGACTGTCTCCATAACTGAGTGTAAACACAGCGCAGAATAGCTTCATATTAATAATCCTCTGAAGACAGACACATTTTCCCCTCAGTCAACAGATGTTGGGACTTTGAACTGAGTTACAGCAATAAATTTTTGGTGTATGTTTTGGAAGTTATTCTCAAAACTGAAACATTTAATTAAACTAGTAAACCTTTCCCTTAAAATTGATGGCTTTATTGTTAGACTACTGGTGGACTTTTAATATTCATCTTTATTAATTTTTTCCCGAATTCACACAGGAGGCATTCTGGATCAGAGACAGATTTCTGATTAAATGCCCCATAGTAAATAACAAGTGTGTTGACTCCTCTCTTTGCCTGTGGTACTGACTCCAAGCTGCTGTGGTGAGAAGCCAGGGAATTCTCCCTGCACAGATGGAGGACAGGGCAGGCAAGCGCAGTGGTCAGTGCTGTGCTTAACATGCAGGCCCATCGTGCCATCCAGCCCAAGGCTGGCCTGGGGCTACCAGCGATGCAGCAGGGGTGGTGGCATCCATGGCTCCTGCCTCTGAGTGATGGAGATGATCCTCCATATCCTGGCAGCCCCACCCCATCTGCAGAGGGCCCGAGAGCGAGCCAGGGCCCTGAGCACGAGGATCACACTTGTCGCCAGCAGCAGCTCTGGCGAGACCGCCCCCACACCAGTCCTCTCCAGAGCCCAGGCTGGCCTGGCTGGCCTCACGCTTGCACAGCCAACCCGCTGCTGCCAGTCTCTGCACACATGTGCATGTCCACATGTGCCCATACGAATTATCTTTCCGTAGTCCTGATGGTGCCAAGAGTGAGGCTGTACTATAACAAGCACCACGGAGCGAGAGGATGGGACGGAACTGGAAGAAATATTCTAAGGGCATATAGGAAAATCTGGGACTGCCTTAGCAAGCCACCAGTAGAAATAATTGGAGGGCACTTCTGGGAAGGGCTCAGAAAGAAACAAGGAGCATGATATTGGAAACTGCCTCCCCTCTGCTTCCAGTCCACCCTCTGCCCCACACTCTCCAGTGGTTTCTGGTCACTCAGATGAAGAGACAAAGTCCTGTTGCTGGCTCACTTAGCCCACAAGAACTGGCCACTGAGAGCTGGACCACTCGGCTTCCCTTCCTCTGAGGCCGGCCTCCTGGACCCTGCTCTTCCCTGGTCAAGCCAGGAATGCTCAACTCAGGAATGTGCCCTGTTGTCTGCTCTGCCTGCAATGGCCTCCCCTAAGCGGTGTAGCTGATCTCACTTCCGTCCAGCCTTTGCATAGTGACCAGCTTCCCCTGACACCTAGTGACCCTCTCCTCCCACCCCCTCAGTGAGGAACATGGCTTTCTAATGTCCTGTGTACACGGTAACTTTTTAATTATGGTCGTATTCTGTCTGCCCTCCTGACTACAATTCAACCTTCCTGAGGGCAGGAATTGTGTCACTAGCAATGTCTTGTGTTCGGTGGGCACTAGATGGAAAGAAAAAGAAAAAAAAAAACAGATGGCTACCTCGTTTTCAAAGGTTTTTACTTATATCAGAGAGCACTTTTTTTTAGAGAGAGAGAAAGGAAGATTTATTTGCTCACAGTGTTTGGAGATTTCAGAGTTTCAGTCCATGTCAGGCCAGGTGTGCAGAGCTCAGGGCGTGGGGGGGGGAAGCAGAGAGAGGTAGAGAACAAGTCTCTGCTCTTACATCAGGGAGGCCAGAAGCCACAGAGCAAGAGCAAACAAGAGGAGGAGGGAGCTTATATACCCCGAAGGGACCCCTCCTCAGCAACAATCGCCACCTCCAACATGGCCACCTGGCTTCCAGGAGGGCTAGAAGGCATTCTGTATCCAAACCATTATGCCCAGGCAATACTATGCACGGTTACATTTGAGAAGCTCTGCCCACAGAGGTGACAGTGCAGCTAGGTAACAGTGCCCGGGTTTCTGTTTCATGGCTGGAAGGAGATTCACCCAGGATAACTGCCTCCAGGACAGCCAGCGTGGATTAGTACACAGACAAGAAATATAATTTCTATCATGACTGAGCCACTGATGTCTTGGCTTGTTTGTTATAGCAGTTAGCCTTCCCTGGATATACTAACCAAGTATTCAAAGAACTGTGTACCTGTGATGTACCCGTCCTACCAACAAATTCTGTCCACCAGAATGATCATTGTACCTCCAATATAAAAATATTTAATAAAGACCAAGAGAGACCTTATGTGTGGTATTAGTAAAGTCATGTGAAGAGTGTTTATTTATTTTTTATTATATATTTTTATTGGTGCATTATAGTCTCACATCATAATGTAGATTATGTTGACAATGGAATTTATTTATCATGATTGTTAACTATGGGTAATTTCAAAGGAATCCATTCATATTACCTTCATGAAAGGCAACTGAGATACAATGTAATATCAAATGCAACTGACTCTGAAACTTCTAGGACTTTATTTGAAAGAAATAATTGCTTCAGTATTGTGGTTGTGTGAGGATGATCATTGTATATAGACATGCGTATGGCTTACTTATAGATTAATTTATAGATTTGTTTTTATTTATAGATTTATAGATTATAGATTTGTAGATGTGTTTATAGATTAATTAGAAGAACTTTGACATGAGAAACTGGTAAATAAGTTGGATGAGAAGAAGGTTGGTGATAGGCATTTTCAGTTGTTAAGATCAGAATTTTAGTTTGGACATGTTAAATTTATAATATCTAGAAGATATCTATTAGACCCCCAGACAGTTACATTTAGTCTTCCAGAAAGTTACATTTACATCCTAACTTTTTATACATATTTGTGTAAACTTATTTGGAAGTAGAGTTTTGTAGAGATAATTAAGATAAGGCTATTGGAGTGGACCCTAATCCAACATGACTGGTATCCCTTTAAAATAGAGGATGATAGCCAGGTATGGTGTGACATGCCTGTAATTCCAATATTTAGGAGATTGATAGAGGAGGATGCAAGTTTAGAGACCAGCTTCAGCAGCTCAGTGTGACTCTCAGAAACCTAACGAAGACCTAGTTTCAAAACAAAACATATAAAGGGCTGGAGTAGAGCTCAGAGGTAGAATGCCCTGTACTCAAGGTACACAGAAGCAGAGGGAAAAGGGGTTAGGCTATACTATGTTGGCATTAGAGACTGAGGCCCTAGTTGAGGGCTTCTAGCAATGCCAGAAACCAAGAGAAAGGCAAAAGCCATGCTCCATAGGTCTTTGGATGGATCAACTATGGCATTTCCCACACCTGATTCCAAATACCTGGTCTACAGAACCATAGGAATAAATTTCTGTTGTTTAAACCACCAGGTTGGTGGTAACTTGGAAACTGATACAGTGAAAATAAAGAACACATTGTTATTTCCTGCCTGGGAGTGAAAGCGGGCAAATGTGTTTATTCATTCTGGAAGATTCCTTGCTCCAGCCCTTTAATACATGAAGAAAATCTCTCACTAGGCAGGAACCCATGACTCTTCAGTTTTATAGAGAAGCTGTGTTCAACCTTCAGGGTCTTTGAGCCATAACTCTTTGCCCCCCTTGAAGACATTAGAAAAGTTTTATTATTGCCTTTATGAATCAGAGCCATTAACTAGATAAATGCATCCAGATCAGATTCCCAGGATATAGGTAGAATGTCAGGAAGCTAAGGCTTTTTCAAGAACTCTGGGAAATTTAGGCAAGATTTATTTCTTCACAATTACAAGTGGCTAATATTTGCAATAAAAACAAGATTAAGTTTTATAGGACTGAAATGGCAAAAAGCATATTCTCTGATTGCATTGAATTAAAGTGAAAATTAATAACAAAAAATCTGTAAAAGATCCCTAAGTATTTGAAAATTAAGTTATATGTGTCAGGATAATTTATGGACCAAAGAATAAATTATAAAGTGAATCATAAAATAGTTTAAACTGAGTTAAATAAAAGCCAATATTTCAAAATGTGTGGGATGCAGTTAAAATAATGCTCTGAGGAATATTTATGATATTAAGTGTTTACATTACAAAAAAGGTCTCAAATCTGTGATCTAAATTTTCACATCAAAAAAATACCAAGAAAAAGAAGAGCAAATTAAACCTCAAGTAAAGAGGAGGGGGGAAACAAAAATTAAAGTAGAAAATGGACCAACAAAAAAAAAATTAAAGCTGGTTCTGTAAAAGGAAAATTGATATACCTTTATACTTAGGGAATCAGAAAAACAAAACAGATAATGCAACAGAAGTTAAAGTCAGGAGTTAACAAGAGAGGCATTACTACAAACCCAACAAGGTGTCCACAAGGCTGCTTGCCTCTGGAGACTCTAGGACAGGGACCTTCTATCTCTCCTCAAGATTGTATGGCTCCCACAGCTGGGCTGATGCTGTGTCATTCTGACTTCTACCTCCACCGTCATGTATCCTTTTCTGCTACTGCTCCGAGTCTTCTCTTTTGGATCTCTTGATCTTTCAATAATTTTTTTCTTAAGATTTCGGATCCTCTTGGGGAGTTAAAGATGATCTCATTTTAAGATTTTTAACTTAGTTACATCTGCAAAGACCCATTTTTTCCCAAATATGGCCACAATCACAGATTCAATTGTACATATATTATTTTTGGTGTGTGTAGCTAGTCACCCTGAAACTTCTTAAAATGGAAATACCAAATAGAAAACCCTATAATTGAGATAAAGAATGCCTTCAGAGTGTTCATCAGTAGATGTGATGCTGCCAAGGTAATAATTGGACTTTAAGTTGGGTCAATGCAGAATACCCAGGAGACAGCAGCTAATGATTAAGTATTTATACCTGGCATCCCAGGAGGGGAGAGGAGAAAATGGAGTAAAAAATTCAGTTGAAGAAATGATGGCCAAGAATTTTCTAGAGTTAATGTATATCAAACCACAGATCCAAAAGTTCAGCTAACACTAAGCAAATACCCCCAAGTGATAGCTAATCTAAACACAACACACACATATATATTTCCAAATTGCTGACTGTGTAATCAAATAAGAACTTCTTGAAAGCAGACAAAACCTAAACGAACACCTCATGTTCAAAAGAAAGTTAAGAAACAGCTGACTTCTTGTCTGAAACCAAGCTAGACAGAAGACGGTGATGTGACATGTTTAAAGCCCTGGAAGAGAAAATACATCAAATGAAAATGTTAATATCTTTCAGAAATAAAGACTCCTCCCAAACCCTTAAATTTAGGGAATTTATTGTTGACAGAGCCTCTCTACAAGAAAAACAAGGAAGGGGGAAGGAGAAAAAGAGGGAGGAAAGAAGGAAAAAGGAAGGAGGAAGGAAGGAAGGAAGGAAGGAAGGAAGGAAGGAAGGAAGGGAGGAAGGAAAGACTGGCCAAAGAAAATTTTTGAAGTAGGAAAAATATAGTATCTGACTGAAAATTGGGAGTTGGAAAGAAGAGTACTGGAAATTAAGTGATTGAGGGACAAATTATATTCCTTTTTACTTATTTTAATTATACAAGACTCTTACTATGTAAAACAAAAATTATACAGTGTGTTCACAGCACAAGGAAAGACAAAATATGTGACTAATAGCACAGACATGCTGAGCTATGGGTGGAAATATATATATATATATATATATATATATATATATTTTTTTTTTTCCCAGTACTGGAGATGGAACCCAGAGGCAATGTACCTCTGAGCTACACCCCCAATTCTATTTTTTAAGTCTTTTTATTTTTGAAAGAGTCTCACTGAGTTGTGAAGGGCCTCACTAAGTAGCTGAAGCTGTCCATGAACTGTGATCTTCCAGTCTCTGCCTTTCAAATGCTGGGATTACAAGTGCGCGCCACCACACCTGGGAGCATGGCATATTATTACTTGAACACGGAATGATAAACTGATGACCACTTCTTTTAAAAATGAGATATAGCTGAGTGTGTGGTGCACATTTATAACTCTAGTCCTTAAGAACCACCTCGACAAGTAGTGAGACTCTCATCAACCTAGTGAGATCTGGTTTCAAAATAAAAAATAAAATAAGGCTGGGGACATAGCTCAGAGGTAGAATGCCCCTGAGTTCAATTCCAAGTACCTAAATATAAAAAGTAAAACAAAATAAAAATGGTCTATAATAATATATCAAAATAAAAGCTAAGAAGAAATAAGAAAAATCACTTAAAAGAATGAACATTAAATGTAAATAAGAAAACAAAGGATGATCAAAGAAGTAGAAACAACTACAAAGATGCTGGGTTTTAGTCTGAGCAATCAAACTAAATGGAAATCACCTATTTCTGGCCCAGACAAGATATT
Source organism: Muscardinus avellanarius (assembly GCF_963383645.1). NCBI lineage: Eukaryota > Metazoa > Chordata > Mammalia > Rodentia > Gliridae > Muscardinus > Muscardinus avellanarius. The sequence goes on from NC_137803.1 coordinate 2,818,772, forward strand.
ACAGACTGTCTGTCTCTGATCCTGTTACCTAGACAACAACAGCAGCAGCAACAACAACACATTAACTCTGAAAATAATGCAAGAGAGAACCAAAGGAGAACTCTACCAGGGGAAAATGGAGTTATCTAGCAAGGAGCCTGCACCCTGGAGGAGCCTGTGGAGCAGGATGTGTGGGATCCTCCCACCAGAAGAAGGCAATCCACACCCAGTAGTTCTCAGCCTCTACTTAGCAAAAAAGTGTGGTCCACACAAATTGTTTCTGCAGCCGGTCCTGGTAGCAGTTTTTGAGAGACTCTAAAAAGGAATTAAAAAGCAATTCAGAGACTGGTATAAAGTGGCACTTCTTTTTTATCTTGAACATGTAAAGAACCCTCAAAACTCTACGGTCAGAAAATTCAATCCAATTAGAAAGTGGGTGGGAGATGTGAGAAGATGACTTTCCAAAGAGGGCACACAGATGGTAAATAAGATGTGGAAAGACGAGCAGTATCATTAGCCATTAGGGCAATTCAAATTAAAAGTACAGCAAGCTATCGCTCCATACCTATCAAAATAAACAAAATAAAAGATAACGACACTTCCAGCTGTTGGCAAGGAAGCAAAGAAGCAGAGTGCATGCATTGGCCAAGGGAGTGTGAAGTGGCACTGCCACTGCGAAAAAAAGGAACTTTCTTATAAAACACAGGGTTGCCAGATAATCCAGAAATGCCCTTGGGCATTTATTGCAGAAAATGAAAACTCATATGCACACAAAACCTATATATGAACATACATTGGAGCTATATTAGTACTGAGCACTGAAAGTGAAAGATGTCATTCAGTGTGTGAATGGGTCAACAGTGTTAGATCTATATCATAGAATACTATCCAGCAATAAACTAGGAGGAGCTATGGGTGCACAGAGTAACTTAAATGTACCCCAGACAAATTCTGCTCAGTAAAAATAGGCCAATCTGCAAAGACACATACCATATGATTCCATTTATATAATATTTTTGAAATGATGTTATATCTGAAAAGGAGATTGTATTTGTGGTTACAAAGGGATGGAAGGGAAGAGAAGAAAATGTGGGTGAGGCTAAGCACAAGGGGATGCTTGTAGAGGGGACGGGCCAGTATCATGACCATAGATCTAGTCCTAGATACGCAAACAAGACAAGAATTCACACAATGGAGGGGGAGGTGGAATTAAACTAGAAAAATTATTAAGATTGGTGGGTTGTACCAATGTCAGTCTGAACACTCTTTCTGACATTGCATTATACTTTTTGTTCTTACTGGAGAAAATTGGGTAAAGCATACAGGGATATCACTGCATTGTTTTCTAGACAAATGCATGCAAATCTCTAATAATTTTAAAACACTTAGCAAAAAATATGTGCTACGTTCTATCACGCTAGCTTCAAAAAATGGAAATTGTCAAGTTGGCTCCAAAGAAAATGAAAGCCAACTAAACAGTCAACATGCAAGTCACTTCAAGTATAAGATATGGGTAAACTAAAAAAAAAAAGTGGAAAGTATATCATCTAAACACCAACTAAAAGAAAGTGGCATTATCTATGTTGTGATCAGAAGAATTACTATTTATTTATTTATTTATTTATTTATTTATTGGTGCTACTAGGGTTCCTGGAAACCCTTATACCTCCGGGCTACCCTCCCAGACATCTATTTTTGATATTTTTATTTGGAAACAGGTCTCTTAAGCCAGTGCAGCTGGCTTCGAACCTACACGATCCTCCTGTCTCCACCTCTCAAGTGTGGGGATTACAAAGCGTGCGCCACCATGCTCGGCTAAGGATTACATCTGTGACAAACTCAAAAGAATAGAAATTACACAAATAATGTTCTTACCCTGTGATGGAATCAAACTAGAATCTACTTGAACGATTTCTAAATTTTTAAAAAATATTTGGAAATTAACACATGTATAAATAATATAAAGCCCAGGGGAAATCTCAGAGAAGTTAAAAATATTTTAAACTCAATAAAATAAAAATATGTTTTAACTTTTTATTGGCGCATTGTATTCATACATCTTAATAGAGTACAAGATGGTGAAGGCATCCATGCACACCCAAATAGCCCTTACCCAATTCCCATCCCACTCCCTCTTCCCCCCTCCTTCCCATGTGTCTGGCTTCGTGATTGACTTTAATATGTTTGTTAATGTGCATCATGAACATTTGACACTTTCCCTCTTTCCCCCTCCCATCCCCTCAGGTTGCCTTATTTGCTCATCTATTGTATCTCCTTCATTAAAAGAAAATGCATTCTAGCATAAGCATACATTTGGAGATGCAACAGAGCAGTGTTTACATTGAAATTTACATCATTAAATGTTTGCAGTAGAAAAGAAGACTTGATATCAATAGTATAAGATTTCAACTTTAGAAACCAGAAAATAGAGTATATCGAACAGATGCCAGTATATGGAAATAATGATTTGAGAAAAGCAAGTTATACTAAGTATAGAGAAAAATTAAATAAAAATGTAGTTCTTTGAAATTATCAATATAACAAATAAATCTATAGGTGCACAAACAAAAAATAAATAAAAGAAAAGACGAGGCATCAGTGTAGACCCAACAGACACCACACATGACACAAGGATTACTACATAAAGCTAATTAGCAGAAAGTCTAAACCTTCATTTAGTCAGACAGTTTCTTAGAAGTTTTCTCACTCAAGCAGAAAACAATCAACACTATCCTCTGTCTCTGAGATAACTGTTAAACCCTTTTTAAAAATGAAAACCTAATACCCATATGCTTTCATAAGTGAATTCTACCAAACATTGAAGGAGAAAATAATAATTGCATGATACATTTCTCAGTTCAATTTATAAGGCTAGCATTATCCTGCTACCAAAAGGAGAGAGAGAGAGAGAGAGAGAGAGAGAGAGAGAGAGAGAGAGAGAGAGAGAGGATACATATCAATCATTTCATGATATAGGGCATAAGTAATAACAACAATATATACATACACATACACACAAACCAATCATTTTACGACATAGAGAATCAGTACTAACAAAAATATTCCATCAAATACAGTAATTTTAAAATGGACAATGCACCATAACTCGAAGAAGCTTACCTCAGAAATCCACTGTTTCAACATTCTAATCTTAGCAAATATTAGCAGCATCCAAATATCAACTAATGTAATGGACCAACCCATTCAACAGCAAGGTAGAACAGAGCACTAATATTGTGGCTTCCTTAAATGGTTATACAAAGGGAAAGAAGCATGTTTTAGTCAGCTCTTTCATTATTGTGACCAAAACACCTGACAAGCCCAATTTAGATGAGAAAGGCTTATTTGGTTACCAGTTCTAAAGGTTTAGTCTATGGATGGCCAGCTCCAAGGCAAAAACGGAGATAGCAGGACGTGGCCAAGGAACAGCATCACACTCATGGTGGTGGGAACTCAGAGTGAGAAAATGGAGCCAGGGAGAGATATAGTCCCCAAGACGACACCCCAGCGACCCACTGCCCCCGCCACACTGCCCTCTGAACCTGGCAGCATTGTGTAATACATGAGCTTTTCTGAGGGTGCATTTTATATCCAAGCCTGAACAAAGCCTATTCTGAAAGGTCACATACTGTGTGGTTCTATGTATATTACATCCTGATACAGTCAAGAACATAAGAATAAAGAACAGAGCAAGGTTGCCAGTGCACAGGAGCTGGAGGAAGCTCGCCCTACAAAGACCTGTGGGGGACATTTCACAGGGGGGGTTGTTTACTTTGTTGTTAGCTATGGTTGCTAAGAAGCATGCATGAGATAAAGTATATAGGGTTGTAGAGCAATAAACGCACCTTTGTTTTTTGTGATCAAGTGTTTATTTTTTAATTTTTCAATTTTTTATTGGTGCATTGGAGTCATCCATCTTAATGGAGCACAAGATGGTGGAGGCACACACACACACACATCACTCATTCAGCCCTTCCACAATTCCCACCCCATTTTCTCCCCTTCTTTCCTTTTCATATTTGGCCTACTGATTGACTTTGATATGTTTGTGAATGTACACCATGTGCATTCTGAAATTTCCCTCTTCACTCTTTACCCCTTTAGTTAGGTTGCCCTATTTGCTCATCAATGGTTTCTCCTTCCTTGTCTAGTTTTTCCTATGACTCTTTTTCTAGGGAGAAAAAGTACTTTATTAATAATGCATTCTTCAGTATATTGCAAAATAGCCCGAAAATACAGTAGATAAAAACAATTACTTCTAAGTCTAGATTGCCATAAAAAGAATGTCTTTTGAGGCTGTTTAAGTAGCATTAAAGCATTAATAATATTAAGTATGAATATTGTTTTATATAAAGGTGCTTATTTTTAACTATTTAAGTAGCAAGTTAAAGTTTCATACATTTGTGATATATAACATGATGTTTTGATATATGTACACATTGCAGAATGGCCAAATCTAGCTACTTAATATATCCATCACCTCACATTTTTGCATCACCTATTTTTTTGTGGTGAGAACACAAAATTTAGAATATACAATTTTAATATATATATTAAAATATACATATACTGCTATTAACTGAAGTCACTGTGACAGACAACATAGCCCTTGACTTTACTCCTCCTCCAAAAATGTTCCCACAGACCTAGATTAGTGCACCCGTTTCTTTGGTCACTATTTGCGCTTTGAGATGGTCTCCTCTCTCCCTCCAGTATTTCTTTGTTAAACTTTACTTCATTGTAACTCTGGTAGTAGAAGATTCTGTTTTGTTTTTCCATTAAAATGTTCATTTTTTTTTCCTTGAAATTTAGTTTAGGATTCATAATTGTGGTTAGACAGTCACTTTATATCAGGAATTGGAAGATAATATGTAGAATATTTTCTGTCTTCTTTTGTTATTTCTGAGGAATCTCCTCATTCTATTCTTGTGCAATTGTAAATAATTTCTCTCTTCTCTAGTAGCTGATTTTAGGATTTCTTTCTGTCTTTGAAGATTTACAGTTTTATTATAATGTATCCAGCATAGATTTTTCTTTTTTAATCAATACTGCTTTGTTTACACTGGGCTTTCTATATCAATGGATTTCTTTCTTTCATTAGTTCTTGAAAATTTCATCCATTTTCTTTCCAATAATGCCTCTTCTCTATTCTCTTTACTTCATTCTGAAACTCCAGTTTGAGCTTATTCCAACTTATATTTTCCTTAACTCTTTCACATTGTCACGTTTTCTCTTTGCTTCTGGCTGGGTAACTTCTTTCCAACTTCTAATCAATAGACAGAAGTCTACTCTGAATGTTAAGCCATTCACATGGTTTTTCATCTCAGTAAATTCCTCATTTCTAAAAAACATACTTAGGTATTTACCAAGAATTCTAGGACATCATGTACTGACTACGATTTCTTTTTTTAAGTTTAAATTCTTTATTTCCTTAGTCTCTTATCCTTTCTATTCCCCATTGATTATCCCAATATCTGAAGTCCACAAGGGCCTGAATCTGTTGATTATCATTTCTGCCAACACTCACTGATAGTGAGATATTGCATTCATATGTTATTGCTTAGAGCTTGTGGAAATTCCGAGGCTTAAATTGGAATTGCCTTCTTTTAGGAATTTGTGTTTGCTTATTCCAGGAATCAATAAGTACTACTAACTGGGGGTGACATTGGACCCCTTGGAGGGTCCTGATTTAGGAGCTGATGTGAGTCCCAGTTAACCCCCACCTCACCCACCATTTTGCTGTGGTCCCAGGGACGAGTCTCCTAGCAACTGAAGCAGGCAGCTATCTCTAGGGCAATCTTTGAATTTTTACATCTATTCAGTTCTCTCTTTTCAAGGGTTTCTATCACTTTTTCATTCTTTTTTTTAATCAGAGATGTCCTTTATTTTCACTGAACTCAATAAAAGATTAAAAACAAATTTATTGTAATTTCTTCAGAGTCTAGAAATATCATAACAGAAAGGCAGCTCAGATTAGGTGGTCAGCTGTAATTCTATTAGTATAAGTGTATTGTCATTTTCTAAAACAAAATAGGCACTGATTTTATAACAAACCACAATGAGCCCCAGCACATAAGTTTCAAATTTTCTTAATAAATAGAATGGTCTTTTCCAAAAGAAAAGAATAAGATTATTTTTATCCCAGTAAATGTGTTGCAATGGGTTATATGGATATGTCAGTTTAGCTAGATACTGGAAATACGACAGAAGCTCCAGGAAGCTATCACCTGTCATAAGCAACATCATCATCAAAACTCCTACCATCATGATTAATTTCAAGCATTTACTGGGAATTCTTAAGTGAATTTATTAATAAGTAGATTGCATGGTTATCGGGTTTCAAAAGATTATAACCTACATAGTGAGTAAACATAAAGAAGCAAGGAAGTATAAGTGGTAGGGACTGTTCTGAGTTGAGATTCCACACACCTAGGTCTCGCCTCAGAGTCATGAATGGCCAGTCATGGGGCTATCATAAAGCCATTCCACCTCTGCATCTCCATTCCCTGTTATGAAGGAAAGATGCTGGTGAAATATAGTTAAGGATATTTATTCTAGCTGCGGTTTCCACTTTCATGGAGCCACGACGTATGCGTATGTGGTTTGTTATATTTTATGCGTACATTCAATCGTCACATTTATAAAGATTTTCTATGTTATATCAAGTATGAGCGACTTGTTGTTTCCTTCCCTTGGAGAAAAATACAAAAGAAAATAAGGCAAGAGCTTGTCTTTGAGATAGTGATTACCTAATAGAGGAAGCACATATGTAAGACACTGCAACGCACTCAACCACACTGCCCAGGGAGTGGGCCCAGGGAGACTGCAGAACTGGTGAGTTCTGTTTCCAGAGATGGCATTGCAGAGCTACCTTATTTAATGCAACTCTGCCCAACTTTAGAAAGGAGAGAAAACTGGGCCTCAGAAAAGCTGCCCACTAGCTGGGCATGGTGGTGCACATCTGTAATCCTAGTACTTGGGAGGCTGAGTCTGGAGGACTGCAGGTTCAAAGACAGCCTCAGCCATTTATCAAGGCCTTCAGCAACTTAGTGGGACTCTGTTTTAACATTTAAAAAAAACCTAAAAATAGGGCTGGGGGTATAGCTCAGAGATAGAATGTCCCTGGGTTCAATCCTAAGGAAGGAAAAGAGGGAGGGAGAGAGGGAGGGAGGGAGGGAGAAGGAAGAAAGGAAGGAAAGAGAAAGGAAGAAAGAGAGAAAAGCTGCTCATGGCCACACAGAGCCAACACGGAAGGCTGGACCACCAAGGAGCCTGTTGTGATTTCAGCACTTCCGATTCTCCTACCTGGTCACAGCTGCTCCCTCCTGTAAACCTGTGACTTTGTGGATCCTTACAAGCTACAGCAGCTGAGCCCCAATAGACAGCTGGCAGAGAGAGACCGAAAAGCTCCCAGCACTCAGGGAGGAACCCCAAGGCCTGAAGGACCTGCCTTGCTCGGGGGAGAAGCCTAGAGATCTGGGAAGTGGATGGACAGTGCGTCAGTGGCCCTGGGAAGGGCCAGCACACTCACTGCCCTGGCTTTGAACAGAGAGGGCAGGCCTCAAAGCACTTGTTTAGAAAATAGCTTAATAAGAAAATAAGTTTAATACTGTGGCCAGAGTCCCTGAAGTAAAACTTCTGAGTTAAAGAGCCAAGTCCGATTTGCTGTTGAGCCCGGTGACCCCAGGGTGGAGGGGCTATTCCTGTCTCCTCGGGCTCCCTGTTGGAACGGGCAGGGGCTTTGTACAGCAGAGGCCATTTCCTTCTCCATCCTTCCGCCATATTTCCACATGATGCTCAAAGCAAGTTTCAGATGGCCATTGCTTTGTTTTATTATTTTTTTAAATTCCGTTCAGCGCTTCTGAGTCCAGCAATGTGATAAAGCTGAAACAGAATGGGTACCGATGAAGGGCTTTTGCCACTAATGCAGTGGGGAATGGCTGGAAAGAATAAGTCCATTTGAGGCAGATGCTTTCACGTTTTGAGGCAATAAAATGTAACAAAACCCAGAAATGGACGCTCGTAATAAAACCTGAGGGAGTCCCCACAATTTGGTTCTTTTCTTCTGCTAAGAAATGACCTCAGTTCCCTGTTGTCTGTGAAGGCCTGTGTTTTTACCTTCCTTTGATTTGATTTGCTTGCGGTTGCTGCAGTGTTTTACCACGTGAAGGATGGGTATTTCAAGAAATGACCCACATTGGTATTATATGTATGACCTCGTAATGTGGCTATTGAGGATCTGATGTTCACACTCTAAAGAGCTCACTGGGAAGGGGTCTGCCTGCCCTAGAAATATGAGTGGACCAAGGCTATCCACAGGAACCTGGCACTGTGCGGCTCCAAGAAGCAGTGGGCAACAGATGTCTTCTGGTTCTGTGAAATTCCTTCTTTACTGTTATCTCCTCTCCTAACTGTGTCCAGAACGCATTTATAAAGTGATGGATAATTAAAAATTTTGCTTCAGCTGGCATGTCCTTACTTTAGGGGGGGGCACTGTGCTGTTTGACTTGCGTTGGCTAGGACAGCGCTCGATCTCTTCAAGAGCTGAGATAGCTCAATTGCTCTGGCAACTCTAAATTGCATGTATAGGACTATATGCTTATGAAAACTTAGCGTTCTATAATCCCAGATGGCAAATTAAAAATATAAGAGAGTGAAAACTCATTGCAAGAGTGTTTGATGAACTTCATTGATTTAAAAAATATATGTCTTTATGTCTTCGTGCTAAGAATGTACACAAAATTACCAGTTCCTATCTTAAGGATGTGTACAGGGAGAACACAGATGGATGAGGCACCAAGACTCGTGTGAATGTATTTTCTGTCACTCTGTACCCCAATATGATGTAAAATTACAATGCACCAAATAATAATACAAATAAATCTAAAAAGAAAAATATAGTCAGAATTCTTAAAAAAAATTTATTGGTGCACTGTAGTCATACATCTTAATGGAGTGCAAGATGGTGGAGGCATACATGCACACATCACTCATTCAGCCCTTCCCCAATTCCCACCCCCTCCCCTCCCCCACCCTCCTTCCCATGTCCGGCTTAGTAATTGACTTTGATATGTCTGTGAATGGACATCCTGTACAACAGGGAGTTTCTCTCTTCCCCTCCCACCCACTCAGTGAGGTCGCCTTATTTGCTCATCCGTGGTTTCTCCTTCCCCATCTAGAGTTCCTCCTATGACCCTTTTACTCCCTAGCTTCCGCATATTAGGGTAGAATTAAAAAAAAAATAAACATAAGGTGGAATTAACAAATTTTAAGTAGAAAACAGACGGAGGTGAGTAAAGGTAACCGTTTAAGTTGGCTAAAATGCAATACCATCAGCTGCTGGCAATTTCAAGGAAACTCTGCTCCTATAGAATAAGAGGATGTACGATAGCTCGTGTTGAACAGCCTTCAGCAGTAGTTGATGTGGTCATCAGTCTTCCTATTCTTTAATTCTGTACTGTGCTGAAGGAGGGAAGAAATAGTGAGACCCAGAGTAGAGCACCGTTACTTCACCACGTCCCAGATTACAGGTCCGAGCCTTGTCGATGTGTGGTCCCGCTGTTTTATCTCTCGTTGTTTATTTTCCATCACCTTCCTAGATCAAAGTTTAACCTTGGCCTCCTTTTTCCCTCCTGCTTCTTAAGAAATGCTTCTGTCTCCCCAAGAAGAGCCAGGCCCGAAAGTTCCCTCTGTAGAGACAGTTTAAAGATCTCCTGGCTGCAAACACCAGCTGTATGTGCACTGAATTATGAATTCCAGAATTAACTAGCTCCAGAACCGGCTGGTTGACGGAGTAGCCTCTGGACCCTTGAGCACTCCCTGGAGACTGAATGCTTCCAGAAATAGGTGTCCCGGCAGGTGCGGGCCATCCTTCTGCCACCTTGACAGTCTTGTTTATTTCACATCAGCCAGACACCTGATATTGACCCAAAGTTGCCCTTGTGATTTGGAAGTCAAAGAAGCTATTTACTTACAAAGAAGTAAGGAGGTACTGGTTTAAACTGTAACCGCCACCAACAAATTATTTTTAAAGCTATGCAACACATCATGGTTATTCAGAACCTCATTCTAAATAGCTATCAGATTTCCCCCTTAGGAATCATAAAAAACAACCTCTGCGTTGGAAATCTGCTTATATCTCAATTATGGCAATATTCACATTTCCTTTTCTTTGTAAAGACTTGAAGATTTAAAAAACTTTAAGGAGAAACTGTGTGTTTAAAAACAAAGAGATAAAACATTTAAGATGATATTTCCTTGTAAAAATGCAGGAAAATGTTCTCCGTTTGATCCATGTAAGACATATTTTAACTGATTTTAAAAATGGTCCTACCTTGTTCTCCTTTCAATCTAGAAATATAACCCTGGTAATAAGGATATTTCTTCAAGGTACAGACATTCAGCCTTTGGGTGCTTCTTGTAGAGTATATTTCTTTTTATTTGTTGTTGTTATCATTATTTTTGTTTATTATTATTATTATTATTATTATTATTATTATTATTATTATTTTGGTGGCACTGGGGATGAACCCAAGGGCATTCTACCTCTGAGCTATATCCCCAGCCCCATTTTATTATTTATTTTGAAACAAGGTTTCACGAAGTTGTGGAGGGCTTCACAAGTTGCTGAGGCTGGCCACAAACCAGTAATACTTCTGTTTCAGCCTCCCAAGTACTGGAATTACAAGCTTGGGCCTCCACATCCAGCTTTCTTTTTACTTTTTTTCTTTTTTTGGTGGTACTGGGGTTCCTGGAAACCCTTCTACTTCCGGGCTACACTCCCAGACCTATTTTATATTTTTATTTGGAAACAGGGTCTCTTAAGCCAGCCAGGCTGGTTTGGAATCTGTGCGATCCTCCTGTCTCTGCCTCCCAAGCACAGGGATTACAAGCGTGTGCCACTGCGCCCAGCTCTATTTACTTTTAAAGTAACATATGCACATAGCAAAAATATAATAATTTCAACAATACATTCGTAACTGAATTTTAGATATTTCTCTTTATTTTTACTAGCTCTCATTCCCGTTGAAAAACCTATTATCTCTAGCTATTTTGGTGCTTAACATCATAATTTAATGAGATGTTGTTGTAGACAGAAGGCTTGTGTATTCCTCAATTCATAGGCTCCATTTGGTGGCGTCTGGAGGTGGGGACTTCGGGGAGGATGAGGCTCAATTGAGATCCTACGTCAGCCTCCCATGTAGGACTTAACGCTCTCCTAAGAAGGGAGTGGTAGAACTTCCCACCCGCTCCCCCACCCTACGTGCGCACCAGTGAGGAGACAGAGAGGAGATGGCTGCCTGCGAGTGCCCAGGAGAGCCCTCACCTGGTGCAGGAGCAGCCTAGTGGGCAGGTAATAAATCTCACAAATCTCACACCATATAATTTTTTCTTTATTTTAAAACCAAACACTGTAGACTGAGGAGCAAAAAGGTCTGTGAACCTTCATCACCCCAAAGCTGTGGCCCTGGACAGAGGATGTTTAGAGCAAAGAGGTCGAAGCGATTTCTTCTCCATATGCCACTAGTTGAACACATGCCGTGTTCCATTTTATGGAAAATTCCTCTACGGCCACTAACACACATCAGGGCTATGCGAGGAAGTTTAAATATGTCGACGTGTTTGGTACTGTTATTCATCCTGTTTACAGAGGGCAGAAGAACAGAGTGGGGAGGTAATTTACCCATGGTCACAGAGCCAGACTCATGATAACCTGGATTCATAGAGACTTATCCTGACTTCAAAGTCTGTGCTTTTCAAATAAGCCACACTCAGAAAAACAAGTACCAGGCATTTTCCTTCATATGAATCTAGAAAAAAAATGAGAGTAGAAGGGATGAGTATCCGGGAAGAGAAGAGGAGGAGGATAGGAGGAGGGGAGACATGAAAGGTGATAGGGAGGGTGGGGAGGACCAAAACGTGCTCTATACATGTCTGAAAGCGTCCCAAAGAAACGCATTATTTTGTAGAATTAACAGGCACTAATAACGATACTAATAAAATTCTGTGCTTTTAACCATTATACTAATATTGGGGTCATTCTTTTTGCTATGGGTTTTCAAGAGTTTAAAATTGCTTTATATTTTTAACAGAAAGAGAGATAAAAGCTTTCTCTGCTGCTTCATTAAGATTTTGCAGAATCCTAATCAGATTATTTAGATTTATGGAACTTATTTACTCCTTATCGGCATTCCTAGCAAGGCCTGGAGACTTCCTCTTATAGTTCTTACCGAGGGATAACACAGGTATCCAAGGAGAAGCAGAACTAAGCCCTGAATCCCTGAGAATCTGATGCCTGAGTCCCACACAGCTTTTAGACCAAACATTTCTTAAGACTCCCAAACATAAACTGTAAGAGGAAAGGCTGAAGGATTTGACGGATGGAAACAAAATGCCCTTTGCAACGACGGGTGCTGTGCTGGGCATCTTCCTGTGTGCCTCAGGATCTGCGCTCCAGGCTGCTGCTCTCTCAGGATCTGCGCCCTGGAGGCCAGCCTCCTGCTCTGTCTGCTGCAAAGGCGTTCTGGCCTCCCCCAGCCTGCCCTGGTCAGGTGAGAGGAGGCCGCAGCAGGACTCCAGCAGGGAGGAGAGCTGAGGTCCCGGCATTTCTTCTTCCCCTTCCTGCTCTGGGGACCACGGGCTGGCTGGGTGCCGAGTGAGGGAGTGAAAACTGGGCATCTGAGACTTCTAAGACACCCGAGATTTCTAAGCTGTGTATTAGGGAACTGCAAATTCTCTGCAAATATGTTTATGTATTTTTAAAAATTGTTTATTGGTGCATTGTAGCCATACATCTTAATGGAGTACAAGACGGTAGAGGCACACATGCACACATGACTCATTTAGTGAGAAATGGCAGAGGCTGATGCCCAAGGGGTGTAAGGTGAGGTGGTGATGAGAGGAGGGATGGGGAGGCACAGTTAGTGGGAACACAATGAAGGCTGTGAAGAATCCTAAATCGCTAGGTAACAATTTCTCTTGTTTCTACGTCCCATTTTTTTAAAGCCAGAAAATATGTGTTATCTCTTTTGTTAAAAGCTATAAATGGGCTAAAGTTTTGTCTGAACTAGAGCAAACAGGATAGCTCACATCCATCATTTTAAATTTTTTTTTATTTTAATACTTTCATTGTTGTATTATAGTTTCTCATCATTACGCATTGCATTGCTATTATTTATTTATTTATTTATTGTGGTACTGAAGATTGAGGCCAGGCATCTTATCTCTGAACTACACCTCCAGCATTTTTTTTTTTCAGTACTGGAGATGAAACCCAGGGGGCATTCTACCTCCAAGCTACACACCCCAGCCCTATTTTTTATTCTTTATTTGGAAACAGGGTCTCCTTGAGTTGCAAAGGGTCTCACTAAGTAGCTGAGGCTGGCTTCGAACTGCGATCCTCTTGTTTCAGCCACCTAAATGCTGGGATGGCAAGCATGCGCCACAAAGCCCAGCTCCCTCCAGCTCTAGTTGATGTTTATTTTCAAGCAGGGTCTTGCTAAGTTGTCGAGACCTTGATAAAATGCTGAGACTGGCCTCAAACCTGAGACCCTCCTATCTCAGCTTCCTGAGTAATGGGATTACAGGCATGTGCTACCACACCTGGTTTCACACCTGGTTTTATATAAAAATAAATTTATTATTTTAAAATCATATGTAAACTGGGTGCGGTAGCACATGCTTGTAATCTCATTGTACTTCAGAGGCTGAGACAAGAAGATTGCAGGTTTACGACCAGCCTCAGCAACTTAGAGAGTCTTGCTGCAGCTAAGCAAGACCCTCTTTCAAAATAAAATAATAAAAAGTAGGTTTGGGAGTGTAGCTCAATGTAGAATGCCCCTGGATTCCAACCCCAGCAGCTTAAATAAAATAAAATAAGGCCAGGGGTACAGCTCAAGGTAGAATGTTTCTGGGTTCAATCCCCAGTACTCCAAGGGGGGGGGAATCAGATGTCTGTTATTTGCATGTATTAATATGCCACAGTGAAACCTGTTACTCTGTGTAATTAAAATTCACTAAAATCATGTATTTGAGTTATGACTTTAAAATAAAATTCTCCCTTTTAGTGTAGGTTTTATTCGTTCTTTTCAGCGCCAGCAGTCATGTTACACTATCTCAGCAATGCACAGGAGGGTTTCTTCACGCCGAAATGTCTCCTCCCATCCCTTCTAAACACAAGGTTTTCTTCATTCCTGGACGTCTCCTCTTGTCCCTTCAGGTCTCTCACAAGCGCTGTTCTCCTTCTGTGACTGACGCTATCCAAGAGGCCCTGTGGCTGTCAGGTTGAGTGTGGCTTCTCTCACCCAGCAACAGGCCTTTAGCATCCAGGCATCTGTGTGTTTCTGTCCTCTGTCCCATTCACTACCAAGACACACTCCTCATGCATGTGTTCCGCAGCTTGGCTTTCGGTGGTTCACAGCTGAACACTGGGGTTGTTTCCAGTTGGTGTGATTATAAATAACTCTGCTCTAAACATCAGTGTATAAGAATCAGGCTGAACACAGCTTCTCCTTTCTTTGGTAGAATACTTAGGAGGGAATCCAGAGTCAAAGCTAAGTGCATCCAGACACAGTGGGGCACACCTGTTGTCCCAGTACTGGGGAGGCTGAGACAAGAGGATCGCAGGGTCAAGACCAGCCTCAGCAACTTAGGCTAGCAGCAATTTGGCAAGAGCCTGTTCCAAAGTTATATATATAAAAAAAAATCAGGCTAGGGGTATAGTTCAAAGGTAAAATGCTCCCTGGGTCCTAGATTCAATCCCTAGTACCACAAAAACATTTTTTTTAAGTAATTTCATGAGAAGCAGAAGCTCTCTGGGTTCCAGGGGCCAGTCCAGTTCACATTCCCACTACAGTGGACAGGAGTCTCAGAGGCTCTTCTTCCCCTCCTCCCCTCCTCCCTCCCCCTCCCCCTCCTCCCTTCTCCCTCCTGCTCCTCCCTCTCCTCTCATCCCTCTCTCCTCTCCCCTTTCCCCTCTTCCCTCTCCTCTTCCTCTTCCTCTCTTACCCCTCCTCCTTCTCCTCGTTTCTTCGTTATGGAGGAGCAATTCACTGTGGTCTTGCTTAGCTTTTCCTAGGTCCCGATGACATTGAACACCACTCCATTATTTTATTCGTATTTCTACTTTGGTGAATCATCCCTTCAAATTTTTGTCATTTACTATTAACAAACGTGGTAGTATTTATTATTAAGTACTGAGAGTCCTTGATATATTCTAGACATACCTCTTTATCATGCACGTATTTTGCAAACATTTCTCAGTCTCTGGAAATGATTTTTGTTCTGCAAATGGGGTCTTTTTTTAAATGGGGTCTTTTTGAAAGCAGAAGTTTTTAATTTTAATGATTTTATGAATCATATTATTTTTGTATCACAATTAAGTGTTTTTTTTCCCTGGGTCAGGTGGCAAAGTTATTTTGTGTGTGTGTGTGTGTGTGGTGCTGGGGATTGAACCAAGAGGCATTTTATCTTCCAGCTACACCCCCAGCCTTGTTTTCTTTGGTTTGTTTGTTTTTTGTTTTGAAATGGGGTCTTTCTAGGTTGATGGGAGTCTTGCTATGTTGCAGAGGGTGTCCTTGAGCCTCCCATGCCCTGTCTCAGCCTCCCATGTATGAGGATTGCAGGCATGCACCACCATGTCTGCTTCAGGCCGAAAATTTTTTCATCTGTCTTCTTCTGAAAGTTTTGTAGTTTAAGATTTCACATTTAGTTTTGTGATATTTGTCTTTGTGTAAGATACGGGTTCATGTTTTAGCGTGCCAATGTCCAATTGTTAATAACATCATTTATTGGAGACTAATTCTTCTTTCAATTAATTACTGTTTATACCTCTGTGAAATATAATTTACTATGCAAATACCATTTTGTTTCTGCATTTTGTTTTTTTCTTTGATTCACGTGTTTATCCTTTGCCTAATACCAATCTGTCTGGGTAACTATAGCATTATATTGTCTTAAATTTAGGTATTCCTCAAAAGTTCTTATTTTCCAAAACAGTGTTTTCATTCTAGCTCCTATGCTTTTGCATATGCATTTCAGAATTACTTGTAAGCATTCTACTGTTAGAATTTTCACTGGGTGGCATTGGATTTGTAACGGGGAGAACTGACACATTAACAATATTGTACCTTCCAATCTATGGATGGACAAAGTCTCTTTCTCTCTATTTTTTAATCTGTGCTATCTTTCATCATTAGTGTTTTTATATTTTTAGGATATAGGCCCTGCTCATATTTTGTCAAGCTTACAGATAAGTTTTTAACATTTGTAGGAGCTGTTTCTAGAGGGAGTGCCCATTGCCGGGGTCTGGACTGCAGTGTGTTTGTTCTAGGCTTCGTGGCTCCTGGCACTGCTGTATTTCGCACTTGGTTCTACCTGCCTTATGTAGTCTCTTGGGAGTATTATAAGCAGATGATCAGCTGTGATTATGGAAAGTCTTATCCTTGGCACCTCAACGACTCTGTGTATATATTTATCTTATGGGGTTGCCTCAGGCTAACAGTGTGATACTGAGTGAACATAATAAACGATGTCCTTGCTAGTTTCCAAATTTTAGGGAAAGCCTTTAGTCCTTTTCTCTGAATGTTTTTTTAACTGTAGGATTTTTATGCATGCACGTCATCAGGTTAAGTTCTATTTCTTGACACTGACAAGTTTTATCATGAATGGATGCTAAGATTTATGGACGATTATACTGTTTTTCTTCTTTACTCTGTTGATACAGTAAATTTTATCAATTAATTTTTTAATGTTGAGCTGATCTTACATTTCCAAGATAAACTCCTTTTGGTTATGATATTTAATCTTCAATATGCTAAATTTTTTCTGTTGAACAGTTTTGATGTGCACTCATAAAGAGTATTGGACTCCAGTTTTCTTGTTATTTCTTGGTTTAGCTTTGGTATCAAGAATCTGATAAGCCGGGTGTGGTGGCGCACGCTTGTAATCCCCGCACTTGGGAGGCAGAGACAGGAGGATCACGCAGGTTCGAAGCCAGCCGCGCGTGTTGGCTTAGGAGACCCTGTTTCCAAATAAAAATGTAAAAATAGGTCTGGGGAGTGTAGTCCAGAGATAGAAGGGCTTCCAGGAACCCCAGTACTACCAAAAAAAAAAAAAAAAAAAAAGAATCTGCTAGCTTCATGAGATGAGTTGGAAAGCATTTCCTAATTTTCTTAATTCTAATTTTTGGGAAATTTTTTCTAATATTGGTTTCATTTCTCCCCTGGGTGACTGGTAGAATTCACTAATGCAAACATCTAGATGTGAAGTTTTCTTTGAGAGCTTAATTTCTTGGTGAATTCTTTTAATAGAGACAGAGCTATCAGGTCTACTCGCAGCTTCTTGAGTGACCTTCCTTTGATGGGGTGTGTCCTCGAAGAATTTGTCTATTGCATTCAAATTGTTGCCTCTGCTGGCATAAAGTTGTTCTTCATATACACTTATTTTTTAATGATTTTCTATCTGCAGAGAAATCCCTCCTCTTCTTTCTGATATTGGTAGTGCACGTTGGTGCTCTGTTCTTTGTTATTGCTGTGTGGTATTCCCCCATGGAAGCATATCACAGTTCACTTCTCTGTTCCATCTGAGGTTAGATATTTGGATTGTTTTCTAGCTACTATAGATATAGCTTCTGGAAACATTCACATGTGTGTAAATGAGTAGACACAGGCACATACTTCTCTTGAATACACTCTCCGGAATGGATTTCCTGGGTCAGAGTGTAAAGTTTAATTTAGTTGATGTTACCCAGCAGTTTTCTGAAGTCTTTGTAAAAATATGCATCCTCACTGGAGATGCCTGAGAGCTTCCCTTGCCCCTTATGTTTACTAGTGTTTGATAAGGTAGTGATATCTCATTGGGGATTTATCTTAGATTTTTAAGATCAATAATAATAAACAGCTTCTCATAAGCTCATTTAGATAGTTTTATTATAAAGTACCTTTGAACATTTTTGCTTATTTTTAAATTGTGTTGCTTTTCTTATTACTAATGCCTAGCAGTTCTTTATATATTTTAGATATAAACACTTTGTTGGATATATGCATTTCAGATATCTTCCCTTAGTCTGTATTTTTTCTCTGATTTTATTAGTGGTGTCTTTTGCTAAGTAGGAGTTCTTAATGTCAATGAGATCTCATTTATTGGCCTTTTCTTAGACTTAGTGCTTATTATGTCTATTTAAAAGACTTTTGCCTTACTCAAAGTTGTGGAATTATTCACCTGTTTTCTTCTAAGAGAAGTTGTACTTTTGTACCCCCAAATACCTATGTTTGCAAACTGTCTTTAATAAATCTTTTGGTGACTCGCTCTTTTTGATTTTTACTTTCTTGGGGGGCAGCAGAATGTGGCATTCCTGCAAGTGTACCTTGAATTGCATAAAACATTATTTTTGCAAAAAGCTTTTGCCTCAAGATAAGTTACATATGTTATGACAGAAAAGTTAAGGCTGCTATTTTAGACAACATGGAAATTGCATGACTTCACTCAACTGCTAGCATTTTTTAAGAGTCTAAGCTTATTTTCTAATTCAATGCACATTAATTGCTGTTAGAAACCAAATCTTTAAATTTTCACACTTTCAAATTATTGCAAACTACTGGGGAAATGAACATGACTAAATTTCTGAATCAAATAGAAAATTAATTCCAAATAATTATAAGATTTGAATGCATGATGTTTAATGCAAAATGCCTAAAAGGATGAATTCTTTATATTCTAGTGGGTATTTGATGTGGAATCTTAGCTCATTATAAGCAAATGTGACCCAGGGTTGTACCTTGGCTGGGATGGGGAGAAAGGAATCTCTAAGCTGTACTTTTGATTGCACAGGCGGTGCCATATAAAGATTACTGGAAGGGAATTTCGCATGTTTCTTTATGCTGACCTGGCTACCTCCAGAACACCGTGCTAGACTCCGTGAGCCTCATTGTAGGAAGGATCTTGCTAGACAGAAAACTTGTGAATCGCGGGGCTAGTGAGATGACGGGGATCCAGAGAGTAGAGGAGCTCCAGAGGAGATGGCAGAAAGAGACTCAAAGGTCACCACAGGTTCCATGCTGCAGGAGGCACCGGCAAGTCCTGCCGCTCCAAACTCCACTCACGCAGGATGGTGAAGACGAAGGAGGGCGTCCTCAGAGGGTACCGGCTAGAAGTCCCCCTGTGGCTTGTTTCCTGCCTTCTCCAAGAACACAGGCAAAGATGCCAAGAAAGTACCTAAGGTCCTTTTCTTGAAATAGGGTCAGAACAGCACAAGAGAAGTACAGATGGGGAGAGAAAGAAGCAGAGGAAGCAGGCCAATTTCAGTATCCTGTGTGGGGTGGGGAGGGGAGCCAGGAGAAGCCCCCAAGTGTGTGCCTGCGTGCCACTCTCACCATGAACTACATTATGTGAGACGCCAATGCGCCAATAAAAGTATGTTAAAAAAAAAAAAGGAGGAGAGGCGATGTCTGGGGAGGAAGCTTTCCACCCAGAGGGTTTGGCATCCCCTGCAGGGGCTGCTGTCCACCTGCCTCCAAGGAGCTGGAGCCCTTCCCACTCTCCCCCAGGCTGTGAGAGATGTAATATGCAGAGAGGACTTCTCCTCCCATCACCAGCAATCGGAGGACCGCAATGAAGAGAGCGGGGAAAGGATACCCAGGCCTGGAGACAGGGCAGCCTCGGGTGACGCTCTAGGTGACGCTCACGTGCCGTCTTCCGAGCCTGCGTTCTTCATGGGCGCCGAAGAACCTTCCAGGGAAAGTAGCATGGCAAGGGGTGCCCCAGTGGAGCCCTGCTAGGAGTTCCTCACCCGGACTCGTGGGGACTCACCTTCTTTGAGTGGCTTGGGACACACCGCCTTCAGCAGGTAGCAATGCCCACGAGGCAGAGGACACCGAGAAGCAGAGCCTCTTCCTTCATTTGGAGAACTCCGCTCCGGGCGATGTCAGATGGAGGAACTGGGGAACTGTGGGTGGGAATATTCCTCAGAGCTCATCTGAACTCCACCACAGTTCAGGCTCCAAGAGGAGCATTTGTTCAGCTTCAGAATATCCAAGGTATGCACTTGGCAATTAATTTTTGAACATAAAGGTGAACTATGGATGGCATGTTTTGCCTAATGCCTTTGCATACCCCTGTGCTCCTCCAAGTTAAAAAAAAACGGCAACAAAGCCAGGACAATGATAGGGCTTTTATTTTCTCTCCTCTTCTTCATGAATCAGATTCCTTGTATGAAACAAATCGTTACACCAACAAGGAGTGACAGGCTGACAGCCCGGTCGGTTATTAATGGGAATGACAGCCAGCAAATCAGGAATCATGGCGTTGCATCTGTATGAACGGCAATTTGTGCTTCGCTGAATAACCTGGAAACTCAGAAAATCCCGGGGAAGGAGCAAGCAGGAAATCAAACAGATACGTTTCTATCCATCCCACACTCCCCGAAAGTAATTGACAAGTTGAAGGACAGCAGCTTTCAGAACTTTCCCAGCACTCACTTCAATCTCGCTCTTGACGCACCCAAGGGCTTAGAAATCAGACCAATAGAAGGGAAGCCAAAAAGCTTTCTATTTTCTTCTTACAAGGTGAGATACATGATGTGCTGCCCACCTAATTATTTTATGCCAAACTTTCGGGGAATTTCTGCCTTAATATTATCCAGAGGACAGAACAAAACTCGGTTCAGCTAGAAATATAACTTTTAAAAGTTTCAGTCTGGAGCCTGAGCTTAGATATTCTGTTGTACACCTCAACCGCGGGGCTTGCTGACAGCTTTGTGCTCTTTTTACTATTTTCAAAAACTAACATTCATATTCTGAGTAGGTATTTTGCCAAAACTTCCGTGTTTCTTTTTTTTTCTTTTCCCTCCGGATTACCATCACAAATGTTGGTACTCTAGTGATTTGGACATTCTATTCTGAGACGCTTGGTCACCAAAACCAAGTGATTTTACTGGCCGAGGCTAAAGTCTAGACCTATCATGACTTTCAGTGGGATCTAGGGGTGACTGGGGACTTCAGGAAAGCTCTAGACAAAGGTCTGAGAGAGAACAGAAACGAGGGTGGTATATTTGTTCTGCTGTGTACGGGGTGTAGTGCAGAGCTCACCTAGCTGATATGACCTTTTTTGTTAATATATACTATGTGCAGATGAGACAGAACCATATCTGAAGGACTATTGGGTTAGGTCCAGCACAGACTTCCAGAAAGCTACAGGTACACAGATGCATCAGAGGAAATGTTCTCCTGGCAAACAGTCTCCACTTTGAATCCTGCTAGAAGAGTTTCCAGTGACCAGAAGCTACACACCCCTGCTACTTGCAGTGATGGCCTCCAGTGGGCCCCTCCCTTGGGCCAAGAGACTGGGGAGACTGAGCACTCTCTCTCTCTCCCTCCCCCAACCTTGGTTATTACAGCTGAAAAAGAGTTTCTAGTTAGAATGGAGAAGATGGTTCAAGAAAAATTGGAACATTAATAATGTAGTGAGGATGCAGAAGTTCTGCAGAAAGGGAAGTTTAGGATTCAGTGGAAATGGTCTCCAGGGTTTGTGCCACCCAGCACAGAGGTGTTCCTCGCCAGGACCTCGTATCTCATGCTCCTCATGGGGGAATGCTGAAGGTTCCCATGAGTTTTGTGGATTCTGCTGTTTATTCCATGAATAGGAGACATTGTGATGTTTTGATGACTGGCAGGAAGGCAATATTATATCGCCCTGATGTGGATAATGGGAGGTTCTCTCTTCCCAGGGATGATGGAGAATCTGCCAAGATTCATCAAACTACTGACTGTTACTCATTTCTGCTGATTCATGGGAGAATGAATGAGAGACCTTAAAAAATTCTGGAACTCATTTGTATTGACTTTGAAAGAGGAAAAAGGATGTGGAATATCTGTAGCTAGATTAAAAACAAAGCAAGAGCATGTCGCTTTCTGGATCACTGCCTATAGCGTCTGAATGATAGGCTCATCAAAAGTGGGCAGAGGGTTTTCCACAAAAACTTAAAGAAAGGAATACGAATTTGACCAGGCATGGAACGAAGGAAAATAATGGAAGAAATTCCAGGGGAGAAAGGAACAATGAAAATAAGAAAAGAAGATTTAAAGTTTAAAATATAAATTAAACAAATTTCAGCACAATGTCATAGATGTTATCTTATACTTGTTACATAAGGTCATGCCAAAGAATTAACAGTTAGAGGAAGATTCTGAAATGGGTCCAGGAAAAGAGGAGTAGAAGAATGACTCTAGGTCAATGCAGGATGTGAGGATGTCAGAAATGGAGGGACTGACTGCATTCCTAGGAAAGGCTACTCTGAGGGGGGAACCCTGGAGCTTAATGGAAAATTCTATTTCTTCTCTACTCCCTGTACAACTGGAGGAAAGCTACTTGATCCCTAAAAGGATTTGATCCGAGGGGATCCTGTGAGCTCTAAATGAGAAAGTTGTATAAATAAATGTGACTGGTGCGCTACCTGTTATATCAAAGCTATCCAAGATGGTACCCAGGAGAAGTAGGCCAGAAAATCTGACAGCCCCTTCCTGTGTCCGAAGAGCCTCTATACCTTTAGTTTTTTCCAGAGTTATGTTTGACCTCAGGCAACTAAGCTTTCATTGGATGTCTATGGGGGCTGCTGTTGTAGTCGCGGTGTGTTGTAGAAGGCTGCCACTGCAGAATCACTTCAAGGTCACGGGTTCAGGCAACAGCTGTGTCTGCAAAGGTCTACTCCATCCTGGACAACAAGATCAATCCCACTGGGGTTCTAGGGAGGAGAAGGCGGGGAGATGCCGCCGTAATGAGAACAGAGTATAAACAGAAACTGCACAGGACACAGGATCCAGAGGCAGGCTGCTCAGGCCGCAGGGGAAAGACACAGGGCAGAGAGCCAGAGAAGCGCTTGGCCAGGACACGAGCTTCAGCAGCACGCTGCTGCCCACTGTGGGCGTCCTGGGCCCCTGCCCTTCCACACAACTACATATTCCCACTAACAGTGCTACGAGGCTGCGGGAACGTGTGCGAGACTGTGCCATGCTACCGGGAAGAACTTCACACTCACGGAACTACTGATAGTTAGGACCTACGAAGTTGACTTTGGAGAATATTCTTTAGGAGACATTAAGTGTAGCAAATAATTACAACAGGAATCTAGAAAGCTGCAACATAGATAAACTGCGATAGGAACCAAAAGGAGAGAGGCACTTTGTGAGATCAGGAAAGCTTGGTGGGACAGGAAGCACTTTGTCATGACCTGGTACCATCCTGAGAGTCCGAGGGTGGCTGTATCTTTACATGTGTGTTCTACATACAGTTACAAGCACCCAGTAACCAAGGCCTCAGTTTCAGCACAAGGATTGCTCAGTCATCCCAGGACTTATAAGCTGGAAGGTACCAGGCATCTCAGAGCTCTGGGGGATCATCGTAGCACCTGGTTCAACTTCTGTGTCCGAGGTTTGCCTGCAAAATTCTTTGAATTGTTTCCAGTTTGAAAATACACATCAGAGCTGTTGGCAACCATGATATCCTATACACACTCACCTCAAAACGCAGGTCCTATTCCACATTGGGAGAGGCTAATTTTTAGGTCTGAGTTGTCTCTTCCACTGTCCCCATAGTTTTTTAATTCACATTTTCCACTACACCATTCAGATACAACCTTCAACTGAGTAGTATTTTAAGTAGTTGCCAAACCCATGCAGCTTTAGGGCATTGCTTCACCTCCATACCCAGACACAGGATCAAGAGGGGAGTTTCAGTACTGCTTCTGCTTATAAACAAGCGGGCTGCTTCTGAGGAGCCAAGATGTACAGCTCTGCCTGTTACCAGACTTTCTGTGATGTCCAGCACAGTATGCCCACAGGTCCACATATTAGCACTTTTGACTGGCTCGTTCATACTGTAAAGCCAGTCATTCTGAACAACGTCCAGAGCTGAAAGAGAGCCACTGTCTGTGGCTTCAAGCCCCCAGCTTGTGGTGCTTAGTTATGGGCCCCAGGAAACTCATACAAGGACCTCCTTGCTCCTGGGACTTGCACGTGATGGTAAGCAGCACTTCCCTTGACCTGTGGAAGTCGAGCACAGAGGAAACTCAAGGCCAGGGGACTCAAATCTCCACAGTGTGATGACAAAGCCTCATTTCCTTAGCGATGCAGTCCAGGCTCCTTCCTCAGGGGACCAGACCTTGGCCGATTGGTCCCTGCTGCCTCTTCCACTCTCTCCTTCACTGTTCAGTCAAACTGCCTCCCATTTCTCCTTTTCAATGGACTCCTCATCCATGGCCCTCAGCCCAGACCCAGGCTTTCTTCTCCTCATCCTCGGGTTACGAGCGCAGCACTGGCTGTGGTCATCCAGCATGCCTAGACTCACTTGTCACTTAAGAGGTGCGCCGCTGATCACTGGACGTGCGTTAGTGTGTGACGCCTGTCTTTCTTGTGTTGTTGTCTTTTTCTCTGAAGATCCCCTTAGCTCTCGACTATGAGAGTCACTTGCTGGTCTCCAACCAGCAGGCTCTGAGGCTCGGGAAGGGTGGCACTGGGTCTCTCCAAGCCACCACCTGTTCCCAGACTCACACCTCGACACGTAACCTTCTCCATCCCAAACTAGGAAGTGGTCTGCTTTCTATCACAGTGAAGAGGTCAAAGTGTTCCCAGGAAACTTGAAAGCATAATACATTCTCCTCAGCAAGCCAAAGGGTAAAATCCAAAGAGCTTTGGTCAGAGAAAATTGACTGAGAAGTAGGTTTTTGGATTCCAGGTGCAAAATGCGATTTCTCCCAAGGCTTGTTAGGTCTGAGTAGGAACTTACACCATGAAAGTTAAAGAGTTCAAGACCCACTCAGATGGGGTCCTGTCAGGGTCCTCCAGGGGATAAAGAAGACGGAGTCAGTCAGGTATGAAAACCATCGAAACTGTCTCTCGGGACATTGAATGCCACGGCCCCAGAAGACAAAGGAAGGGCTCTATGGGAACCGGATGGATCTAGAGAAGAGACAGGGTCCAGAACATTCTCTGTGGGACACATTTTTTAAACCTTCATTGAAAATTAAGAGAAGCAAAATATAAGTTGGCTTCTAGTGCTGAAGAGTACAAAGTTTTAAGGAAAAGACAATTAATTTAATCGTACAAGAAGGCTGAAGAATTTTTAGAGAAGCACAGGGGAAAAATGTGTCATTCACAAACGAGTAAGAGCCAGGTGTCATGGTTGAAAGGAGCCATCAGCAATGTTAGGAGGTTGCATATCACATGATTCTGCAGAATGATAGACATGAGAGACAGATACCAAGGGCTAGGGATGGGCGTGGAAGAAGGGATAACACAAGGGTCCTTATCATTAAGGTTTGGACCCTGGTGTTGGCCACACATACCTATGCATGGAATAAAATTATGTAGAACTCAATGCATGCACACAACACATACACACACACACACACACACACACACACACACACGAGTGTGTGTGTAAAACTGGTAAAATCTAAATCAGGCCAGTGAATTATATGCATATTAGTGATTGCGTGCCGTAGTTTTGCAAGATGACACAATTGGGAGAAAATAGATGAAGGATGTAGAGAATCGCTCTGCATTTTAAATGTTCATATGACTCTATAAATAATCCAAAATCTTTAGCAATCAGAGAGACACAAATAAAAACTAACCTAAGATTTCACCTAATTCCAACTAGAATGGCAATCATTCAAAACACAAACAACAACAAATACTGGCAAGGATGTGAAGAAGTAGGAACTCTATAACACTGTTGGTGGGACTGAAAATGAGCACAACCACTTTGGAAACCTGTATAGAGGATCCTCAGAAGAGTGGGAACGAACCTACCATATGATCCAGCAATGCCACTCTGGGTATCTTCCCAAAAGAAAGGAAACCAAACTACCAAACTAATGCATGTATATCTATGTTCATAGCTGCACAATTCACCATAGACAAAAAAAAAAAACCAGCCAAGATGTCCATCGACAGATAAATGGATTACAAAACTGTGGGATATGTACACAATGGAATTTTACTCAGCCATCAAGAAAAACTCAATTACATCATTTTCAGGGAAATGGATGGAACTGGAGGACATTATGCTAAATGAGATTAGTCAATCACAAAAAAAAAAAA
Source organism: Muscardinus avellanarius (assembly GCF_963383645.1). Taxonomy (NCBI): domain Eukaryota; kingdom Metazoa; phylum Chordata; class Mammalia; order Rodentia; family Gliridae; genus Muscardinus; species Muscardinus avellanarius. The sequence continues at coordinate 2,844,844 of NC_137803.1, forward strand.
GAAATCTGGTGCTTTCCCACTGAAGCTAGGGGGAAAATGGGTCATAGGATGAGTTTTAGACAAAGAAGGAGATACTATAGATGAACAAATAAGGTGACCTAACTGAGGGGATGGGAGGGGGAGGAGGAAAATTCTCTAATGCACCTGATGTTCTTTAACAAACATATCAATGTCAATCACTAAGCCAAACGTGAGAAGGGAGTGGGGGAGAATGGGGTGGGAATTGGGCAAGGGCTAATTGGGTGATGTGTGCATGTATGCCTCCACCATCTTGTACCCCATGAAGATGTATGACTACAGTGCACCAATAACATATTTTTGTAATGAATCATTAAAGATGGTGGATGGAAGAAATAAAAAAATGTGCTGATAGTGGAGAACCAAGATATAAAATGGACTGAAGCTCCTGAGAATTTAAGGATAAAGATAATGTTGATCCTCTACCTGGTTGGAATATTGCCCGCAGTTCAAAGATAATGAGCTCCATGTGTGGGACAAGGTTTGCTGTGAAAGTGGTCGGGATTGCACCTAGTCAGAGAGCAGATAAAAATCACTCTGCTAAAGAGACATAGTTTACTTGCTGTGGTAACGGTTTAATACTCAGACAGTGGGGGAACCTTGAAGAACTACGAAGGAAGTTTATTTGATGATTTAATTCTGTGAAAGAATAAATAATTGTTGTGATACAGAAGTGATTAGGACCACAGGAAGAAGTGATTGTACAATTTGTAAATTAGTAGCATCAAAAAGGTAAAAGAAAGGCACTTTTACATTTATTTCCCATACCTTAGAAAGAGCTCTGAGAAAAGAGATATATAGAATTCTAAAAAATTTCAGATAAATAACTACAAATAACCCACATAAAGAAAATATAGAGTAAAATATGGGTTGTAATTTATATTTACCATAATAATGACAACTGCAAAAAATAACTAGAAACTAAGTGTTATGTAAGGTACTTTGCTAATTTATATGACTTGTTCTTCCCAGGCTTCCCCTCCTCCTCCTTTATGCTTTGAATAAACTTAGTCTTGTCAACCACAGATTAAACCACTGAACCTGGAAATTATTTTCCCATTGGCAATCCCAATTTAACCTAGAAATCCCATATCACAAATTAATGGGCCCATATGTGTTTCCCTCGCAAATGAGCAGCGGGCACGTTCACCAGAAAAGACATAGGCTGAACAGGGTCAGGTTGGGAGCACTGCATTTCTGTTTGTCGGTCGAATAATTTATGATCTTCTATTTTTCAAGAGCCATCTCTCTCCTGGCATCATTTAAAATCCTATTTGTAAATATTGCTTTGGATTTTTCAGAAACTGGTAGAATCTCTCTCTCTCTCTCTCTCTCTCTCTCTCTCTCTCTCTCTCTCTCTCTCTCTCTCTCTCTCTCTCTCTCCTCCCCATGTCTTGTCTTTGTCAGCCTGGGCTGATTTGCATCAGGGATGCCAGACGCTGCCTCGCCTCAGGCACTGAGCAACCCGTCAGGGAACTGAAGGAAATCTTGTGCCTCTCAGGCATCTTGTGAAACAAAACAAACACCTCCCCATTTCCAAGAAATCTTTCCTTTTTCTTTTTTTTAAACTTTTTGTCAACATAAATTCTAAACAAAACAGACTCAAAACGAAATAACCATGGTCCATCTGTCACCACGCGCCGTCTGCTTGCCTCTGTAGCTGCTCCTGTACTGCCAGCCAATCAGAGAAGAGCCGGAGATGATCCCAAGCATCTTACAGCAGTGGTTTAGGACTCAACCTTTTAAGATGCTGGAATTTTGCTGGAGGTGGGGGATTCAAAGCAGAAGTACCTGAGCATTTAGGTGATAGAAAATAAAGTTTAGTGGTGTCATAGCCCAGACAACTCAGCCTGCTGTTTGTGCGTGTATGGAGAGTATCCACAGCAGTGACAGTATAGCCCATCTTGCAGCCCGCTGCACCTTCTGCAATCCTGTTTCACAGAAGAGAAGCTTGGCCAAGACCAACCTCAGCCACTCATAAACCATAGCCAGCCGTGGGAGTCAGCTATCCATTACTATAATAAATACGCACAATGAGTCATTTTATAAATAGAGAAGGTCTACTTCCTCAGGAAGGAGAGAGAGAGAGAGGGGTGGGGGACAGGGCCTTCAGTCCCTTCAAAGACCTGTGGCTTCCCACTAGGCCCTTTGCTTATAGTTTCCAACACTTCCCAGTAGCTCCAACCTGAGGACCAAGACTTTTTAACACATGAGCCTCTGGGAAACATTCCAGATCCAGATGAGATTAGAGATGAGATGGCACAAAAGGAAGAGAAAATTCAAACTTCCTACTTCTTAAAAGTATCCACTCATGATGAGAATCTACATAGAACCACTAACTAACTCACACTGCTCAGGCAGACACTGGGTCCAGTTGGGAAGCATGGAACATATGAGGGAGGTGTTTCACCTGAGCTCTGGGATTTTCCAGGATAGGTTTACCAAGTTTACTGCCACCCAACCCTATCTTTTCTAGAGAAGAGGGCATGCATATAGTAACAGCAAAATAATGGAACTACATAGCAAAAAAGAAAACCAGTGAATCCGGACACAATAGGACATAAGGGACAACTAAGAAAAAACATCAAGAAACCACAAGTTTGATGAAAGATAAAATGGAAGTAACACAAACCAAATCTTATATTTCATACACTCAGATCTGTGGTGGGAGTAACCTATTGAATGTACAGAAAATTGAAAAATATGATAGAAAGAATGACAACGTACTGAAGAGAGAGGAATTCACATTATTATGGATGAAAGGTAACACATTTTATTTGACATCAGTTGTCAGAAAGAGCAGAATACATACATTTAATCATGAATTAATTAATTATGTGACAAAATATGGCTACCAAAACAAAAAGTTGATTGATACCAAAACATGTATATCTACATATTAATAAAGAATGTATAATTATAGTAAGGGTGATCTAAAATTATATCAACACAGATAAGAAAGCTGGTCTGAAGAGGAAAAGGGTAGGAATAGTAAAGTTAGACAGAATTATTCAAATCAATTTTGGGGGCAAAACCTGACAAAACAGAGAGAGATACAATAATTCACAATTAATACAAATGTATGAAGTGTCACTAAAGCTCTATACAGCACTAATGTCATAACATGAAGTTACTTTATAATAAGAAAAGTTAAATTTAATTATCTGAGCATTGAAGAACCTTAACTTTTTATTTCCTATATTAGCTTGGTTCCGACATGAGATGTTTTAGCACCATTGATTAAATGACCGTTTACACAAACTCTGTGGCACTGTTATGTCCTCAAGGCCCGCATTTGTTCAGTTTCAGGAGGGTGACCATCACATTAGCTGGTGCATTTCTCTATCCCGAGCTTGTTGGACAGCACTTGTTGCATGGTAGCTGATTAATGTATATTTGCTGAAGAGATGTATAGATGGACTGAGGCACGCATGGATGAATGGATGGTTATTGCCACTAAGATTAATAGGTAGACATCTGGTTTAGGTCTTCCTATTCACTCATAAATATATTATAAAGGAACACATAAAAGATATAGTATATTCCAAGCCAAAGATACTATAGATGTAGAATTTATTAAATGTAGAGAGTATACATACAAGTATATAAAAACGATTGACATATGAACTTTGGAGATTGGGAAGATGGCATTTGCTGACCATTTTAATCTGCGTTCTACCAAATGGATCAATCACAGAGGACCAAAGTGGTAACAAATACCTACAATCACCTAATTCTTCCCACCAAAAAACTCACCATGCCTACGTGCGTCTACAATACTGATCCAGTCGCTCTAACTTTACCCTGAAAGTCTCAACCTGTTGGGGTCTCTCATCTGCTGGGGAACAGGGTGATATGGCACGTTTCCAAGTGCGTCTCCCCTCTCTCTGCTTCATATACAATGCAGACGGGAAGGAGGGCCAGTCCCATTTTACAAATTGCGTTTAATGCAAATGAGCATGCTTAATCACAACAGGATAACAGCTAGAAGCACCAGACACCAATGCCATTCGAGTAACAACACTAATCACGTGTACAGTTCATTCATTCACCTGACAAATTACTTATCAAAGGTGCACAGTGTGCCAAGAGCTGCATTTGCCCCTGGTAAGAGCAAAGAATACATTGTCTAATGACTCGGAGTGTTTATTTTTGCGAGGTTTGCTTTTGACAAATTTGTATTCTAATATCTGGTAAGTACCAGAAAAAAATAATAAAGCCAAGAAAGACATGGTGGTAGAATTTGGGGGAGTGGTCAGAAAGTTTCTACGTCAGTGACATTTGCTCACTGATCCAGATTAAGCAAGGAGAATGTGTTATGGGGCTACCCGCAAACACGAAACCCCAAATCCTCTAGGTGGGAGCAAGTCCTTTGCATTCAAAACCCTCAAGGGACAGGGTGCCGGAAGAAGATGAGAGTGAGATGTGCCGTGTTGCCCAGGTTCTGGCTGTCCAACCTCCTTTAGGATATTTAAAATTTTCTTCCCTTCATCAAAAGATATGATGATTAAAGACAAACGTGACAAATTGTAAATACGGGCAATTCCGATTTCCATTTTGACGGAAGAGTGAGGTGTGAACACCTTGGTAAGTAAGCCTCCCTCAGGCAGCGAGAAGATGGAGACAGGGCCTGGGAAACACATGGTGATGCGTTTGAGGTGGAAGCCGGCACCAAAGGGAGTCACGGACAGACCAAAGCAAGCCCAGCAAGAGAAGTCAGGATTTGGGCTTGAGCACTGTGCAAATGTTTGCCGTTTATTTGGAAGAAGAAGGAAGGAACAGGGGAAGGAACAGGTCAGAGACAAAAACCAGACTTTGGATTGTTTTGGAAGCTGTTGACCACCATGTATATGTTTGGAGTAGGTGCTTGAACAAAATAGGAGCTGCTAAAAAAAACTCCTGAACAGTCATTAGATGTAGAAATTTGTGTAGCCCTCTGCCAAATACTTACCTCCCGTCAAACCAATAACCAGATATTGGATGCTTACTGATGCAGGCAAATTATAGACTTAGTCTATAATTGCATATGGCTAAAACACACATGTGAAGTGAGGAAAACAGGTCCAGCCACTGATGTGCTTTTATCTGCAACATGCAGAGGATGCATTCTTACCACGCCCAATCGATACATAGCATGTTGATTTGACAAATGAGTCGAATATATACTCAAAACAATGATTATCATAATATAATTTTTGCTCTTGATAAAATATCATAGAGATGAGAGAAAAGTACGGATAATCTGCATGACAGAGGATTTGGCGTGGCAAAAACGAAGACCGACAAAAAAATGTATGATTATGAGAGTTAAGCTGCAGGATGCATAGAAGAAATTGTGTGAGTTCACTCATTTGAAATAGCTGAGCACACCCCGTCCTTGGACTGGACAGGTAAGAAAGAGAACTTAGAAGGCAATGCATCAAGCCTCCACTAATGTACACAGCCTCCTGAATGAGAGCAGTTTTCCATCTTAATTTCATGCAGCCATTAATATTTTCCTCATAAATTAATTACCCAGAAATTTATTTTATGTTGCTGGGCTCAGGAAGAAAGTTGAAACCCAAAGAAGGAATAATTTGTTGTGGCTTCCATGTTGCCTAAAACATATAACCGGTTCTATACTAACACAGAGCAGGTCACTGGGTGGGAGCGATGTGAAATCTCAATGTTGAGGGTTCACTTCAGACTTAACTTACCGCGTATGTATGTTCTTGTAAGGACTTTTGGACTTATGTTTTATTTTTATGTAAAGTGGAAAAATCTATAGTAAGCTAAATGTGTGCAAGGGAGCGGAAGGTTTCTGAGGGTTGGCGTGGAGGTGAATGAAGCACCCAGAAGCTGAAAGATGGGGACTCCAGAAACAGAAGTGAGATGCTGGTGTCTCTCCATATTGTCCGCCCAGCTCTCGCAGAATACACTGGCTTCTTGGGAGTTAGGACAAAGGGAAATGTTTGTTCCCCCCCAAAAAGGAACAGCTTATTGGATATGAAATTTTTTTTGCCAGCCCCCAAGTCAATAACTTAAATAAAAATGAAAATAAAAGAAACAAATACTAAAATATTTTTTAGTATTTTTAAATAGTTTTTAGTATTTTTTGGTATTTCAAAAATAAAAAAGACTGCAGTAGAAAAATTGGGAATGAAATGCGTACACACACGAGCCACACAGAGAAAATGAAGTAACAAATTCAGCAAGCAAAGAGAATATACCTGTTGCTCACCCAAAAATGATGAAAATGTTATCTGTAAACAACTAGAGGGAAATTTTGAGCTACTATAAAACGATACATATTAACATATGGTTTTAAGCACCTGGAATCACGAGAGACTGTACATTTAAAGTCACAAGAATACTTTAGACTTCTGAACCAATGGTTTTTGTTTCAGGGAATTTACCAAGTGCTCCATAATAAATACTAAAAGCAACCCACAAAGAGTCCTATGAAATAAAAAAATAGAGCACATATCACAAAGATGTCCATTGTAATTCCATTTACAATGCTTCTAAATGTCTGGAAATAGAAAAAAATAAAAAATGCAATCCTGAAAACAGTAATAACGAGGGACTCGGACCAAATTTGTCCATGGAATAATATAGAAAATACAGAGTTTTATTACCCAATGTTGTCTTTTTTTTTTTCCTTTTTTTGTGGTACAAGGGAGTTGAACACAGGGGCATTCTACTTCCAAGCTATACTTCCAGCCCTGTTTAATTTTTTTTATTTTTAAACAGGATCTCACTATATTGATGAGTCTTACTACTTGCTGGGGCTGTCACTGACCTTGCAAACCTCCTGTCCCAGCCTCCCAAATATTGGGATTACAGGCATGCATCACCACCCCTGGCTTTGCCCAGTGTTTTCTACATGTAAGTATGAAATAGTTGTAAAAATTCTGAAAGATAATAAAAAGGGGAAATCAATAGCATTATATAGTCTTAATGTGAGAAATTTCATCTTATTATCAGTGTTGTGTTTGATTTTATATTATGCTGGAGATAAAATTGAGAACAAAGAATGAAATAATGTTACATGTGAAAAAACCATTTTCCATAACTAAACAATCTATCTTCCCATGGAAACGATTTCAGAAAAAGTAAATTTAGTAATTCTAAAATATTTGCCTCAGTGATTGATAAAACTAATAAAATTGGATAAGGGCAAATTGGGTGATGTGTACATGTATGTCTCCACCATCTTTTATCCCAATAAGATATATGACTACAATGCACTAATAAAAATTTTAAAACACTAATAAAAATAGATGTAAGTAGCAGATAACAAAATTGTGTCTTATCTTTTAGAGTTATCCATTATCAAATAGGACTTCTTAAAAATACGAACCTTATTAATCAGTATACCTCTTTATCTGGAGTGTGGAAGTCAGGGGAAAACGGCACATTTAAATATTCTCCAGGTTTACATGAGCCAGATTTTTGCCAGTGTGATTCCCTGGTTGCTTTAATTCCCACGTCTATGACTCTTAGTAAAATTGAACATCTTCCTCTATGTTTATTAGCCCTTATAATTGCCTGTTCATCTTAGCAATTTTCTCAGATTATTTGTCGTGTTTTTGTACATTTTAGAAGATTTTTATAGATGAGGAAAGGCAACCTTTTGTCATCTATGTTAAAACTCTTTTTCCAGTCTTCTGACTCCACTTTGACTTCTGTTTATCATTCTTTGCCGCACACATACCGAAAAAATGTTTAATCTTTGTGCAGATGGAAATGGATAATTTCTTTTCCTTCACCCACATTAAGTCTTTAATTTACATGCCTTTCCAACCAAGTTAGTTTGCCAAAGGCTTACTGTTATTTTAAAGACCATAAAGTTGCCCTTCTCTTCTAAGGCCACCTATATATTCACACTGCGGAGAACAGTCTCATCTATTTTATTTAGTTCTGTGTTTCCTTTTCTCATTTAACAACCTTTATGTATCAAATCTGGCAAGTCTATTAAGTCTGTTATTGAGGGGAAATAGTTCATCTGGAAAGTGAAAATAGAACAGAAAATATCATGTGTAAATTTTGCATTGAGTTCAATAATTTTGAGTTTGCCTGAATTTTGCCTAACGCTTTACTCTTACTTCTGAAATGAACTTACAGTACCTTTGGAACCCCATTGCTCCCACACCTGGCAGAAATGTATTTTCTCTCTCCTTCTATTGCATATCTCAGACATATTGGCCCATGAACCAGGAGCAGCAGAAGGGAATTGTGATTGACACACTTAGCATAAGAATGACAGTATGTGGTGGGAGAGATGAGATGGTGTTAGGTATATTATGGGGAAAAGGTTAGAATCTGTTGAGAGTAATGTATATTTAACACTGATAGAGTTAAATAATTTAAATGTGATTTTGGTTTGAACAGTAGCAGGAAGATTGTAACTGCTGCTAATTATAGAAGACTATAGGGTTGTTTTTTTTTTTCTCCCCTTTCTCTCAGGTCACATTGAAGCATAAAAGAGATGAGAGACAGACCGATAGGATAAAAATGATAAAGAGGAAGAAACATTAAAACTTGAAAATTTATGCTCATTGATACAAAGGAGATGGAACTTTATAGAAAACAAACTTCTCTGTAGGGAAAATTGGTTGAGATGAAAATGGACAGAGTGAGACGTCGAGGCAGGATATTGAATCAAGTGTAGGAAACGTGAGCACGAAGTTCTCTCCATTCCAGAGACTTGCCCCAAACGGAATACACAACGGGGTCCCTACTCTAACTGCTAGCTTGTGGGAACTCAGCCCTGTGGCCCCAGGTCTCAAGAGTCCTCTCTGTGGACTTGCAGGGTGAGATCTACCTGGGGCCCTGGCCCCGTCCATGCCTGACCAGGTTGTCCCTTAACAGTCTATTTCTTGACACCGAGATTTTCCTATACTAAAATAATGGAGCCAAGTGTAGTGGCACATGCCTATAACCCCAGTACTTGGGAGGATGTGACAGGAGAATCTCAGATTCGAGGCCAACCTCAGAAATTTAGTGAAGCCCTCAGCAACTTAGTGAAACCCTGCTTCAAAATAAAAAATAAAACAAAGCTAGGGTGTAGCTCAGAGGTAGAATTCCCCTGTGTTCAATCCCCAGTAGCACACGTGTGCATACACACACACTAAATGTGAACTCAGCTCCACATAAAGAGGAAATGTAAAATGGAGAGCTTTTGAACCTATTGTAAATAAGTGGTATGTCTATTGCCTGAAAATGAATTATCCTAGTCACCAAGTTCACTTACAAAAGCCAGCAACAGTCAAGTTCCTGCTCTCTGCACAGGTGAATTTTTTTCCTTCCTGTTCTCATTATGATTATTTATGTTTATTTGTATTGTTTTTCTTAATTACATGTTGTGTTTCATATATCTTGTGTTATTTCTGAAAAAATGGCATTTAATGAAGTGAAAATAAACAGGCAACTGTCACAAGGAGATGACAGTCTGTTAATTTATGTAAAGTGTAACCAACCAGATGTTGTAGAAAATACTTCAGTCAGAAATATAAGAATCCTATAAACACTATACTGTTTTTAATAAGCAGGTGATGGCTGCCTGTTGTGATAAGAATATTCCTTTACAGGAAGACTTCTGGAGCTCAGCCTACACTCAAGAGCCCAAAAGTCATCAGGAGGCTGAAGCAGGTGGTCAGGAGGTTGTCAGAAGGGGGTCACAAGCTTGCCGAGGCTGCTGCAGGCACTGGAGAGGTGAAGTATTGAAGAACAATCTGGTTTATACAGGTAGCTGCTGTCCTGTAAAAACTGGGCTCTCAAACTTCAAAATCTTATAGACAAAGATGGAACACCATTGTGACCAGCAGTTCATCTGCCACTGGACCTGCCCAGATCACAGTCTAGGGAAGAGCACAGAATTTAACTGTTATCATTACTCCTTACGAATAGTGGGCCACATGCACGCATTGCGTTGTCCTTGCTTAGTTAGAGGTTCTAAAGCTTATTGCCCTTGGCAGTTTTTTCCGGTGAACCCCATTCATGTTCTTCCAGATGCGCCTATAACAGAATCCAGAAACCACCGGATGGGTCTTGAATTCAAGTGCAGTTCCAGTTGAGGAATTCAGATGTGCCCGCTCTAAAATGTCTTCACTATGCTGAAGCTTGAATATGTTTCTTTGAGAAGATTTTAATATGACACAAGACAAAAAATCAAACTTGCGTGTTTAGATAGACAGTCATTGTTGGCCAAGAGGGAGGGATGATCTTCCTACTCATCTATTCTGTGTCTCCACGTCCACTAGCAAAACCTGACCAAGGCTAAGCCTTGATAAGAAAATCTGTTTTTAATTGTTAGTCACATGTGTTCTTATGGGACACCTGTCCCCCCGGCCAAGGCCCTGATACATGAGCTCAGAAGACGGCCCTCCTCCCCGGTAGGAGACGCATAGCTCTGCGCAATCTCGTCGTCTATTTATCTTCGCACTCTGTCTCTTTTATAAACGCTTTCTGAAACACAAATGCCACGTTCCTGGTGTGGAGTGTGTTGGACTCAACATCCTGCAGGAATGTTCTGGGCCTTCACGTGGGGCCCAGAGCTCACAACTTGAAGAGAGGGCGCTTCACATCAGTATGCAGATGAACATATCAAGAGTCTGTCTTGTCAAAATCCATTGTGTCACAATTATTACCACAAGTCCCACTTTGCTGCCAGGAATTTCACATCCATGACAGCTACAAGAAGATGAGCTCTTTTCTACCCCCTCACTTTTTTTTTTCCTAAAGGCATATGGTTTACCCGACCCAGCAGAGTGAGCCAATGAAAAGCCGCACAATTAGATGAGGTCCTAAGAAAAGAATACCACTCCATAGAGTGAGAATATAAGAAACCTGAAGAAAGCATGTCTTGTAAGTAAAATGGAAGCAGCTTTCCCTGCCTGAACAGCCTGCTTGTCTGTCTGTCTGTCTGTCTGTCTGTCTGTCTGTCCATCTCTTTCTTCTCTCTCCATCTTTCTCTCTCTTTTCTCTTTATTCTCTCTCTATCCATCCCTTCCTTCTCGCTCTCTATCTCTCTCTCTCAGACTGGAAATGCAGCTCCCATCACTCGGAGGTGAGTGATTTCTTACCCAGTTCACATCTACATCTGGGTTTGCTGACACTAGAGCAGCCTGTGCGGAGCCACACTTCACTTTACTCTGGAAACTGGTGGATGTGAATAGAAAGATGTAGCCCATGGTGTTACCCACACTACATTGTAGAAATAGACTCCTCCACATACGAAGCCAGGATCAATGTAGTATTCCAGATACAACATGGGTCTGAAAGCAAACCGAGTTTCAAGCACTAACAGTACTTTACTCATGAAAATTTCACCTTTACAAACTTTGTGTATTACGCTATGGTTCTCTACAGATTGGCATGCCATTCTTTTTTCTTACCTTTATGGATTCTAGGTTTTCCTAAAGATCCCTGATTTCACTGCTGCCTTTGTTCATTGTTTTCCTGGTACATGTGACTTATTATTCATAGCAGTCTCTTCTCTAAGTGATCTGTGTCAGTCAGCTTACTGTCACTATCACAAAATACCTGAGACAACTAACTTATAAAGAGATGGCATACTTTGGCGCACTGTGTGTGAGGAACTAATCCACAGCCAATTGGCCCCATTGCCTTGGGTCTGTGGTGAGGCAGCCCATCATAGCAGAAAAAAATGGCGGGGAAAAACTGCATGAGACTCTGCCCCCACTCAGCCCAGAGCAATGGAGTCGGCAGACCCTAGACTGAGCCTCTGGAACCACGAGCTGAAATAAACCCTTCCTCCCCTGAATCTTTCTTACCAGGTGTTGAAGTCACAGAGGTGTGGAGATGATTGACCTGTACCATATGGATTCCGCATAGCTCACTATCTGCTCTCCAGCTGATAGACATCTGAGAGCATCTCATTGTGAAAGAAAGTGGCACCTTTTTGGGCTGCCCCAAACACCTCTTACTCAGAGGAAGGAGATGATCCCTCAAACGATCCCTGGTAATGGCAGGTGACATTATTGGGCATTCTCCATGCTACTGTCGCTTCAGTGTCTCTACTTTGTTGAAGTATGATTGATGATCATGGGTACCCTCATAAAAAGCCAGAAGTCTTATAGGAGGTCCTTTGAGTTGCAGGGCTATTGCATCATCTCTGAATCTCAGACAACTTCTGCCCCATTTCACAGTTAAGAAAACCAAGGCTCCTAAGATTTTGCTCAACACTCAAGCCCAAGCAGTTTTCAAAGGGTAGACAAAGGCTGGCATGCAAGTCCATCTAACCAAACAAACTCGTACATTTTAGTAATAACCCCCTTCTCTCCCTTCTCACCAGCCAAGTAATGAGTAATGAACAGGTAAAGCTGGCTCATAGAATAATGAACAGGAAGGAGCTTCGTGCGCCAATGGCTGCAGCGTGTCCACGTCCCTCCTACATCCCATGCTGAGCCCACACAGCAAGCGGGAACACCGGTATCACCACAACACTGACTTCACGAGAGATTCAGTGTCACTAGAGCAGTGCTGATGCGCACAGGCGAGGTGGTGCCCTCCCCACGGTGGCCCTCCCCACGGTGGCCCTCCCCACGGTGGCCCTCCCCGCCATGGTCCCTCCCCTCCGTGGCCCCTCCCCACCGTGGCCCCTCTCCCCTCCACAGGAGGAGCTCACCCCTGAGGACAGCTCAACCCTGAATGTGGTAAGAACATGGGCGAGGGCTTCGCATATGAGGTCAGGGCTCACCAGAAACACCCAGAGGGTGGACCAGGCCCTTGCAGGCCTCTGAAGATTGAACAGTGACCAACAAGTAAAACCCAGTGTCACACTTTCTCCATTCACAGAGGCGGCAGAAAGGTCTAACCTCAGAGTAGCTCTGCATGGAAAATACGCTTGTGAACAGTGTTTGGGGGGGGGAAATGTGTGGACACTGATCGAGTCTCCGTCGTTCCTGTCCAGCACACTCTCCATCCAAGGCAGGATCTGTTCAATTCCCTGTGGGTCTCTTTCCCGTGTCCATCTCTGCTGTTTCTGCCTTCCTCTCTGGCCTTCTCCAACCACTCGACTTCTACACTTGAGCACACTTGGGGCTCGTGTTTGGCCTTGACCACTGGACAGTCATCTGGGTCCTGGCATTCCTGGTGTGGGCAAGCTTCACTGGGCATTGCTTGACCCAGACGGTTCAACCCAGTGACTCTGGCCCCATCTGTGGTGGGAGCCCCAGATGATCAAGCGCCATCTACGCTGGACTGTCTGCATGGAAACATTGCAGGAGAACCCAGGATGTTACTGTGACTCTTAGACTGAGTGTTTCGGGTTTTGCTCTTCTGAGGAGCAAAAGTCCACTATTCAGTTCAGCACAATTCTCTACAACCTCGCTTATGTTAATCTTAGTGTTTTCTTATTCTCATGTTCTTACAAACCCAAATATGCTATCACTTAGTAGACTCTATGGATCATCTAGCCAAATTCTAATTTTAGAATCCAGTAACTATTAGTGATGACTCTACTTAACATAAAGTAGTCTCAGGTTAAAGGACTTGAAAGTCCCATTTTAATAGGTGTGAATTAAATAGGTGTGAATACTGATATTGCTTGATACGAAAAAAGCTTAGCAATGAAACTTTCGCTGAGTCCCCAGATAATCCGGTAGAGATGATTGCCCAGTCCATTTGCTTATCCTACTGTGCATGTTTTCAATATTTGTGAATTTAACGTATGGTTTCCATCTTGCTGCTATCATTACCATCTCTGTTTGCCACTTAAAATCATTTTTCTTTTCACTTATTTTTCCAGGTTAATGTAAATTCAAATAAATTCACAAAAAAGTTATCAAGCTGTTGTTATGATACAGAAAAATTCCAAATACAATACTGCAGTACTTGTTGAAAATGGAGTTCTGCAAAACTGCATTTAATGCTAATGTTTTCTCTAATTATCTAAGAAAAACTTCCATTAATATTTGAATGCCTCTCTTGTTTTATTTAATGGAGATCTTCTTCATTACTTCACATATTTAGGCAACAGAAATTCCTATGAGTTTTAACACTAGCTTCTAAGATGTAGATTTTGTTAGATAGATAGAGAGATATGTAGATACATAAATGAGAGATATTTTAGCCAAGGGGAAAAAAAAAAACAAGCACCATAGGATAAATTCTGGTCTAACTCTAAAATATTTTATTCCCACTTGTTTGTGACCGCTAAGTATTCTGAGCTTATAAAGCAAAAGGTCAAGTAGCAAATTAGCATTAAAACAATCGCAGAATGCCTATCAACATGTGTCATTTTTACTTCTTATGTGAATACTCAGAAGAGAGCATCCCAGGAACATCCTGAGCCCATGTCAGAACATCTCCTCAGCCAGTGAATCAACATTTTTTAAAGCACACAGAGACATCCATACGCATCTAGAGCAAGAGCAACAATTTTAGTTCAAAAACATAGTAGATATTTTGGCAAGAACAGTAGTCTCCAGAATTTTCTCTTGCTTTATTTTTTGCTTAATTATGAGTTGCTCTGTGTGTGTCAGTAATCCATAATTGTTTTCTTTCTTCCTTCCTTCCTTCCTTCCTTTCTTTCTTTCTTTCTTTCTTTCTTTCTTTCTTTCTTTTTTTCTTTCTTTCTCCCTTTCCTTCTTTCTTTCTTTCCTTCTTTCCTTCTTTTTTGCCCAGGCCCATTAGTAATTTCTATCAGGAAACCAAGAGTTTATCTATTCCTCAGTAATGATGCTTATCTGGGTGTGACTTGTCTTTCCTTAGACTGTTTTGGAGACATTAGGATTGCTACTTCATATGTTTTGTTGTGATTGTTGTTATTTTAATTTCTTTCTTTCTCAATTTGGAATAAGAATGATAGTTTACCATTTTAAAAACATCTACCACCTTATTTTTTGTACAGAAATTAACATAAATGTCGAAAATAGGAAGCCTTGGATTAGCCACAGAGATATGGACTAAACAACTTCTAAGTACTTGGAGATTCCATTACGTTCATTTCAGAAAGTTAACAGCCTTTAAGAAGTAATATTTTATTTTGTAACTGGTGTGGGAATCGAGGAGGTAGGAAAAAAAATCAAGCTTATGCTCTCGGAGTTTATGTAGAATGAACAAGCCTGAGAATCTACCATCTGACTTGTATTTGTTTACATTTCAGGATGTTTATGCATACATTCCCTATATAGCAACAAATCAATTTTAAGGGACACTATTATAGGCTATGTTCATCTAATTCATATGCAACCCTCAGGAAAACCCATATAACTCTCCAGCTTTCTCTAAACTGTTGTGTCGACCCAAAGACCATGTCAATCAACATGTGGCTTTTGAGCCAGCAATTCTCTATTACTTAGCAGTATACCTTGTTTCTTTGTTCTTTTTCTGTTTAGACCAGGGTCTTTTCAGATTATATAAATCCACTTTATAGCTGAGTTCATCTTAATACTTAATTACCTACCCTTCCTGAAAACCCATTACTTTTGCCTTAAACTTTCAGACTTTCTTTTGAGAGAATTCTTTTTATTATTTACTGAGTGATTGAGAATGCAAACCCTGAAAAGGCTCAATACGGTTAGCACCAGTCTTCTATGAATCAGTACCCCATGAACCATTGTCAATATTTGTATTAAACACTTATTGACTAAGGTTTTACAGTAGCCTTAACACACAAAGGAGGTCTACTGTCAGTGGAATTGGAGATTCTTGTCAAAGGACTGCTTTGAAGAGAGAGAGAAGCATGACTATTTATCAGCCCAGATAGTAACAGTGGCTTTACAAAGAAAGTCAAACGAATGTCAAATTCTAGTATTTTTAAATTATTTGGGGAGATTAGCCTTTTTGCATAATCAAAGAAAGACAAAGTACAGAGCAAATTTTTTTTGTAAACACTGAAGATGGCTGAGTTGCAGGTCTGTTCATGAGCAGCTGCACAGAGGGTCCAGGCTTGTTCCTGGTAACCGGCAGGACTCATGTTCAATAAGTTTTCAGATTTGCACATGGAAGCTTCACCTTAAATACTGACCTG
The DNA here is from genome assembly GCF_963383645.1 of Muscardinus avellanarius. Classification (NCBI taxonomy): domain Eukaryota; kingdom Metazoa; phylum Chordata; class Mammalia; order Rodentia; family Gliridae; genus Muscardinus; species Muscardinus avellanarius. The sequence goes on from NC_137803.1 coordinate 2,860,841, forward strand.
TATTTTTGGCGAGCAGAGGTAGAAGAGACAGGCTACTCTGGACGGTCTTTGTCACTTATGACACGGTGACTCACGAGGTGGAGAGCTCAACTTAGAAAAGCACTCACCGGAAATGGCATTGGCAATCACAGAACGTGCCGCGTGTCTTAGCTCAGAAAGCTTTCTCGGCTGGCTGCATGACCACAGTGAACACGTCGCTAGGAGATGTTAGAAATATCAGTGCAAAACAATTCTTTTTCATTTTAATTTTTCATTTTTCTCTGGCACTAAACATTCAGAAGAAAATTTTGAGAGGAACAACGTCAATAAAATAATCTTGCTTTCTGCTGCTTGGGTTCAACTGTCTTTAGGTCCATGGATTTGTCTATCTGAAGCACTGTTCAGAGTGCGTGTTCTCTCTGCCTGAAGGGGTATGGCAAATGCTTCCCTGTTTCTAAATGGCGCTGTTGACCAAGTAACACTGAATAGATATGTGAGTAAACGTGAGTAGCTGATACCTTAAATTTACCTCAATTTAGGAATCTGTTTCAATGTAAATTAAGATGGGACTAGAGTAACCTTAACAATGCTATTCCTAAAGGTGACCATAGCAAGTAGAAGAGGCCACATGCCTCACTGAGACTCCTTGTGCAGATATAACCTTGTACATCACACACAGCTTTGATTTGAAACCAGCCGCATTCCTCAGGACCCGTGGAGATGAGAGGCACTCACATCTGTTCCTGGGTTTTTTCACTCCATACACGGCATCAAAGCCTGTGTGGCTTCATTTTCTTAAACTCCAAATTTAAAGGACAACCTGTTTCTGAATTCTCTTTGAGATCCTACATTCTAGGATTCTCAGGAAAGTTCTTAAATGTGAATGGAATAGTTGATCCAACATTCTTCAGGACCTCTCCCATATTCTTATCCCCTTGGACGTAAGGTACTGTGAAGAAGAAACTGCTTTACAAAGGTAATCTCCAGTTACTGATATTTCCATAAAAATGGCATTGAAAGGCAGAGTCTCTGTAATTTGTGGACAGTGTGCCTGGAGTTCCCACTGTCTTGAAACACTGGAAGCCTGGAAGTGATTTTCTACTGGTCTCCTCAGTCTCTCAATCCTGTTTCTGATTCTGCGCACCATCTCCTGGCCCCCAGTGCTGTGTTCGCCTATAGCTCCCATCTCTCTGAAGCGCTCCCCTCCCATGGAGCCTCTCTGGTACAGGTTGCTTCTCTGCCAGGCCCCTCATTGCTGTGGAGGAACCCAGTCGAGCCCCTGTTGGGATGAGACTGGATCTGCTAGAAAGAGCTGAGAAGAGAAACATCTCAGAAGAAGGCCATCAGCTATCTTGGGAGATGTTCCTCCAGGACCTCTGTGGTCTAAGTGTCCTCTTCTGAGGTCTGCAGTCTTGTTTCCGTCTCTTTCACATTGCAAGAGATGATGCCAGTGGTTGTGCATCTTAGTGTCCACTTCCAGTAAAAAAACAAAAAAAATCAATCCCTGAAACTTTTAATTATATTTGCTTTATAGAACCAGGGAGATTTCATTACTGATGGGAAGGAAAAAGCTCTTCCTTGCTTCTCAATATACTCAGTTAAGAATCATTTCAGATTCTATGTAGTTGGATTCAGTTATTGTTATCTCCATACTTACAGTCTCAACACCTGACCCAGGTGAGGTCAGCTCATCGTAATAGCTACCAATAAATATTTGGTAAGTGGTCTGGAAGGCGGTAGGCATTTTGAGGTAGTTATGCAGACCAATAGCATGGGGCCAGGAAATGAATGTTCCCGCCCGGGCGGGTTGTCGGGTGGGGGGGCTACGTATCACAGCAAGTGGTGCAGAAGCAGGTTCCTGCCATCCTGGTCTAGATGCCTGGATACATAACTAAGTAAGTTTGGGTCTCTAAAAGGAGGCACAGACAATAGAAAATAGTGCAACCCACATGAGACATACTGACTTCCAAGAATCTGTGAACCAGCATGGTTCACAAATGACCAAATGATCTCAAATGACCAAAATCTAGGGGAGGGAGAGGTCCTGGAGATCTGCAGTATTAGGATGGTACTGAGGGTTGACTTCTGTCCCATAAAACTGTGTCCTAAGCCCCAGTACCTCCAAATGTGGTCTCATTTGGAGACGGGTTCTAGTGAGTGGGTCCTAATTTACTGTCTTGTATCCTCATAAGAAGAGGTCCTTGGAGCCAGGCGTGGTGGGCACGCTTGTAATCCCAGCATTTGGGAGGCTGAGACAGGAAGATTGTGGTTCATGGACAGCCTCAGCTACTTAGTGAGATACTTTGCAACTCAGTGAGACCCGGTTTCAAAATAAAGAATAAAAATAGGGCTAGAGTGTAGGTAGGAGGTAGAATGCTGTGAGTTCCATCCCAAGTCTCCTCTCTCTCTCTCTCTCTCTCTCTCTCTCTCTCTCTCTCTCTCACACACACACACACACACACACACACACACACACACACACACACGAATTGGTCCTTGTAAAATCAGAGACACAGAGGATTCCATGTGACCACAGAAGTGGAGATTGGAGGCATGTGACCCAGAACTGCATAAAGCTGGCAGAGACAAGGAAGAGCTCTACTTAGAGCGTCAGAGCAAATGCCACTGTGTCCTGTGGACAACTTGATTTCAGACTCTCAGCCTCTGGAAAAGCGAGAGACTGAAGTTCCGCTGTTTTGAGGCAACCCAATTTGTAGCTTCTCATTCTAGCAGATTTTAGAAATGCTAGAGAAGGCCCCCGAAGCCGCGGACCTCAGTGAGGTTACCAGCAGCAGGCGTGGCCGGGAGAGCAAAGAACAGCGAAGTGTTAGCAGGAAGAGCAGGTGGCTGAGCACCAGTGAGTCATGAGAGGGACAAGAATGGAGCCAGCGCGAGCACCGCGGCCGGAAGAGCGCAGCAGCTTCGCCCGGGCGTGGGAAGAGCCGAAGACAAGGAGGGGCTAGGCAGAATGGAAAAAATGGGGACCTATGGATTTTTTTTTAACCCTTCTGAAAGGCTAATTAGAAAGTCAATAGTTATCAATCAGGGTGTGTAAGTGGATTGGAACAGGAGCCTGGGGCTCCTTCCCAGGAGCGCAGCCCATCTTATTTGTAAGGCAACGGGCCTGCCTGACATTTATTTCCTTCCCTTTTAAAATGTAGCATATATCTATTTAAGGGGATATTAGTCTTGGCATTGTTTAGCTTTTGTGTACGCTCCTGTCAAATATGTGTGAGAGAGAGAGAGAAAGAGAACCGTTCTTGGCTCTGACTACCCCAGATGCATGTGACAAGAGTCTGTGTCTGCCAATGTTTGCCAAAGGACTGGTACGGGCGTGAATCATATCACGCGATTTATAAACATATTGAAATGGAAATAAAATGTCTTACTTATACTCTGCCTCACGAATGTACTCGAGTCTGAATTTGAAGGCAGGAAGTAGCTTGTCTGTGGGAATAGCTCTGCAAAGCGTCCAGGTCCCTCTTCTTCTCAAGGGTAACTAAAGTCATGCATGTCTTGATACTAGCTGACATGACAGAAAAATTGAAATGATCTGTTAACATTTTAAAATAAATATGAGTTAGAAATGGTAATCTCTCAAATCCACAGGCCCTGTGGACTTCTGAAAGAATCCCGAAAGCCATAAACCTTGCCACCATTGGCAAATTCTCCCTCCTGGCATGATGGCAATCCTAAATTTTGGCTGCCACCTGGGATTCTTAAAACTCACGGTAAGCCAGATTGCCTTCCCAGACATCCAAAGTCCGGTGCATATTCTGGAGTTCTGAAAGACCAGTGTCTAGGCAGTGTGATTTCAATACAAGGCTCTCTTTAAGTAATTAGTATCTAAAACAGGCAGGTTTGTGATTTCCTGTTGGTATATGTATCCTTTGATCAAATGCTGCTGGAATTTCAACAAGTGGCTACTGCAAAGTAAAAGGTGATGCATTTTTTTTATTTCTTTCATTCTGACAATCTGTCTTATTATGATTACCTTTTGCTATACAATAAGGCTCTGTTCTGGAAATATACTTGCTGTTGGCAGCCATCCCCTTATCTTATGCATATGTTCTTCTGTATTTGAATTTATGTCTTCTGGGTCCCTTCCCAGAACAACCTGGGTTGCTTAGAATAGGATGAAGGAAAGTTTTTCAGTGTAAATCTCTGAAATTCAAGAAACAAATGACATGTTTCATCTTATGAAATGTATGAAAGTGCAATGCCCCTACCTTCTGCAGTACTTTTGGGCATTTCATTGTGTAGAACAAAAGGAAATGCGGAGATTATTTTTCCATGTATTGTATGGGGTTGGACCTATAGGAACTACCATGTCAAACTAGGACTTCCTAACTTGATGGCTTTTCCTTGTGTTATCTCTGCATTGCTTTATATGGTCATTGAGCCCACGAACAACAGCTCATCGTTTTTATTTTTGTAACTGTTTTCTTGGAATGCATGTGACCTGTGAGTTGTGAAGGGCATGATGACGCTCAGAGAGGCTAGGTCACTGCCCTGAACCAACACACAGATGTTCCATGAAAGACCAAACTCAGAACTTTAAGACTCACTCCTGGTATCAGAGATGGACCAGGTTTGTGTTCCTCTCTCTCTCTCTCTCTCTCTCTCTCTCTCTCTCTCTCTCTCTCTCTCACTGGGGACTTAACCCAGGGATGTTCTACCTCAGAGCTACACCTCATCCATTTTTATTTTTTGTTTTGAAACAGGGTCTTGCTGAGTTGCTGAGAATATTGTTTGTTGAATTGCTGAGAGTGGCCTCACAGCTATAGTGATCCTCCTGTCTCAGCCTCCCAAGTACTGGGATTATAGGTGTGTGCTACCAAGCCTGCCTGCCAGGTACTTTTTATCATGGACACTAATTAAACAATAATATTTAAGGAGCACTCTTTTTTTATGTTGGAGATGGAACTCAGGGGCATTCTACTTCTGAGTTATAATTCCAGCCCTATTTTTATTTTATTTTTTATTTTGAAACAGGGTCTTGATAGATTGCTAAGGACCTCCCTGAGCTGCTGAGAATGGCCACAAATCTGACATCCTTCAAAGTACTGGGATCACAGGCATGGGCTACTACACCCAGCTCTTTTAAAAGTACCCTTGCCCTGAGTCAATACGTATTTAGGGCTGAAATGTTGACCTGGCCATGGAAATTCTCAGATTATTCATCCAGTTCCATGTGAATTATTATCTGAACAAAATTATTTTGTTGTTAAAAAAACAATAGGGCTGTCACAAAGAATACATAGGTGTAAAGTGCTTGTATCAGCACCTGGCACACAGTAAGTACATGCTGTGAGGGGTGGCCCCCATCATCATCACCATCACCACCTGGAAAGATGTCCTTGAACAGTTCGGCTCAAATGCACCTCATGGAGTTTTCTGACCATAGTACCTTTATTGATGCAAAAGAAAGTCATGCGGAACTAGAAGAGACAAAGATAAGAGAGAACTGAAATAATTAAAACCCAACTCCTCGGGAGGCACGGGTGTTTCTCATTCTGGGGCGATATTAACCTGTGACCATGTAGCACACTCAATTATCCAGATTCTATAAATGAGCTCTGAAATAAAATCGAATGACTAATAAAACATTAACTTACCCCAGAAGGAGGTGATGCAGTCATTCCAGGATCTTTCTATGTTTCATGGGAAATGATTTTACTCCATATACACCCTTCCACGTCCCCCTTCATCGGTTACCCTGGGGTGCGCCCCCTCTGCCTCAGCCTCCCGTGCACTGAGAAGCCACCGATGAAGTCCCTGGTGTTTTCTGAATGCAGCAATTCAAAGGCTTATCATGTGCCCCTGGCCACACTGACCTTAAGGACCCAGGGATGAGCAAGGCAGAAGGATACCTCTGTCCTCAGATGTCACACTGAGAGTGAGTTTGCATGAGGTGTCTGAGTTCCTGTCCTCATCCCCAGAAAGGGAGGCGAGGCCAGCTGTGCCTCCCATGGACTGGCATTCTTGCTAGCTTGGGAGATGCCATTAAAGACACTCAGGCCTTGTCCTGAAGCATCTTTCCAGAAAGCTTTTGCACACAGATGCCTCTGTGTCATTTTGACTGTCTTTAAATTATTATGAGCCGGGAGTGGTGGTGCATGCTTATGATCCCAGCACTTGGAGGCTGAGACGGGAGGATTGTAGGTTCAAAGACAGTCTCACTAAATAGTGAGACTCTCATCAACCTAGCAAGACCCCGTTTAGAAAATAAAAATAAAATAGAGCTGGGGGTGTAGGTCAGAGGTAGAATGCCTCTGAATTCAACCCCCAGTACCATAAAATTACTACGGACACATGTGCATTTTAAGATAAAGTAATACAAAACGTGATTCCAAAACTGTACCTATCATAGACTTCTCCCTAATAAGCGGAAGCTAGGGAAAAAATGGGTCATAGGAGAAACTCCAGAAGAAGAAAGTGATTCTATAGATAAGCAAATAAGGCGACCTGAGGGGATGGGGGAGAGGAAAATTCTCTAACAAACATGATGTATTTTAGCAAACATATCAATGTCAATCACTAAGCCAAACATGGGAAGGAGGGAGGGGAGGGAATGGGATGAGAATTGGGTAAGGGCTAACTGGGTGATGTGTGTATGTATGACTCTACCATCTTGGATCCCATTAAGTTGTATGACTACAATGCACCAATAAATAATTTAAGAAGAATAATTGTTGGCTGGGCATGGTGGTGCAAGCTGGGAATCCCAGGACTTGTGAGGGTGAGACAGAAGGATTGACACTCACAGTCAGCCTTAACTACGTAGTGAGGCTCTCCACAACTTAGTGAGACTCTGTTTCAAAATAATAAAGAATAAAAATGGGGCTGAAGTGTAGCTCAGAGGTAGAATTGGCCCTGAGTTCAATCGTCAGTACCACAAAAAAAGAGAAGAGTTGTTAAGTCCTTTTAGTTATATCTCTATATTGACCGTTTATTCCTGAAGGTATATAAAAATAGAGGAACGCCAAAAGGAATTCGTGGGATTTTTTTGCTTCAATTGATTAATTAGAAGCTTTAGATTTCTCACACAAAGTTTCTCTCATTGGACTTTCTCTTGAGCTGTGTAAAAGATCCTAACTAAAATTAGGGAACTCTGTGCATCAGAAGCGTGACTATTTTTTCCCTTCTTTTGTCTCGGTGTGCTGAATAGTAACGGTGACCTTGCGAAAACACGCCTTGGTACAAAGCAAGAAAAGAGTGTGATTCTAAAAGCTCCTTTCACATCAAAGCCATGCCCTCTGTGCCATGCGCCTTGCGAGGCGCTTCTTAGTCCCCTGGAGCCCCTGGGTCAAACTGAAATCCAACACGAGACAAAACTGAGCAAATGGCTCCTCTGGAAGTCTGTCATCAGCACTTGATTCCAGATTTTCCTCTCTAATTGCATATTTAAAACACAGTTTTGGGCCCATTTTTTTCAAAGGAAAGGTAGACTTAAAAAAAAAAAAAGCCGGGCGTGGTGGCGCACGCTTGTAATCCCCGCGCTTGGGAGGCGGAGACAGGAGGATCACGCAGGTTCGAAAGCCAGCCGTGCTGGCGTAAGAGACCCTGTTTCAAAAATATAAAAATAGGTCTGGGAGTGTAGCCCGGAGGAAGAAGGGCTTCCAGGAACCCCAGTACCACCAAAAAAAAAAAAAAAAACAAGAAAATCATGGAGCTTCTATATTGGGCTCCTGTAATGATCCAGTAACTAAGTACCACTAGTCAACTAAGATCAAATTAAGGCACGGAATCTGAAGTGGGCTCAGAGGGAAGAGAGGAACTTGCCAAAGGAAATGGACAGTGTAGCTGGAAGTATAGATGCTCTAATATGCCAAGAGGTAACCTTTCGTGGGTGGAATTATTGTCTGCCATTATCTGCCTAGCATCTATCAAAGTGCTTGGTTCTTGATAGGTGCTTAATAAATGTTGGTTAGGGATATGCTGAATGAATATATCACTACTTTCCATAGAAATATCATTTCAAAAGAGGGCTTAGAAGCATAAGTTTCCCCACCATTATAACATCTTTCTCGGGCTTGTTTTCTCTTCTGTATGATGGACGTACCTACATTGAGATGATGCCACACAGCAACCTCAGGTGAACGTAGTCGCAGGTGTCCTTCCGTGGCCTGCCTGTGCTGCTCAGGGTTCGCCTGGGGTCCTGGGCCCGCATGCTGCGGCCTCTTCATGCTCAGACCACCAACCCCAGCATCGCTCCGGCTCTCTGTTCACCTGCTGTGGGACCGTGGTCCTCTGCTTTGCTTGATCTCTCCTGGCTTTTAAGTATCAAGGACCACATGGCACATCATAGGACTCAGCGCTTACAGATTCCTCTGTGCTCTGCAGGCTTAAGCCAGGCCCAAGAACATGTTGCCATGTGCATTTGGTTATGATTTTCTATCTTATAATTTTAACTCCACCCAAATTCATTATGAATTATGAATCTCTTATTCAGGATGTGAGTTTTCCTCAGAGGATAATATCACCAATAAAAATAATGGGCATCCCCCCTCCCCTTTGGTGTCACCAAGTGTTGAAGGGTACAAGTCCCAGTTGGGTGGTCATGTTTATACTCTTGCCCGTGACCATTTTCCACAGATAATGTGTCTATTAGGATGCCTCCGGCTTCAACAAAGAAAATCCTGACACAAACTGGCCAAATAAGAAGATTTTTTCCTCTGATGAGCAGGATGAGCTTCAAGGGTTCCACTGCTAGGCAACTTGGGTTCTGGGGAAGCATGAGGGTTCCAGGTCCTTCCAGCCCTGGGAGGCTCAGGGTCCAGCATCATGCGCCCAGCTTCGCCTAAGACTCCAGCACAGCCCAGAGCCACAGTGGGAGCCAGGGCATCCAGGAACTCAGAACTGTCATTTTTTATTCTATTAACTCTAGAGGGAGGTAACTATTCTCAAAAAATCATTCAAAGAGACATTCATCAGCTACGTGCAAATGGCCTGACCCTTTCTACACCAGGACTAGAAAGGGCAACGCCAGCTGGGTGCGCCATGGAAGGTCAGTGGGTGTGCTTTTGAAACACAAGGGAAACAGGGTCCTGCCTGCAGGGTTGGGAACCTGCACACCAAAGGGGCACAAGCTCCTGGGTGTGAAGTGGGCAAGAAAGAAAAACAGCATATGCAGAGGTGGTCAGGTGAGGCACCCCTGGGTGCATACCTAGTGTGAGTATTAAGTGAAAGAGGTAAGGTCTTAGGAATTGCATAGTTTTGGAGAAAACACAAATTTAATGTTCTATATGACTTTATCAATGCTTTTGAACATATATGTTAGATAGAAGTACCTAAATAATTAAATGGCATGCATGTGAAACATATTATTAAATTACATATCATTTATATTATGTTATTTTTGTATAAATTAATCTATATTATATGCATAAATAAATATTATAATATATAAAATAAGTATTATAATGTATAACTTGTAAATCAAATTCAGATCAATCTGATACCCTTAAATAAGATCAATGTATATAAGATGACATAGACTCTTCTCCATGGAGATAAATTCAGTTACTTCAAGGTCTTAGCAAGCATTGATAGTCACTGAAAAGTGTGGGGACGAAGGGACAATTCTCCACCCTCATGGATTCCTTTGTTACCACGCTTCAAAATCACAGGCTCTAATATTATGCCAAAGTTCTCATTCTATTTATGAAAAGAGGTTCACCCTCGGACTTGACTTTGCAGAGTCAGAAATACCCAGGTTTGTAGTTTTCTTAATAAATAAAAAGGAGAAAGTTAAGAATGCTGAGAAACTCAAAACTAAAATAGGGAAAACTACTTCAGAAGGTATAAAAAATGATTATCAGCTGAACATCTATGCCATCAGTACACGAAATGAGGAAGATTATAATAGTTTATAACAAGTTTTTTTGTGGTATTGGGGTTCCTGGAAACCCTTTGACCTCCTGGATACACTCCCAGACACCTATTTTTTTTTTTAATTTTTATTTGGAAACAGGGTCTCTTAAGCCAACGTGGCAGGCTTCGAACCTGCGCAATCCTCCTGTCTCCTCCTCCCAAGCATGAGGATTACAAGCATGTGCCACCATGCCCGGCTATAACAAGTTATTTATATATCACTCACATCTCAGGTGTATGGCCTTGGAAATATAAATATTTATAAGTTAATATTTAAGTTAATATATTAGGAAATATGGAAATCGTGCTGATTTTCACGTGTAAGAGACCTGTACTTTCTAATTTTTTACCGATGCACTGTAGTCATACATCTCAGTGGGGTAAAAGACGCTGTGAGGCCTGCATGACACCTCAGTCATCTAGCCCTTCCCATATGCCAGCTGTTCAGATTTACGTTTCCTAAGTTCGCAATGTTAATTTGCAGACTTACTCCTGAGTTTGCAATTGTCGTACCTTCAGGAATGCATGTTCCACTGTGGACGAGGGAAAGACTCTCCGTCACCCTGCACCGGGGTGTTTGCTTCATGCTCTAAGAGCTGACCGGTAGATGCCCGCTGTCTGTCTTCACTGGGCACCTCTCATCAGCTGGCTCCGTAGCAGAGCCTTGCTCAGGAGATGCAGGAGAACATGGACGTCCTTCAGGGGACCCAGCCCTCCACCTTGTCCCCACCCCTGCTGGCATGCCTCTAGTCTTAGGGACACAGCACTGAATATTATCCCTCTGCATTGCTCACAGAGTCAGTACCAACATTCACTTTCTAAGAGTTGCTTGAATGATTTGTTGGTAGATTTTTTTTGACACAAATTGGTTTTTCTTTAAGGTAAATTCACCAATTCACAGCAGTCAATCCTGCATTAAACCTGGCTGATCAATTTTAATGAAATGCCTTCAGTCATAATAATATGTTAAAAATAAAACCCTCTTTCATAGTGTAACAACAAGGAAGTGTTCATTTGCCCCCAGGTCCCAGCCTCCACCTGCTCCTAAGTAAAGAAAGCACAATGCAATCATAGTGATATTTTTAATTATGCTGTTTTTCTCTAAGATCCTGGTAAGTGATCATGATTGGACCGAAATCCTCAGGAGCTTCCCAGCACGGCGGGCATGCTGACCTCAGAACCAGGGCTTCCCAGGAACTGTATAAAAGTCGAAGAAAGAGACCATGGGAGAAAAGATTGCAGCAGCCTCGAGCCCAGGAGCTGTAGGTTTATGGTTTATACATCTTCTTTATTATCATTTTTCTCCAGTACTGGGACTTAAAACTCAGGGGCACTCTGCCTATTTTATTTTTTTATTTTGAAACAGGGTTGTATCCAACAGCATCCTTTTTTTTTTTTTTTTCAAGTACTAGGGATGGAACCCAGGGGCATTCTTCCTCTGAGCTACATTCCCAGCCTTAAATTTTTCATTTTTTATTTTTTAATTTTTTAATTTCTTAATTTCTTAATTTTTTGGTGGTACTGGGGTTCCTGGAAACCCTTCTACCTCCAGGCTACACTCCCAGACCTATTTTTTATACTTTTTTATTTGGAAACAGGGTCTCTTAAGCCAGCGCGGCTGGCTTCGAACCTGCGCAGTCCTCCTGGTCTCCGCCTCCCAAGTGTGGGGATTGCAAGCCTGCACCACCACGCCTGGCTATTTTTTGTTTTGAAACAAGGTCTCACTAAGTTGCAGCGGGCCTCACTAAGTAGCTGATGCTGGCCATGAACTACAACCCTCCTGTCTCAGCCTCCCAAATGCTGGGTTCCATCAGCATTCTTGCAGCTATTAAAGACTGACCACATGACTTAGAGGAAGAAAGTTTACTTTCTTATGCTTTTAGGCTCTGTCCCTGTGAGGTCGGGGACAGCAGATCTCAGACTATGGCAGCAAGAGGTAGAGAGAGGGAAAGCATGTGCTCTGTGCTCCTCACATCACGGAGGAGGAGCCACTTATATAATGTCTAAGGTTGCACCCCAGGGACCACCTCCTCCAGCCACAGCCTACACAACCTACCAGTCTTCTGGGTACCACCCAGGTAAATCCATTACATGGATTTTTCCACTGCTGGGACTCACAATCCTCATGACTCAATCACATCAACCCCAAACATTAATAAATGAGCTCTCCAGGGCACATTTTATATCCATCTATAACAAGGATCCTGCTAAATTACCACGCACTACAGGCCTCAAACCTGTAATCCTGTTTTGGCTTCCCAAGTACTGGGCTTACAAGCCACAGTGCCCTGCTTTGTATTTCTTTATTCTTATTTATTAATAAACTTTTCAAGTCCTCTCTGTGCTCCATTTCCCCCTCATGCTGCTCACCCCGCATTCTCCCTCCCATCCCACTTTTCAGAAGAGCACTTTAGACTTGCCCTTTTCACCCCCTGACCTCCCAAGCTGATTTCTAAAGTCGCCAGTCTCCTCCGTCTGTCTTCCTTCCCAAAGGCAGCTGGCCCTTGATCTAGACAGAAATCTGATGGCGCTTTTGTTTACTCTCAGTTCACCTCATGCCTCTGAGGAATCTAACCCACTATCTGCACCTTAGCCCACGCGCACAAGACCACCCTTAAAACACTCTCCTCCCTGAGCTCAGCGACACCTTGCCAGACAATGCTACTTCTTTCTCATGCCTTTGCTTGTTGTCCCTACGTGCACTGCAAATGTTCAACGCTCAAACACAAAGCAGCACCTTCCTGGCTTTGGAGAGGGGCCACGCTGTGACGTTGAGTAGGTGCACTTTGGTGTCAGGCAGCGGTGACAGGGCCCTATCTCACTGGCAGTGGGTCCGTGTGCATTGCAAAGACACCTCCGAGAGCAGGTGCCGCGACAATCATGAGACAAGGAGCAAAAGATACACAGAGGACTTTAGAAAGCTCCAACAAGAAATGACTTATGTGCACATCCGAAATTTGCATGATACAGCGTAGAAGTGAAGGGGAGCCGCGGGGAGGGGGAGAATCGCAGGGCCTATTGCTTAGCTGGATGCAGAGGAGTGGGCTGGGAAGAGGAAGAGGCAGCCCTCATTTCAAGTGTCCTTCTTGGATTACTCTTACTGAGACAGGAACACAGGGAGGAGTGTCATAGGACAAGGTCATGGGCCTGGGGTAGAAACTGAGGCTGGATGAGTCTTCCAGGGCCGTGATCCCACCAGCCTCAGCAGCCTCAGGGTCATCTTGTTCCCCTTCCCACAGCTGCCCCAGGTCTTTTCTGAATGTTGGAACAACACCTCCCTCAGTACAGCAGGAAAAGAAGAAAGCAAGAGGGAAATTCAACATGGTGACCAAACTTGGATCATGGAGGGTGGGGCAATGTTTGCTCTTTATTAATGAGCACAGAAAAACCCACACCTTCTCAGCAGATGAAAATGGTCATGACCACAGAGGAAGGATGAAGGAATAGTAGGAAAGCCATGACCATGACGCCTTCTTGCAAGGAGGAGCGAGAGGCTTCCTGGGGGAGGCTTGAAGGAGCCCACAGTCAGAGTGCCAGCTCTGGCCAGGGGTGGCGTGGGATGTTCATACCAGCGTGGCATTCTTAATGAGCCTTCCTGGCTCCAATGATCAAATGCCACGTGCAACCAGGCCACACGCCCAGCTCAGCCCTCCTCCCGCAGCTCCAAATGTGTCCACTTATAAAGACTGCTGACCCCACTTGAATCTCATTAAAACTATAACTGTTATTTTCGACTCTTATGATAGTTGAATCAGCCTTTTACATGGCAAGCGGTGTTGGAGAAGCAAGTGGGAGTCATTTGGATCCGGGTGAGCTTAACTGTGATTTGGATTTAATACATATTCTTAATTACTTTCCAAACTCTCGAAATTAGGTGACTAGTTTGGCTAATGCTTTTCGCTTTGTGCCCAACACCTTCAACTCACCAGAGTCACATCAGTGTTCCTCTTTAGACCTTAATAAAAGTTTTAATTGTTATTGAAAGGAAAACTATTGGACCTTGGTAATAAGGATCACAATCTGCATTTTTAATTTTATTTCCATCTAATCCATGATGCCGCTGGTAGTGTTCAGTGGCCTGCAGATTCCAAGTTTAGGGCATGAGTTAGGTTATAGGCACCGTATTCTTTGGTTTGGGGTTCAGGTGTAGCCCCACAAGATTTATGTCCTTATTCTATTTGTTCCCCTCTGGGCACTGAGCTGATCTGGATTTTAAAACAACAGAGATTGATCTTAAACTCATTTCCATAAATATGCTGGGCACATAGAAGGCACTAAAGTGCACAGCCATTGCCGGGTGAAATGTGGCAGCTAAGGCCAAGAAGCAGGCTCGGCTTCCTGTGAAATTTCCCATGAATACTTAAGCTTCAACAAGGGGCAGTTTCTACAAAAAGACTTTGGTCAACAGATTTGTACTGAAATAAACTTCACGGGTTGACATGAGCTTAATTAAAAAGTGATAAATCTCCCTTGCCTCATCTATCAACGATTTAAAAGAGAGAGAAACTTCAGGCCCTTGCCACTAAGTCACACGGGTTGGCACTTACACACACAATTTCCACAATATGGTTTATGTCTGAGGGATATGGAGCTATGTATTTTTTCCACCAGAAAATGTTACCTAGTATTTCATCATTTGTATTATTCTTCAATTGTGGGAAAGGTCTTACTGATGAATGTTGGGTTTCCATGACTGCAGTGGTGTGTTCTCCTCCCTACGGCGAGCAAGCAGTAGGGGATGGGGAACCCAAGTCCTCTAGTCCCAGGTTCATAACAGGGCACTACCTCAATGCAAAGGTCAAGAAGCTCAGTGCGTTCCATGTCTGTGGAGGGGCCCTCCAGCCGTCTGAAGCACATCTCCAAATGTGGGAAGAGCTTCACACACAGCCTCTCTTGGCTATGCAGGTGCAAGGGCAAAAAGGTCTTTTCCCAGGCTAGAAGACTCCCAGCACTGACTACACTGGACGTGTGAAGCTCTATAAAACTGTTAGCTTTTCCTTCCTTGGGATATAGTTCTCAGGATGGTAAAAAGATATGTCCTAAAGATGCTGGGATTGGACCTGGACTTAAGATCTTGGGGTTGGCAGAGCACGTTGGGAAGCAGATAGACATGGCATCTTGTAATTCTTCGCCCATCCCTCCTGCATCTTTCTGGTGGGTTTTCAGCCTTTCGAAGGGGCAGGTCTCACACAGGACTTCTTTGTGGGATATCACTTCTTAAGTCTTCTCTGCAAAACAAATTTCCCATGTCTTCACCATGTGGTCCTTAGGTTAGCCACATGTGGCCACAGTATATGATGTTTTCTTCTAGATATTTCTAGGAAAGTTTCTGAAAGAAGGGATTTTTTTCAAATCCTTATTATTCTCAAGTGCTGGCTCTTTTAACTGAAAACCATGAGTTTCAAGAGCTAACTTTGGACCTTGAACCAAGAATTCAAATTTTGTTTTTTTTCTGGGGTATTTTTATAACCTCTTTTTTTGTGAGGATATTCTTTAATAAAGCAAAGGATAAGAATAAATGATATTACCACTTGCAAAACATAATTACAAAAGAAAATATTGTATATATTTAAAAGTATTTCATAATGCAATACATTTACATTTAGAATGTGAGAATTGGCAAATATATATCCTGACAACCACGAATAGCCAAATAAACACAAAAAACGGTATGAATCAAGAATCTGCTCACCATCGCCTTCTCCCTTGCTTTGACCGAAATCTGTTTTACAAATTTAGAGAAGTTCAATTATTCGTGCCTCACTTTGACATTCCCAAGAAAGAAGAAAAATGGGGATCCTGCAATGCCAACTCCCAGCTGCTCAGAGAGCCTGTCTTTCTAGTACATTTTCTGTCATTATATTTACCATATATCTGAATACAAAATCAAGATATATAGTTTAACAAGGCACTTTTTTCTCATTTGTCAATTTGCTTGTATAAAAAGTCTAATGTGGAAAGCTATAAAAGTTTATTTGCTTTTAATGTTAAGCAGATGAATTATAGTTATTGAGAATTAATTTGTCAATAAATAAAATCCTGTGATGTATGGTTGGTTTCTCTATAATACCACTCCATCATACTTTGGAACATAACGTGCCCCTATCATCTTCGCTCTCTCTCTCCAGCCATATCCCATCAAAAGAAGCATTGAGATGTTGTATTCTGTAAAGCACATTTTATTCTTTATGTATTGACTGAATTTAAAATGAGAAAACATAAAACAGATGTATATGTAAGAAAAAAATATTGGTTCATTTTATTTTCCTGTGTAATGGGTGGGGCTGAGTGAAAGGCAGTTTCAATCTTCCCAGACATGCTGATGGGAAGTGAAAAACGATATTCCCAAACAAAGAATTCCCAGGATGCTGGGCAGATATTAGGACACCATGATTCTGACACACAAAGCAAACAATTAAGCCTTTGTGCATGTGTCTGTGTGCCCTGGTGGAGCACCCTGAGAAAGGAGACAGAATGGAGCTGGGTAAGTGTCTTTCAGCCACTTCCTTCTCTTTCACATAATGGAAATCTTTAAAGTCAGGTTTTAATAGAGAAAATTCTGACAGTCGCAGTGTAAAGAGGCTGGCAAACCATCTCTCAGAGAAGCAAATATCAGCAGGTATGAAACAACACTTCAGGACTCTGAAGATCGACCAAATTTAAATGACAAGTTGAAAAGCATTTAATCATAATAAACCACTGAAGCAGCATTTTAAAAGAAATTTAGGCATAGATACCCCTTGCCTAGGATTAGATCCACCCTCCACCTCTACCCAGTGAGTGACAAATTAGCTTTGCCAGAACATAATTAGCTATGGAAAACACAGCCTTGCTACCCAAAGGGGAGGAGGCTGCCTTCAAATGGAGGCTGAAATGTAAAGTGGCACTGTCGACCCATGCACCAAGCTTGGTAGAAAAGGAATGGGGAGAATCTACAGGTTCTATCCTGGAGCTGCTGTTCCAGTTGTGGCAAAAAGCATACATTTGCTGGCAAGAGCCTGTGAATGAGAGACCCATAATGGACAGATATGAGGTCTTCCTATGTCTGGCTCACTATAAACTATGGCCATGTGCAAGGGAGACCCTCAGAGAGAGCTGGGAAGAGAGCACTAGCAGAGACATGTTGGAGAAATGGCTGGCTCAGAATGTGTCCCCAGCCCACACACAGACCAGTGGGCAAGTGTGGAAGCCATTCAGATGCAAAGCAGTTGAGTACATCCTCTGCCCAAAGCATGCCCTTAAGCTATGCAGACACCGTGGCGATCCCACAGATGCAAAAATAAAAAAATAAGACAAGTAAATAAAAAATCAATTGCCATACCAGTGGTTGCCCATCGTAGGGATGTGCGACTTCACAGGTCCGGGATAGTATAATCTATTTTTTTTAATTTAGTATTTTAAAAAGACATGCAAGACCTGTTAAGAAAACAAGAAAATATGACCCATACTCAGGAGAAAACAATAACCAATAGAAACTGACTCTAAGTAGGCCCAGATGTTGGTTTTAGTAGTCAAAGATTTCAAAGCATCTGTTCTGAGTACATTCAATGAATTACAGGAAGTTGTTTAATTATTTGACAGAAAATATAGCCACGCAGATTCAACAAATAGAAAACCTTCAAAAAGAGAAATATGTAAACCAAATGGAAATTCTACCATCAAAAAACACCATAATTGAAATGGAAACTCACTAAATGGGCTTAACAGCAGCACTAAATGTCAGCAGAATCAGTGAACTTTCAGGTAGATCAGCAAAAGTTATGCAGTCCTAAGAAGAATACTTTAAATCAGCAAAAAGAGGAGACTCAGAGTTCTGTGGAATAATGTTGAAAAACTCAGTATAGTCATGTATCATTTAGTAGTGGGGATAGGTTTTATGAGCATTATAAAATGTCTTTCCACAAACCAAGATGGCTACAACGTCACTAGGTAACATAATTCTATGAGAATATAGTCGTATATGTAGGCCATCATTGACTGTAACGTCATTATACAACATATTACTGTAAATGTGTAATAAGACTTACAGAAGATGAAGAGTGAGAGAAAGGAGCAGAAAATAAATGTTTGAAATTATATATATATCTAAATGCATATATATTTGAGAAAATTCTTATATCTATAAACATAGAGAAGTATATGTATATATGTATTTATATATATTTATATATATATATATATACAATATCTATATCTACCTATCTACAGTTTAAAAATAATAGGAAAAAAATTTTTTTGCGGGTCTGGGGATGGAACCCACGGGCATTTGACCTCCGAGCTACATCCCCTGCCCTATTTTTTATTCTTTATTTTGAAACCAGGTCTCACTGAGTTGCAGAGGGCCTCACTAAGTAGTTGAGGCTGTCCGCGAACTGCGATCCTACAGGTCTCAGCCTCCTGAATGCTGGGATTACAAGCGTGCGCCACCACACCCAGCTTAGGAAATTTTTCTAAACTAAGAAAATCAAGAATCTATAGGTCCAAGAACCTTCACAAATCTCAAATGAGATGTACTCAAAGAGATGTGCCTAGACTCATCATAGTCAAACTTATGATAAGTTAAGGTGTATAATGAAGTCAACGACAAAGGTAAAATAACCTTGATAGTAGAAAGAGGCTTCTCACATACATAAAAACAATATGATAAAGAGCTAAGATACATCAAAAGTGGTTAAAAACAGAAGCCTCTGGGATGACACAGTTAAATACTTAAAGACAGAAAAACATGTCAAATCAGAATTCTACGCCATGCTTCACCAAAAAAGAAAAGAAAAATGAAGACATTCTTATATAAACAGAAACAGAGAGAATTTATTTCTATTATATTTGTCCTTCAAAAACATCAGGAGTCTTTCCTGGACAGAAAGAGAATGACACAAGGTAATAACTTGAATTCATAGGGGTAAATAAAGATCCTCAGAAGTGGTTAAAATGAAAGTGGATATAAAATATGGTATCAATGTATTTTTTTTTCTCTTTTTAAAAGAGTGCCATGTGAGTGCTCTGTTGGGTTGATGACCAGTATAGAAAATTGAGCTAGATTGGAGCAAAGTTGTTATGTTTTATCAAAACCACATCATTGTCACCTAAAGTAGATTATGATAAGTTAGGATGTACAATGAAATTTCTAGAGCAACTACTAAGAAAATAGTAAAAAGATGAAATAAGTAAATAAATGTTTTTAAACATAAAAAATAGGTAAGACAAAAACAATATTTGTTTAACACAAAAGAATGCAGTAAAAAGGTGCTATCAGGTTACATTAAATGTAAATGGACTAAGAACCTCATTAAAATGGCAGAGATCATCAGACAATTGATTAAAAACAAGTTCTTCAAACTCTATGTTGTTAAAAATCCAAGCCTGACTTCTTTTTTTAAGATAGATATTAAAGGAGGATGTGGTATGTTCCCATAAGTTCTAAGGGCATGAAAGGATAATTACTGAAAACCTTTAAAGCACTTTTAAGCCAACATTTTTATTTACCCAAATCAACATTTTCATATGTTCACATTATCGTATAATTTCTTTTTTATGGCTGCCATTTCTTGTCATTCCCACTTTCTTTTGGCATAAAAAAGTCAGAGAGTTCACATTCTCAGAACTGCAAAACATGGTGGTATTACGGATTGAACCCAGAGGCATTCTACCTCTGAGATACATCCTCAACCTACTTTATTTCTTATTTTAAAACAAGTTTTCACTAAGTTGTGGAGGATCTCACTAAGTTGTTAGGCCTGGCCTGAAACCTGCAATCCTCCTGCCTCAGCCTTCCATGTACTGGGATTATAAGTGTTACCATCATACCCAGCTCACAAGCAAAGTTTCAACTCTAATGGTCCATATATGCTTTTTAGTATACTTGACCATATATGCTTTTTAGTTTACTTGACCATCTTGCCTTTTATTCAATAATAAAAAGTAAATAGATATTGCCATTTTCAGTATGTGCACATAGATGAACTAAAAATGGCAGAATAAAATGCCTGGTTATCTTAAGTATGTGCAATTCAGTCAGCTTGCTACTGGATTTTGCTCATGTATAATGTTTATAAATAATAAATAATATAATGAGCATTTACCACAACCATTTCAATTACTTTTCACATAAATTATGTTTCAGACTAAACAACTTTGTCAGCTTTTATTATTTTTAGTGATTTCAAATGTTTTTCTTGTCAATTGCTGAATGTATCTAACTTATTAATTTTTCATAGTAATTTTTATGACTCAAAATCATGACTTATACAAGGTTTATGATTTTGGATTCATTTTACACATGCAGTAAGAGAGCATGTGAATGGCTCGACAACTTCTATCCATGTAAGTACTGACAAGACCGAACCAGAATGAAAAGCTGTTCACCTGCCTTCTGAGTAGAACCTCCTAAATGTGCCAATATCATCAATACACAGCCTTAAGTCATCGCTGAGGGAGTTGCCTGAAAATGGACCCTGTGCGAATTCCATGAGAAGGCCTCATGTATTGTGACACTTTTATTATCATCTGGAATGACTTGGGAGAAAGCGGCACCTATTTCAATGTTCTCAGTCACTATCTTTTTAGTGGGATAGGAGAGGATGGAATGTGTTTGAACAGAACTGGTAAGGCTACACTCTCTATGTTAAGATTAAGTACTCTTTTTTTTTTTTTTTTTTTTTAAATTTTATTTTATTGGTGCACTGTATTCATACATCATAGTGGGATACAAACTTTTGTAGACATACATGCACACATCGCCCAGTCAGCCCCCACCCGATCCCCACCCCATTCTCTCCCCATCCCTCCCTCCCATGCATGGCTTAGTGGTTGACATCTAGTATTATAGCAATTTATCCAAAATTAAAAATGATAATCTCACATAACAGTTTCATTTGTCTGATACCAAGCTTTTGATGACTTAAAGATAACATTTCAATATTTCTTTTTGCTTTCTTTCTTACCAGAGAATATTTTTTTCTTTTTTTTAGGTGAAACTATCATATATTTATTTTTCAGAAAAAAATCTATCCTGATATGGAATATGGACTCTAGATACCCAAAACAATCTCAAAGCAAAAACAAAGCTAGAAGATGTATATTTTCTGATTTCAAACCATATAAAGCTACAATAATTGAAACAGTGTAGTACTGTTCTAAAGGCAGATATATAGACCATTGGAGTTAAATACAAGCCTAGAGCTAACTTCTTCCCTATATTGTCAAGTTATTTTTGACAAGGTTTCCACGAAGATTTGGTAGTGGAAATAATAATCTTTTAAATTAATATACCTTTAGATATAGCATTTGGAAATATTTTATCCAATTCTATTAGTAACTTTTAACTCTGTTTACATTGTCTTTGGATATACAATATTTTCTTTTATTTTTTAGGGAGTTTGTATATTCTTCTGTTGCCTGTGCCATTGAAATCATATCCAAGAAATCACTGCTAACTTCAATGTTGTGAGGTTTTATGACCCAGATTTTCTCCTAAAAGTTTATAGTCTTAAGATTTATATTTAGGTCTTTTATCTAGTTTGAGTTAATACTTGTATGTGGGATTAGGTAAGGGTCCAATTTTATTCTTTTCCATGTAATTATTATTTTTCAACAAGATTAAGTACTCTTCATGAAGCTCACTTATCCGTGTTTAAGGAGGCATTGCACAACGTCTCTTTTGCCATGAGCTAAATGGTAAATGTTTGAGAAATACTGACCTGGAGTACCCTGCTTCGGACTCCCCACACGCTCCAGATCATTATTAAACACTTGGGTCTCTTTGAGGAATTGACTCCATGCTGTTCAAAATAAAAAAGATCATTCAGTCACTTCCATTTAATTATATACATGTATACATTATCACTGGAAAATGACTAGTAAGGCACAGTTATATCTGTAAGAAACAACGAAAAATAAATAAATAAATGTATGATAGTTTCACCTAAAAAAATAAAAGGAAAAAATACTCTCTGGTAAGAAAGAAAGCAAAAAGAAATATTGAAATGTTATCTTTAGGTCATCAAAAGCTTGGTATCAGGCAAATGAAACTGTTATGTGAGATTATCATTTTTAATTTTGGATAAATTGCTATAATACTAGATGTCAACCACTAAGCCAAGCATGGGAAGGAGGGATGGGGAGGGAATGGGGTGGGGATCAGGTAGGGGCTGACTGGGCGATGTGTGCATGTATGTCTACAAAAATATTTTTTATCCCATTATGATGTATGAATACAGTGCACCAATAAAAAAAAGAAACAACAAAGATGTAATATCAAAATCTAGCTATAGATTAGCACAGTTTCAAATTTTACCTCACATGTTGGAATAAGTGAAGAATTTGATGGATTTGCTTTAATTATAGGAATCACACTTGCCACACCTACATAGCTCAAAACAGAAGAACCAGAATGCAGATTCTTAGGAAAAGAAACTGTCTTCATGCGGGCCTACCTAACAGCCTCCTCCTCAGTGCCGTGCGTGGTCACGTTGGGAAGACCACGCCGATTCCTTCTGTTTCATGCACACTTACTCCAATACGAGCCCGCATGCGCCCACGTCCTTGGGCAAGTGGGCACACACGTCTGGGAGAGATTTTTTAAAGGGAGAGGAAATGACAGGCATGCCAACAGAGAGAGGTCTCAACCACGGTGGATAAATCAATCCATCAAAAAAAAATTTCTGCCATGAAACTTAATCACTAAAGGTCATGTCGGGGAGTGAGGAACAGATTAAATTAGCATAGTATTAGATATGGAAAATGATTTCTGTCAAAATCATCTTTACCACAATTATAATATGTTAATTACGTATTTCATTAAGGAAGTTGATTGTGGTTCACGGATGAAATCATGCCTGCCCGGCACCTGGAAGGAAGCCGCAGACCCTGCAGTCTTCCTCTCCTTCTCTCTTTTGGTCCCTCCCCTGCGTCTCTCCTCTCCCCCTGTCCGTCCTCCTCCTTCCTTGCCCATCCTCAGGATCAGATGTTTCTCTTCTTTCAGCTGATCTCACCTGGGAGACGCCAGGCTGCATCTTTTAAAAACACAAATTCTGGGCCTGGTCTTGAGGACACTAACTACGGTGAAATGTGGGAAGCTGGTTGCCAGCCAAAGCATGCTGCCCGGCTCTTCTCTTCTGCTCCTTTAACGCTCACATTAACGTGTTTGCTTAAGGGGATGCCTTAGTCCATGTCCTGCCTCTCTCCTCCCTGGACCCATGCCTCACCCCCTTCACCTCCGCCCCCAGCCCGGCCTCGCAGCCCTGGCGCCTGCTGTCCTTGTGGGGATCCCAGGAGCACCTGACTGATGGAGCCCCGCCGTCCCTCCCACCGTGGCCGCGCCAGGCCTGCAGGGTTTATGTGGACCATTTACAAGAAGCATGGCCAATCATCCGGATACTGCACCGAGGCTAACGTTAACAGCACGTCGTAATCCTGTCCTGGGAAGTAGCCGTGGTGCAGACAGCCATCGGGTGGGGTGAGGGGGGTCAAAGGTAAGGAGGGCTGCCGAGATCTGCGAGCCAATTATCTCAGTCAATAATCCCGAAGCCTTTTCCTCGGGACCATCCACTTTTTTTTTTTTTAATGTGCAAGTGTTTAGAATTCCAGAGTTGTATTATGTGCCTCCTGCGACCCTCTTCCATACATCTTATGGATCTAAGTGGCAGAGGCCCAGGGATCCATTTCTGTGCCCCCTTCAGCACTTAAATACATCGAGTGTGCTGCGGGACGGGGAAAGAGCCCACACTGCACGCACTTTCTATGCAGGTTCCCTGGGTTAGGCCAGGCCAAGAAATGCAGCAGACAACAAGGGGATGTGACCCCCCGGGGGCTTGGGCACTCCCAGAAGAAAAAGGCCCGTGATGTCCCTGGGAACCAAGCTGCAGTGGCTCAGTCAAATATAATTACCTCGCCCTAATAGCTCCCCGGGAGTGAGGACGCACCAACGCGCGTGTGCCCTTCTGCGGGTCGATTGTGCCACGCAGGATAATCATGGCTGGAATTAAGCATAATTGTCAAGAAAGACTAGGTCTTCACAAGAAAGACTGCCTCGTACAACTGTCCCTTTGCTTTCCAACAGTAATTACTTCAGTAATTAATCTCTGTCATTTAACTGTATTACATTTTGAAAAGAGAAAATGGAAGAAAGACCAGTTTCAAACTCATTTACATCACAGTTTAAAATCCCAGAATAGGGTGAATCAAATGTCAAATTTAGCCCTCTCTCGTTTGCTAAAACAGTCTCTCCCTCCCACACCCACCTAGCAGAATCCAAAGTCAGACAGAGCGGCCACCTCTCCCTGAAAGCCCGGGCTCTAAAGGCAACGCAGCTCCAGATTCCTTGTGGAAATCTTCCTGGCTTGTTCCAGGGTGCTCAGAAGTACAATTAATACGCCCATCGAGGAGGGCAATGGGCAATCTCTGCCGCCAAAAGACCATTCACGCTGCTGGGCACGCCGATTGCCCGTAATGCCTCGCAAGCATTTGTTAATGACATCATCACAAGGCCGGCGCATAAATCTGCTCCAGCAATCTCCTTTAATTCCTTTTCACCTCATCTCATCGTTTCAAATTAACTTGTTTGACCTTGTTTATTGTACACCTCATTATACTTAATTTTTAGAGAAGGGCTTTTCATATACTGAGATTTTCTTTAATTTCTTATGGTTTTTTTAATATTAGTAAGAGCTCATGTGTCATCTTTCTTTTACTAGCAGTCCTTATTAATGAAATGATGCTCCTAATAGGCGGTGCAAAATAAATGTACAGTATGCCTTTGTAAGAGTCAGGTTAGTTCTCGGGTAAGCAAGGTGTGGCGCTCACTTGTTTGAGCAGAAATTCTTCAGGCTTAATCATCCATAATAAACTTTAAATAAAATCCCCCTCATTAGGAACTCTATGGAATATAAATGCCAGAGCTCTATTCCGATGGGTGTGTGACAGCACTGAGCCAGCATCCAGGCGTTTTCCATGAGACATTTGGGCGTGCTTCTGTTTTGCTGTGGTGAATAAGTGTGTCTATTTGTCTTCAATACAATTTGTCTAATAAGGCAGATGGCCAAGGGACTTTTTCCTCACAAAAGTGCATCACAATTTCAGTATTCAACATTCGACTTACTTGTCTCTTCAACTAATTCAAAACGGTGTGTGTGTGTGTGTGTGTGTGTGTGTGTGTGTGTGTGTGTGTTAACAGAAAGACCCAGAAAGAAAATAACCCAAAATCATAAAGCAGAAAGAGAGTTGAGGTGCCCGTGTGTGGAGTAAGATCATCACGGTGCAGCATGAAGAGGAAATCAAAAGGGGGAAGAAGCTCCTGGCGAGAGATGAACTGTAAAGAAGCTGGTGATGGTTCCAGTCCCTCGGGTTCTGTCTCCAGTCCTCTAACTGCAGGACATCTGCCTGCACTCTCCCCTGAGGTCCGCTCCCGTCATCTTTGTAACCCAGGGATACACAAATGCAGTGGATAGGTGGTGCCTGTGACTCACCTGCCTTCTTTACTACATTCGGTTTATTTTGCAAAAAAAAAAAAAAAACCTTAAGACTGCTTTAAATTTTTATTTCATCGGTGCCTCTTTTATCTTGTTTTTTTTTTTTTTGACAGGGTAACAAGGAAATAAGACGCAGTTAAAATAATTGAGATACTTCTGTCTTCAGCTCCGTGTGTGATCTTACAACCCTGAAACGGTGCTTCAGATTCATTAAAAGATTGTCATTATTTTCTGGCAAAAAGAAGAAACAAAAAAACAGCAGGTATTTATATCAACCCAGTACCTCCTGATTTGAGAAAGTCTGTTGTGGTCCACATTTATAAATATAAGAAGGTTGAAAACGAGAAAAGAAAAAGCAGCCTCATGGCGCCTGAGCCGCTGATGGGTAGATATCAGGGCACCGTCCATGAAAAAGCTGTGAGGCTGTAGTCCACGAGAGTCCACTGATCCTGAGAAGCCGACCTCCTTCCTCCTCTGCCCGCTGGTTATCCTCGCAGACCGGACAATGGAGCAGCAGGTCGGTCTCTCCCACTCTGCTCCCCAAATCAAAGATCAAAGGCTGCATTTGTAAAGCAAATAGTTGGCGCGTTACAGCCAGGGCTGATGAAAACCCTCTCCAGGCCTCTCGGGAGATATTACCTTCCTCATTATTACACTGATTGGCCTTATTTCATCCAAGGATTACCGCACATCCTCCTGACGGCTGATGAGGAGCTTCATGAATATACAAAATAATCCGGCGGCACCGGGCCAGCACTGATTATTATTGTGCAACTCCAAGGAGCTGCTTCGAATGAGCTGCTGGAGACGCGCGAGCCTGCCTCCCCGTTTTCCATCTGATTTTACCACAAGGATCCTTATTAGGCTATTTTTCACATGTCTGTGAGAGAAAGAGAAAGAGAGAGATATTGCATCTAGTTAAAAATGATCAGGGAATTCTGGGTACCAGATGTTTTTTGCTTAATATTGCAAAATGCCTTTTATTAGATTACACTGAGCACTTACTAACTACAGTTAAACTGCTTTGCAGAGAAACCCAATGGGAACGGTGCCCTAAATAGCTTTCTTGGTCCCTCCCCCACCCTGCCTTTCCTTTTTTGTGCACAATCTCCAATTTGTATGTGCTTGTTCATGGTGTGTGTGTGTGTGTGTGTGTGTGTGTGTGTGTGCCTGGATGCATCTGTTGGGAGAGAGGTACAGTGGATATGAAATTATCAAGGGCTATTACACACCGGCCTGGAATAATTTAGCATCACACTGAAATCCAGTCTCTTTGGCCAGAGAACTTGGCCAAGGTGTTAATGAAACAGTAACGACAGGAGCAAAGGTGTTTATTTTCGGATTCAGTCAGGCAGAAATGGCTTTGATGCAAAGTATCCCTGATTGCTCCAGTCGCCTCCATACCATCAGACTTGGATTGAAGCTACTTGTTGGTACAGAACCTTCCTCTCCTTTATGCCATTGGGAAAAGCCCACGTAGTTCCGTGGTGATACCCATATCCTCTCTGGAAAGCACCTGCTCTAGGGGACCAGATTTGAACCATACTAGGCAACCCTGGTATTTCATTCCCGAACACATATTTCCTGCCATTTTGCTAACCAGGAAAGGTGGGCCCTACGGCTGGGTTTTGCTGCCCTTTAAGCCAATCAGAAGCCTTGATTTATAGCACTGCTAATTTAATATCTGATAAATAGGGCCCGGCGGTTGTCATTTATAGCTGGACACACTTGTTTTTACTGAGTGTGAGCTGCGGGACTTCTCTGGGCAATAAATGTTTTATCCTGCCAGGTACAATATGTCACATGAAATAAACGAGCCGAATGAGTGACTCTCGGTCTCGTCCTACCATGTTGGCCCAGTACCTGTTTAGCCAGATGTATTTCCTGAGCAAAGGAGGAATCTACTGGACCATCGTTATCAGTGACAAGCAACCTGCCCAGTTTCTGCTAAGAGGGAGATGCCGTTGTTAATGAGAGGTAGCAAACCAGCTTGGGCGAGTATGCAGGCGGCACAAACTTCTTTCAGAAGGTTTCTGTGTTCTGTCCACAGGGTTGCATCTCCCCCCAGTCCATTCATCTCCACAGACGCATCTGTTAGGGTGATGTGCACCAAAGCAGCTAGACAGACACAAGGAAGGTGTGATGTCTCTGATTCCATCGACATTGCCATTACTATTGGAAGACAACTACGCATTGTCCTTTCCCTGTGGGAACAAACCCTGTGTGAGTTTTCAGAGGCCCTCGACTGTCCTTAGGCCTCTAAAGGCTTCAGTGAAGTTCTAGAGTCACGGATATTTTGTGGCCTGGTGGAAACGCAATTGTGTGTTCAGACAGAAGTATCTTTGGAGTGGGTGTTGGAGGAACCCGTCAGGCGGACGGCCCTGCAGTGTGTGGATGAGACGCCGAGGTACATCTCCAGTCAGACTTCGCCGTGGAACCACCCAGCACGGTAATTTAATGAATCTACATTTCATGACCGAAGCGATAAGGACGAAACATTTTAAAATAACCAAAAGGTAGATACACCAAGAAGCCTGATGAAACATTAAATGGATGTAGTGTAACACATTATCTTTGCTTCTGCACATCCCAAAAGCGCAATGAACTAAAACATTGCATTAGGCCAAGAATAAAGCTAAAAATTAAATTGGCTCAGAAGGATCCAGAGTAGTGGTTTATGCACTAAGAATGCAGTAAATTTGGTCATTTAATCTCGTTCTCTCTACCTGTGATGTGCGCACACTAAAGGAGCACGGCGCTCCGGAGGAGGGAGGAGGAGGAAAGTAGCAACTGCTTTGCCCTTATCTGTTTACCTGCTGCCTGAAACCAAAGACTGACTCATATTAATGCCAATTTTTTTTTACTGTCAAATTGCTTCCATTTTCCAACATTTAAGTGCAGCAAATGTCAATAAACATAAAATATGAGCAACTTTGTAAAAGATGGAAAACAGGTCCAATAAAGAAGACATACTCAAAAAATATAATACTGCCCCTTCAAATCAATAAATAAAGACAAGCATTCCATACACTAATGCATTTATCTATGACCATTATAAATTAGTCGCTTGCCAGAAAATACACTTCTTAGCACAAGTGCCATCATTTAAAGTTGTCTATTTAATGCACACTTAGTATATTTCCTCATCCAAAGCTCCTCTGCATAATTAGACAACATCCATTCTTAAAAACTAAAGTAGATGCCAAAAAAGCAATACATAAAGCACGACGCTTTACAAATTTACATCTTCAGAAGTTATGTGTGGTTTCAGATAAAAGGAATTGCAGAAAGATGGCTATATTATGATGACCCTGGTTTCTCTGCCTGCACACCCAGAGCGAGCTGGCAGAAATGCGAGTCATTCTGCGGTCGTTTCCCTTCAACCCCGGTGGATGCGTTTTCCTGGGTGATTCTATTAACGGGATGGCTGCAGAGTGGGCCTTAATAACTCGCTGGATTGTCTTGATCATCCTGTCTTAGGTCTCCGGGTCATTTGCTTCCGGGGGCAGCGTTAAGTGTGTGCTCAGTATTATCTGGGCCCTTGCCGCTGCCTTACTGTGCCCGTTGATCATTCTGGTCAGTACTCCTCTTACTGCTAGGACCTGAGACGGGCATTTGGTAACATCCAGGACTGATTCCTAGGTTTGCAAGCTCCGCTTTCCCCTCCCTTCCATCTCCCGATGTTCCCTTACCTACATCCCTCGCCAGTTTCGTGTTTCCACCCCACCTCTGAAGCGTGCCACTGGGCCGTGCTCTTGTCTGTTTCTTTGCTCACAAGCTGGTGCAAGGAATGCTTTCCTCATCCTATGATGGCTCCAGACAACACAGCTCTTTAGAGGGAGTGGGGGATATTTTAGCATGAGGTCCCTGAAGCAGCGCAGGCAGCAGGCACGGCGGCTTAATAGAAGCCAGTGTGGTACTGCAATCATTGAAACCAAAGACATTCAAGGTCATCTTTGAGAAAAGACTTCTCTTCCCTCTTGCAGACTTTCCCCCTTGTCTCTTGCTCTCCTAAGGGGATCCTTCACCTACCTGGAGACAGTACAGGAAAGGAGCCTGAGACATCATTTAAACTCAAAAGTGTAGCAGATATGCAGCTTGGGCTTACAGCACCATGACTTCAAAGTCAAAGGATTTGACCCCAGAGGTCACTTTTTGTTTCATTCCTGTTTTTTCAGAAGTTTCTACAACAAGGGAAATGGACAGTTACCCAAGAACTCCTAATCGTCCTTAGCATGGGTGGCATCGGAAGGTTGAAGAGCCAGCAAAGAAAAGAGAGCCTTGAGGAGCTCGGCAGAGTCTGAATAAATCGTAAGTTAGAGTGGAGGCATCCTATCAAGTAAAGCAGAGTCAGACAAGGAGCAGAGTGGTCCTGACTGGTGGTTTGATGAAGGCCGCGTTACACAGAGGATGGCAAACTTCCTTCCAAATGTCCAGCCATGCCTATTCACGTCTCCCTGCATGACACAGAACCAAATCTGCTCCCCTTTCCAGAGCCTATCCATCAAGACAGAGAGAGGAGAATGCTTTAGCTTAAGCAAAGCCAATCTCCGTGGTTACATTCTAGACTCAGGCCATGGCAAGTGGTACCATTCTGGATGGATTGGGGACATGACTGCAGAGATTAACTCTGCTTCTATAAAGAAGATGCAATAAAAAACCTCTTTTCTTATCCTCTCAGGTATTTTCTGCATATGTTGCCTTGATGTGCAAAAACCATTCTGAGACCAAGTGCAGAACCTAAGGATATGTATGGAGCTGAAAAACTTGGAAGACCCTGAAGTCCAGAGAAAACCCAAGAGTGGCCATTCTTGTCATGTGCAACAGAACTCTGCTATTGCTTACAAACTTTTACTCGTAGCCAAAAGTATCTTGCTGCAGGTTTCCAGATGGGACAAGAAATATGGATACCAAGTAACGTAGATGAGGAGGGAAAAGATTTCAAATCTGAATGCACATGCTGACGGAGGCTCTTGAAAAACATAGCATACCGGGCATGACAAAGGTCTCCCTGGCTGCTGGATTGAAGCCTCCTCAGCATCACACAGAGGCCTGCAGAAGGAGGCAAGCGGTGCCCTGGTCTGATCCCGGAGTGGTGATGCAGAGACACACCCACACCAAGTCGCTTCAGAAACAAATTGTGTATTTTCAATTTGTAAAAGTATTAGTGAAAGTAATTTCCATTTCCACATAGTGAAAAAAGCTCATCAGAATAAAATCGTAGATTGGAAGTAGAAAAATAGCTCTTAATCTGTAATTGGTTTGGGCAAACTCTGTAAAAGGAGGTAAATTTCCCAAAGCTCCCTGGAAAAAAAGATGCTATTTCCCCCATCTACATGTATTTCTGTGCTGTGGAGTATAAACTCCCATAAGGCTTTGCAGGTGTTCTTGTGATTAGTTTCATGCAGCATCTAATGTTAGAACACGTAACCGGGGTCCCTCTCCCCAAGTACTGTGCTTCCTTTCTGCTTCATGACTATGACTTAACTAAAATACCACCCATTTCTGGCTTTTCCTCACTTTTCTTCCTATTTTGACCACAGATCACTGCTCTTGGGTCAGCAGTAATGATAACTGCAGGGTGAGTGTCCCACGCTGCGTTTGCGGTGCTAGATATCACTATGGGGTCTACTTCTTGGAAGTAAATCTGAAAGCTGACAGTATTTACCGAGAAATCATTAGGGATCCCTGAGAAGCACAGACAGTATGGGGACGGCAGGACCAGAGGCAGACGACTTCCTCCAGCTCTCCAGCGAGGCCCACATGTGGTTGGGATGGTATTCACAAGAGTAGTTTCAGCTGGTAGAAGATGGCCAGTGCAATAGAAAATGTGCAGTCCCAGTACACTGGTACTGACCAAAAAAAAATAAAATAAAATCTGGAAGAGAAATGGGATCTCATAAGTCACTTTGAATGTGGCCAAACACTACCTCCATGGAAATAACTATTACTATGGTTTCGTTCCTGTCCTCTTGAATTGTGCCAACCCACGGCCAGTGGACTGATGACTTTATTCCATAATTTTACAAAGATAAACCTGAATATAAGAAGGTTGAGATCTCTAGGCATCGTATTTCCTCTGAGATCCAGGCAATGCAGCCAACTAAAGCATACCCCCTCTCTGCCCTCTTTATTGGAATGTGCAGACTTGGGTTTTTTTCAAGACAGAATGAGATGCCCTCTTTGCTTCTGAAATTGAGGGCAGAACTGCAGCTACATCCGGTGTTTCAATGCCTTTAGCCAATCCTAAAATCCTATCATTTCCACAAGCTGTGTAGTTTTTCATTAACAAAACCTCAAACGACCCCAAGGAGACATCATTGCAGAGGAAGAAATGTTGTCCAGAAATGAGAAAATGTGCCTTTCCCCCAACCTCTGACCCTTACCATCTGTGTGACCTTGAATAAGTCATTTAATATCTCAGTGTGTTATGTGAATTTGTAATCTCAAATCTGCTAGGCAAGAGAACTTACTCTTTTTTCTATGTTACTCTAGTAGAGTGGAGCAAAGAAGACTATGCTGGAAAGAAATCCACTTCTGGGCTTCATTCCAGTACTCAGGGGTTGTGTAAGCGTCCCCACTAGGGTTAGGTCCCTTGTCTTCCGGTGAGAGGTTCAAGGGCCAGTTGGCTCGTGCCTTTGGAAAGCTTTACTCTGTCCTTCTGTGCACACTAGAGATATAAGACTCCCAGAAAGGCCCATAGCTACTAGCTCCTGCCAGCCCGATTCTTACCACCTCTTGCGGTGACACTGGGACCCTCGGAAAGGAGCCACACCAGGCACCCTGTGGCCACGCCAGGCTCCCGCAGCCACAGCAGGCTCTACTCTTCTCCAGCCTTCCTCAAAGGCTTTGTTCCCCTCTACTTTCTCTCATGCAGATCCTCAGAAAAGGCAGGACAAGGGGGCCCTGGGCAATTGGGTCTCCCAGTGCCCAGGTCCCCTTTTTACTGGAAAGAAAATTCAGCCAGGGAAGGATTTTGATCCTCACCTAGAATAGTGTCTAACATACTCTAGTCTTCAATAAATAGATGTTAAAATGAATCAATGCAGAGAATTGGCAAGCTAGGACCAACAAATGCAAGGGGCTCTGGGATTCTTATGAGGAATAACAGGATGACAAGGAATTACAGCGATCCTCCCCATGAAAGCCTCACGCTGTTCATACTTCTAACACACACACATGCACAAACACACATGCATGCACACTCACTAGAATCATTTGATTGCATGTCTACCTCCTTCTACTGGTGTTTGGCACTCACTAAATGTTTGCCGAGTGTGCAAAAGTGGCATTCTTAGATGAACTGTACAAGTCACAAGGCATGGTTTTGGTGTGCACCATCATGTAGTCATCACAGCCAAATCCAAAGAAAGTGTGATTAGTCCAGTGCTACAGACACTGAAGCAGAGCACAGGACAGTGCTTCGCTGGCTCACTATACCTGATATAGTCTGGGGCAGAGGAGGAAGGGATCCTAAGCCAGGGCCCCTTCTCTGCAACCTACTTCAGAACCAATGAGAAATCTCACTTTCCCCTTTGCCTGTGAGGATACAGAATTATGTCAAACTTTCTAACTTATACAGTAAGAAAGCGGGTGAGGTACTTAACCCTATGAGAAAAAATTCAGATTTTTCTCCAAATCTTGCTCTGTCAACAACTACCTAAGTAAATCTAAGATGCTTAATGGAATTTAAAATGTGTTTCTCAAATTTCAATACCAAGTCCAAGGGAGTGCAGATTATGTATGAACATGAATATTTGTAGCGTTTTTAGTCCCTGTATTTCCAAGTATGATTTTTATTGTTTGCTATGTATTAAACTCTTGAATACCCAAGTGGTTTGTGAAAGCTTTTATTAAAAATCCCAACTTTTGGATGGATAGCCAAATTGAATCTGAACCCTGAAACAGCCGAGTCGTAGGATGAGTTATGTTCTCAAGCCATCTCATTGATCTACCAGGGCTTCTATTTTGTAGAAGGCAATCTTAGGAGAATGCTTAGGAACCAGCATTCTTTAATTATCCTGACATTGTTCTGCTGAAAAGAAAATGGTTAGGAAAGTCAGAAGAAGAGAAAGGAAGGAAGGAAGGAAGGAAGGAAGGAAGGAAGGAAGGAAGGAAGGAAGGAAGGAAGGGGATGGTTGAATACAGTATTGAATAAGAAAAGAGTCCATTCCTAATTCTTTATGGAAATAGTCTGTGTATCTATAATAAATAAATGAGTGACCAAGAGAAATAAAGAAGAAAATAAAAAATAGCATCGTGCATGGGGAGAAGAGCTGTAATTGCTGGCGAAGGTGGCTGCAGGGGAGGGCTTGTGCTCAGAGACTCTTGCCCAGCAGAAAGCAAACAAGACCTTGGCCCCATTCATCTTTCCCAGCACCCCTGCAGCTCCCTCCATCTTTCCTGTGACCCTGGGCCCATGTTCTGGGAGAAAGTGGGGATGGGTGGGGAGGAAAGGGGCAAATCCAAGAGGAACTTAATGAAAGAAATGAAGAATGAAGAGAGAGAGGACAGGAGGGAGGAAGGGAGATGCTGGCCTGTACCACTGTCATCGCAAAGCTTTTCACCCCTAGGGGAAGGAGAGGCGCTTTTTGTCAAGCAAGTACTGTCTTATGATATCAGTCTACAGATTCCAGTATTTTGGGTACTGGGTAAAAATTTAGAAGGGTATCTGGCCACAGACCCATGGCTTTGGCCAGAAAAGTAAGTGCCAAGTATCTCTAATGCCCACCCCTGGTCTTGTGGGTCCTGCTCGTCTTTCTGAGAGGCTGCTCCCACCATCCATCCCTGCAGCCATGGACCGCACCCTGCTGGCCCTGCCCCTCTGTCTCTGTTCTATCACTCTTAATTTTCTGCACAGCACCAGGGCTTCAAGTAGCTCGAGCACCCATCCTTCCTGTTAATAGTTTATGCCTCATGTGAGAATACAAAATTTGTGAGGCCAGGACATTGTCTTATTATTTCCCAGGTGCCCAACACAATGCCTGGCACATGTCAACTTCGTCAAATACTTGCTTGTTGGATTTTGAGACTGGCTGCAGATTATTGGACGTACAAGAAAAATTGCACATCTAAACCACCACCTTTCTGTATTATTATTATTATCATCCTTGTTATTAACAGCACACATACCAGAAAAGATAATAAGCTGGATCTTAAATGCACTTTTCTATCCCCTTGCCTATCTCAGAAGCTATTCAATGTGTGTTAGAGAAAAGAAGGAAAGAGAAAAAAAGAAAGTATGAATTAAGGGGAGAGAGAAGGAAGACAAGTTCAGGGTCATTGAAATATCATTAAGAAGCAACTGAAATGGACAGAACATGAATTAGTTATAATATATGCCAGGAAACAGGAAAGTGTTTTACTTGCTCATAGAAAAAAATGTACCAGTATGAAATTCTGTACCCACCTAAAATATTATACATAATTAACAACAAAACATTCTCATATATGCAAAAAACGAGGTGTCTCTAGCACTCACTAATTCACTGAAAGAACTACTAGAGGATGAACTTCAAAGGACATGAAGCTGAATCCAAAGAAGGAGGGAGGTGCCCAGGCCTATCTGTCAGCGTCTGGGCTGCTCTAAACATGTGGATGACAGAAAAGAATGACATCTCACCCGCCCAGAAGAAAGACCTCGAAGACAAGATCGGGGTGCTGACGGCTGATGTGTTCCAAGTCTCCTGGTCTTGTTCAGGGGTTGGGTAGAGAAGTAATTAACTTTAAATTCTGATAACTCAATTTCATTTCCAATGTTTTATTGCCTAAAATAGATCCCGGGCAAACATGACAATTTTTTTGCATTTGTTAATGTGTGTTGTATTGTATTGTGGGTGTTTATTATATTGCCTCTGTACTTTTTTGCTATTTTCAATTTCATATAATTAAAAAAGTATCTTTTGCACATTAACTGAAAGGCAAATTAAGTCTTCCAGACAATTATTTCACACCTTCCTTCCTCCACAAACTTTCAACACCTCCTCCCTCACTCTCTCCGTCTCTGTCGGTGACCTTGTTCCTTGCTCCACTGAGAAATGTGAAGCCATTGGAGGAGAACCTGCACAGACTCTCCTTGGGTGATCCCTTGCCGGCCAGCTTCAGGGCCGGGCTTCACGGCCGGGCTTCACGGCACTCGCAGGCCCCAGGCCTTCATCCCACACCCTGCCCTGCTCTGGGGCTGAAAATAGAATGCCTTACATCGTTCCCATAGATGTGAAAACGCGCTATCATTTCTCCCAACAAAAACAGAGATAAATGACTTTCTCTTGTCCGCACCTCCCCACCTGCTTATCCTCCTTTTCCGCAAAATTTCTTCAAATAATTTTCCTCAATTGCCTTCCCTGATGACCTTCCTCCCATTCTTCTTTCAACACACAGTGTTCTTTCAACACCAGCCTTATCTGACCCTGGTCTCCCCATGGTGGCTGATAACCACCAGGCTAAGCCACATCTCAACCCAGCCTTCATCTAACCCCAGGCCCTGTACTCAGTGCTGAGCCCGGCTCCTCTGTCTGCCCCATGACCCCTCCCAGCCCCGGGGAGCCCAGTCTCCTACCTGCAGCAATGTCTTTAAGTCTTCAATGCAATGTTGATTGGCATCTCCAGCCAGTGCTCTTTCCTGGGCTCAGGAACCTATGCCTTGGCCTTCACTGTACCCTAACGTGGCTGCTCTGTAAAAGTGCTGGGGCTGCCGGGGCTGCCGGGGCTGCCGCTAACAAACGATCATGAATGGGTGGCTTAAGAACAATAGAAACTTATTTTTGCAGCCTGGAGGCTAGGAGCAGGAAGCCATGGTGTTGACAGGACACTCTTCCCCCTGGAGGCCGCAGGGGAGAATGTGTTCCAGACCCCACGCCAGGCTTCTGTGGTCACCATGGTCACTGTGTACCTTGATGTCCCCTTCACTCCCAGCCTGGGTCATCACAGAGCCTTCTCCTCTTTCTCAGCTTCCCTGCATCTTCACCACTTCCTCTGGAAACACTCGGAGCAGTAGATTGGGCCCACTCTGAAAAGTCTGATCAAAACTCAATTACATTGGCAAGGACCTTGCTTCCACTAATATCGCCTTCATAGGTACCAGAGAGCAGAACTCAAACCTACTTTCTGGGAAACAGGAGTCAACCCACTCCATGGGCCTATGGGTCCTTCAAATTTAACATGCCCAAGTGGAAATTCTGGTCCCTCAGTTCAAGCACATACCTCTGCCAACTCCTCTTCTATTGGCTGTCTACCTGCTGCCCAGGGCACGCATCTTAAAGTCAGCTTTTCTCACAGTCCATATCCAATCTCTCTCTCTCTCTCTCTCTCTCTCTCTCTCTCTCTCTCTCTCTCTCTCTCTCTCTCCCCCTCTGTCTTTCTCTCTCTCTCTCTCTCTCCATATATATATATATACATATATGCATATAATTTATTTTACATATATATTTATAAATAAATATATAAATATATTTATAAATATATAAACTGCATAGTTATATAGTTATATACATTTGTATGTAATATATCATTATAATATATGATCTAATATATATTCCAAAAGCATTTTAATATTACTTTTACTTTTTGTTGTACTGGGGATTGAATCCAGGGGAACCCCACCTCTGAGCTACATCCCAGCCATCTGTGTTATCTATCAAATGTATTCTTGATGCATTACATAATATCATGTGTGTGGGTTGCATATACATCACATACCACACGTATGTGTATGTGCGTACACACATACTGTGTATTCAACCTTCTTACTCCATCCACCTCACCACTTGATTCAAAGTGCCAGGCTGTTTAACTGTTACCCAGCGTCTCAGGGTGTCTCGCTACTGTAACTGATGTAACTAGTCTCTCCTGGTGGTCATTTTGCCCCCTCCAAATTCCACTATTGTAAGCAGCCTGTCATGGCCTTCCTCTCATGGACTCCAGTGTGTTATTCTTTCTCCACCCAAGGTCACAGGGATATTAGAGCCAAAGGAATGTGCCCACCTTGCGTCTTCTTTATGAGAGACCATATCCCCCTACTGCACACATCGGACTGTCTGTCCCCACTTAAGTGAGTTATGCAACTCCCCATTATACTGTGGGTTCTGCATGAGGTTCTGTGTTGACCGGCTTCAGTGACCCACATGTCAACAAAAAGCAGATGAGATGACAAAACTGTGTCCATACAGGCGAGGAGGGGAACGAGTGTGGGCATTAGCTCTGCCCTTTCTGCACCCAAGAAGCCAACGTTCATCAACAGCGTAACAGGAGAAAGAAGAGAAGAGGGAAACTGATTGGTGCTAGTGGATAAAGAAGAAGGTGGGTGGAATTCCAGAGTACTGGATGGGAGACAGCAAGTGTTCCAGGTTAGCAGTATTATGCAGAGATGGGGCCAAGAGCTGAGACCCAGCAGAATGGGTGTGGAGACGAGCCTGGGAAAACCCAAGGATCGATTCAAGCCAGACTTAACGCATCTGACTTGGGTTTTATAAAAAGGTGTTGTGAATGCCGGAATTCATATTGACAAACATCTGGACATCATCAATAAAAGAACATCGAAGCTCTGGAAGAAGACACTTATAGGAAGCAAGTCAGCATGCCAAACTCTCCAGCCAGGCTCCTGCTGCTTCAGGGGACTGGCAGAGGAGACCTCGGGGAGGCAGATCAATTCATGGTTTGCAAGTGGAGAAGTGAATAGGCCTCTGCTAGTGGGAAGAGGCACAAGAAGGGGGCACCATGAGAATATACCAGGTGCAAGGTACGGGGACACCCGGTTCTTCCCAATCACCATTTGACAGTAAGCAAGAAAGGCAAAAGAGACTGGTCTCACCAACATCCTCGGAGGAAAACCAGAGCTGCCAGGCAAAAGGACTCACCAGCTGATTTATGCCCTGGATTTGTACAAACAGGAATGAAAACCAGAGCCATGCCCCCCATCTCCCACCTCTGCTCCAGCCCTTTAAGGCATTGCCAGGCCACAGAGAAAGGAGAGGGAAGGCAGGTGCATTCAGCAATTCTCCTGGGAGCATTGTCACAGAGAAGGCTGCACTGCACCCTAGGATCAGGACATCAGAGGCCCCTGGACCAGCCCAGGAGGTGCATCCTGGACCTGGACCAGCGTAGGGGGTGCATCTTCAGATTTTGGAAGAAGCGACTCTGCATTTCAGAGAAGAGCCTCTCCACGAGCATCTGGAGCTCTGCTGTAGGGTGAAGTCACTGACAGCCCAGGGAGGTTCAAGGACAGTCCTCGTCGGGCTCGCCATGACCGCTGATTTATATTTAGTTCACAGATTCCCAAGTGCTCAGAGTCTGAAAACGTCCCCCGTGGGGAACTATCATGTCAGAATGAAGGGAAAACAAGGAAGACTTTGCCAGGCCCCGAGTTAAGCTGAGGTGATGTAGAGATAATTTCCCACTCCACATGTCTGAATCTTTGTTCCGTGGTTCACCCTCAACCCCCATAGTTAAGGTGGTAAATTCATGGGTTGTAGATTGCTGGTTGTAGGAATTTTTTTGCCCATAAAATACAGCATACAAGGGTTATAAACACACAATACAGATTATCAGACTATAAAAAGGCATAACAATACAATATGATTCATTGCTGGCATGGGCACAATATTTTGCCGGAAGATTAAAGACTATGTGACTTAAATAACTTTTATTGTAATGCTTTCAACAGATCTCCTAACAGGGAAAAAACAAACGGATTCTGCCTAGTGATACGACTGGTGCGCAGTACCCAGTAAAATTCCCCGGAGGACCATCCATCTCTCCAGTCTAGCTAAGATGGTTCTACTTTGCTGAATGTTTCGCAACCAAACCAGGCAGTTCCTAGGCTTAGTGATAATATACCAGTCTCAGAGGACGTGCTATCGTTTGGCTAAATATAGCATGTATCCTCAAAATAATGCCGCTGATGATGAGTAATAGTTACTCATGTTCCTCCTCCCAGTTCCCCGCAAAGGCTCACTTGGAATTGGTCCAGGAATTAATTTGTGATAATCTAGTCTCCAAATAAATAATTTTTGTCTTTATACAGTGCCTCGGGCATCATGGGGGACAATATGCAGCCCTGACAACGGGAGCTTTGCACGTGACCGCAGGGAGACTCGGGCTCAGGACATTCACAACTCAAACAGGCGAAGGCAGTAGTCATCGATCTGCTCCTTGCTACGCGCTCGAACTGAGCAAGAGCTGGGGCTTTCCACACTGTCCCTGCAGAAGATCTGAAGTAGAGACAAGCCAGAGTCCTTCCTCCTCCAGTGTGGCCTCAGAGGCTGCTGGCAGAGCGCTCCATCAGAATAGAGATGCTCTGCGTCTGAGAAGTGGTACCCAGTCGGCTCCAGCCCCTGGATTGGCTGAGCGGCTGTGCGGGATGAGCGCTTGCTTCAGAGATTTGTTGGCAGCCTCCTGCTCTTTGTTCTTCTGAACGTGCAAATAGTGTAAATAGCAGCATCTGCAACCCCTCCTGCTGCTCTGACCGCCAGCCAAGTCCTCTTTTCCCTCCACCCTCCTTGTCAAGCCTGTCACAAGCTGCACGCAGGCGCAGACTGCAGAGCCGGGGTGGCGCGTGCAGAGACCCCGAGAACGCCAGAGAGATGCTGGCAGACACCGCCCTCACACTGGGCCCTGGGGCTTCTCTGCCCTCCCAGTGGAATTCAGAATTCCATTCACTGCACCGTGGATGTGTGCGTGTGTGTGCGTGTGTTTGGAAGAGGAAGGGAGTTAGACTTTGCAGTACGTGCATTTTATTCATTTTGGTGGATACTGGAGATCGAACCCAGGGGCAGTCTACCCTTTTATTTCTATTACCATTACTGGTGCACTGTAAGCATATATTGTGACTACATTTCGAGTGATAGAGACATACATCTGCAGAGCACTCCACATGCACCGTGGATGTTTATGCTACTTGTGGGGCGATGTGTACAAAACACACATTTGCCTCCCCCCACAAAACCGAGAAAGAACCCAAGCCCCGGCGGTCCCCTTACAGCTGCAGGCACCTCGGCTGCATTTCATACTTTGGAGTTTCTTACAACAGAGTGATCCGCAGTGGTCCACCCCAATCTCACTGGAATAAACCCTAACAAACGAGTGGCCTGGGGAATTTTGCTCCTGATGGCCACCAAGGGGCCTCACGCTTTGTCCAGATCGTCATATGCAGCCGGATCCATGCAGCTCGTCCTTCTTCAATATCATAATTTCTTTGGTCTGTCTCCTCTGCTCACTGACAAAAGAAGAGGCTGTAATTCTGCTCTGTCAACAACTGCACACTTTTCTCTTCTCTGAGTGGCAGATGTCATTGGCCTGTGAATTATCCTAAACTTTTCTAAGGCCTGATGGAAATTAATGTCATCTCGATTTTAGAAATAAGTTGGCAGGGTTATACCACTATTTATGTTAGTATAACTTTCATATTATCGTCCTGCGTCTCACTCCCAGAAGCTACCTTAGCATAAAAATGTACAGTTCCCAACTATATTTATCCCTTTTTATAAAAATGTGTATTTTTCTAACACATGTCAACCCCAAGGACATAAAATGCTTGTCTCTGAGCAGCAGGCTGTAATTGTGTTTAAAAAATACGTACCCATAACTCTTGAGCACACTTGGAAATTCTACTTCGGTGAACTGCCTGTGTACAAAATGGAGACCCTTTTCTGTGGTCCTTCTGAGTTGAAACTGACCTGAATCCGAGAGGTTCTAGGATCAAAGCAAGGTGTCCCTTCCAAGGTAACAGTGAGTGATGGTCTTTACCATTTCAAGGAAGTAAATAAAGGCTGAGTTGGTCTTTCAAAAAATCTAGATGATTAATTCACAATGGTCTTTGGCATTCAGACAAATGTGGGTGTGGATTTTCATAGCCTGGACTTCAGAAGTGTGGAATGTTAGGAATAATCAGGAAGTCGTGTTTTATTAACGCCCACGTAAAATAAGACAACAAAGAATGGGGGACAAAAATGACAGAAGTGAGGTCAGGAGGGTGCTCAAGGCAGCAGCCCAGACCTCCCAGAAGGGCCACGGAGGCAGGGAGGCTGTCCTCCACCCCCAGCCTGCTATCTCTTCCTCCTCAAGGAAGCCAGCATGGCTTTTCCAGCCCGGGTCATAGCAGCATCCTCAGGTCTGTCCTGTCCCACCACCCTGGGAGAGAGCTTTCTTCCCTCGTGGTTCAACCGTGAGGGTTTTAGAGAAATCGTATTCCCCTTCTGGTCAGATTGCAAAGGCACTAAGGACGTGCTCCCTTCTTGATGCCTTTCCTGGAATCACCCGTTCCTTGGACAGCTCCATCCAGACTTGTCCCCGCCTCAGCTCGCTTGCTCATGGTGTTTGTGTTTTATTGGTGCGTTGTATTCTCACATCATAGTGTAGATCAGCTGACAATGACGCACATGCACACAGTACTTGGAGCCCTCCCCGCCTCCCAATTTCCCACCCTCCCAATACCAAGTGTTAACAATGTCATATTCACATATAAACACATAGCCCAACATTTCTGTTAATGCACCTCAGCCTTCTTCCTCCCCTGTCCTTCCTCCCTGGCTCCACCGAGGGTCTCCTCCATTATCTGGAGTCCCTCTGGTATCCCAAACATTCCCTAGCCCAAGCATATTAGAGAGAGCATATGTCCCTTCACTTTCCGTGCTGGGCTAATCTCACTTAACGTAATGTTATCCAGGTCTTTCCATTTTCTTACTGATGACATAACCATGAGCCCACTGGAAAAGAAATTCAGAACACAATTCCATTCATAATAACTTCAAAATCAGTAAAATACCTACGAATAAATTTAACCAAAGATGTAAAAGATCTCTACAATAAAAATTATAAAACACTAAAGAAATTGAAGAAGACCCTGGAAGATGGAAAGATCCCCCTTGCTCATGGATGGGCAGAATGCATATCATCAAAATGGCCATCTGTCAAAAGTGATCTACAGAATCAATGCAATGCCTATCAAAATGCCAATGACATTCTTCATAGACCTAGAAAAATTAGTCATGAATTTTATATGGAGAAACAAAAGACCCAGAATAGCCAAAGCAATTCTCAGTAACAAGAACCATGCAGAAGACATCAAATTCCTGACTTCAAATTATACTACAGAGCTATAGCCATTAAAAGAGCATGACGTTGGCACAAAAACAGGCATACAGACCAATGGAACAAAGATACAGAAACTAACCCACGCACCGAGAGTCAACTGATCTCCAACAAAGGGGCCAAATACATGT
This sequence comes from Muscardinus avellanarius, assembly GCF_963383645.1. Lineage (NCBI taxonomy): Eukaryota > Metazoa > Chordata > Mammalia > Rodentia > Gliridae > Muscardinus > Muscardinus avellanarius. Next base: position 2,903,379 of record NC_137803.1, read on the forward strand.
GCTGGAGAAAAGACAGCCATTCAACAAATGGTGCTGGGAGAGCTGGCTATCCATATGTAGAAACATGGAATTTATCTGTGCTTTATGTCCCTGCCAGGGAGGAGCCCCTACAGAGGAACTCTGTCTCTTTGACTTTTATATCCTCAGGAGCCTCGCTCAGAACCCACCATTGGCAGACATTGGTGAAAATAAATGAAAATTCATGATGATTTAAATAGATCTTACAATATTTCAGAAGATCAAAGTTTTCAAATATGAAAGAGGGACACCCATACAGCATTGTAAAAGGGAGGTCTCCAAGATCGATCCTGGGGGTCATAGTCCTGGGTACCAACAGGTGGCTCCAGCTCATGGACTCAGTTCTTGCAACTGTTTCCTAAAGGCCAAACAAAAGTGAAAGAAAATGCCATGCTTTGAACACATTTCTTCAGGCTCCAGGTGTTGAAACTTAATGGCCAATGTGATGGCGTTTTTGTTTATTCATTCATTTGTTTTTGTGGTACTGGGAATTGAACCCAGAGGCATTCTACCTCCAAGCTACACTTCCAGTCCTACTTTTTATTTCTCTTTTGAAACAAGGTCTTACTAGATTGATGAGAGTCTCACTACTTGTGGAGGCTGTACTTAAACCTCCTGTCCTCCTATTTCAGACTCCTAAATACTGGGATTATAAGCACACACCCGATGCCCAGTTTTAATGTGATGGTTTTTAAAGGTGAAGCCTGGAAAAGGTGATTGGGGAATGAGAGCTCTTCCTGGTGAACAGTGATGAGGCCTTTGTGGAAGAGGCTGCAGGCAGCATTCAGCTCCCTTGCCATTCTGCCTGCAGCCTGGTGAGGCCCCAGTGCTAGTCCCCTCCAGGGGGTACAGAAACATGTGCCCTCTTAAAAGCAGAGAGCAGCTTTCAACAGACAACTAAACCTACCAACAACTTGACCTGGGTCTTCCCAGCTCCCAAAACAAGGAGATAATAAGTATTTGTTCTTTATAAACTACCTGAGATCAGGTATTTTGTTATAGCAATACAGAAAGACTGACAATACCAATTAACTGAATGACTAGAAGCACCTCTAAACAAAGAGGCTCCTCTGCTCCCAGAGACTGATAATGATGCCAGCTGTGAGGGAAGGAATGAGGGTCTGGGAGGGCTTCGGGGGGGAAAGGACTTTCTACTAGTGTTTTGGACCTGAGGAATGGGAAGCAGGCCACAGTATGGCGTTGTTTAAAGACACCCATTAGTCATGAGCACAATCAGCCATGTGTTCAGAGAGAATCAGGTTGGGGAGGTGCTCATCAGGGCTTTGAAGCGATGTAGGTCAGACCCAGAGTACCCACCCAGCTGGACAACCGCCTGCCCAGCCTAGTCTAAATGTTGCACCGTTGCACAGTACAGGCCCCGGACACCCTCCCAGGTGAACAACCTACTCTTCTGGGTCCTAGACATCACTAGACACTGCAACTGAAGTTGAGAAACTCAGACATCTTACAATTTGATGACATTATGAAGGAAAGCCCGAACCAGACAGACGTGGAAGTATCTTTATGCTTATGTGCACTAAAATTACTCTGTTAGGAGAGGAGAGGGAGAGGGCTCTACAGTCTGTTGTGATTATACTCTTTTACACACATGCATATAATGAGTATAAAGTATGTAAAGGAGCCTCAAAAGACTTCAAGTAAAATTGAATGTCCAGAAAGATGTACCCCATGTATCTTTTATCTAGGTGCCTCCTCTTAAGCTCCATTCTACATGGGAATACCTGGAGGGGAAGGCAATGCAGAGCCCTGAGTGTGGCTCAGGAGAAACTCAAGGGGACAGGTGTTACCTGGGTGACAAGCTCAGGAGGGTGCAGGTAGGTCATAGACCTCAGGAGTAAAAGGCCTTTGGTGCATGGTCTGCTGAGCTCATGCCATGTACTGGGTCTATCACAGACTAGCTCACTTACACCAATTGACTCAACCAGCCATTTCAATCAAATAAGTTAATCGAGCTGGGCATGGTAGCACACTCTTATAATCCCAGCAGTTGGGAGGCTGAGACAGGAGGATTGCAGTTCGTGAACAGCCTCAGCTACTTAGTGAGGCCCTTTGCAACTTAGTGAGACCTTGTTTCAAAATAAAGAATAAAAATAAGGCTTGGGGTGTAGCTTGAAAATAGGATGCCCCTGGATTCTATCCCCAGTACCTAAAAAAAAATAAGTTAATCAGAGCCAAAATTATTTCAAATAAAATTTTAATGAAGTAGTTACCTGCCCAAATGCTGAGACTGGTTTTCAAATTATCATACCAGAGAACTTTACTTTGGAATACATATTATAGAGTGAAATGTCTCCCCGACATACATGGCCCAGTTGGCGCCTTCTCCTGTCGTTTTCAGAGGGTCAGAGTGTTTACCACTGGCATCCTTTGTGGAGTTAAGAAGTGAGAGTGAATGGCTGTGTATCTTTCCCCAGTTTATAAGCAGCAGAACAGACCTTGGCTCTGACTCCCAAACCACGCCCTGGAGCCTTCTCTCCTCAGCTGTGTGTCCGTGTAGAAACCCACCCATGGGGTGAGCACCCTGCCAAAGCCGCACTCTGCGGAAGGCTGGGGGTCTGCTCTACTCGCGATCCCAATGTTTCTGGGGCCCATAAACTGATGGGGAAGTCGGGTTTGGTGAGTGTTCTCTATACAATGAGAGATCAAGGCTTCCTCACTTTGACAGCAAAGAGAAAACAGCTTCATGTGAGCGTCTTGGGGCCAGAACACAGCAGACGGTAATCGTGCTACTTTGAAACCTGAGCCCATGCCTTTCCTGAGTACTGTACTGAACCTATGACCAACAGTCACGGCAGGACTGTGGAGTCCAAAGACCTGCCCCAGCCTCTCCGGCCACGAAACACAAAACATTGTGCTTCCAATTTACAATTGGGATATGGGGTCAACTGAGTTGTATTTACAGACTTTCTCCTTGATTATGTTTCCAAAATAAATGTACGCATATGGCAAGACACTGTTTGAGAACAAAGCTAACATAAAGATTGGCATCGGCTATCTAGACTGGACTGATCCCATGAAAGAAATGTGCAACCCTTGGTCACACAGAAACCATACAGCAATGGCCCTAAGATATGCTATTTGTCCTTGGTGGTCTTATGTCTAGTTTGATTTTTTCCTTCACAAACCACTCACCCTAGCAATCCTTCCTCAGCATGCTCTTGTCTCTGGGGAGGTGAGTGCTCTGTGCACTAGAGCAAGGGCTACTAGCAGGGAGCGGAGTGGCAGCCTCAAGGGTCTTGGACTGGTAAGGGGGGGGGAACCTTTGTAGCTGGAGCTCTGGGGAGCTTGCACCCAGCCTGGACTCAGCTCAGTGAGGTGTTGATAAAAGTCTGAAGGTGACCATGACTTTGAAGTGATTTTTTTTTTTTTTTTTTTTGCAGGAGCTCAGGGGCAGGGGCAGCATCTCCTCCCAACAGCTGTAAGCACATGTAGGTGCCTAGAATCCTCATAGAGTGGGGTTTGCAGTGGAGTATTCCAGAAACCAAGCAGGGTCCCTAGCATGTTGAGTCCAACTTATTGGTGTATTCTGATTTTTAAAGATTGTTCTTTGGGCTAAGACTAGGAGTATTCATTTAGGGTCGTGGTGGGGCAGAGAAATGGCCTGTGTTCCAGCATCATCATCTTTTCCAACCTGTACTGATCAATTATCATGGCTGGCACTGTGTTCAACACCTCTACAACCACATCAAATAATTGTGAAAGCTCCTGGAAGTAGGTACAATTATTATCTCCACTTCACAGGTAATGTCTTTGAGGCTTGGAGACAGGACTAGCCTCCATTGCAAGAGGGCAGCCAGGCCCTGGAATCTGACCTGAACTCATGCTTTTTGTTGTTTGATTGTTTCTTTTCAGTTTTCTCTCATAAAGGAGTGAGATGTTCGACATTGAACTTGCTAACTAGCAGGTAAAACTATCACTTGGAAAGAGATAGCCTTGGGTGCTCGGGCTGCCTCTGCTCTTTTCCAAAGTTCTAGTGGTCCTGGATTGCATTCTGGGGAGTTGTACTGATGACCATGGGGATGTGCAGGGACACTGGTGGCTCAAGAGCAGCAACCCACCTATCTGGCAAAGGACCTAGACTGCAAATGTGACAGAAGGTAGGCAAACGAATAAAACTAAAAACATGTAGCTTTAGATGAGACTGGTTGGCTTTGAACACACACCACAAGGTCAATGACTTCAAATTCCAGGAACTTGAAGTGCTTCCATGAGTATTAAAAAAAATAGTGGAGTGAAAAGCTAAACGTGGTGGTACACGCTTGTAATCCCAGTAATTGGGAGGCTGAGACAGGAGGATCACAGGTTCAAAGCCAGCCTCAGTTAGTGAGGCTCTCAGCAACTTAGTGAGACCCTGTTTCCAAATAAGATATAAAATAGGTCTGGAGTGTAGCCTGAAGGTAGAAAGCCCCTGCGTTCTATCCCTAGTATTAATAATAATAATAATAATAATAATAATAATAATAATAAATAGTGGAATTCAGACTGCAGAGTGTCTCTACTGTCTTACGGTGAGCTGAGGTATGTAGTGCACTTGTGAAATCTCCTGGGTTCTCTATGGGGAAATGATGCTTCTCAAGACTTAGCCCAACCTAGAGAGCCAAACGTAACACAGATACACGAAGGCGAACACACTGGTTGTGAAAGTCCAAGGGTTGGGAGTGGAAGAGGGTACGGTTATCCCCAACTTAATGGATAAAGAAATCAAGGATCGGGGAGGCAGAGTTATTCTCCCGATGGTGTGCATTCAATCCCAATCGGTCTCACCTAAAACTACGTGGGTTTTTATTTGTTCGCCTACCTTCTGTCACATTTGCATCTGGGTCTTTTGCCAGATAGACGGGTTGTTCCTCTTGAGCCACCAGGTTCCCTGCACATCCCCGTGGTCACCAATGTGACTTTCCAGGATGCAATTCCAGGAACAGGCCCCTGGCCTGGGCAGACACTCTCTGATGACCTCCCCAATTAAATCTTCCAGCCCCGCGGCCATAATGCTGTCTGGGGCAGCCAGCTCCACACTGGGGTCCCTGTGTTGAGATGCTGAACCTTGCATAGCAGGCCAGCCAGCGTCCCTGTTCTTATGAGTTAGATGGATAAGACCAAGACCCTCAGTGGGCGCAGACCGAGTCTTCAAAGGGCTGTTCTGGCTTCAAGAGCAGCATATTCAAACGCCCAGCTAGTGGCTCGCCCAGCTGCCCCCTACCAGCATGGCCACACCGTTGGGACTGTTCACCAGGCTGTGGCCAGAGGGGCTTCCCCTGTGGGCCCAGACCCTTCAGGTATCTGAGAGCTAGAAGGGTCAGCTTTCCCTCTGGGCAGCTCATGCTGTAACTGAATCTGGGAGCTTGTCCATACGGCAACACCGTCCAGCTCATTCCAAATGAAACCAGTTAATTCTTCCTTGGAACAAGTTACAGAAGGCAAGTTCTTTCTAGCCAAAGTGTTTGGCCAAGAGGAAGAGCTCGGAGGGAGGACAAAGGAGGAGATCGCGTTGCGCCTAGCATGCAGCAGGTGGTTCTGTGACTGGTCGTCACTCTGGATCCAGGGCTGCCGAACGCCCTTCCAGCTCCACCAAGAAGCTCTCTTTGTACTGCCAGAAATCGTGATTTGGCCTTGCTAATATGGAGATAACCACCTTCCAGCCTGGCTTGCCAGGGACGTTCAGGAACACATCAGAGCCTCAGTGAGTTCCCTTCCCACAGCTAATCAGTGGAAGGAGCCATGTTGGCATTCACGAGGATAAATCTAATATTTATTGAGCAGCATTATAGGCCAAGCATCCTTCTGAGCACTCCATACATGTTCATTTATTTCATTTTAATGACACTGGGAAGCCAACGCTATTATTTTCAATCTTCTTTTTACCAGAGCTCATAGGGACACACGGTGGCTAAGGGAACTTGAGCAGAAGGAATACTCCAAACAGCAGAATGGAGACTCGAACCCAGGCCCGATCCTGTCTCTACTGCAAAGTCTAGAAGCAGAAACTTTCACAATTGCATGTATTTGTTTTTTCATTTGTTTGTTTGTGGTACTGGAGATTGAACACAGCGATGTTTTACCTCTGAACTATACCCACAGCCCTTTTTATGTTTTTGTTTCTAAAACAAAGTCTCCTTAGGTTTCTGATAATCTCACTAAGTTTCTGAAGCTGGCCTCAAACCTGTGATCCTCCTATCTCCCTCTCCCAAGTGCTGAGATGACAGGAGTATGCCACCATACCCAGCGTAAAGCTGGATACTTTTATATGTGGGGGAGGGGGGCTGGAGATAGCCCTGTGATGTTGGTGTTCCTTCTCTGTCTCATAGGTGAGAAGCCGAGGGCTATGTCCTCTCCTTGTGAAACCAACTTCCCTCCAGTCAGACACCATCTGGCCTCATAGAGCTCAGTTCTCTGGTGGGGCGGTTATTGCTGAGTGGGGTGAGGTCACAGAGATGAGCTGGCTTGGGTCAGAGGGAGGGTGTCGGTGTGCTGACCCATCAGTGTTCTGGGGAAGTGTCTGGTATGTGCAAGACTCTGAGTTTGGAAGGGGGTATAAGCTATTAACCTAATGAGTTTGCTGCAAAACAGCATAGTAATGCAGCTCTTACTCACTAGCTTCCTAGGGCTTCCATAACAAAGCTCCATATCTAGATGGCTTAAATGAACCTAAAATATATCCTCCACAGTCAAGGAGCCCGAAGTCCATAATCAAGGCATCACAAGGCCTTGCTCCCACCAGAAACCGTGGGGAGCATCCTTCCTTGCATCTTTCACATTCTTATGGTCCCTGAAGCTGGGCTAGTAGCCGATCGCTCCCATCTCGGCCTCCATCTTCACATGGCCCTCTTCCCTGTGTGTGTCTCTGTGTATTGCCCTCTTCTAGAGATACCAGTTGAGCCCATTTAGCTTGAGGCCCACCCTGATCTCATATGACTTCATCCTAACTTACTACGCCTACAAAGACTATTTCCAACTCAGGTCCCATTCTGAGCTTTTGGACAGGCAGGAAGTTGGGGCAGATTCAGCCCAGGGTGCCCAACACATGTATCATGGGCTCTGCAGCAGAGAGCTCAGAGAGAAAGCTGGTGTGAGTTGTAACAGAGAAGGGGCTGTGGAAAAGGAGAAGGACACACAGAGTCTGCAGGAGGCTTTAGCCCTTCCTTTAGAGATGCCCAAAGCCATAATCCTGGGAGACTGTGAGCCAAGGGGGCATGTGGGCAGGAGAGGCACAGTAAGTTTTGCAAACTGAGTTACTCAGCCAGTTCTGCCAAGCCTCTCCTTCTTGTCCTAGGGATATTATTCCTGGGCTGCCCAGAGTCACAGCTGTGGCCTTCTGGCTGGCTGCCAAGGGAAGGGCACAGCCTTCCAGAGCCACCAACGTGACCCACCAGCATTGAGATTGTCGCCAAGGCCTGAGGTCGGAGCAGTATGGACTCTCTATTAAGTGTGACGTTTGCATGAAGACAAGCTTATCGAGCATGACGTGTCAAATGAGAAATGAAAATATAATAACATACATGCAATTAACCATGTTTTTAAAAGGATCCTATCCAGGCTTAAATATACAGTATTGTAAAAGCAACTTGTCAGCTTGGATTTCTAGCCCCTCCAAAATGCCTATACAACAGGGGTCCTGGCAGTACCTCAGCCCGATTTCCATCACTAGAAGATAAAGGACTCCGAAAAGGTGGACAAGGAGAGCTAGATGTCTGGAGAGAGCACGGGAAATGGCATCCACTGCTTGTAAATCAATAATACAACGTGTTAGTCATGGAAACTTCCACGATGTACTCACTTCCTTCATTTAAGAAGTATTTTCTGGCACAAGTAACAATATTGCAATTTTTATGGGGGAAAGGAAAAGAAAAAAAAAGATGTCAATGTTCTACCAACACTGCAAGTCTTCATTTTTTCTTAATTGTTTTATATTCTGGTTTGTGGAAATCATTAGATTTTTCTACACGTGTAAAACCATGAGTACATTTATTTGGTTCAATTTCCTTTCCATCCTAAAATACATCTAAATGTCACAAAAATAAATTTGAGGGCCAGTTTGTCAACAAAGAAAAATGAAAATATAGCAAAATCCCCACCATTTTGAGAAGTGTGGATTCCAGGACTTCCTGCATAAAGGCCAGTGCCCTTCCTTTCACCACGGCGAGCTCTCTACCTGGTCAGGCTCTAGAGCCTTCTTTCCATTACTTTCTTTGTTCCTGTCATTCCTGCTCTCTGGAATTTTATCCCCCTAGAACACCCCCACCCTCCATTCTGATAGGAGGCACTGAGGTTTAGAATTTTACCATCTCAATTTGGAGCGTGGGGAATGCTTCAACCTGCAATGCCACTTGGCTTCACACCCTAAGGAATGTGGTCTCTCCCTTCTTTGAAACCAGTTGAGGTCTTGCCTTTCCTGCCTTTCAGGATCCCGGGTTACAGCCCCCCAGAGGGGCCACACCTGGGGGAAGGAGCACCTCAACCCAGATTTCCTTCCCAGATTTTCACTCCTCATTTAAAGATTGGATCCAGAGTTTCCCTACATGGCGCACACAATGTTTGTTCCCTGCCAGCTCCAGGCCTTTAAATGTGTTCATTACGGTCAGCTTGAGCTGGAGGCTGACCACACCTGAGGTCTAGGCGCTCCCCACCAACCGCAGCCAGAGACCTGTATAACAAGCCCTGGTGGGTGGAGACCACCCTCACTGAGAAGGGCTGAAAAGCAACTGTTTAGGCCTCTTTTCTATTTTTTTTCCCTTCCTGAGCAGGATCACACAGAATCAACCCACTAAAAAAGAATTGTCATAAAATCTCACACCATTGACTTGTAAATGGAATTGAATCTGTAGCTTCTACATAATGATACTATCAAAAAGGGAAGAACTATCACATTCCTATAACAGATGAGATATGAAATGACTGCCTGGCAGATGAACACCCCAGAGGTATTTTGCTTTATTCTACTCACTGCGTTTATATCTCTCGTTTCTCTAATTTTAGTTATTTTTTTCCTCAGGTCTCAAGACAAGAGCAGAAAGACTCTTTTCTCCCCCTCCTAACAGATCACCTCATTCAGAAGTCAATAATATAAATACTTACGTTCCTGGGGTCAGTGCTGGGGCTTTATTAAAACTGATTTTTCAAAATGTATTTCTGTGGTTACTGCCGCTACAGGGAACCTGCCTCTCAAGCCTCCATCTCATCCCCAGCACCAGTGGTGTGGCTCTGAGGGACGAAAAAACAGGCCAGAACACAAAGCTGAGACGCTGCGGCTTCCAGGATCAATCCCAGCAGCTGGGGTCGTCCATTCTGGGGCAGCAGAAGAGAGAGCATCCCTCGGTTTCCAGAAGATTTCTCACCCTCCACACCTACCTCCACAGCTACCCCTTCCCTTCTGCCTGTGCTGGGCTAAGGATTAGTAACCCCTTAATAATTAGAAGATGCCCTTCACGGGCTTTAGGCGCCTACCTGAAGCTAAAATGCTGTGTTACAAAACAAGAAGTGGTCAGCAACATGGACAAGAGGCCCTGCCTTCTGCTGCCTGGACAATCTGTCCAGAGTGCAGAGGGGCAGGGTATGTCCCCATGTACCCCTGCACGGGGCCTCCTGGGGGCCACTGGTTTTCCTTAGGTCTGGAGCCTGGTTTCTCTTTAGAAATACTCTGAGTCCTTCAGTCCTGGGTCTGGGCAGGTGATCCTGGCCTACCTCACTCCATAAATTATTGGCACTCTCGGGGTTTACAAGCTAGGGAGCTTTGGTGTACTTTGGGCTTATTTAGTATGACTGGTCTCAGGGCCCGGGTCTCCTTTTGGTGAAATGAATTGTGGGGAATATCCCCCGCCCCGAGCTAATGGGAATCTGTAAAAGAAACCAGTTCTGTGCCCTTGGGGTTTGCATCTTCCTCTTAACCATGCACAGATTCAGCACGGGAAGGAAAGATGAGAGGGTGTGTGGGAAGGGGGGGCACAGACAAGAGAGCCAGGACACAGCACAGGAGTGGGGGGGCACAAAGAGGTGTGCACGGAAGCGCGGGGCTAAGACAAACACACAGCAAAAGCCCTGCCTGTGAGCACATGAGGAACCCAGCCTCCTCTTGACTTAGCCCAGGTATGCTCATTCTTTTATCTGTCTTTGTTAATCAGGGCTTAACACCATGTTGCTTTCTTTTTTAATTTTCTAAAAAGATTGCAGGGGGAAAAAGACACGCACTTTAGAAAAAGCTTGAGAACAGGCATTTCTCTCCGCTGCTCCATTTCCTTTCTTTTCTGGTAAAATAAATAAATATATATATACTTTCTTTGTGATATATATATACACACATATATAATGTGTGTATATATGTGTGTGTGTGTGTGTGTGTGTGTGTGTGTGTGTGTGTGTGTAATATATACATTCTTTGTGCCAAAATTTGGAAAATATAAAAAAGTATGAGGGCAAAAATAATACATACTTCTTCCCAGAAGAAACAAGTTTTATTTCAGAAAATTTATTTCTAAGTTTATTATCGTTGATTCAAAAGAAAAATAGAGGTAAACATGAATACAATTTTGTTTCATAAAGTGAGGATCGAACAGTGTGTACTACTTATCTGGTGTTTTTATTTCCTGTTATGTTGTAAAATTTTTAATATGGCACTAGGTAGTCTTAGGAAGCATGATTTTTAACAGCTGAAAAATATTTTTAATGAGTATACCATTATTTATTTTCCTGTTTCTCTATTCTTAGATATTCAAAAGTTTCCAGTTTTCGCCCATAAATCATGGTATGATGACTACCTCTATACATAAATCTTTGAACAAATTTCTGGTCATTTGTTTAAGATACATTACTGGGCATGAAATTATTGAGTTAAAGGGAATGAATCTTCTTGTGGCTCTGTTTCCATACTGCTAATGTATTCTTCATCCCACCTGTGTGAAATCCATCTCAAAGCTCCCTCCCCGGCAGGGAGTACTGTCCCTTACAGACAGTAGCAGGTCGGCACAGTGGTGCTGAGACAGGAGGATAACAGGCTCAAGCACAGCCTCAGCAAAGCAAAAAGAACTTCAGCAACCTAGTGAGACTCTATTTCAAAAAATAAAAATAAGCCAGGAGTGGAGGCTCATACTTGTAATCCCAGTCCTGGGGAGGCTGAGACAGGAGGATTGCAGGTTTCCAGCCAGACTCTGCAACTTAGTGAGACCCTATTTCAAAATAAAGAACAAAATAGAGCTGGGGGGTATATCTCAGAGTTAGAATGCCCCTGGGTTCAGTTACCAGTACCATAAAATACCTACATAGAAACATACATACATACACACAATAAAAAATAAACAAATAATAAAAAGGGCTGGGGTTATAGCATGGAAGAATGCCCCTGGGTTCAATTCCCAGGACCTCCCTCATCACTATCAACCCCTCCAAAAACAAAAGACTGCAAATACATATGCCTTTCTTCTAGGTGAAAAATACCGTTTGGTAGTTTAATTTGATACAAAAGTGATTGAATATATTTGTATTCAATTTAAATTTTTTGTGAATTGGTGGTGTTGCCTTGAAAAACTGGATGCTGACTTCCGGGAAGATGGTGACTGAGAAAAGCGGGGCTTAAGAGCCCCGCTAACAACCAATCTCCATTACCACAAAATCAGCGCCTTTCATAGCCAGAAAACACCATTACCAGAGAAACAAAAAACCACCAGGCTCCAGAGAGAAAGCTGACTGAGAACAGAGCTCAGAGCCACAGAGGAGATACACCGGCCTCACACCTGAGGACACGGCAGCAGCGCCATACTGCCGGCGGCAGCGGCGATTTCACCGGACGGCTACAGCAAGCCAAGGTGAGCCGCTGCGGAACAGCCAGGCGGGATCTTTCGGCGCAGAGAGTATTTAAAGCGCCCGGTGGCTGAGCTCAGCACATGCTGCAGGGACTCAAAGTGGAACTCAAAACCAGAGAAGAAAAAATACGCCAGCCTCACGGCCGAGGGCGTGGCAGCAGAGCCATATTGCAACCGGCGGCAGCAGCAGTGAATTCACCGAGTCCAGTACAGCTAAATCTGCGTACTCAAGAACAGTGAGTCAAATTGCGGGCCACAGAGGAGAAATCCCAGTACTGTACTCCCTGGGACTTGACCCAGTGGGGGAGTGGCAGTGGCAGAGATATCACACCATAGGAGAACGTGCAACCTGGCACCCCCCACAGTCTAAAGCAGCCTCTATCGACTCCCTGGGTCGGAGACTCTGTGATACAACCCAGTAAAGGAGTAGTGGGGTCTGAGATACTACAGACTCGAGATCCAGAGCACCTTAAGTGAAGTCATAGTGACCCAAGGGAAGAACCCAGAGAAGGCACAAACTTCCGAAATCATGGGAAAGAGGAATAACACTGGAACAATGAATGCCCACAACCCCACAACATCAGAACCCGATAAAAGAGAAAATCAGAGATTTATAGAAGGTCAAATCAGGAAAATAACTGTAGAAATAATAGAGGTGCTTTGAAAAGAACTCAGAGAGAGCCAAAAAGAGATAAATGATGCAATTAATGAAGTAAAGGCCTCAATTCAAAGCACAAACAACCGATTAGACCACATGGAGAACAGAATCTCGCTCTTAGAAGATGATCATTCCAAAAATGAACGCATAGTTTCTAATCTAGGAAAAAATATCCAATAGCAGGAATCTGATATTGAAGAAATATGGGCCCATTTTAAGAGAGCTAACCTAAGAATAATTGGAATAGAGGAGGGAAAAGAAAGTGAAACCAAAGGGATCAACAATCTCTTCAAGGAAGTAATAGCAGAAAATTTTCCAAACATAGAGCAAGAGGTCGATACACAGATCCAGGAAACTTATAGAACTCCCTTTAGACAGGATCGGAGAAGAGGATCCCCACGCCACATAATTGTCAAAATGACCAATGTGGAAGCCAAGCAGAGAATCTTAAAGGCAACAAAAACAAAGGGCCAAGTGACATTCAGAGGAAAACCAATTAGAATCACTCCAGACTTCCCAAACCAAGTCATGAGAGCCAGAAGGGCTTGGAGTAACATATTCCAAACTCTGAAAGAAAACAACTTCCAGCCAAAAATTTCCTACCCAGCAAAACTTTCTATCAAATTAGATGGAGAAATAAGAAGCTTCCATGACAAACAGAAACTGAAGGAATTTATGTCTTCAAAACCAGCACTAGAGAAAATACTCAAAGAGATTAACTACAAAGAAGAAATAGGTAACACACACCAGAACCAGAGAAACAAGATTTTCCATCCAACAGACAACTAAGATTGGTTATCTGTGGAGATTCATTATTTATGTTAGTCTTTTACCTATCTCTAAATGGTATTGTATGCCTTTATTGTTGTTAATTTTTAGGATTTCTAGTTGGAATATTAATATACCTTCAGATATAGCATTTGGAAATATTTTGTCCAATTCTATTAGTAACTTTTAACTCTGTTTACATTGTCTTTGGATATACAATATTTTTTTATTTTTTAGGGAGTTTGTATATTCTTCTGTTGCCTGTGCCATTGAAATCATATCCAAGAAATCACTGCCAATTTCAATGTTGTGAGGTTTTATGACCCAGATTTTCTTCTAAAAGTTTATAGTCTTAAGATTTATATTTAGGTCTTTTATCTATTTTGAGTTAATACTTGTATATGGGATTAGGTAAGGGTCCAATTTTATTCTTTTCCATGTAATTATTATTTTTCAACAATATTTAGTTAAAATATTATTATTTCCACCACCAAATGTTCATGGAAACCTTGTCAAAAATAACTTGACAATATAGGGAAGAATTTAGCTCTAGGCTTGTATTTAACTCCAATGGTTTATATATCTGCCTTTAGAACAGTACTACACTGTTTCAATTATTGTAGCTTTATATGGTTTGAAATCAGAAAATATATATCTTCTAGCTTTGTTCTTTTCCAAGATCATTTTGGGTATCTAGAATCCATATTCCATATTAGGATAGATTTCTTTCTGAAAAATAAATATATAAATATATGATAGTTTCACCTAAAAAATAGAAAAAAATATCCTCTGGTAAGAAAGAAAGCAAAAAGAAATATTGAAATGTTATCTTTAGGTCATCAAAAGCTTGGTATCAGACAAATGAAACTGTTATGTGAGATTATCATTGTTAATTTTGGATAAATTGCTATAATACTAGATGTCAACCTCTAAGCCAAGCATGGGAAGGAGGGATGGGGAGAGAATGGGGTGGGGATCGGGTGGGGGCAGACTGGGTGAAGTGTGCATGTACGTCTACAAAAGTTTCTATCCCATTATGATGTATGAATACAGTGCACCAATAAAATAAAATTAAAAAAAGAAAAAAAAAGAAAGAAAAACTGGATGCTGATTTTTTGCATGAATTTGTGGTATTCTTTGTGTTACTGAGGTTAGTGAAGAGCTTATTTTTGTCTGGGCTGCTTTTTCCCCTAGTTCCTAGGTTGTCTTATCGTTTTGATCATTTTGAAACATTTGTTGACATTGTATTAATGATCATCTAAATCCTTAAAGCTTTAGATCAATTACTCAACTATTTTTATTTGTTCTATTTCATTTACTCTTTGTCATTTCCTTACCATTTTTTCTCTTCTTTTTTCTTTTTCTTGTCCCCACCCTTGCCCTGGCACTGGGTAATGAAACCAGGGATACTCTCCTCTAAGCTATATCTCCGGCCCAATTTTCATTATTAAGTTTTGGTTTTGAAACAGGGTTTTGCTAGGTTGCTGAGAGTCTCACTAAATTTTTGAGGCGAATCCCAAACCTGCAGTCCTCAAACCTGCAACTCTCCTGTCTCATTCTCCCAAGTACCAGGATCACAGGCTTGCGACACCAAATCACACCTTCTTCAACATCGTGTGATAATTTTATGTTCTCAGCAACAACAAAAATCTTTCTATTTACATTTTTTTTATATTTAACTCATTAATCTACTGAAAACATGTTTTGGTGTATAGAGCAGTGAGACCCTAACTTGTTTCTTGTTTATTTTCCATATGCCAATTTGATACTGAAATTAGTTGAGCAATCCATTATTTCTACAGTGGCTTACATTGCTTCCCTTAAAACATAAAAAAAATCTTATGTACCCCCAGAGTGCTTCTCTGGGTGACACAATCTATTCTACAAATCTGTTTAGATATTTTTGTACTAGTCAAAAACATTTTAAATTATGTTACCTTTTTAATATAATTTTAATATCAACCATATATTTATATAACAGTATATACAGTATAATATTGTAAAATACCATCGTTTTACAAGGTCTGATGGCTCATTTCCATCATAATATTTCATATCTTTAAAATCATTTTTGCAAAGTGTTGCAAATACTTCAAAATAATTTGTCAGTATCTTACAATGTTAAATTGTAAGACATAAATTTATCATCTGACCCAGCAATTCCACTCCTGAATATCAGCTCAGGAGAAAGAAAAAAGTAGTTAACACAGACTTGCATACAAATGTTTACAGCAGCACAACTCACAGTAGCCAGAATATGGGAGCAACCTAAATGTCCATCTGACCAGAATGAATAAACCAGATGAGGATTCCACATATGGGAAATTAGTCAGCAACACGCAGGGCTGGAATTCTGACACATGCCACAAGGTGGGTGAGCCCCGAAGGCATCATGCCAAGTCACAGAAGGCCAGGGGCGGTATGATTCTTCATTTGGAATGTGCAGAACAGGCAAGATCAGAGGCAGAAAGTAGATGAGTGGTCCCCAGGGCTGAAGAGGAGCCGGCCGGGCCCGGGAGCAGGGGGACGTTTCTCTTGGCTCTGATGGAAATATCCCAAAGCTGGGTGCTGGCAAGGGTGGCACAGTTCTGTAAAATTTCCTGAAAATCATTGGCTTGTACACTGAAACAAAAGGCTTCTGTGGTATATAAATCATACCTCAATAAAGCCATCAAATCATTTTCATTATTTATTCCTTCGATTATTTTATGATCATTTATTGAGTCTCCCAGAAAATCCCACTGCTACTATACTAAGTTTTAAGAAAAATAGTTATGTTGACACTGATAATTTGGTGTCTAGAAATGGATTATGCATTCTTATTTTAAAACTGTTTTTATATTGCTAAGTGGAGTCATGTTCTTTTTTTACTATTTTACTAAATCTTAAGGTGAGATCTACTCATTTCCTTTGATTAATATTATAAATTATTGCCACAAATATTTCAAGTTTATTTTTAATATATAGAATATTATTTTGTATTTATTTCACCTTTGCTTTCATATTTAATTATTTTCCTTTTAATGCAAAAAAAACTTTTAAAAGATTCTTTCAGTTTTATAAGTACCAAATTGTAGAGACCTCAAAAACTTATTGGATATCTTTCTAGTAATATTTTTTTTTTTTTTGGTACTAGGATTTGAACCAAGGGGCATTCTACCTCTGAGATACACCCCCAGCTCTACTTTTTATTCTTTTTTTTTTTAAGTACTGGAGATGGAACCCAGAGGCCTTCTACCTCCGAGATATACCCCAGCCCTTCTTAAAATTCTTTTTTATTTATTTACTTATTTATTTACTTATTTATTTATTTTTGGTGGTACTGGGGATGGAACCCTTCTACCTCCTGGCTACACTCCAAGACCTATTTTATATATTTTTTTTTATTTGGAAACAGAGTCTCTTAAACCAGCGAGGCTGGCTTCGAACCTGCTTGATCCTCCTGTCTCTGCCTACCAAACGTGGGGATTCCAAGCGTGCGCCACCACGCCTGGCCTATTCTTTTATTTTTGAAACAAGGTCTCACTGAGTTGCAAGGGGCCTCGCCAGGTAGCTGAGGCTTTCTGTGAACCGTGATCCTCTATTTTTCCTTCCTCTTCACTGGCTATAACTAGTTAAAAGGATGTCCATAGAAAATAAAATGTCCCTCATGTCCATCCATGTTCACGCAAATGACATTGTTTTGTTCTTGATTTCTGAGTGGATCGCATTGGTGTGTATCCCGCCTCACAGTCGCCGAGGTAACGGAGTGGGCCGCCGTGCCCAACGGCGTCACCTCTCATTTTAATGGGATTTTTTTCTAGTGTTGTGTCATTAAGCCTAAGTCACAAGGACCTCCCTGTATCATCCTTTCTAGCCACACAACAACTTCGGGTTTGTGTTAATTTTTTAAACTTTTTGATTTTGAAATAACTATAGGCTCATGGGAAGTTACAAGAACAGAGGAGAGAGATCCTGTGTATCCTTGACGGGGTCCCCGTGGCCCCATCTTTTTTACGTGTTGTGCAGTATTTAAGCCAGGGAGGTAATTCTGGTACAATGCACATGCACAGTTCCGTGTTAGTTGCCACGTGTAGATTTGTGTAACTGCTACCGCAAGGAGACACTATGTCACTGTCACAAGGACCTCCCCGGACCATCCTTTCTAGCCACACAACAAACCTTCTTATCCCTAGCCCCTGGCAACAACTAATCTGTTTTCATCTCTATACTTTGGTCATTTCAAGAATGTTAAGTGACCTGGTATGTGACCTTCAGACAGGGGCTCCTTCACTGATCATAGTCCTGGAGCTCCACCCACGCTGTCACACACACCACTGCGTCTCTCTTAAAAGCTGTAAAATCTCATGGCGCGGATGTGCCATAGTTTATTTAACCTCCCACCGATGGTAGGAAGTCCTCTTGTTTCTAGTTTCTAGCAACTAACTGTAAATGAAGCCACAGTGAACATCTGTGTGCAGGCTTTTGGGTACACATAAGTTTTTGTTTCTTTGAGATAAATACTTGGAAGCATGAGTCCTGGGATATATAAGCACTACAAGGCTTGTTTTTGTTTGTTTGTTTGTTTAAAAACCACCCTACTGTTTTTTAGAGAAGCCATATCATTTTACATTTCCACAGAAATATATGAGAAGTCCAGTGTTTTGCATTTTTTTCAGAATTTCATATTGTCGTTCTGGCTTAATTTACCTGTTTTAATAGGTATCTGTGCTTTTCTAATGGCTAGAGAGGTCAGGAATCTTTTTCTGTATTTATCTGTCATTCAACGCTGTTTTCATTGAACGTCTCTTCGCGTCTTGGGCTCATCTTCTAGTTGAATTGTTTGACTTTGTTGTTCAATTCTGAGAAGACGTCATATATTCTGGATGTGAGTTCTTTATCAAATATGTGACTTCTCCCTGTCCGCAGCTCCTCTCATGCACAGGACAGTGTCTTTGAAGCGCTGTTTTTTTATCTTGACGAAGTCTCGTCTGTGGATTGTTCCTTCCCATTCTGAGTTGTGTCATTATTGTCACATCTGAGAACGCTTCTTCATCAAATCCTAACTCTGAACTGTGTTTTTGGAGCAGTTTCAGGTTTTTTGTTTTGTTTTGCTTTACATGTTGGTATGTGCTTCATTTTTAATTTCTTGTGGAAGGCAGGTTCTGCCTTTGAGGTTCAATTTGTGAGCGTGTGTTACTTGTCTGTAGAAAGACCATTGGTCTCTGCGTCTTGGCCTTGAGTCCTGGCACCTTGCTGATCTCATTCTGTATGACTTCAATTTTGTTTTAAATGTCCGGGGACTTCCATGGCCCTAGGTAAGATGCATCTTGGTGTCTGTTCTATGAGCGCTTGAAGGGAAGGTGTACTCTGCTAGCTTGGAGCGAATTCTGTAAACTTAAAGCAGAGCCCACTGGCTAATGGTTTGGAGGGATCTTCCATGTGCTTGCTCATTCACTACTGCCTAGGTGTCCGCTCTCACTCCATAGCTGTGCTTCCCTGAGTGTCTGACGTTAAGTGTAACTGTACAATATTTTCCTTCTGTGACTGGCTTATTTTACCTGCTATGATGTCCTCAAAGCTCCTCTCTGCCGTGGCATGTGTCAAAATGTCCTTCTTTTTTAGTGAGGAATCATATTTCACTCTCTGTACCCGTGTTTGATACTGTGGGTTCTTCTCTTTAATTTTTCTCTGTAGGAACTCTGGCATTGTGAGAGAACATAGAGTCTAAAACACCTAACCACGTACCACTCTAACCCAGACGTCATCAAGAAGCCTCATGATGCACCATCAGCTGCATTTTAAAAAAACAGTCTTATTTCTGAAATTAATTTTACCAGACAATGGGACAGATAAAGGAGCTTGAAGATTCCATTTTGAGAGAATGAACATTTTTGTTACATAAGTCAGATTAGGCATTCTCTGGTGACGTATGGGAAAGGGTTTGAAATTCTCCATCGTTTCCATCATACCCATTGCCATCTAGTGAGTTTTCACACAGTTACAAGATTCTTACAGTAAACATCCTTAGCATCACCATTCACTCTTAGATTAGATTAGTGGCCTATAGCATGGAAGCCTTGAAAGGCCAAACACTTGTAAGATTTAAAGGAATAAAAACGCCGGGCGCGGTGGGCACGCTTGTCATCCCAGCATTCGGGAGCCTGAGACCGGAGGATCGCGGTTCGCGGACAGCCTCAGCTACTTAGTGAGGCTGAGACCGGAGGATCGCGGTTTGCAGACAGCCTCAGCTACTTAGTGAGGCCCTCTGCGACTCAGTGAGACCCTGTTTAAAAAAAAAAAAAAAGAATAAAAAACAGGGCAGGGAGAGGTAGCTCAGAGGTCAAATGGACCCTGGATTCCATCCCCAGACCCGCAAAAATAAATAAATAAATAAATAAATAAACAAATAAATAAATAAATAAATAAATGGAATAAAAAGATCAGAAACACACAATTTAATACACACATGCCTATCAATTGAGTAACTGATTTTTTTTTTCTTTTTAACACAGTGAACATAAAAGTCCAGGGAATAAGGGAAAAGAGAGGGTAGAGAAAGCAAGAGAAGAAAGTAAGGACACGGGACAAAGTGGGGGAGGAAGGGAAAGATACTTTTGACCCGCAGGATGGAGTTTCCACCTGTGATGATGTCACCTCAGCTGAGTCCAGTCCTGGGAAATGTCCAGGTCTCAACCGGCTGGTAAGGAATCCAGGCTCAGTTTTCAGTCCATGAATGCCCCGGGACACTGAGGCTGAAACCACCTCATTAATGTTGCTAGCTTTATTTGGGGCAGAGAAGTGATTCTTTTCCCATTTGTTTCTGTTGTTCGCTTCACAGAGACAGAGAATAAAAAATTTCCCTGGGGTGGGGAGGACATGGGAGACGGTATAGACAAAAGACTATTCCTGCTCAGAAAACCGAGAAACAAAGACAGAAGTTAGAGGCCATTGCTCAAATGGCAGAGAGATTTTAAAAGCCCTGGTTATCACAGGAACATGCATTTAAGGGCCTTCCGCAAATATAATTCAACCCGAAGGCTTTTTCAAGGTTAATGAATATCGGTGAAAGTTACAAATGACATGTTTTTAAAATGTAAACTTGACCGCTTTTAATCAAGCTAAAAGAGCCATTGCAATTCCTTATGAAAATGCGTGGTAAGATGATCTTAACTCTAGAATATCGTGAGCATCTGGGTCTGCAGTGCGCGCTCCCTGGCCGCGTGTGTCCAGCACGGCTCTGATCCATTTATCCACGTTACCACTTCACTAATAATCTCAAGCTCATGTAATGTGACCGCACTCACAGAAAGAGGGCCCAGCTCACGACCACACTGATGATCTTAACGTAGAGCCCGGGGTAGGAAATGAGTTGGTGATAAAGCCCGGAAACGACGTGAAGACGGAAATCTGCATTTTCCTTATTAATTCACCTTAAGCGAGCTAAGTCAGACCACAGAATCCTTCCTAACAGCCCTTCTGGTTGGTTCTGAGACAGCTGTTTCATTCTGGCAGCTTCCCCTACCCCACTTTTTGCTCCAAGCCTTATTCGGAGTGTAAACAGAGCTCAGAGCTAAGGGGATGGGGAGGCTGGAGTCACAGACCTGGGTTTCTCATGTGACATGTATCTGGTTGATATCCTTTGCTTTTGGTAAATCGGATGGCTTCATGTTACTGCAGATAACTTTTTTCTGTACTGGAGATGGAACGCAGGGGCATTCTTCCTCCGAGCTACACCCCCAGCCCCATATTTTATTCTTTATTTTGAAACAGGGACTTACTGAGTTGCAAAGGACTAAGTAGCTGAGGCTGTCCTCGAACCACAGTCCTCCCGTCTCAGCCTCCCAAATGCTGGGATTACAAGCATGTGCCTCCACGCCCAGTTTACCTGCAAATAATTATTAAAAGAATAATTTAAAGCATTTACCAAACATCTCTGCTCTGAGCTCTGTGAAAAGTGATCTCTACAATAATTTACAGAGTGGCCATACAATGCCCCTGGGAGGCATAACCAAGGGAATCCTTGCAAAAACATATAGCGGACTCTTGCCTGGCCTATAGCAAGTGCTTACAAAGTATTTATTTTATAATCTTTGTCAGAAAAAAAGTTTTTAATGCCAAGTACTGTGGTGCATTCCTGTAATCCCAGTACTTGAGAGTCTGAGACAGGAGAATTGCAGGCTTGAGCCCAGTCTCTGCAACTTAGTGAGACTTTGTTTTAAAATAAAAAGGACTGCCGGGCTTGGTGGTGCACGCTTGTAATCCCAGCGCTTGGGAGGCTGAGACAGGAGGATCACACAGGTTCGAAGCCAGCCTCAGCTACTTAGTGAGGCTCTCAGCAACTTAGTGAGACCCTGTTTCCAAATAAAATATAAAATGGGTCTGGGAGTATAGCTGGAGGTAGAAAGCTTTTGGGTTCCACCCCCAGTACCACAAAACAAAAAAATTATGTAGCTAAAAAAGGCAGTATTTCACATATAGGCATGCAAAACAGCATTCCAATCAATATTCCCACTCTACCCCCTTTTCAGCTAATGATCCCATAACATTAAAGTTTCCTGATTTTATTTCTAGGCTCTGTTAAAGTGAATCGATCTCAAGCCAGCATCTGATACACCCAACGTTTAACTCACAGGAAACTAGCATCCTGGTTTTGAACTCACAGAAACATAGTGTTTAATGCAATGCTGACAGACCCTTAAGTATAGCAACGTGAACGGCACCAATGATAATAAATATGAGGAGTGATTCCCAAATCGAAGTTGGGCAAATACTTACCCAGCTGCTGCAGAAATAGCAAGATAGAATTTTAAAAAAAGAGAGAGAGAGAAAAAAGAAATTAAATGAAATGGATATTAGCTGGAAACATCTGTGTTCACCACAGAGCAAAATGCATATTCAGCAGCCAGTTTATTGGCTCTTTAGAGGATGTGAATGGTGCATTGTAAATAATGACCCGCCTGTAATAAATCCCAGTAAAAAAGAGAGGGGGCTCTGTGCTTTTCTCCCACATCCTCAGTGCTGGGTCCCTGCTGTGAGTGATGATTCACAGCAGCTACAAATTCCTGTTTTCAAAATGGTATTGTATACTCCAGGGCTTTCATTAAGTTATACTAGCTGACGAAATTTAAAACGATAGAGAGAGAGAGAGAGAGAGAAAGAGAGAGAGAGAGAGAGAGAGAGAGAGAGAGAGAGAGAGAGAGAGAAAGGGAGAGAGAGCGAGAAAGAGAGGAGGAAGGAAGAGAGGCTGTGCAGCTGTCAGTGGTGACGTGGGTTCAGCACTTGGTCCCAGGCCCTGTTGATAGATGTGATGGGGTGTGCCCCATAAACTACCCACAGCTGCCCATCCTTCCTCCATCTGGAAATCCACAAACGAAAGGACAGAGTGAGGATCCGTGACCTCCTAGGTGCTGGGCAAGGAAAAAGACCAGCTGAAGCGCTCTAACTTGAGAGGCAATCAGAAAAAGAGCAGAAAGACCCAAGACAACTGCACTCCATGGTTCCTGGAGGAACACACATCTGTTCTTGCTGTCTGAACTGACATGTGCCAGCTACTTAATCTACAGAGCTCTAAAGGTCAGATTGCCAGTAAAGGTTTGGGGCTGTGCTAATTATATGTTCAAAATGATGCCCAAGGAATAATAGATATAAATACTAAAAGAGGAAATTTTCCCATCTGGATGAAATTGGATTTTTTCTCTCTAAGCCAGCTATATCTCTCAACCTGAGTATCCCTACAAAGAAGGGACACTCAGCCCGCTGACACTGTGGTGCAGAAGCTGATCCCCGGGCCAGGCCTTCCACCTCCAGGATAGGCTTTCACTTCCGTCTATGTCTTCTTCACCAGTGATTGTCTCTTGACTGTTGAATGTACTGCTGAGTTTTTGGCAGAGTCTCAGTATTCCCAATGCAGCCAGTGCTCAGAAAGTACGCTGCCGAGAGGCCGTGAAGGGTCACAGCGACTGTGAAGGTACTTTGGCCTGGGATGGAGCCACCACCTTCTGAATCTCAACATTTCCTCCTCCTGAAAAGAGGAGGCCCCCCCCATCACCACACCCTGACCCCAGGGAGGACTCTAGACAGCCAGGGGAAAGGGGGGTGCCACTGCTGAGCTCCATACCTGGACGGTCCTTGTGACTTTCCTCTGTGGGCACTTAGTTGGACATCTGGTCATTGGTGTTTGCAGATAGAAAAAAAATATTCAAGTCACTTTTCTTTCTTTTCTTTCTTTCTTTTTTTTTTTTTTTGGTGGTACTGGGGTTCCTGGAAACCCTTCTTCTACCTCCAGGATGGACTCCCAGACCTATTTTTATATTTTTATTTGGAAACAGGGTCTCTTAAGCCAGGAAGGCTGGCTTCAAACCTGTGCGATCCTCCTGTCTCCGCCTCCCAAGCGCGGGGATTACAAGCGTGCACCACCACGCCTGGCTTCAAGTCACTTTTCAATATGAAAAAAAGTGAATCCAAATCTTTTCATGTTTTTCTTTTCTTCTGTCTTTCCAAATAAACTAGTCCTTTTCGAATGAGGTGAGTGGATAGAACCACTAAAATTTCCTTTTTTGAAAAATATTCTGCCAGAGAAACTTCTGTACAGAGCCTAGGGTAATTCCTTGTAATTTTATTATTATTATTTTTTTTACTTAGGATTTGGCAAGACCATATTAAAAGCAAAGAAAGAAAGCAGCATGTTGTGTTTTGGCTACGTCAAATCCTACCTTTCATAATCCGCAGACTTGAGCTACCAGCCCCATGTGAGGACAGTCTCAACCTCTGCTTTCTTCAGGAGGACCACCAGGGGTCTGAGGCATCACTTACCACTCTGCTCTCCCCTGCACCTTGTGAAGGACAGCTGAAGAGCAAAGGGAACACCCCAGGGGCAGTCAGTGACCTATGGTGACGTGGGGACACATAGCTTTAAAAGGATAGTCATCCCTGTGAAGATGAATTAAAGAACGGAAGAGAGATCTTCTCACTGTGGGAAGAGGAAGACAGAGTCTCAGTGTTGGTTACTGAATGAATCAATTTAAGCCAGCAAGCCTTTAGCATGCACCTATTTTACACAGATCATGAGCTGGGATTTGTAGAAGATTACAGACAATCAAGGAATGACCACTGCTTTCCAGGAGCTTAGGAGCCAGTGCAAAGCATCTAATGCCATCAAGCCATCTTAACACTGCGCGATGGTAAGAGATGAAGGATGAAAGATGTAATTTTTTTAAATGATAAAGAAAGTAGAAAAACTCAGATGGCTCTCGAATTCAAAGAAATAGAAGCATAAGCTTATTTTTTGAATAAAAGAATGATTGGGCAAATAGCAATATTATTTCACGTAGTAGGTCAACTGTGTCATCCAGTGCCTCCAAAAGATAATAAAAGCAGAAAACCACTCCAAGAGTGGCTTAGATCAACTACAAATAACAGGCCCACAATTGTTTTCTTAAAAAGTCAGGGACATTTTGGATCTAAACATGCCATTTCATTGAATGCTCATCGAAACCATCCTCATGGGGTGGATAAAACAGGAGTGGTATCAGAAGATGCCGTGTTGCTGATTTCTGGAAGGAGCCATTGGGATGCTTAGCAGCACCTACTGTCAGAAGTTCCTAGCAGAGACCCTTAGTTACCAGAGCAGACTCTGCAGCAAGCAGAATCCGATTGAAGCGAGAGGGCCAAGTAAAGTAAATAATAAAAAAAAGCACTTACTGTGGTCCATCTTGAGACTCCTGCACAGTGCCCCTGCCTATATAATGCATGTATAACATACAAACATATACGCACTAAGATTCACCCCTGTGTTAGGCAACTTTGGGTTGCAATAACCAAAATACCTGACAAGCCCAACTCAGAGCAGAAAAGGTTGATTTGAGCTCATGGGTTTTGCAGTGGAAAAACATGGCGGCGGTACACCTCTCTCACATCACGAGGGTCTACAGAAAACAGAGTGAAAAGGAGGGAGCTAGGGACATGTGTAGTCCCCAAAACCCTGTCTCCAGTGCTCTGCCTGCTCCAGCCATGGCCCACCTTTGAACCTTGCTGTCTTGGAGACCATGCTTTCAACACACGAGCTTTTGAGAAGGACATTCTAAACTCAAACCAATAACAATTCCCAAAAGAAAATCAAGACAGGAAGCCCATCTTCCAAGTGGGCTCTGGCAAGAAGTCTTGAAAACCCCCAAAGAAATGCGATCTTGAAATAAGCCCAGCTGTGTGCTGCCTTGAGGTTGGTATCTCGCCAAGACCACACAAGGTGTCCAGCCCCTGTGTGCTCGGAATCCTGGCAGATAGTCTGAACTCTGAATTCAAATCCTTTGCTGCCCTCATGCCCACACCACACTCATGGCTACAGCGAATCATTGACGTGGATCAGAATGAGTCACGATCATTCCATCTGATTTCTAAGGAAAACTGGAGTTCAAAAGAAATGGACCTGGTTGCGGATACATCAAGAATGTTCATTACCCATTATATGGCTAGAAATATAGCAATATAAGAAAAATATAAGACTCTAGGAAAACGTAGACAAAATATAAGAAAAAAGAAAACATGTCATAATACATTGTTATTCAAAATAAGTCTAGCTTCCTCCCCAAAATACATGCTTACAGCCTCTTTCAGATATAATTGAGCATTGAATGGTTGCCAGTGCTTTCCTACGGTGGGGGTTATGAGGGATATCAGGCTTCTTCCTTTCTGCTTCTCTTTGTTCTATATATTTTCTGCTCCATGGGTTTGAGGACATAACCACTGTTTTAAAATATACTAAAAAGGTAAAATTTATAACTATTATACAGGAATAAAATAAACACATTTAATGTTTATTTTACTCAAATGATGAGAGAACCAAATAGACATCCTAAATACCTCAAAATGGAAGCAAAAAGGAAAAAAAACACATTTTTGGCATAATATAACATAGGAATAAATGTGCAAATGGAAGGTAAACTGGTGTTTCCGCAGGGAGAAGAGCGTATTCAATTGAACCTCTATAGAGTAATTGCATGCCTAGGGACAAGAGTTATTTTACATTGCTACGAGCTATCCCTGATTTGCAAAGTTGTAAAATAATTCCTGCAAAATCAAAGTCTCATAATGTAGAGAGGTCCCCTTCAACTGCTGGACTTCTCCATAGTTTTCTGCCAAAACATGTTTCCCTCTGCATTATTGAGTTCGCCCATCTCTTTCCAGAGTTTTAAATCTCCCTGGCCCTTGTAGCCCCATTGAATAATATTATTTACAAATGAGTAAATACAAATCTTTTATAATTAAAATAACCTTATTGGAGGGAAACGCACCAAGCGATGTTGTGTGCATATATGAATGTATGGCTTGGACTCTCACTATGATGTATAATTAAAGTGCACCAAGGATATTTTTTAAATAATTTAAAAACTTTAAATTAAAAAACAAGCTCACCAAGCGCTGTGTGCGTGCGCATCATTATCACCCTGTACCTTATGATGTGAGGCTGCAATGCGCCAATAAAGTAAATAAAATACAAAAGTTAAAAAAAGAAAAAGAAACTTGGTTACTGCTGATTTTTTCTGGGCTGTTCTATCTCTGGTTAATGCACAGAAGTGGGACATTCTTAGACCCTAATTCTAAGCCCGTCACAGTGGAGGCGTGCAGGTTGTTGACTAAACGCCCACGGGAGTATCATACACACTATGACCCACGTACACGTCACTGTGACTGTTCAGAACTCAGCGCTCTGCGGCCAGCAATGGGAGTAAAAGGGAGAGAGGGCAGAGAGCTGAGCGCACTAACTCTGACTCAGAGAAGGGTTCATCCCACCCACTCCCTGTGGGCTGGGGTTTGGCTGTTTATCCGAAGCTTCCTCCACCCACTGCAAACCAATCAGAAGCCAAGCTGGAGCTGGGCAGCAGAAGCAGTTCCCAAGCAGCAGAAGCAGAAATGCTTTTAGGTAGCCTTTTGGGAAAAGAAAGTTTTGTTTGAGGGGGGGAAAAAAAAAGAAAACAGATCATTGCTTTTTAAAGATTTCTCTGTTGCATTTGAGAGAGAGGTCCACAACTCATTTTCATTCCCCTTGAAGATACTCCATTTGTAGATAGTGATGTTATAACGGGATTGCTTTTCTAAGCCTCCTGCTCCTTGTAACATGGCTAACTTCCAATATCACGCCTTTAATTAGGATTATATTTCATGCCCTAGAAAGCCCACATTCCCTGTGAACCACCAAGGCCTTGTTCCCTTCCTTGGGCACCTTTGGGCCCAATTATTTCACAAGTGGGGTGGGAGCCACACTCTTTAGCAATTTTCATTATCCAGTTTGTAAACTTCAGCTCCTCTGTGAATCTCCAAGGACACAGGGCGGTTTCCAGGGAACAGCTTCCGGTCTGCACACGCACAAATCTTTTACCAACTCAGAGCCCCAGGATTCTATGCCCAAACTTCCTTTCCCAGCCTTTGCACCCAGACTGGTCTCAACTAGACACTGCACTGGAAAATTCTAACAGGACAGAAGTGTGGCCTGTCCTTGTGCCATGATTACCATTGCTCCTGGTCACTGTAGATCGTCTGTGTCACCTCTTCAAACCTTCATGGCCCTCTCTTCCCCGGGATCAGGCATGGAGGTGTCTTCTTTCCTCTTATCATGCAGTACAACCTTTGTAAGTTTCTGTTTTCCAGGAAAGTTTAAAACGTATTTACAAATGGAGAAGGTCCAAGCTTGGCCAAGGGCTTGCTACCACATCAGATGACTCCAAATAAGTAGCCTGTTAAGAACAATTCTCTAGTTGAGCAAATGAGGGCATGGGAGGGGAGAAGAGGGAAACTCTCTAATGTTCATGATGTACATTAACAAAATATCAAAGTCAAAAATCACTAAGCCAAACATGAGAAGGAGGGAGGAGGAGGGAATGGGGCGGGAATTGGAGAAGGGTGAGTTGGGTGATGTGTGCATGTGTGCCTCCACCATCTTGTACTGCATTAAGACGTATGACTACAAGGTACCAATAAAAAGTTCAAAAAGAACAATTCTTGCTGCTATAGATTCCCTACAATCTCCTTACACAGGGATTCTGGAAGGGAGTCAAAGGAGAATAATAAGGAAGGAGGAAGGAGACCATGCGTGGATTAATATTACACTGTCCCCGGGCCCTGGGCTCTGTCTCTTCTTCCTCCCGAGAATGGTTGCTCAGGATTAGGAGAAGAAAGAAGGACAGAACGAACCTTTTCCATCACCCAAGAGCAGGTGGAGTGTGAATTGTTTAACTGCATCAGAAAAGGCAGTGTTTTATAACTTTATCCATAACTTCTTTAGTATAAAAATTTTCATATGAAAGGTTATAAAAATATTTGTGTGTATGTATCTAGCATTATAAAACCAAACAGACACTGGCATGATTCCCCTGGGGGAAAATCCCAGGGGTGGGCTTCTACGTGTGAGTACAGGAACATGTCCATCCCACTTGCTCTGTGGCCTTGCTCTTCTGCTAGCTAACTCCGAGATGCTGTTCTTCAACATGGGTCTCAAATTTGGGAAAGTTGGTGATATGTCATATTGGACTTAGTTCATTTACAAAAGACATTTATTTGGGACAAGAGCATGAATCAACCGTCAGATGACACGCCAGGGTCAATATGGACTAAGTATTTGCTTTGAGGTCATCAAATATAATCACTTAAAACAAAGTTAAGATTTCACCATCAGGAAAAGCCACTTTAAGTAGCAATATTATAGTCTGATGTCCAGAAGAGTCTGGAATAGGAAAATGAATTTCAACATTCAAGAACCATTCTCAAATAATGAGCTAAATTCAGTAAACGTTTCCTGGGCTATAGGGGCCATTCCCTCCCTTTCTCTGTGGGGGTATCTCTTAGGCACCCACTATCCTTACTTTGAGTTTCCCACTGGACTGGGATGGCACCAGCAGGTACCTTGTGTATGTGGGGATCACGCTACCAGGTCCATAAGTCTTGATTCTGTACCACAGGTAGACCTGAAGCCTGAAGCCAGGATGGACTCTGGTCCTGGGTCTGGGAAGAGTACAGGGGAGGCCTCGCAGGTAGAAAGTAGTGGCCCTGTGACCTGAACCATCTGCATCCACAGTACTCACCCACCGCAGGGTTTGATCCCACTCCAAATGTCTCGTTACACCACAAAGCTTAACTTACACCACAGTCTCTCTATATCCACAGTCTAGCATCGCCCAGAGCAATTCCACCTCTGAAGTTCTAAAGTCAGCCCACCCCGATCATAGCCTCTCCCGCGTTAGGTCAGATTCCCTGCTTTCTCTGCGATTAACAGCTCTAAAAACTCGTTTTTGATTACTGTTTTCTTTTTCTCTCCTGGGGAATCTATCCTAGCAGCAGCTCATCATTTTAACCCCTATTTTGCAGGGAGGCACCAATCTCCTGTCTCTTTGACCCGTAATTGCATCTTCTGGGGAAATAAATGCACAGTCAGACAAAAAAAACCATTTTCAGTTACTTCAGGTATTTATTTATTTATTTATGTTTTGTTTTTGTTTTTGTTTTTGGTGGTACTGGGGTTCCTGGAAGCCCTTCTACCTCTGGGCTACACTCCCAGACCTATTTTTATATTTTTATTTAGAAACAGAGTCTCCTAAGCCAGCGCGCGCGGCTGGCTTCGAACCTGCGCGATCCTCCTGTCTCCGCCTCCCAAGCGCGGGGATTACAAGCGTGCGCCACCACGCCCGGCTACTTCAGGTATTTAAATTCTCTGTCATATTCTAGTACCATTGAACATTAGCGTGAATCTAACGGTGTAGTCAGGGACACTCCAAGCACCAGTTTTCTTTCCCCCAAGCCACTGTTTTTCAATATTGCCTGACAGTTGTATTTCAGGTCCAGAAAAAGGTGGCAGATCTCAGTGTGACCAGAACAGTTTATACTTAGGTCTCAAGAGGAAGGAATGGCAGAGAGTTAATTGGCTATAAAGTTTCCCCTGAAAATTAGCCCTTGATCAATAAATGTGTCTCAGGTACATGCTTACAATTGATTGTACATTCTGGTTTTGGCTTGTCTGTTTACTTGCGTTTTCCTCCTGATGACCAGGAACTTCCATTGTTCATTTTGCGACATCATCTGGAGCTCCTACACACCTTCTGATGAAGAAGGATGTCTACTAAATGCCTTTATTTGCCCAAGATAATGTGCTGAGCATTACAGACAGTGAAAATTAGGAAAACTAAAATACAGTCTCAAAGGATGATGGCAAAGGAAGTTGTTAATTCTATGTCAAATTACACCATGGTTGTTCCCACAAAATCCAGGACCTTGAAGCAAAATGAATTTACTAAAATAGGTTGCAAAGCTTTAGAAAACAGCTTAAGAGCCGGGCGTGGTGGCGCACGCTTGTAATCCCCGCGCTTGGGAGGCTGAAACAGGAGGATCGCGCAGGTTCGAAGCTAGCCCCGCGCGCTGGCTTAGGAGACCCTGTTTCCAAATAAAAATGTAAAAATAGGTCTGGGAGTGTAGCCCGGAGGTAGAAGGGCTTCCAGGAACCCCAGTACCACCAAAAAAAAAAAAAAAAAAAAAAAAAAAAGAAAACAGCTTAAGAGTGACATAGGGTTAAAAGTTCGATACCCTATTAAAAAAGAAACCTGTCAATACGTGGATTCTACAACCTGAGGGGCAGATGTTGATTGGCACGGAAGCTTCACCTGTGTCCACAGACACTCCATTTGCGGGTCTAGTCCCTGTGTGTGCATATATGCACAGTACATGCAGACCTGTGCGGATACAGGTTTGTAGAGAGAGCTGGGAGAGGGTTTCCCTGGACATCCACAACGCTCATCTTACAGGAGCCGTGGCTTACCTATGAAGTTTCATGTTTGCTCTTTGCTTGTCTGTACTGTTGGAAGTTTTAACCAGGAAACATGTATTTTTAGCAAACATACTAAATTTGTTTTTTTTTTTTGAAATTTTGAATTATTTTATATATCCCCCACAAAGCTTTCCTCCATGTTTATCTACTTACTTATTTATTTTAATTGGTGAACTGTAGTTATACATCTTAATGGGGTTCAAGATGGTAGAGGCACACATGCCCACATCACCCAATTATCCCCTCCCCGTCCCTCCTTCTCACGTTCGGCTCAGTGATTGACTCTGACGTGTGTGTGACTGTACATCGCGTACGTGTACGTTAGGGAGTTTCCCTCTCCCCCCTCCCCTCCCTCAGTTAGGCCTCTTTATTTGCTCATCTATGGTTTCACCTCCTTCGTCTAGAGGTCCTCCTATGAAATCTGTTTCTGATGGAGGGCAAGTTGGACCAACAAAGCGATCCTCATAGAAGATGTCATTCGTCCCGTCCGCTTCGCAGCTCAAATCTGTGACACCCTGGAGCTCTCCCTCGTGGGACCCCTCTGCCTCTTCCCTCCTAAAAGCATCTTAAGCCCTAGCAGGAGGGAAGGCCCTGGTGGTGCTCATCACCGCTCAAACCCTGGCTCAAACAGCAACAAGAAGATCATAGACTGAGTAGCATGCCTGGAAGGGGTTTTCTCAGGATGGGCCTGGGACTGCTTCCTGGGAATCTGAGATGTGAGATGCTGCGGGCCTCCTGGGCCCTGCAGTGAGCAAAAGCAGAAGCCAAGGTGTGTGGCCAAGAGGTGGGCCCCCTGTAGACCCAGCGCATGCTGCAATACCACACTGCAGGGCTCTCTGTGCAATGGAAGCTCAGAGGAAGAGTGGAGAGAGGTGGGAAAGGAAATAATGGGAGCACCACAGTGAGAGTCCATTCTAACACAGGCTTGTGTAGAGTTAGCCCCGTGTTTAGTGCAGCAAGAGGGCCATAAGAATTCAAACCAAGAGCCAGGCATGGATACAAACATCTAATCCTAGGACTTGAGGGAGGGGACCCAGCCAGAAGAATCACAGGTTGGAGACGAGCCTCAGCAACTTAGTGAGGCCCTGTTTCAAAATAAAAAATAAAATAGAGCTGAAGTTGAGGCTTACAGGTATAATGTCCTTGGATTCAACCCCTAGTACTACACACACACACACACACACACACACACACACACACACACACACAACAAATGATCCTTGTTTCCTCCTGGGCTCCATGGCCCCCACATATCTTCAAGGCAGGGCCCTGATAGGGCTGCTCTGAGGAGTGGAGATGCAGGCTCCCTGTCCTGGGAAGCCACTGGGCATGGCGGCACCTCATCTGGAGCGGGGCTCCTCTTCCAGTGCTCCTCCTGGACAAGCAGCTGCCATTTTCTCATTTGCCTGCAAGCATCTGCTGATTCAACAACCTGACTTACTCTTCTCCGGAACCAAGCAAGAGTAAAACAGGCAACCTAATAAATTAGTTACCCAGAAGCCAGTAGAACAGCCTCTGTGGTTACAGCAAGGCAGAAAACATCTTATTCTAATCCTCCAATGGCAATTACATGGTATCATGTCAGAAAGAAGGACAATAAAACCCCTATTCAAATTGGGATAAAAACACTTCTGGGGATGGGAAGTTTTCTTTGCCATTAACTTTAAACTCGCACTTAATTGTTTAAATCTGTACTCTGTTTTTCCCAAAAGTTAGTGGAGATCTCCCTCTACCTGGGAACCCACTGTACAATTAGTCAGTAAACTAATCCCTGAAAAGGAGACACAGGGAAGATATCATGAAGGAAAAGAAAAAAAAAAAAAAACTCTTGCAGAAAGGAACTCAAAAATTATGGCAGATAGATTGTCAAAAGCCCCAAGTGTTTCACCCAAAGTAGGCTCTGTCTGTGGACAGTTACATGCATGCAGATTTGAGGGGCTTTTGGCATCACTTTGTGAAACAGTAAGCTAACAACTGATGGAAACTGTATTGGTATGCTAGTGCCTCTTTTGCTATGCTAAATAACATTCTGTTCTCTCTGTCTCTGTCTCTGTCTCTCTCTGTCTCTCTGTCTCTCTCTCCCTCTCACTGGAGATTGAACCCAGGGGCATTCAACTTCTGAGCTCCCCCCAGCCCTACTTTTACCTTTTGCTTTGAAACAGGGTCTTGCGAGGTTGTTGAGAGTCTCTCTACACTTTTGGGGCTGTCCTCGAACCTGATATCGTCCTGTCTCAGCATCCTAAGTCCTGGAATTACAAATATGCACATGAGCGGCCACACCCAGCTAACATTCTGATTCTTTAGCTTTCTATATAAGTTCTGATTATCAGATAATATTCATGGTTCTCTTCTGAACTCCCCAATTTCTCATGTGTTGACAAAATTCTAACCTGGGTGTTGTAATACTGAAATGAGAATCCAGAAATCTCAGCAAGGCCACAATCTTAATAATAATAACTAAGGTGCTTAATACTAAAAAGATACATGTACAATTTACATTAAGTTCTGTTTTGATAATCAAAATAATGTGGGTAGATTATTTAAGTAGCTTGCAGAAATTTTCAGTAGAAATAACTAAAGTGTTAGGTGTCTTTCAAAGGATGTGAGGACATTCAAGAAGTTAGCATACACAGCACAATAATCTTATTTTTGTGTATGCATGTGTGTGATGCTGGGGATGTAACCCAGGGGCATTCTACCTCCGAGGTAGAATTTTTTTCCAGGCCTCTTTTTTTATTCTTTATATTAGAACAGGGTCTCACTGAGTTGCAAAGGGCCTCACTAAGTAGCTGAGGCTGTCCGAGAACCGCAATCCTCTCATCTCAGCCTCCCCAATGCTGGAATTACAAGTGTGCACCACCACACCGGGCTCATTTTTTAAACAATGAATGTATCGTGTGGGAGAGAAACAGAGCGCAATGTATAGTTTTAAATAGTATGTTTAAGAAAGAGCTTTCCTCTTGGCTTCCTTTCCAAAAAGAATAAAAAAGGTTAAGTGTGTATTTTGAATATGCATTTAGAAATAATATTTGCCAATATCTTAGTGAGATCTTATCCAAAAAAATGTATGTAGACTGTTTCAATAGCTTACATAAGACTTTAGCTTACTGGTTGAAAATTACACTTAGAATAATTTGTCAAACAAATCTCCAAGAACATTAAAACACCGGCAAAAAAGAAATTAATATCATGCGTCTCAGCATCAGTTAAGAGCTACATAGATCAAAGATTTGCTCTGGTGCCGTGAAGGTCTGACTTTGACTTTCAAACAAGATGGGTGTATGAGCCCCAAGACAGAACAGGAGCGTGACCAGCCCAGTTCTAGGGATCCCCTTGGATGACAAATGAAGCCACTGGAGAAGCACTCCCCACCCTGCTTGCTCGCTGCATGGGGCTTTGAAGACATAGAGTGCACATCTCTTCTGTCTGAGAGGCTCAGGTTTCCTTTTTCTGTGTTTTCTAAAGGCAATTTGGCTCTTTTTTTTTTTTTTTTCTTCCTGGAACATAAACGAAGAGTCCCTGTCTTTAAATGGACAGCACAAAAATTCTCGGTATTATCAACTGCGGTAATTAATGCGCTTTGCCGCTTTCTGCTATTTAACTGTACGACGTGTAATTGAGCATTGTTTTGGACATTTTAACCTTCTTAGTCAACTAAAAATGGCATTAACCCTCTACTCCAGTTACACACAATTTCAGATACAGTACCTGGAAGACATTTCTGAATGCTTTCTAAAACAACTGAGAAGGTGAAACATACAAGATAGGTATGCATTCTACAGAAACGATTACAACTTAAATGCAACCACCTAGGGAATAGGAAATGCCCATGGGGATCTAGGAGTGAAGCTACCTGGCTTCTGAAATCACATAGAGATTAGGGCTTGTGTTTGCTTCTAAATCAGCCTTAATTCATCCACCCAGTCTCATCGTTTAACATTATCCTCGTCCAATATGTTTCAGTTAATAAAGCCTGAGATCTTGATGTAGAAATAAGACAGGCGTTCTCATACTGCGATGTGACCTGCACAGGCTGTGAACATCTATGCCAGGGTGGCTGTGGCCACCTTCACAAAGAGGTGAGATTCTTTATGGACCTGTGTATATCCCTGGCCACACCCTCAAGGCATGGGACCAAGTGACTGGACACTGGACAATTCCATCAAAGCAGCTGGTACCCTTTTGGCCATGCAAGTAGAAGAAGAAGAAAGAGGAGAACCCTGCTTTGGGAAGTGATGCTGGAGTAATAGACGATGGCAAAAGAGACCTTCAGGGGTGGGAGTTTTGCAAAATACCAATTAATAATCTACTGTGGTTAATGTAAAAATATTTTGTCCATGGGACACCCAAAATTTTCAGAAAGGTGTTACTTATAAATGTCTGTAATGGCCCGGCGTGGTGGCGCACACTTGTAATCCCCGTGCTTGGGAGGCGGAGAAAGGAAGATCGTGCAGGTTCAAAGCCAGCCCTGCTGGCTTAAGAGGCCCTGTTTCCAAATAAAAAGTATAAAATAGGTCTGGGAGTGTAGCCCAGAGGTAGAAGGGCTTCCAGGAACCCCAGTACCACCAAAAAAATAATAAATAAAAAAATAAATGTCTATAATGATAACACACAGCTAGTTAGGGGAAGTCATCATTCATAAATTTAGATTGCCACCCATCATTTTGGTGTCAATGTTTTCCAACACCAGAAAATTACTCCTCTTTGATTTAGGCATGGAGACAGATGATAAGGAATCTTTTTGTGCCTTCAAAAAGTTTACAAGAGAACTAAGCTAGAAATAAAATAATTATTAGATCATTTTACAATAGGTCAAATTCAGTTTTTAAAAAAGAATGTATTGACCATATTATCCAGCTCTACCACTCCTAGGTATCTTTCCAAAGGGGTTGAAATCAGAGAACTACAGAAATATATGCATACCCATGTTCATAGCAGAACACACTATGGGACCAACCTAGGTCTCCATCAACAGATGAATGGGTTGCAAAATTGTGGGAAATACACACAATGGAATTCTACTCAGCTATAAAGAACAAAATCATGTCGTTCGCAAGAAGATGGAGAGACCTGGAGAGCATTATGTTAAGTGCGATCATCCAGGCACATATGTGTTCTCTAATATACCCAAACTAGGAAGGGTAGAGGAGGAAGAAGGCTGAGGTTGATTAATGGAGGAGCTAAATCCAAATATGTGTGTAAGTGTGAATGCAGCATGGCCAACCTGGACACTCATTGTTAGGAGGGGGGAATGAGGCAGGGGGGAGGGTTCCAAGTACTGTGTGAATGTATGCCACTGTCAATATGATCCACATGAAAATAAAATAAAATGTTAAAAAGTACCACAAATACCGAAAAGCAAGATTTTCTAAAGAAAATGAGTTCTGCTGAGTATCAAATTGGAGGCACAGCCCTGCAGAGAGGAGCTACAGTGAGTGGCTTCCTACTTTGGGCCATGGTGAAGTAACAGGGCTGGGTTTTCTCTATTATCTGACATAACCCAAACACCAGGCTCCATCAGGAGGCAATGATTGTCAAGACATTAGAGGATGCGGGTAAGAGAAGACACTGACCTGAGAGCTGGGAAGTCCATGAGGTGAGCCCTCCACTGGCTCCGGGCCACCGTGAGGAGGGAGGGAGGCAGGTAGAGCCCAGGATCCTCCCTGAGCTGAAGCCAGTTAAAGGAGACTGTGTGGACTTCCCAGTGTCCTATAACAAATGACCGCACAGCTGCCGACTTAACACAAGACAAAGTTATTACCTACAGTTCTGGAAGCCACAAGATCAAAACATGCTGGCAAGGCTGTGTTCCTTCTGAGGTTCCCAGGAAGTGTCTGTCCTCATGCCTTGCCCAGCTCCTGGAGTCTGCCTGCACTCTACTCCGTTCCCAAAGCGAGCATCTTCTAATTGTATTGGGCCACCTGCAAAATCCAGAACAATCTCCGCATCCCAAGGACCTTAGTCACATTTGCAAACCCCTCTTTGCCATGGAAGTCACTGGGTTTAAGAAGAGAGTATCTGCAGCTGGAGGGAAGGGCGTGGCTACACTCAGCATGGCAGAAAAGCTCCCGAAGCTGAGGTTTGCACAAAGAGAAGCAGAGATGACCACAGCGCGCGGCGTGCAAGGTGCGGAGACCGGCCACCTGCGTCAGGTTGGCTCCCTTGAATCACCAGCCAAGGTCAAGGGACTCATGCACAAGGACAGTGGCTAGGACCCAGGGCAAGGGAAATCAGCAGGACATGAGGGAATGGTTCTCAGGGCTCCCACAGAGCTGGGAATAATGCCTGTTCCCATCATCCCTAGTAGAAACCCCACAGTTCACAGACATCAGGGAGAGCTTCCAAAAGGGTTTTGCCTCAGTAAAAGGTAAAACTAGGCCCAGATTAAACACTATGGCAATGCAACTGATCAAACCTGGAAGACAGACTCAAGGATCAAAGGATTTCCCAGCAGTTCAGCCACATCTCAGAACCAAGCGCAGGCACATTTTTAGAAATAGAAAAATACCCGGCAGTTAGAAAATGGAAAAAAAATCACAATGAAAGGCATCCATCAAAAATTGCCAGGTGTGCAGAGAATAAGGAAAATATAACCCATAATTAGAAGAAAATCAATCAAAACTGGCCCAGAAATGATTCAGATGATAGAATCAGTAGACAGGGACATTAAAATAATTACAGTCTCACTTTAATGTTCTTCTGAGGAGACTGCACACCGATCTCCATAGTGGCTGCACTAATTTACAGTCCCACCAACGGTAACGTTTCCTATCTCTCCACACCCTTCCCAGCATTCATCATTGCTTGTATTCTTGATGACTGCCATTCTAAATGGAGTAAGGTGGGCTCCCAGTGTAGTTTCGATTTGTATTCCCATGATATTTTCAGGGCACATATCACATGTGTATATATGACATATATATAGGCACGTATTTATGTCATTTTATTTCCTATTTTGAGAAGTGTCTCTTCAGTTCAACTGCACATTTTTACTGGGTTATTTTTTAGTGTTAAGCTTTTAAATTATATTATATATCCT
Organism: Muscardinus avellanarius; assembly: GCF_963383645.1. Lineage (NCBI taxonomy): Eukaryota > Metazoa > Chordata > Mammalia > Rodentia > Gliridae > Muscardinus > Muscardinus avellanarius. Next base: position 2,941,460 of record NC_137803.1, read on the forward strand.
AGACATTAACCCTCTATCAAGGGGTCCCTGGCCAAGATCTCTCATTCCTTTGGCTGTCTCTGCAGATTCTCGATGGTTTTCTTTGCTGCATAGAAGTTATCTTTTACTATGATACCATCTTATTTGTTAATTCTCATTTTTATAGCATTATAGTTCCCAATAGCCAAATTATGGAATCAGCGCTCGTGTTCTTGGACAGACGAATGGATTGCGAAACTATGGTATATACACGCGAGAGAATTTTACTCAACCGTGAGGAAAAACAAAATTGTCTTTTCCAAGAATATGGGTGAATCTAGAGAATATCCTACTGAATGAGCCCAGCCCGGCTCAGAAAGCAAAGGGTATGTGTTTTCTCTCACATGTAGAAGCTAGAGACGAGTTTGGAAACAAAGACTGCGGATAAGGAAGGAGGGATTCCAATAAAACAGCGGAGGGGCAGGGGGCACTGGTGAGGGGGCTTGATGAAGGAAAGAGTTAAAATGATGCTATGTATATTTATGGAATTACCAACAGCTATCTCAATAGCATGTGCAGGAAGAGGGTGGAGACAAGATAAGAGAAAAACAGTCCAAGTGCCATATGCAGTATGCTCTTAACACTCCGAATCTCATTATAATGCACAATACAATGCACCAATAGAAGTAAAGAGAGAGAATTACAGTCAGTCTTCCACGTCCACATGTTGCAAATCCAAAGAGTCAACCATCCTCAAAAAGAAAATTCTGGAAAAAGAGATTTGCATCTGTACTGAACATATATAGACTCGTTAATCACTATTCACTAAACAGTACTGTACAACAATGATCTGCCTAGCATGTACACTGCATTAGGTACCCCAGCACTCTAGAGATTATTTAAAATACGCGGGAGGATGTGTGTAGGCTGTAAGTGCATACTTGCCTTTTTATATAAGGGGCTTGAGCATCTGCAGACGTGAGTATCTGAGGTGTTCTGAAATCAGCCCCTCATAGATACAGAGGGATAACTGTGTTAAAATTCTGCGTGATCTCTTTAACATGTTATGGAAAAAATAAACATCTGAAGTTGACACCCAAAAGCTATAAAATAGGCCCAAATTAAACCTCTAGAAATGAAAACATAGTGTCTGAAGTAGAAAATATACTAAATGAGATTAATGCCAAATTAAACGTGAGTGAGAAAGGATTACACAACCTGAGGACTTAGCAATAGAGCTGCCTCGAACGAAGCTCACAGAGGAGGAAGGACTCACACAAGAAGAGCACAGCAGTGAGCTGCGGACAAAGCACGAGGCCTGATGCACACGACGAGAGTGGGAGGTGGAGAAGGGCATCTGTAAAGAAGTGCATGAAAGTATTCAAAATTTAACACAGTACAAGCCCATGTATTCAAGGTGTTGAACAAGTCAAGCCCAAGAGTCGGAATTCTACTATGCCAAGACACCTCTAATCAAACTGGCCAAAATTAAGGATGAAATTCTTAAAGGAGACAGAGGGGAAAGGGCACATGACATAAATGAGAACAAAACACAGAACGGCAGTGGACTTCAGCATCATCCTAAAATCCTCACTTAGAGGACTGGAGTCAAGATACATTCCAAAAACATCTTTGCAATTAACTCTTGATGGGAGTTTTTGTATCGCTATCCTGAACCTTTCGCACGTGTATAGTCAGACAGAAAATGTAAATAATCATTTGGCTGTTACAAAAACTAGACTTGCCAGTGTTAGGGTAAAAGAATACAGACACTCCCAGTGAGATTGAGTAGAATCCTGTACTTCTGAATTAGAAGTGGAATATTAATAAGAACTCATGATACTTTTACTTAGGGAAATCCATGTTTATAGCAATATTCACCAGAAAGGCTTACATCAATGGGCTAGAACTGAGAATCCCAAAATATTCCACACATCTCTCATCGCTGCCGTTCAGTAAGGATGACCACTCTACACACTGGATAGAGTGGTCTTTTCGACAGAAATTACTGAGTCACCTGGATATCTACGTGAGCTTGGACCCTGGTATACAAAAATAAATGCAAAAGGAATCCAAGACCCAATTCCAAGAGCTAATACTGTACAATTCTTAGAGAAATACATGTATAAATCGACTCAGCCTTTTATAGGCAACTATTTCTTAGATATTGCAATAAAAGCACAAGCAACTTGAGAACAAAATTAAAATGTTTGTGCTTTAAAGGATGTACCAAGAAAGTAAAAAAAAAAAAAAAAAAAAAACAAGTGTAATGTGAGATAGATATGTGTAAATCCTATGTATGATAAAGACCAGGTATCTAGAATTTTGAAAACCTCTTATTACACAACAGAAAAGACATCCCAGCTAGGCATGCTGGTGCAGGTCTGTAATCCCAGTACTTGGAAGGCTTAAACAGGAGGATTTCAGGCTCAAGGCAAGACTCAGAAACCTAATGAGGCTCTCAGAAACCTAGCAAGACCCTGTGCTAAGGGTATAGCTTGGAGGTAGACTGCCCTGGCTCAGTCCCCAGTACCACCACCACCACCACCACCACACACACACACAGAGACATTCCAATTTTAAAATGGAAAGGTGATCTAAATAGTTAATTCTCCAAAGAAAATATACAAATAATCCAAAATGGCACAAGAAGGGACTGAGTATCACAACCACCGAGGAGGAATGTCACTCCAAGCCACAGTGAGGGCGCTGCCTCTTTACACCCAGTAGGATGGAGAGAAAGATTAAGAAGTGACAGAAAACAGACCCTGCTGAGGCTGTGGAGAGCCAGAGACTCCTGTGCACAGCTCAGGGGAACATAAAATGGTGCAGACACTATAAATAATTGTTTAGCAGTTTCTCGGTAAGTTAAGCATAGAATTAGCATATGACGCAATCATTTCATTCTTGGTAGGAAACATTCCTCTTTCTCTGTGGGGCTCACATTCCCAGACCTCCGGCGGAGGCCTGGGCCACGGGCAGTATCCAGCTCCACACTGCAACGCCCTTCTCATCTTGACCCAGCCAGCGCTTATGGTGCCCTGTGGTCTGACCTTCCCGGGGCTGCCACCGCAGAAGTGGAACACATTTCTTTCCTAATTCACAATCTCAAAGATGGAAGATTTGTTCTTATACAATGGATCCTGGCACCCTCAGCATGCGATGACACTTTCTTTCTCTAAGTTGAGAGCTTCCACGATTTCGCCGAAGGGGAGCCCTGGTAGTTCTTCTGGGACATCCCGACACGGACCTCAGGACCCCTGTGCTCTGGGCTATTACTTAGTGAACTGAGGGTCATTTGAGCAGAAGCACTGTGATGCTGTGACAGCGTCTATAGCCGAGATGGCTGCTCAGTGGAAGCAGGAGCATCTATCTACAAAGGGGACACACGGCAGAAAGGACGACTCCCATTTAGGACGGGACAGAGCCGGGAGGTGAGAGATTCCATCTAGCTACTTGGAACAGCACACAATTTAAAACTCATGAATTGTTTATTTCTGTAATTTTTCATGTAATATTGTTAGACCATGGTTTAGTGCAGGCAACAGAAATGGCAGAGCATGGAACCAAGGAGAAGAAAGGACGACCACATAATTGGAAATAAGCATTCACATAGATGCTGTGCACAAATGTCTCTGGATAGCCCGCAGGCAGGAGCAACCCCAAAGCCCTCAGCTGCTGAGTGAACGAGATATGTTAGAGGTTTACCACCGACCACTATTGACCGGGAACGACATCCCGACCTGTGTTGCAGCAGGGAGGAAACTTGCAAACATTACACTTAGCGAAAGAAGCCAGACACAAAGACCACACACTTATGACTCCATTCATACTACTATGCAGAGTCAGTCAATTCACAGCCAAAGCAGAATGCAGTTCTCAGGGGCCTGGAAGAGGCAGGAGTGGAGAGTGACTGCTTGATGGTAGGCGGCATAGCACACCTGTAATCCTAGTACTCAGGAGGCTGAGACAGGAGGATCACAGATTCAAGGACAGTCTCAGCAAGTAGCAAGACTCTCGGCAGCCTAAAGAGACCCTGTTTCCAAATAAAAAGAAAATTGGGCTGGGCATGTAACTTGGAAATAGCTGGACTCAATCCCCAGTAACCCCCAAAACACACACACACACACACACACACACACACACACACAAATGGCACAGGGCTTCCTTTTGGGGGATAAAAGACCTGGAACTACACAGCAGGGATTGTTGGAAGACATTCTGCATGTGCTAAGTGTCACTAATGGAGCGTCCTGTCATGTGTACTCTCCCTTAGATAAAAGTTATAGACCATATGCAAGTAGTGCATATTACATTTCTTCTCCAGGTTAAAAAAAAAATCTGGAGAAGATGTAGGTGAAATTAGATAGGTCACAAGCAGAGTGATAGATACATGAGGCTTTTATGTCCCATCCCTTCTATTTTAAGTAACTTTGAGTATGTCTATAATCAAAACAAAATATACTTTAGGGATTTTCCTCCTCCCTTCCCCCGCCCCGCAGTCAGGCTGCCCTACTCACTCATCTGTGGTTCTTCCTCTTCCTCCAGAGCTCCTCCTAGAACCCTTTTCTCCTTAGCTTCCACATATTAGGGAGAACATCTGATTTCTTACTTTTTGTGACTAATCTCACTTAGCATAATGTAATAAAAGTTAAAAATACAAGATTTTAGAAAATGGAACCAAGGGAATAGTGAGTTTTGCTGATTCTAACTAGCAGCATGATTGCTCAAGAATGGGTTCTTGGAATAAGAATTCCATGGGTTATGGTTTTAACATAATTTTACATGGTTGTTTTTGATGTGCTATTTTTCTAGTGACATGGTATTATCTATCAATGCCTCAGAATTAAATTTAAAAGTACAAGACGGCTGGACTTGCCAGGTGGGTATTAATATTAAAGGCAGACAGGTAAACATAGATTAGATGCCATAACATTATCCAGAGCTTATCTCAGTGCCAAATGCAACATACCCTCCAAAAACAGCTTACTGAATCAGTAAACTATTATATGTCTGAAGTGCCCCCAAAATATATGCGTGGTCCTCCAATTTACACAATCATTGAGAATAACTGAGTGCTGTCAATTCTGGAAATAATGCATTGCGTTTCCTCATGAGAAAGGAGGTAGTGACTTCTATTGATTTATTTTATTAGTTTTTATCGGTGCATTGTAGTCATTCATCTTAATGGGGTACACGATGGTGGAGGCACACATGCACATGTCACTCATTTAGCCCTTCCCCAGTTCTCAGCCCTTTCCCTACCTTCTCCCTCATTCTCATTTTTGGCTTCATTGACTTTCATATGTTTATGAATGTACATTAGGGCATTTTCCTCTTCCCCCTCCCCTCACCCCGAGTTGGGCCTCCTTATTTGCTCACCTATGGTTTCTTCTCCTTCATCCAGAGTCCCTAGCTTGAGCACATTAGGGAGAGCATCCTATTTTTTCCTTGTTGTGGCTGTCTAATCTCACTTAGCACAATGTTCTCCAATTCCGTTCATTTTCCTGTAAATGATGCAATTGTGTTCTTCTTTATGGCTGAGTAAGATTCCACTGTGTCCATATCCCATAGTTGAGTAATCCTTTCATCTGCTGATGGACATCTTAGATGATTCTATAATTTTAATTTTCTTAATTTTTTATTGACGCATTATATTTTACATCGAATTGAGGTATAGAGTGACAAAAAAACACATGCTTTTAAAAACCAATGACAAACTAGTTATGTCAAAGTAGCTAAACTATGTGTGTGTGTGTGCAAAATTCACGTAAATGCACGAAGTCAACCACTTGCTAAGGGACCATGTGGATATAACCTGAGAATTTAATTCAGAACTTGTCATTTCAATGTGATCACTTCATCTCACTTTGGGGGTAAAAACACATTGTCTGTATTAAATTAAATCAACTCATTTTCCTGTCTAAACACATATTTCTCTATTTACGCAGCCATTCGTTGAGAGATCGAGATTCTTAGCTGCGGTTGTAACTCTAGTGGCTTCCCCCTGGCAGCCAGTTTTCTGCAGGGAACAATAGAATAAGGTTTTGAAGGTATGTTGGAGAACTCAAAAGGTACCCAAGCTGGGTGCGATGGCACACACTTGTAATCACAGTACTTGGGAGGCTGAGATAGGAGGATCACAGGTTCTAGCCAGCCTCAGTAGCTTGTGAGGCCCTTCACAACTTAGTGAGACCCTGCTTCAAAATAAAAAATAGGGCTGGGAGTGTAGCATGGAGGTAGAATGGCCCTGCGTTCAATCCTCAGTTCCACACACAAACACACACACACAAAATACCCAGCAGGCACAAGGGAGCAGCAGGTACAAGTCCCACTCAGAGATCTCTGCCAGCTCCTCTGCCCCGTCCCCTTCTTCTTTTTCAGTGCCCACAGGAGCATTCTGGCATTTCCTGTAGCAGAGAGATCATGGCATATTTCTCCACCCTGGAGCTAAAACAAAAGCATCCTCTCCCTCTTTCTTCTCTTTCTATTTTATTTTAATTTTGTATTGGTGTATTGCAGTCATACATCTTTTTTTTTTTTTTGAAACAGTCTTGTAAGCTAGCGCAGCTGGCTTCGAACCTGTGCGATCCTCCTGTCTCCACCTCCCAAGCGCGGGGATTACAAGCGTGCGCCACCACGCCCGGTTTGTAGTCATGCATCTTAATGGGGCACTACACAGTAGAGGCACACATGCACCCAGCACATACTTAGCCCTTCCTCAAATCACGCATTTATGTTCAGAAAATAGAAAAGTAATTCTTACAAAGTGTTCATCACCAAGGTTCATAAAATGTACACTTTGCACAACTCTAAAGCCAAGATTCATCTGAGAATTGGAATAGGGGGTCACATGTTCTAGCCTGAGGTATGGCCTGCTGGGAAGAGCTCAGGGGAGGAGGCTCCAAGACAGAGCACAGGCCCAGGCCCATGGACTGTCTAGAATGACCCCAGCCTGGTCCTGTGGGCCAAGGCTGAGGTATATGCTGGCACAGGCACTACTGGACTTTGCCAGGCACCAGCATGCACCTGCAGCAGGCACACTGGCTGGCTCAGCCTTGGGCAGAAAACATCAAACTCACCCTGGGGGAAATTAGGAGAAAGGGCCAACAAAAGTGTAGCTCATTCCTTCCAGATTAGGTAAAGAAAAGGAAACTAACAGAAGAAAATCCTGTAGGCTGGAATCCTATCAGCCAAGAAATAGTCATGTGTGTTGGATTTCACCCCCTACTCAATAGAGGCATGTTGATACACACACACGCACACACACACACACACACACACACACACACACACGTGCGCACATGCACGCATGCGCAAAGACATTACTGAAGGTTAGTGCAGTGCTTTAACATGGTTTGGTTAATACTAAAAATAAGATCTTTTTTCTATATTTCATTGTGGTACAATTTCCTGTCTTAAAGAAAGATGGAAACTTTTACTTAGAAGATATATAGTTAGAATTTCCTGTAATACTGAATTAGCTCCAGTCAAAATGAACTATTTTACACTGCCGTTATTACTCATTTACCAAAAATACTTTGTTCTGGGTTTAATATTTTCTTAATACTTTTAACTTTTCAAGGCACTTTCTCATCAAATTCTTTTTGAGTTTTACCATGGCCTCTGCTTTAGACTACCCAACTATATACCAGAAATTTTCTTTTTTTTTTTAGGTGACAGAAGCAAATTTTATTTGTTTATGATGACTATGTCTGCCTTGACATTTTAAAAAATTATTTCAGTAAAAAATTGCATTAAAGATTACATAAAAGACTCTTAATACCATATCTTAACAAAAGATATGTCCACGCACAGCTATGAGGCACCATTATGCTTTCATTACGATATGATTGTGATGTCAATGTAAATTTCTGAAACACTCTATCCAAATGGATTTCAAAACAGCTTCATTGCATTAAGAAACAAAATAGTCAACATAACATTGCATTATTTGGGGTTTTGACAAAAAGCCCTAAGACATAGGAAAGTGCCAAGTCGAGTCAACCTAAATTTTGGCTCCTGCAGGAGTGGATTAGAGTTAGTGAAGCTCTGGGTTCTAAATATAGAGACCAGTAGGCGACGGGAAGAGAGCCTGGAACACTCTGCACAACTGGCCCGAGTTAATTAACGTGCAGTCCAGGAGCCTGCGTACCACCAGCCCCACTCTCCGTGACAGGAGGCCATCATGCTGCCCTGCTGGTGACGGTGAGGGGAGCGGGGCTAGCAGGCTCTCCCTTCCCTACTTTGGTGCTTTTTTCCCCCAACCTGTATATTTATGGGGTTTTTAAATACTATCTTTTCCTGTTTACCATATGTCAAATTCTACATGAAGTGATAAAAACATACAAAGGCCTTATCTCTCTAATCTCCCAAAATAGACTCTCCTCCCTCCTACACTTCATCAAGCCCCTAGCTGCTAATTACTGAAATCTAAAATGCTCATCTGACCAAATAGCATTATGTGTCCATGCTTAAAAACCTCAATTCAATTACCCACACGGATGTAGGTGCCCAAATATATATACATACATGTATATATATATTTTATATATAGTTGTGCATACATATTTATAATATATAATAGTTTATATATTAATATATAAACTATATGTATAAAATAGAATTTATATATAAAACATTTATATATTATGACGATATATTTATAAATACATGTTTTTATGTATATGTAGCATGTGTTTATGTGATTGCATATGTATCTTGGTTGGTGTTTTTCTAGAATGCAGGTAGCCAGCCCTGGGACAGTTGGGCTTAAAGACGATTCCCCTCCTCACAGTGCTCTCTTTAAGGCTACTGGAGGCTGCTGCCTGCATTGTCCCCAGCAGCCTTCATCAGAGCCTGCTGTGATGTGCCTAACTCCTCACTCCAGGGAGTGCTTCCCTGCTTGATGCTGCTAGCAGATTAAAGCTGCTCTAATTTTCCATCCAAGCCAAATAGACGCATAAGCAAGCTGTTAGATCATCTCAGGATCAGCGCAGTGTGCCACCCTCATGCTCTTCCCCAGCTCCACCGCAGTTAGCATTTCGAGGACATTTGCAAGTGAAATCATATGGGAGTTGGAGGCAGGAGCACGCAGAAGACAGAAGGGTGAGAGAGTCACTCATCCCAGATTCAAATGCAGAGCTCTGCTGTAGTGGCAGCCATGGTCCCACTGCACCTTACCAACCAGCCCGGAGTGAAAAACATAAAAATCACATGCAACACACATCAAAAAAGAAAAAAAAAAAAGAGGATAATGATGAAGGGTCATCTCTGTCCATTTACAGTGAAAATACTCAGTCGTGCTGTGTTCTCACAAGGGACTCTCCGTCCAAAGGGACAAAGAGGTAAAAGGAGCTGTGCGGCTGCCTGGTGGTCACAAGCTCCAAGCCACCGGAGAAGCTCCTGCTCTCTGGTTGGGCCACAGCTCGCTGCAGATGCAGCCCAGAACTTGGAGTTGGGAGTCTGGTTTCAACCTTCTTCCCAAACCCTTACCTAAAAGCACAGGATAGAATTGCTGGTGAAGATATCTGTCATCGACGAGGATGAGATACTGTCCAAATCTGTAAGACATTAACAGATTTGAAGAAAAACTAAAAGCAATATGCAGAAAGCCAAGGAAAAGCTAAAATCCACAAAAACATAAGGGGCATGCCTGCCACTGGATCAGCAGGCTGAAGATGAGGGGGAATGATCAGACACCTTGTTAGAACTAGTGTTTATCACCATTGTGTTAGAAATGTATAATAAAGCCCAGGTACAGGCAGCCTTCTGCCAAGTGTGGCTGAGAGGGAAATAGACAGAGACTCTTCCTTTGTTATAAGAGAGATAGAAAGACAACACACAAAAGTACTACTTATGACCCAAAAAGGACCATTCTACACAACTGATTATGGGGCCTCCAGGACGATATTTTTCTTCTGCATATGCAATATGAGCTTCTAAACAAATGTGGCAGTGATCTCTGCAAAGGAGAACCTGTCTACAAAGACTTCCCATCAAAACAAGGGCGACTCTAGTCTGCAATAGTAGCCTTAGATAGAGTAGTCGTAATTGGTAGAATTATGTGCCCCCCAAATATGGTGAACCCCTACCCCCAGGTACCTATGACTGTGAGCTCATATGGGAATAGTCCGTTAGGATGAAATCAAGTGGAGAAGCAGTCAGACTGGGTTAGGGCAGGGCAGACCAAAGAGGAAAGCTTGGGGACTCAGGTGCTCAGAAGGAAGATGGCTTCATGATGATGTGGGCAGAGATGGGAGGAACATGGCCACAGCCAAGGAAGGCCTGCGGGAGCCAGCAGGGGCGAGGTGGACCCCCCTAGGTCTTTAGGAGTATGGCGGTTCTACATCACTTTTGCATCTCAGACTTCTGGCCTGCAAATCTGTGAGGTTATATCTCTGTTGTTTTAAGTCACCCCGTTTGTGGTATTTTGTTAATGGTGAGCGTAGCAAACGAATACATTTGGTAAAGTCAGATCTGTCCTAATTTGACGTGCAGCTCTGCAGACTTCACTCCATATAAAGTATATGTTGACTTAGGTATTTTCTGAATGATTAAGAAATTATATTCCAGTGCAAGAAATGGTGTGTATACCTATTGCCATGACAGGTTAACTTTCCACCTATTCCTCCCTTTGGCACCTTCGCTATCCCTGTATCCACCGCAAAGTAGCCAAGCGCCACCATGAAACACTGCCGTACTGTTCCGTATGAGGTGTGCTCTGCCCTGGCCACCAACCCCTCGCTCACGGCCTCCACCCGAGGCTGTTCTCTAATCTTCCCAGCTGAGGGCTTCATGCTGATGAGCTCCTTTGTTTGATTTTTCTCCTCTAGATGACAAGGCTATCAAGGCTGCAGTGAACTGGAAATCTCTCAAAAATTTGGGGAAAAAAACCCCCACACATTGGCTCTTTTCTGTAGTGAGAAAAGTTGAAGCAAAATCCTAAAATACATTCATGATCCGGGGCCAGGCAATTTCACGTCTGAGACGCTACCTGAAGGAGCCAACTGTCTCTGCAAAGATGTTCATCTCGGAGTTATTCCTCTCCTGTGCATAAGCATATCTATGCTGGATCCAGCACCTCACAGTATCTACTATTAGAGGGAGGTCGGGGACTGCTCCCACCTGCTTGCAAACACAACAGTCAGCCACTTGTGTCTGTATTCTTCCTTCTCCTCTTGGCCCTGCCGCAATATGTTTTCTAGGAGTCACAACTCCCCTGGATCCTGAGTTTCCTTCAAGCAGAACTTCCTGGAGGCCAGATGGCCCCGACCACTGGAAAGTGCCAATTCATGGATGCCATTCCTGCTGTGGATGACCTCGTAGGTACAATTGCTCCCCCTGGGTCAGAAGGATACTGGAGAGATAGACATAGGAAAAGGTGCATCCTACCTATCTTGGATCACACTCCATTGTCCAAGTCTTACAGAGCTATGCTCCTACGGGTTATCACAGCCCTCCTCCTCCCTAATACACAGGCCTTCTTCTCCCCAGTGCACAAGCGCCAGACCATGGCAGGTGAGAGCAACAGCTGAAAAGTAGACTCAGGACTGTGGCAGAGCCTTCCTCCTCCTTCAGCTCTGAAATTACCCAGAGTGCTCAGTCCCTGTGCACCTGCGGTCAGTTTGGCTCATTCGCCCACAGGTGGACATAGCTAAGGGTCTTGGTGGGGGATCCCACATATTATAATAGCTAAAGAGGTTGGTTACAGCCATATAGTGGAATAGCATTTATTTATTAATAATACCTATTACTGCATGAATGAAAAACTGTTCCTATTATAACATTATTTGAGAAAGGGATTGGGAATTGTATGCCAAGAATGACTGCACTCATGAGGAAATATGTATTTTTATATATTTGTGCATAAAGACATGGAGTAAGAAGACATACACCTTAACATTAACTACCACTGTCTCTAAGGAGTGGAATTACTGATCATTTTAATCATTCACTCATTTTCAAAATTATCCAAGGTTTTGTAGTATATTTTATAACCTTTATAAAGTGTATATGTTTTTACCAGAAAAAAATATGGTAATTAAGACCTGTTCTAACCTCTCGTCTAATGCAGAATTCCCTGGGGCCTAAACTCAGGTGGGGCCCACCCCAGTGGCTTTCCCCCCTCCACCGACCTAGCACTGTGGGAGCAGTGTGGATTTAGGAGAATAACGTCTGGGTTCCAGGAGCCGTTCTCTGAGCTGGGCCCAGCTGCCCTAAGCAAATCGAGTGTCAGAGGCGCCCTGCGAGGGTCCTCCACTGCTCAGACTTCACCCCTTCCCTCCATTGCCCCGTCCCATGGACTCTTCACTCAGCTCCAAGCTCAGGCTCTTTACCTAACACACAGAGCTTCCTGGCCTTTGGGTACTTTAACGCTTGTTGTTCAACTTCTCGTTGCTGCTTTCTATACAGGCTAAAAATGACTTAGAGAGGGGGAGATTATTTGGGGTGGGCGGTTCACAGGTCCAGGGATTTCAGCCCAGGGTTAGCTAGCTCCACTGCTTTAAGCCTAAGGTGAGGCAGAACATCACGGTATAAGGGCATAGCAAAAAAGAACCTCACATCATGAAAGTCAGGAGAGAGACAGAGAAAGATAGACAGTGCTCAGGGACAAAACTTGCAAACATGCATGTTCTTCCCAGGCGCTGCCAGTGACCTGTCTCTGCCAACAATGCCCTGATGCCCACAAGTTTACCACCATCTAGTAGTTCATTCAGCTACCATTGGATTGATCCACTGCGGAGGTCAGAGCCTCATGGACCAGTCACTCCCCAAAGTCCCATCTCTGCACACTGCTGCACTCGGGGCCAAGCCTGCAGCACAGGAGCCTTTGAGGGAGCCTGGAGGAGAGCCCAACCACAGCACTCTGTGGATGCCCTGGAAGAAACACTGAACTGGAGTCTTGGCAGAAACAGGAAAGGACCAACTCAAGGAAGAGCAGATGAGATAAAACATTCAGTGAACAATCCAAAAATGTAGTACTTTTTATTCAAGTAAAGAATAAGGCATGGGGGTCCAGAATTTAAAGTGACATGACCGGGAAGGAGTGTGTCTGTGTCTATCCAGAGCCACCGAAATGGCGGCTGATCCCAGCCCGAGCTGGCCAAACCACAGTATGTGAATGCCAGTGCTCATTTCTCTAACTCGAAATGGCAGCCCACACGCCTCTACTTCTAGAAGATTAAGCTGGCCAACAACATATATACTTTAACAAAAGATGCTATTTTCCTGGAGGAAACATGCAAATGACTTTGGCAAGTTTGTATATTATGTTTTTTAGCATCGTGTATCTGCTTGCAACTGGGATGAAGTAGGTTTGGGAGCATGCAGGTTCTTCCCTGATGTGTGCAATGGACAGCTGAACCTTTAGCGTTTTCCCGCCATGGAAGGGGTGTGGGCTTTAGCTCTGGGATGTGTCTGCTCCACGGTGTTCAGGCTTCTGTGATGTGCAGGGTCGGATAGAGCAACGTTCCTTGGGGACACTTGTGGGCAATGAAAAAACACAGATACCTCAACTCCTTCCACTCAGAGTGGGAGTCTGAAGGACTGTAAACATGTAAAAATGAAAGGGAAAAATCCACCTGTGGTCACTCATCCACCAGCCCTTTAAGAAAAATGTTATGCAAATGGGGAAAATGTATTGAGCAAGCTAGGATTGATTAGGAATGAAAAGGGAGAGCATTTTTCAAAGATGCTAATTCATTTGGCATTACTGTAAGCTCTCTTCTGCCAAGCAGGGGGATCTAGGGAGACACTCAACCTATATCGTGTACCTCAAAGCCCGCCCTCACCATGACGATGACCACTCAGGTCTATCTTCTCTCAGGAGCGTGGGCATTTGTGGATGTGTAACTTTTTTCCCTTGTCGACTGGGTATTGCAGGAGGGATGCACCTCAGTCTCTGCTTAGCCCTAACATGAAGCCCCCCGCTCTCCTTAGCAGTCGCTGAAGTACAGCTCCCCACAAGCACCACCAGTATTGCCATCGCTGCAGTCTCGTGCCATCACCACAGAGACTCCAGTCTGGAGGGATATTTCTCACCACATCCCATTTGTGTTCTGTTAAAAATACAGGAGAAGCTTTTGCCTTGAGTACGGATTTATTAGGATAACTTGGAGAAATGAAGAAAAGTTTTAGATTAGCTAAATCTGTGTTGAATTAGATCACAATAAAAGAACAGTCTCGTGGATTTAGACTGTGGTTTGGCCAACATTCTAGACATTCACACACACACACACACACACACACACACACACACACACGCATGCAAAAGAGAAAGAGAACAAAATGGTTTTCTAATAAAAGAAAAGCCATTTTAGAATATGGCGATTCTCAGTGATTAGGACAATACATCATTTGTTGCTTTGGAGAATAAATCTCAGAGATATTGTAAGTCGAAAGGAATACCTCCAATGCGCACTATAGCCCCCATTCATTCTCAGTGAGTTAAATCACACGGGCCGGCAAAGGGCAGTTCTTATTTCTAAAAGTATAAGCTACTGAAAAAGGTTTTCTATGTAAAATGGTATTGCTGAATTATTTTAAAAGGCAGTGGCCGGGCGTGGTGGCACACGCTTGTAATCCCCGCGCTTGGGAGGCAGAGACAGGAGGATCGCGCAGGTTCGAAGCCAGCCGCGCGCGCTGGCTTAGGAGACCCTGTTTCCAAATAAAAATGTAAAAATAGGTCTGGGAGTGTAGCCTGGAGGTAGAATGGCTTCCAGGAACCCCAGTACCACCAAAAATGAATGAATAAATAAGTAAATAAATAAATAAAAATAAAAGACAGTGGTCAGATTTGATAAATAAATTGTAAAACATTAGCTACAATTCTGACTTGTACCAACCAAAATGAAGTTGGTTGCTTAGAATTCCCACCACTTAGCCAACTGAGCCTGTCTCAGGATTATAAGTATTTAATAATTGCCCAGTGTTTATACTACTGTCCAGTTATATCACATGTTTATTTTATTATCTTGTTAGATCACTTGATACCTAGAAAAAACTAGAAATATTCACAAGACAGAAAAGGCCCCGTTTTTTATGTGTAGGAAATGAATGCTCATAGGACAAAACTATCCACGGTGGAATGCCAGAGCCCCTCTGTGCTTGTCTGCCTAACGCACTGTCAATGCACATGCGAGAGCCAGCAGGAGCTCCATGAAGAGGGCCTTGAACCACTACACCGCTCCCGACAATCTTCTATAGGTCTTGAGTTTTCATTATTATTTATTTGCCTTAAATTTCATCCCTACTTTTAAAATATCACAATAAAGGTACAATACACTAAGCCTCATCACAGCTTTGTATAAATTAATTTCTCAATGGATTTTGGTTGGAAAAATGAGAGTCAGAACTCATGAAAATCTAGGAGCTTCACTGGAAGGGCTGCGGAGCAATGGGCAGCGGTGGCAGAAAAGTGTTCAAAGGATGATGTGGGAGATAAGAACTACCTTCCATGTCAGATGAGATGGTGCTAGTCTCCAGAAATAGTGCCAACCATCTCAGTAGCTTAGTGTCATATGTATTTTCTTTTTAAAACCATTTTAGTTTCTAATTGTTATATATTACTATTTTTATTATTTTAATATACTTTTATACATTGGGTTATAGTGTGATGTTTTAGTTTATAAAAGAATTAAGTTATCTGGGCATAGTGACTCAAGTTTGTAATCTCAGTACCTGGGAAGCTGAGACAGGAAGAAGGCAGGTTCACTGCCGGCCTCAGCTACTGAGCGAGGCCCTCCGCAACTTAGCGAAACCCCGTTCCAAAGTAAAGAATAAAAAATAGGGCTGGGGGTATAGCTGAGGGGTAGAATGCTCCAGTACTACAAAAAGATAAATAAATAAATAAGTCAATAAATAAATAAAGGATTAAGTTGAATTAATTGCCTATCTATTAACTCAGATATTTCTCATTATTTTGTGTGGAAAACTTTTAAAATCTATTCTTAGCAACTTTGAAATATAAAATACATTTATTATTAATTACAGTCACCTGGTTATACAGTCGTTCACTAAAATTTATTCCTTTTAACCGAAAATTTGCATCTCTGACCAACATCTTAATTTTTTTCTTATTCCCACTTTATGCTTCCCAGGGGTTACAAACAGGACTGTGATCATCAGAATCCCTCATTTGGGATCCAGGTTGACAGAGTAGCCACGTTCTCAACCATTTCCAACTAAGGCAGCAAAAGGGAAGAAAGGTCAGGCACAGGGTCTCCCACGGCCACTGGGCGCTCCAGCCCAGAGAGGCACACTGCACTCTGCTCACGCGTTCAGGACCAGAACTTGTCATGTGGGGGAGTCCAACCTGGGGTGGGAGGTGAAAACCTACGGTACAGAAGGCGGGAGCCAGAGAAACGTCATGGCTGAGCTACTGCACCTCCTCTCAATGAGCATCCCTCAGCACTGGCCCAGTTCTCAGTGGGGCCCAGATTTGGCACCGTTCACACTTGGTCGCACATCTATCTTCCCAAATACATCTTAGTTCACCGCCTCATTTGCTGTTCACCCTGCTTTCGAAAACCATTATTTTTCAGAAGGTCAGCTTCTCTACCATCACATAGATATATAATATTATCAAAGAAAGTCAAGAATACATCTTTCAGACATGTTTGGGAAGAGAACGGGTAATGATGGTCCCATATTTGCGAAGGGTGGGTTTCAGTCATCCTGATCAAAGGGAGTGTCCCGTCGGCTGCTTCAATTATGTTCTTTCCTTATACATTATCTTATCAGAGCCATTGTATGAGATCTTAAAATCATGAATTTCTGACTGATGTGATGATTCATCTTCTTGTAATGTTCTGTGAATATTATGATAGCCAAGTGGAAGAAGGAATTTCATTTGCATGCTATGAGATCTTGGAAAATCAAACTTTACTTTAAAAATAAATTTTTATTGCCACAAGGCATTTCTTTTGTGTCATTCCTCACCTTGACGAGAGCGTGATGGACCCTTTATAATGAGTAGTCTCTGAATCATGCTGGAAGATGTCAAAATAAAATGAAGATTTCAGAAAAGGAAGAGCTTCCCATAATTTTTCCCCCAAAAAGGCAAATCATATCTCAATTTTTGTAAGCAAATATATCATTTCCTGTAAGTTATATATAAATATATAATCACTTAAAGTTTGTTAAAATGACTTGAGAACTATGTGAAAATTCTAATGTCTGTCTACCACATCTATGCCTCGGGCTGCTTGTGATGATTAAAACCCAAATATTATGAGAAATATCTCAGCCTTCCGGTGTCTTCCATTCTAGATAAGATGAGAAGACAATGTCATGATTTATTTTACAGGAGCCGAACTTGAGCTCAGCCTTCCTGTGCGGTGATTATTTACTTAAATAGTGATCACAGGAGAAACCAAGGAATGAGAGAAGGGAACAGGCCAGAGGAGAAGAGACAGAGCAAGAAGGGTATTCCCAGAAAATATCGCAGCAAGTAGCTTCAGCATGGTCCTTTAGAAAATTCTGAGGTGTGAATTTTACCTACAAGTTGTCTTGACCTGAGACAATGGAGCTGGAGTTTTGGACTTGAACTTTACTGTCTGCATTAAGGGAACATAAACTGCTAAGTACTTACAGTAATCTGCATATGCAATCCCAGGAGCCCAAGGACATCCTCTGTGGAAGCTCTGTAGGTAGTGGTTCTTAAGGACAAAAACATCCAGAAGCTGGAGAAAACACAAGAGGAGGATTGTAGGGAGCCTGGGGAGGCTCGGGTGATGTGTTACAGTCCACCCCTTGTGTCTCTCAAACCCGCTCACCTTGAGTGCGCCTTATACTGTCATGATGTCTCCAAAATGATTGTTAGTCACAATTTTGGGGAGGAAATTTACAAGGTGAATGCTAATGAGATAATCTGTAGATCTCATTGCTACTACTAACCCCAAGGCTGTAACTTAGGTTTGTCCTCTCCAGGCACAGGGGTATCATTTTTCTCCCACGAAAATTGTTACTTTGAGTGTATGCCTCATAAGTTGGCGCATGGGACAGTAGCCAGATCCTGATGAACAAGTCTGTGTCATTTACACAAACTTCTCCTTTTCATTCTGATGATTCCTTTGTGACCTGATAAGTTCATGTAAAAATTAAATAGTATCTGGCCAGGCATGGTGGCGCACGCTAGTAATCCCCGCGCTTGGGAGGCGGAGACAGGAGGATCGAGCAGGTTCGAAGCCAGCCTTGCTGGCTTAAGATACCTTGTTTCCAAATAAAAATATAAAAAAATAGGTACCTGGGAATGTAGCCCGGAGGTAGAAGGGTTTCCAGGAACCCCAGTGCCACCAAAAAAATTTTAAAAATAACAAATAAAAAATTAAAATACAAAATAAATAAAAACAACAATAAATAAATACATAAATAAATAAATAGTATCTGAATTTACTCCCAGAGGACAAAATTTCTATCCCATTCACCACTGTGTCTACAGTGCTTCAATAGTGCTCAGAACTAAGCAGATATCAATACATCTTTGATGACTGGTATTAGTGGTTGTTTAAATTTCAAGCTGTACCAAGTAGAAAACAAAAGCTTAGCCACATATCTGGACTCATATCATTCATGTTAACATAAAAGAAAGTAAATAAATGTCTCCCTTCCTTACAACCATCTGTATCTATCACATCTATCCAAAAGATGTTTCTTATAAAACCACAAGTAATCATTATTAACATTAGGCTCATTCTATGCCAGACAGCCCTGAGAACATACATATATACCAGACTGATAGATGATGGCAGTAGAAAAATAAGTAGATAGATAAACAGAAAGATGATCAATACAGGAATAGATGAATAGATTTGGAAAATAGACAAATAGATTAGATTATTGATAAAAAGATTAATAATAGAGGGAGGGATGAAAGATAGATAGATAGATGAAGCCGTAGGTAATAGAGGGGTGGATGGAAGATACATGGATAGACAGAAAGACCAAACGATGAGATGACAGGTAGATCTATAGATAGAGGGATGGGTGGGTGGAAGATAGACAAAGAGATGGAACAATGGATACGTAGATGATAGCGTGAGGAACAGAAGATATATGGATAGACATGATAAGCAGAGGTATGATGGAATATTGATGAGAGATGGAAAGATGGAGAGATAAGGTTATTGATAAGCCAAGAGATGGGTGGAAGGTAGACAAAAAGAAGAAATTACAGGTAAATAGATTATGAGTGGACAAATGATATTCATATTATTTATAAAGTTATAAAAATTAGACACTATCTAGACGTCAAGTTCCCTTCCCTAGCATGACATTTTAGATTTGAGTAACACCAGACCGACTCAAACCCCCAGTTTACACTTCAAGTTGTCCTCAGTCTGCTGCCTGAGACTCTTGTGATGCTAAAATATTTAAAGCGATGCCACAGAGAATATAGCTGGTAGACTCGATAGCTACAATTGGCTCTGGTCAGTGCTGGCCTCTTGGCTATACTTCAGTGAGTGACACTGTCTTGGTCAATCTTGATCTCTACCCTGTCCCTCAGGTCTCTCTTAAGCAAGTGGATGCCCATGACCCACCCTTCCCAGGACCATACCTAGCAGGTGCATATCTGTGTCTGAACATACCTGCATGAGGGTTCGTGGTGTGTCGGCAGAGCTCATTCCTAATCGCAGAAGTCCTCAGGAGCTAGCCATGTGCAGCTGCAAGCCTATTAACCTTACGAGCCAAGAAGAGAGGTGCAATGGAGCCTCTTCACAGAGAACACACCGGAGGCACAACTGTGCTTCAGTCCCTCTGGTTGTTTTGTTTTGCTCAGTTTTCTTGGTAGGCACTGCCGAAATCCTAGCCCTGAGTGAACAGAACGCTGAGGTCCTGCTGAGGGGCGGATCGTTAACCACAATGAAGAGAAGGCAGGGACAGCCTGCCCAGGGCTGAGGGGTCGGAGGGACTTGATGCCGCTTAAAGTACGACAGTACAGAAAACTAAGGGCAGAAGAGCAGCACAAGAGCAGGAGACAAAGAGGCTGGGTGGGCGGCGGCGCTCCTAAGCAGGGTCTCCGTCAGTCCCCTAATCCGTACCAGCCAGCACCAGACAGAAGGCGGGAGGGGTGAGGGAGGGTGAGGCTGCCCAAGAAAAAGGCCGCCAAGGCCGCCAAGCACAAGCACCAACACAGGAGGCCGTCGCCTGCTCCAGCGAGGAAGTACAGTGCCGGCCTAAGGTCAAGACACACAGCACCCTGGATGGTGACAAAAGCAATCAGTGGTCCCTGTATCTAATCAACTGCTCCATAAATTCCCATCAATCCACCCCCAGTCAGGTAATTGCTTCTCAACCACAGCCTCTGAATAAGATGATTCCAGTTACTTTGGAAATGGAAATATTATGACCAAAATGATCGACGTATCCACGAAGGATGGTTACCAGTGGGCTCTTGCCAGTGGCTGCTGTGGTCCTGGTGTGTGGCATCAACAGCAGTGCCCGCTGCCCTCCTGGGTTCCTTGTTGGTAACTAGTCACCGGGACTGATGAGCTGAACGCCCAGTCCAAGGGGCCGAAATGTGTCCCCAAACACCGAAGTCCAATCTCCCACTGCCTCTGGATGTGAACTTGTTGGACACAGTCTTTGCAAATGTAATTAGCTAAGATGAGGCCAGACTGGAGTAGGGTGGGCCCCTAATCTAGTGCTATAAGTGCCCTAATAAGAAGAGATCAGTGCAGAGACAAGAGACACACAGAGAGGGGACAGGCAGGAAGTGGAGGAAGACAGCTGCAAGCCCAGGAATCCAAGGAATGACAGCAAATCCCATCGCTGGGAGAAGCAGGAGGAGCTCCACCCAGGTGACAGAGAGCTGCACCTCCCTGACGCCTGGTGGCAGACTTCTAGCCTACAGGACTAGGAGAGAATCAGGTTTTTTGACATTTGTTTTGACATATTGTTCTAGGAGCTGTGAAAGGAAGAAGATGACATAATAATTTCTTGTGGATGCCCTAAGGCTCCAGACACTTAGGATAAGACTGTTTGTATATGTGAGGTTCTGGAGATTGGACCCAGGGACATTTTGCCTTTGAACAATACCTACAGCCCTACTTTGATCATTTATTTTGAAACAGGATCTAGCTAAGTTTCTGAGAGTCTTGCTAAGTTGCTGAGGCTGTCCTTAAATCTGAGATCCTCCTGTCTCAGTCTCCCAAGTACTGGAATTATGGGGATGCATGACCATACCCAGTTATATCAGAATAAGAAATTTAAGAACTTTCTTACACAAATTCAGATACATGATGGTGAAGACAGAATTAGAACACATTATTTTCCCCAATGAATTTTTGAGTATATAATTCCTCTTCTCAGAATCAATTGAATTATATATTATTTCTGCTCAAGGTTTTCAGCACCCCTAGAAATGAAAATATTGTCCATGTAGAGTTTGGGAGCAATAGAAGGAGCCATGAAAGGAAGAAGATGTAAACCAAATAAGCAAGCAAGAGACAGGCATAACTTTGAATTAATCCCACTGTTAGTTACCCATCTTTATTCTGAACATTTACTCTTCAAGAAAAGAGAAAAACAAAGGTTGGGCATCTGCAACAAGAATTTCAGGCTGCCTACTCTCTTCTGCACCATGGAGAAAACTCCAAGGTGCTTAGACAGCATGTTTTCAGAAAGGAAAATGGAAGAGATAGAATACTCAAACTCATGAAGGGTGGAGGAGATGTAATGCTTCATTAGCCAACTTTTTTTTTTTTAATCACCGAGACCAAAATACCTGACGAGAATAAATGTGGTGGGGGAGGCTTACTTTGGCTCATGACTTCAGAGGTTCAGTCCATGGTTGGCTGGCTTCAAGGCGCAGCACTGTGGAAGCGGGGCGTGGCTGCTCCATTCAGGAAGGCAGCCAGGGCCAGACCTAGCCCTCAAGGCCGTGCCTCAGCAAACTCCTCTTCCAGGACGCCCACCAGGACCCTTGCTACATTGTCAACATGTGAATTTTGCTGGGGGAACATTTTATATCCAAACAATACCGCGTGGAGACGGTCCTGAGGTCTTCTTGGGGGCAAAGGGTCGTTAGGAAGAGCAGGAAAGAGGATGCTCAACCCTCTGCTCCTCCGCTGCTGTGCAGAAATCCAAACAGCCTGTTGTTTAAGTGCTACCCAAACCTTATTGTGATGACTATAAATATAGTATCAGAGTGAGGAACATGGATTTAAAAAGACAGAAAATTACAGTGTACGTACATTTTAAACGAAGAGCTCAATTTACTTCTTTATTTTTAAAAACAGATCCTGAAAATTAAGGGGTTGGTTGCACTCAGAATGCACTCTCCTCACTCACGCTCTGATCTCCAGCTAGCCATCATCATGTCCTTTGCACACAAGGCCTTCGGATTAGAGGGTAGAGATTCAGGAGCGATCCCTCCTGGTGGGGCCCCCAAGAGAACAAATGGTGATCTCCGGTGATGTAGGACTGAGCAGAAAGCCCTTATCACCTTGGAGAGGAGCTTCCAGGAAGCCCTGACCACTGACTGGCTCCTTCGTGGAAGCCTCAGCCCCCACCCTCTGATTGGGTGGTCCTCATCCGAGCTCTCAGAGCTTGGTGAATTTTCTTCCCTGGACACCAGAGATGACAGACACATATGGCAGAAAGCCTCCTGCTTTGTCTGCCAGTGCTTCTGCCGCAATCTATGCCTGGCTCTCAGCTGTCTCTCAGTCAGTCCTGCCGCCTCTGCGCCGGCATCCTCCACCCAGGCTGGATCCACCCCGTGAAGCTGGGCGCCAGACAAGCCGACTGAGGCACAGGATGCAGTGTCATAAGTGAATGGTGTGGACAATGGGAGACTTAGCATGCGATGAACCCTTCAGCAAAATCTCTGCTGTTCCTTCCTCTCCACCTACAAATGCAGGGGTGGGTAGATATCTGCACCACTAGCTACCTACAAAGCCTTGCCAGTAATAATTAACGCCTGATCCAAAAACAGAGCAGTGCTTTCAAGGAGTAAAAAAAAAAAAAAAGAAAGAAAGAAAAGACTTTACTGGAAGTAAGAAAGATCTCTCTTTTTTCCTGTTTTATTTTTACCCTGATGTGTTGCATAGTGCTGAATGTCACCAGATTGTCATTAATGTCACTTTTCCTCATGTTCCATATGTGATGTGCCATAGCATCTGACTAATGAAGCCCCATGAACAATATGTCAACATAAAGAAGCACGCTCGGTCACAAGTGCGCTCCGAGAACATTAAATCGAGAGGAAATGTATATTGAACGTGTTTTCCATAGGAATAAAATTGAGTTGCATAGTTAACATATTACATTTAGGTATACTTCCTTGGAGACCAAAGGAACCCAAATACATTGTTGAATGACCTATAAAATGCACATAATCAACACGGATTGGTAGCACAGACAGTCGGATGAATACAAACCTGAGCCGAGCAGCACTGGGAAGGGGAGAAAGGCTTTCTCTGAAAAGCAAACAATTGTGGAAATGAGCCAATCCGCATTAATAAAAAGTGTACCACCCAGCACCCTGTTATTTTGGCTTAGATGTGAAATCACTTTTTTTCTGACACGCTTTTCTCCTCACCCCCCAAACACCATCAAGATGGGGCTATGTAAATACAGGGTTCCTGAACCTCTGGGCTCTTGGACCAGCCTCCCACCAGCCTCAGCTGGAGTCCACCCTCCCCTGGGCCATCTGCTCAGCCCACAGGTCTCCAGCCTGCTGAAGACAGCCAGGTCGGCTGTGGACAGCCATCATGGTCCTCTATGCCCACCCTTCTCCACCAACCCTTCTGAATATTTCTCAGCATCTTGATCACCTTCCTCAGGCTTGAATCTTGGTCCTTGACTCATTCCCAAAAAGTTTGCACCTGCTTGTTAGAAAATAAAACATTTATGAAAAATATGGGTAAAAGGAAATGTTTATGCGCTGATGTTTATGGGTTGAACTTACCTTCTCCACCATGTCTCCACTGCTGCTCTCTGGTTCTGCGTCCTCCTTCAAGCTGATCCCTCACTGGTGTGTGGGAGAACTTTCTCTCCACATCCCTGGGGCCTCCTTTCATCTCATATATTTGTTGCATTCTTTGTCAGGGGAATCCCCACTACTGACTGCAGGTCTCCCCAAGACTGCAGGCAAATCAATCAATCAATCAATCAATCTCTCTCTCTCTCCCTCTTTCTCTCCCCACTTCCTGCATCTCTTTTCTGCTTTAGAGAGAGAGGCAGAGAGAGAATGGGGAAGGGGCAAGGGACACATATAATCCCCAAAGCCACCTGCCCAGGAACCTACCTCTGCAGCCACACCCTAACCACCTAGTAGGCCACCTGACAATCAATCTATCAGTGGATTTAGCCACTGATGGTATTATACACCCATGATCCAATTATGTCATCTCTGAACATCTATGCCGATACATGAGATCTTCCAGGGGACATCCTATATTCAAACCATCACACCTCCCCGGTTTTGTTTCCCAGAATTTGTGTATTATGTTAATATAGCAGTAACATTTTAAACTCCTTTTCGAGGGGGGGGGGAGTTAATTCCTGATTGGAGTTTGATTGGGCAAAGCCATGCAATTCTTACATGACATTCTTGAATGGTTCTCTGGTAGTGAGAATTAAAGAAACTACTATTTAATATTAACAACTGGCCAATGTGGTTAAAAGCATATTTGCATGTGTTAGAAATAGAGTTATTATTTTTGAACAAATGAATTTGTTAAATCAACAAATTAATGAATGAACAAATATAAGAATTATATCTTGTTCTAAACTAAGCTAACCTACTTCAAAGCCCATCCAAAGCCGAATTGTGTGTTCTTGTACATACAATTCCCAATACTTGGAAGGCTGAAGTAGGAGAATCATAGCTTCAAGACAAGCTTCAAGCTGGGCGCAGTGGTGCACACATGCAATCCTAGCATTTGGGAGGCTGAGACAGGAGGATTGAGGTTCGCAGCCAGCCTCAGCTACCTAGTGAGGCCCTTTGCAACTCAGTGAGACCCTGTTTCGAAGCAAAGAATAAAAAATAGGGCTGGAGGTGTAGCTTGGAGGTAGAATGCCTCTGAGTTCCATCCCCAGTACAGAAAAAAAAAGACAAGTTTCAAAAACTTAGTGAGACCCTATTTCAAAATAAAAAAGGGGCATGTAGTTCAGAGGTAGAATGTTCCTAGGTTCTATTCCCAGTACTACACACACACACACACACACACACACACACACACACCATCGAAGCTCTACCAAATATATATCTACTGACTTGTATATTGGGAAAACTTTAATGTTAGTCACATGATCCATTTAAATCAAATGAAATTAGAAAAATAAATTATTATTAAATAATTGCCATATGGTGGATAATCACATTTGTTATTCTGTTGAATCGTGCTAGCAATCCCAGATGTTATCACCCCTTCTTACAGTTCTGGGAAGTACTTTCTCATAGAGCCAGAAAGTGGAGCTGGGATTCCAAATTCCTGAGTTCCCAACTCCAGCAAACCGCTAGGATGCCTGGTAAGTAATAATGATCCCTTCAATACAGTCTCCTAGAAATGAGTCTTTTGTGAACACGACCAATCTGTGTCTTTCTAACATGAATAAAACATCAACACAACAATTTCAGTTCACGGAAGTCATCAAATGTTCTTAGGAACTTTCTCTCTTGTGAATGCTGCCCTCCTTCACCTCCTGGTGCTAACAAGCCCGGGACATGGTTCTTCTCTAAGGAGACCTTACAGCAGTGACCCGAGCAATTTGCCATGTCCTTTCATGGGCAGTGTAATCCACAGCCCCACTGTTGCTTAATGGAATCACCAGGCAGTTACTATATGGTCACTGGGAAGTGTTGTCGGATGATGTGTAGTTCATTAGTAACCTGTGTCACCAATACACCTACCACTCATCCCTGTAATGAAGAGGTTGTTGACTTCTGTACATATGCTTAAACAACAGCAAAAAATAAGAAACTATATATTTTAATGGTGTTTTACTTCCCTGGAGCCCAGAAATCTGCAACATCAGATACCTGACTTTTTGTAAATGATCTGCCATCTCCAGAAGGAGATGCTAGAATTTATGTCAAATCATCATAATGGATACTTTGTTGTTCCAACCAACAGGAAAACAGATGTATTTACAGTCCCGGCAGCTGCAGGCCCACTATTAGAGAGCCAGATTTGTGCTTCCTATTGCATCCCTACTTCCTTGGTTGAACCCCAGCTCTCGCTCCAAAAACAGAAGTGGTAAGATAATAGAAGAAAGGCTAGGTCCAAAGGACTGAGAAACTGGATATTCCTATCTAGGGATAAAATCAAAAAATGTTGAAAGAATTGGTTTGGAAATCCATGGGCATGACCAAGTCCAGTTTTCTACTGTTAAACTACCCTATGCCATGTTAGAAATACTGGCAATTGATGATTTAATACTCTCTTACTCTCACTGAGAAAAGATACCATTTCCGATGAGGTTTATATCAGAGATGTTGTATGTAGAGTTTTAGCCACCCAGCCAACTGATTCCTCCACAGAATGTAGGAAAGTGGTCTCTTCCCAGCCCTGGGTGAGTTATGGCCTTTAGGACATAGCATGTATTAATCTCAAGTTCTTTAGCATGTTGTGTTCCTTTATTTAGTAATAATTGAATGACTAGCTGGGAAGATGGTTAACTAGAATAAAAGTTATCATAGTATCCTTCCTCTTAACCTGGTGTGGTTGTGTTCAAAAGTTCTGACCCCTGGAAGTCAAGCAGAATTAAACCTGTAGCCTCCTGGTCACTTCCCGCCTGTCTTCCAGCATGCAAACCTGATGGTAAGACACGCTCATTGAAGAGGGCCACTCTGCACAGCGCAGCAATAAGATGGGCCTGCTTGGATTTTAGATCTCTGCTCCGTGTAAACAAACCCAGATCCTTGCCAATAAAAACATATACCAGGGGTAAAATTCTGAATGAAGAACTGTGATGAATTTGGCAATGCTAGTGGTGGGAATTCCCCCCTCTCTGTGCATTTAACACTTGCAGGAATTCTAAAAGACAAAAGGGTAAAAGTTCTATAGAAGTGTTCTCTTCTCTAATATTCAAGAACATGTTTACATGAGTCTGTTTTACATTGTTAGATGAAGATTTGTTAAAGTCTAGAAAAACTGCAAATATTTGTGCCATGGCCCCCAACTTTGAAAAACACAGTTTTGTCTACGACTTACTTTTATTATTTTTTATCGGTGCATTGTATCTATACATCATAATGGGGTAAAAAACTTGTGTAGACATAAATGCACACATCACCCAGCCAGCCTCAACCCAGTCTCCGCCCCACTCCCTCCCCATCCCTCCCTTCCTCCCATGCTTGGCTTAGTGATTGACTACAATATGAATAAGTACAATGTGTGCTTTAAAGAATTTACCGCTTCCCTCTCCCATGCCCACAGTTAGGTTGCCTTATTTGTTCCTTTATAGGATCTCCTTTTTCACCTGCAGTTCCTCCTATGACCCATTTCACCTTAGCTTTCACATTATAGGGAAAGCATCTGATTTCTTACTTTTTGCGACTGACTAATCTCGCTTAGCATAATGTCCTCCAGTTCCATCCATTTCCCTGTAAATTATGTAATTGTGTTTTTTATGGCTGAGTAAAATTCCACTGTGTGCACATCCCACAGTTCTGTAATCCATCCATCTGTTGATGGACACCTTGACTGGTTCCATAGTTTGGCTATGGTGAATTGTGCAGCTATGAACATAGATACACATTCATTAGTTTGGAGGTTTGGTTTGCTTTATTTTGAGTAGATACCCAGAAGTGGTATTGCTGGATCAAATGGTAAATTTGTTTCCATTCTTCTGAGGATTTTCCATACTGTTTTCCAAAGTGCTTGCACTAATTTGCAATCCCCCCAACAATGTTAGAGTTTCTACTTTTCCGCAATCTCGCCAGCATTTGTTGTTTGTGTTTTGAAAGGTAGCCATTCTATTTGGGGTAAGGTGAAATCTCAGGGTAGTTTTGATTTGCATCTCTCTGATTGCCAATGATGTTGAGCATTTTTTTATGCATTCATTGGCCGTTTGAATTTCTTCCTTCATGAAGTGTCTATTTAGTTCACATGCCCATTTTTTGATTGACTTATTTGTTTTTTAATGTTGAGTTTCTTGAGTTCTCTGTATATTCTAGATATTAGGCGTCTACCAAAGGAGTATATGGCAAAAATCTTCTCCCATGCTGTTGGCTCTCGATGTGGTTCTTGACAGATTTCTTTGCTGAAAAGAAGCTCTTCAGTTTCATGGAATTGATTCACCTTTTAGTTTGCTGTGTCTTGGGATCTTGTTGAGAAAGTGTTTATCTGTGCCTCTGTGTTACAGTGTTGGGCCTATGCCCTTAAGTTCTCTGGTCTACTTTCCAAGTCTTTGGTCCATCTTGAATTGACTCTTATGCGGGTGAGAAAGTGGGAATAATTTCCAAATTTCCGCATAAGGTTAACTAGTTCCGCCAACACCATTTGTTGAACAGGCTATCTTTTTTCCAGTGTATATTTTTGGCACCTTTGTCAAAAATCAATTGGCTGTGTGTGGACTTGTTACTGGGTCTTCTATTCAGCTCCATTGGTCTATGTATGTGTTCTTTGTGCCAGTACCATGCGGTTTTTATTACAATGACTTTGTAGTATAGTTTATTTTTTTATTTTTTTATATTTTTGGTGGTACTGGGGTTTCTGTAAGCCCTTCTACCTCCAGGCTACACTCACAGACCTATTTTTTATATTTTTATTTGGAACAGGGTCTCTCTTAAGCCAGTGTGCCAATGCTACGCCCTCAGCTGTGAGGATGGCTTATTTCTTTTCTGATTTTGAGCTCTGCTCTGAATCCCGGGAAGGTGTGATGGGCTTGGTTGTTGGAAAATTTAGCCTGTCTTTGCACTGAAAGAACTTCTGAATTACAACCAAGTGGACTGCAACTGGTCACTTCAGCTCCTTGTATTTCTTTTTGTCCCTGGACTCTGGATCTGTGAGGCAAGATGGCGTTGGTGTGGTGGTTGCTGTCACAAGGCAGACAGGTTTCTTTCCTTCTGTCCGGTTGTTTTTTTAGTCTTCTTTTTCTCTGTCCCTTGTATTTATAGCTTTTATTTATCTATTTATAGTATTTTCTGGCTATGTAAGGCATTATTTTTGAAGCTATGGAGATAGAGTGTCAGCAGTACTTGAAGATGCTGCTCTACTCGGTCGCCATCTTCCCTGTCTCCTCATCTCCAACCTTCTTGTGCTGATCATTTCTTTTACCTTTTGATTGCTCGGTAAATCTAATAGTCTAACCAGTAGATGAAACTACCACAAATAAACTATGGGCTTCGGTAACATTTCAAGAGTCTGAAAATATTTTCTACCAAATTAAAATGATAAAGAGTTGGTATCTGTCACTCCAGTAAGTCTAAGCCGGGCGTGGTGGCACACGCTTGTCATCCCCGCACTTGTGAGGCAGAGACAGGAGGATGGCGCAGGTTCGAGGCCAGCCGTGCTGGCTTAAGAGACCCTGTTTCCAAAAATAAAATAGGTCTGGGAGTGTAGTCTGGAGGTAGAAGGGCTTCCAGGAACCCCAGTACCACCAAAAAATAAAAAATAAAAAATAAAAAAGTAAAAAAAAAAAGAATGATAGTCTGGATAATAATTAGTGGCAAAATTTTCTGATCCAAATTTCTCAGTGCATGG
This sequence comes from Muscardinus avellanarius, assembly GCF_963383645.1. Lineage (NCBI taxonomy): Eukaryota > Metazoa > Chordata > Mammalia > Rodentia > Gliridae > Muscardinus > Muscardinus avellanarius. Next base: position 2,971,072 of record NC_137803.1, read on the forward strand.
TCTATGCCGCCCTTGAAGAGCTGGAGGACGAGCTCTCCAGCCTTCAGTAGTGTCAGCTCGATGCTCCAACCATGTCTCTCAGAGTTGCACCGCCTCGATGGGTGGGACACTATGCCCCGCGATCCGCTCTCTGCTTCAAAGACCTTCTGCTCCCCAGGCTGGCCAACTCTCAGGAATGACCTTAAGATGCCATGGGAGGTGGGACATTCTGGGAACACCTGACACCCTGATGCACCTGCTGAAGCTAGCTAAAACTAGTTGGTGGGACTTGATAAGAGATACAGTAACAGTGAAAGGAGAACTTCAGGGAATGGAGAAGGGGCGACAAATCGTTTCCAAGTTTGCCAGACCTTCCTAAGTCAATTGCCTGGCACCTGTTCTGCCTAACTTTCCAGCAGTGGTGCAGAGCCCACACAAACAGAGAATAAGATGAGGCAACCAAATTTACTTTTACTTATGGACCTGCTCCAGCATCTAAATGACTCGGCTCTGGTACTTGCTTCCTTTGGGAGCTTGTTCTCTAGTCTAATAGATTTTGCTGTTCAAAAATGTCCCTTATAATTCAGCATAAATTGTTCCTTGCTGAATTCTACCCTATTACTCCTCAATACATGTCCTTGGATTCCCTTAAACAATGAGTCCTCTACCCTGGCCTCTATCCTGGCCTCTACCCTGGCCTCTATCCTGGCCTCTATCCTGGCCTGTCCATTGCTAGGAAAAGAAGTATCTGCAAAGAAAAAGGAAATGAGGGAGAAGAGTGATTAGGAAGAGCTGACCGGGTCCGCCCATGCCGCCTCGGCCTGGGTCTGATGACTGGGCATTTTAGCCACAAACTCACAAAGGGGTCCAAATAGCAAATTTATAAACAACAGGGCTAAATCGTCTCATAAAGTGATTTGATTTCCATCCAGCCTCCACATCGACCTCTTTGTTATTTTCAGTAAGTAAAATGGGCCAGAATCCTAAAGTTATAGACCAAAATAGCCAGGCATGGTGGTGCATGCTTGATATCCCAGTACTTGGGAAGCTAAAACAGGAGGATCACAGTCTGAAGGCCATTCTCAGCAACTTAGCAAGGCTCTCAATGACTTAGTGAGATCGTATTTCCAAATGAGAAATAAAAATGGCTGGAGGTACAGCTCTGAGGTAGATTGCTCCTAGAGTTCAACCCCTTGCACCACAGAAAAGAAATTACTTATAAGATTAAAGACACACGTTTGGCTCTATTTGTGCTAGCTGGTTTATTCTCTCAGTACTCAGTCTTATACTAAGTCTACTCAACTAATCATTGAGCTTTCTTAAAATAAAAATAAGGATAATGCGATAATAATCTCATCAGATACTCATAAGATAGCACCTTATAACTCTGTTTACTTGGAGCTCCACAATCAGCAGTGCCCTCTCTGTATTCCCTACATTGTTGCAGTGAAAGTGGCCTGATGGCTACGGGGTCAGTCTCCAGCTACTGGTGGCCAGTGCTGGAGCAGCTGACCAAATCTGAGCCAAGGGGCCCTTCAGAAATGGGTTTCACTTGGACCTGAAAGGTGAGGCAATCTCTACATTGAAATGTAGAGTTCTGTGTATGGGAGATATATACTCTTTGTATACACTGAAATATGTAAAGCTGAGACCATTTAGCTGCCCTGTCCTCCTCTAAGTAGACCAGAGAAGTGAAGTGCCCATCTACAAAACTGCAGGAGAGGGCAAAGGTTCAAAGAATAGGTCATGGATGGAAGACACAGTCACAAGTTCAACAAAATCCCAGGCTCTGCTTCTGTGTCCTGCAAAGCACGGTGGTCTACCAAAACTGGTGTCATGGGACATAAAAACCAACTTATAATCAACACCAGTGGCACTAATTAGTCCTCTTTTTCACACAAAGAGCACTAACTCAGGTTAAAGATGAGCAAACTGTCCAGCTAGTCGGTAAAAGATTAGAGATTAGATCCAAGTCTTTTAGACTCAAAACCAATCTTTTAGTCTTGGTGTGCACACTGTCCTCAGGAGTTTGCAGTACACATTGTAAACCAGGCCAGGAAGGGCTTAAGCAATGGAGGCGTCTCTACGGTAAACCCTCAGAACAGGGCTAAAAACTCTCCTTTAGTGCAAACACGGACCAGTTGATTCAAGACACTCACGGACCCTGCCTGGCCACCTGGTTTCCCTGGATAAGCTGGCAGCAAAGGTTGCTCTGAACAGCCACTCTCTGTGGATGCAGTCTGTAGACACCAGTGATGAACGCCGATGTCTACGCCCCCAGGAGTTTCCTAGACCACTTACATGAAAACTATCTTCGTGGTTCTTTGACCAGATTTGTATTTCATACTACAAAACACGCCCTGTAATCACCAAGACATCCATATAAATAAGAAATACCATAATAGGATCCCACATTACGCAGATGAAGGTAGAATCACACAGCCACGATCCAGCTGTGTCTGAAGTTGTAGAAAAGCACAGAAGGAAAGAACATACCCTGGCCTCTCTCCACCCACTGGCCCTATTCCCCGATCTCTCCCCAAATTTCCTCCTAATGTACTCAGTGGGACCTTTGCAAAGTTGCATTTATCGCATACATGGTTCATAAAGGAAGGAGATTTCTTTGTAGTACCACTTCACAACCAGATGAGACACTTCGAAAAGACGTTTTATGCAAAACTGTCTTGACAGGAAACCAGCTTCTGCCCACTGGCAAGTAACTGTGCTGGCTTTCAGCCAGTGTGCCATGCCGTGTCATGCATCCTGAATCCTGGTTCCCCTTCCCGCCTTGAGATAGGCCCTACGGTATTCCTTCAAGATCAGAGTCCATTAAACAGCAAGAACGAAGTATGGAAATTATCTCCCAGCTACATGCATGGAGCCTGCAAATGTTATTCTTAGGAAAGTGCTGATTATGGAAAATTATGAATTAACATGTCAGGCATTGAGGTTTGAAACCTTATAACTGTGTTTACTGTATAAGAGCCCCCAAATGAACTGAAAAATAGAAGAGGAAAAACAGCAAAATCAGTGATTCAGTGGTTGCTAAGGTTGCCAACATCCAGTTTGTCTTCCCCTCTCTGCCGATTCCCCAAACTTTATGCAGACTCACACCCATGCACGCACAGAGGCACACACACGTATATATGTACACACATGCATGTGCACACAATACAGCAGAGAATACACGCAAAATGAAAAAAAAATGATCGCTGGTTTTTTTCCTGGTCTAGGCTACATAACCCACTTTATCCCAAGCTTGCCATCCACATTACGCCCTCTTAATCCTTCCACAAGTTTTAAGTGGGCTCCAAATGAAGAATAAAGACAGGTGTGAATGTTACCCCAAGACCACACACCCTGGCGCATGTCTTCTCCATGTGAGCCCCACCAGCACTGCCCACACCTGCAGCTGGTGGGAGATGCTCTTGGGCCAGCCTGACCTGGCGAGTCAGGGTTTCTGATGCCTGACTCTGTTTCTGAGCTCAGGGAGCTTGTCTGAATGAGCTCCAGGAGGTTCTCAGGCAAGCTAAGCTTACTGAGTAAGTAAAAGGGGTACAGACCTAGTGTTTTAATAACATTGCTGGAGCTGTTCTGGCAAATGGGGGGAATGTGATGGAAATTCAGTTATTGATAGCAGCTGGTTTTAGCCGTTGTAGGTCTTGAAGGTTTTCCCTCTTCTGCAGGGGAGTTAAGCTATAGTTCAGAAGTTTGCTGAAATTAGATCAACAAAGGATCCCAGACAATATGAAGAGAAAATGCTTGGCTTTTAATACGGTGGTAATATTGGCTGCACATTTCTGCTAAAGATTTGTGCTGCTTCTCTTAAATTACATTTCCACAAGGAAGGACCCAGTAAAACAAAAGTTTTTGTCAATCTCTGATCACATTACGGTTATTCTTTAAAGGGAAAAAACCTGATTATATGTGGAGCACATAGTCAATTGCAGAACAAATTGTTTTATTTGAGGTGAACTGCTAGTCAATATGGAAGGGAATGATGTCCCTCATTTTCTTCATTGGCGATAGATCAATATAAAGTTGACGGTTCCTAGTTTCCAGGTACAACAATATCTCCGGGTGGGAGACACGAGATTCAAGGCTTATATGGCAGGAACCCAAGATCTTTTATTAAATACTGTCTTGCAGAAAAATTGGGCCAGGGATGGTAACTTTTCAAAAAGACTGTTCTGAAAATTTTAAGAGCTCTCCCATTCCCATCTGCCCTGTTGTTTCTTGACTTCAAAGAGATGCAGAGAAGACAGCGCAGAACTGATCATGTGGTCCTCATCTGGCGCCCAACATCTGCTCTGAGAACCTAGCTCCTTCCTAAACTATTAAACTGAGGTTTCCTCCAAAGAAACACAGGCACTGTCTTTTCTTTCTCCTTCCCCTCCCTCCATTCTGAGACTCCGCTCCAGATGGCAATGCTTGTATTGGTCCTCACTACAGGGTCACACTGAATTCATTGCATACCTGCGTCGTTTACCTCGCGCAGGGAACTAGGTGCTCTGCACCCTCCTGTGTCAGAGGCATCTGAGTCCCATAGACCAACCAGAGCAAGTGAGGGACTGGGAGCAGGGACCTGGTGCTCGGGCCAGGCCCCTGCCAGCACCCCATCCTCCGTTCTCTTCCCCTTTCAAGTTCTGCTCAGCACTTCTAGACGCTGCCCCAGCCAGCAGGCAATGTGTGGGTGCCCATGCTATTCCACACTCCACTATGTGATAAAACTTTTTGGGGGGTGGTACTGGGGTTCCTGGAAACCCTTCTACCTCCGGGCTACACTCCCAGACACCTACTTTTTATATTTTTATTTGGAAACAGAGTCTCTTAAGCCAGTGAGGCTGGCTTTGAACCTGCACGATCCTCCTTGTCTCTGCCTCCCAAGTGTGGGGATTTACAAGCATGCGCCACCACGCGCGGCTGTGATAACTTTTTAAACAGCCATATGTAAACTGTGTTAGGCACTTTGGAGGAGCACAACAAAATGCACTGGGGCTAATTATTTGTGGGTGGTACAGTGAGCATTCTCAATACTGTGACCCTAACACGTAGCATGCAAAACTTAGAGGAAGACATTTTTACTTGGGGCTTACAGTTCTGTAGGGTTTAGTCCATATTAGGCCGGCTTCCAAGCAGGAGCTGGGGCTGCAGGTACCCAGGGCATCATGGCAGGGAGCAGAGAGAGAGGAAGGCTGCATCAGCCAGCCAGGGAAAACACTGTACGGGGCCAAGCTCCCAGGGGCCAATCTCCAGCCATGTCCCACCTCTGAACGTGGACTCAGCTTAACATGTGAGTGTTGGAGACATTTTAAATTCAAACCAGAACAGTGGAGTTCTAGGAAGTCTACAAACGGTCCTGGAAAGTCAGCACAAATCGTTTGTGGAGACCCCACTTAGCTCCTGGAGGAGTGCAATGTTGGGATTCTGTGATCCTCTGGTTACCGCTTCTCCTCTGAAGTCACTCCACCCTACCCCTTCCGTGTGTTTTTGATTAAATACAGAATATGAGCCTGGCATGGTGGCGCACACTTGTAATGCCAGTACTTGGGAGGCTGAGACAGGAGGATCACAGGTTCACAGCCAGCCTTAGCTACTGAGTGAGGCCCTCCACAACTTAGTGAGACCCTGTTTCAAAATAAAGAATTAAAAATAGGGCTGGAGATGTAGCTCAGAGGTAGAATGCCCCTAGGTTCCATCCCCAGTACAGCAAATACATATATGCATACATACATACATACACACACACATACATACACACACACATACACACATACATACACACACATACATACACACACACATACATACACACATACATACATACACACATACATACATACACACACATACACACACATACATACACACATACATACACACACATACACACACATACATACACACATACATACACACACATACATACACACACACATACACACTATGCATTTACTTTCTACTGTTGATCCATTACCATTGGACTAGTGGCTAACAGTGCTATAACTTTGGACTCGACGAAGCTTTTACCTAGCACGTATTTTCTCTGTAACTCTACCACACCTTCTTGTATCTGAGAACACTAGATGGCAATTCAGCACACTACATAGGGACTATTTTATTATCACTATTTTTTGTGTTACCAGGGATTTAACCCATGGCCTTTCTACCTCCATCTATACTCCAGCCCCTGATTATTTTATTTAGGAGCAGGGTCTCGCTAAGTTGCTAAGGCTGACCTCAAATCTAAGATCCTCCTGTCTAAGCCTCCTAGGTATTTGGGTAACAGCCATGAACTACCACAGCCAGCTAATAGGGGCTAGTTTAAACAGAAATAACCAGAAAAAACGTGACACTCAAAAGATAATAAAAAGTGTGCAGAAATCATCTTATTGACCTCAAATGGGACGCATATGTAGGGTGACTCATACTCTACACCTCCTTGCATACGTCTGCAAGTGAGCCTGAGACGGCGGGAGGTTATCAGCTTAAAGGTCGCAAATAAACTTTATTGAGTAGGTGAATTCACAAACACAAACACACAAAACGCCAGGACAGACTGTCGTAGGCCTCTTCCTGCCACTCATTCTGCCACCCCTGACATTCTCAGAAAGAACTGCAACGCTCAGCAAGTCCACAGGCCTAAGGGACTCAGCCCCATCTTAGTTCACCTGTTTCTGCCTTCAGCTGAGCACATCCGGCCGCCCCTCCTCTGCCGCCATCCCCGTGGCTTCTGTCACTGGTACAGGCCTCTGGCTCTCTGGGCTGGAGCTCAGGCTCCCTGCGCTCTCTGCTGTCTCCCCTCCCTAGTTTGCCTCCTTTGTCAAGGAGGCCTGTCGGCTCCTCCTCCTTTGCATGGGCCCTGAGCGGTCCACAGCTCTGTCCCTGTCCATAGGCAGTCCTTGCCACCCCACATCTCGAGTTTCCTCGTTCTTCCCGAAAGAACTGCTCTGATTTCCACCTGGACACCACTCCCTCTCTGCTCTCAGGCCTGCGTGGTGCCACCCCTCCACAATGCCTCCCTGCGACTCTTCCTGACCCCTTGCCTCATCTGGACTACTATTTATGGGATGTTATTCATGTGTTGTTTTCCCCAGCTTTCTGCCGTACACAACCCAGAGAGGCCAGGACCAACTAACGCACTGGGCCTGCTGTTCCTTGTCAGGGCTGTGTTACCCAGTGGCCTCTCCTGCCTAAGACTCTGGCACAGCAGACAGGAAGCAGAATCCCCCACTGGCTTTGAGGAAGCGAGCTCCATGTTATAAAAGTCAGACCTAAGTGGGGCCAGAGAGTTGAGGGGTCCTGCAGCTGAGAGCCAACAAAAATGGGAACCTCAGGGGCAGAAACTGTGAGAAATTGAACCCATCTGTGGTCTGCATGAGCTCAGAAAGCAGTCCTGTGCTTCAGAGGGAGACACAGTACGTGGGGAGATGCTGTTCAGAGAACCCACAGAGACAGCAGCGCCAGCTCCAGGCCTCGGGGCTGTGCATGAGAAACAGGCACTTTGGTGCTGCGAAGGTTTGGGTCATTGTTACGCACCACGGTGTGGAGCTTCCAGGGAATTCCAGCTCAGTGAGGCCAGGGAGCCGGCCAGTGATGTTCTGCTTATTCTTCGGCACCAACAACAGGGCCTGGCAGGCAGGCAGCTGCCACTTGGTGTTGGGAGTCTGCTGGGGCTCCTGGCTCTTTGGAGAGCTACAAATGTGGCCTAATTTTTCAGAGCCTGGGACCCCAGAGCCCACCCCGGGGTTTCTGAACACCTTCACTGCCCTCTGGCCACCATCAGTCTGATTCCTCAGTCCCCTCCATATCATTTGGCTCCAAGATGTCCTTGGTGAGTCTTCTTCACCGTCCAGAGGAGCTAAGCGCCTAGACACAGATGACCGGGGCGGGGTCGTTTCCCATGGTGCATCTGCTGCGTCTTCTCTGTGCAGAGCAGACCTGCTGCAGCCAGCTTCCCAGCCCTGCGCAAGGAACCCACAGGGGCCCATCCAGGAATTCTTTCTAAATAAACCCGGTACCTTTCCCAGCAGCTTTATGGGGACAGCTGTTAATACTGTGACATTTTCTACATCATTTAATCCAGGCTGATAAATCCCACTTCCTCTCTCTCTGCTGAGCTTCAGGTGCACTTACCCATCTGTCTGCAGGTTCCCTGCACTTGGAAGTCTCACGGGCACCACAAATCCAACATTTCCCAAACCTGAACTCACCATTTCTCCCAAGGTGCTCTTCTCCGGGGTTCTATATCTCACTGCATGCCGCTTCCCCGCAGCCCCTCAAGCTGCGGACCTCGGGATCACTTCCACACCCCTCTCCTAACCCTCCAGGGCTGATCAGTCACCTTCCACAGACTCCGGCCTCTTCTTCCCCCGTGCAAATGCCTTCCCACTCCATCACAACACTGAGCCAGCACTGTCAGCAGCCCAGGAATGCCTCAGGAAACATCACGTGGCTTCTCCCTCTCTCCCTACCCCCAAATTCCATCTTCCCCTTGCAGCCCTGCCTCTCTTTCCAATGCATCCTCCCCTCTCCCTCTCTGGCCAGGCTTAGAGGGCCTCACTCAACCACCTGCATGTTCCCCCAGTATCACGGTCCCCAGGTTTCTCCTCCATTCTGTCCTTGCTTTCTCAGAGATCCACTCATCTTTTCACTTGTCCTCTGCCTCCATGTGTGTTGCTGTGTCTTCCTGGAAAGCTCCTTCTATTTTACATCAGCAATTTTATCCCCATCCCTTAGGCTCTCCTCGTATCTGCTTTCATATCATAGCAAAGTGTCCCTCTCACTGCATTATTATTATTATTATTGGCCATCGTGTGCCTGTCTGGCCACTGAAGTGGACAACACGCAAGGACAGAAGCTACACCGTCTTGTTTGCGCTGAGTCCCAGTGACCAGTAGCATAGGAGTCACCAGATTGTGCTCAGTAATCACACAAGGTTGAACAAATGAATGACCGGAAGATGCAGGCAGTGGCCAGCTGAGCAGTGGCCGGCCGAGCTCGCCATCTTGTTGCGAGGTTCACAATGTGAGCGTGTAAGAGTTAACAGCACGAGGGCAGTCTCAACGCAAAGCCAAATGGACGCACAGGCTGTTCTTGGTGACGGTGGGTGTGACTACACAGGACTTCCATGAGTTCAGAGAGGAGCTCAGGGGATGTTCATCAGCAGGAATATTTCTGAGCTTTGGTCAATGCAGGGACTCCAGCAGAAAATGATCATACATGGTTCAGAAAGAGAGGGATGTACAGGAAGGGTATGGAATGGCGGGGCGTGTTCAGAGTCTAGCAAAATCCAAAGTATATCTGTCCAGCTTTTATTACTGTAACAAACACCTGAGGCGGCCTATTTTATAAAGAAAGGAGGTTTACTTCACTCACAGTTCTGGAGCTCAGGGGCATGGAGCCAGCATCAAATCAGCTCTGCTGAGGGGCTTACGGATGACAGCATCACAATGTCAGGAGCACATGCCCCAGAGGGAGAGATGGCAGGTGAGACAGCATGCCAGAGAGGCTGGGGAGAGGCCGCCTTGCTCAGAGCCCACAGGAACTCCATCACTCCCTTGCAAAGGTGCAGTTCCAATGACCCAAAGATTCCCGCTAGACCTCAACTCCCTAAGGGCCCATCAGGTCCCCACCTTGCCGCCCTAAGGTCCCAGCTGTCAACATATGAACTGTGGCAGGACACTCTGGAACCATATCCTAACCAAAGCAGAGGGCATGAATGAATTGAAAGAGGTCAAAGGGCGACGATGGACAAGGACATGACTGACAGGGTGTTGGGAAGCCATAGAAACACACAGCGGTGGTGAAGCCCCAGAGCGCTTGGAGCTGGTGGGAACCCTTCCTGTAATGGAGTCTAGAGAAATCGAGTGGTGCAGCAGGGCCTGCACAAAGAGGGCCAGACTCCAAGAACAAAGGAAAGGAAGGAAGCATCCCCATCTACTCCGCTCTCTCCCTATCATCTCTAGCACGCCTGCACTTGGGGACAGTCTGAAGTGCAGGCAGGGGAGGGAGGCAGAGAAGAGAAGGGAGGAGGTAAGGGAGAGAGGTTCAGATGTTCACTAGGTGGGGTGTAAGCAATCCCACTGAACTTTGCAGTGGAATTTCTTTTCAGAGTAGGGGGAGGTATGACCAGAAGTGTCTTTCTTGACCTGAGGGTAGAGGGGACATGGAAGAGACACAGCAGGTGCTCAGCCTGTTTGAAGGGTCACTGAATGAATATCCTACACTGAGCTTTACCCATCACAGTAGACAGACAGGTAAATTATATAACAAAAAGTAACAAAAAAAAGAAAAGTAGTATTCTGGACACAGTCAGCTCATAGTGGTGTACTAGAAGCACTGAAGGGCAAGAGTCTGGATGCAGACACATCAGAGGCACCTGGGAGTTGTGATGACAGTGGTAGCAATTTAGAGGGTGCTCCCGTTGGAGCACACCTTGGTAGCATATGCTCTTGATGAACTAACTCTTTTTACTGCACGGCCCCACTACGTGAGGTGGGTATCGGTAGTGTCCTCAGTTCACAGACAGGCAAACTGAGGCTCAGGAAAGTTCAGACTTCGTTTATGGTCGGTCGCTGGTGCAGCTCAAATTCAACCTGGCATCAGTGTACTCACACTTAATGCGTGGCAGAAGCACCAGTCAGGTCAAATGTTATGGGAACAGTGTCAGGAAACCCCATAAAGCCAGAGGTCCAACTTGCTCTGGTCCCAGGGCATTTCTCCCTCCCAGTCACCCTGCAGAGCTCTGGGAAGCCCCTCCCTCTTCCTCCTGCCTGCCATCATTCCACAGGAACCAACATAATTTATGTCTCTCTGTTGGGCGTACTCCCGTCCTCCTTACTATCCCCCTTAGTTCCCTGTCTTTGCTAATCCTTGAGTATTCATGACCCATCACCTTCTCTTGAAGCTAAGGGTCACTTAAGAAAAGTGACTCTCAAAGAATTTGCAGAGTTTATATTCAATATTCTCCAAATTGATGCATGTGGTTTTTCTAGTATCTGAGAAAAATTTTTAGAAGAAAATACAGCCTTTTATTTACAAAGGATGATCATGGGTAGGTCAATCTGAAGGAGGGGGCATTTTGTGCTAGACTACTGGTTGTAGGGATATTTATTTTTATAGGAAGAAAGTGTGTTATCTCTTTGGGACCAATGAAAGAACAATTCCAGGATCCCAAATCCCCTCTGTGCTCCCTATACCCAGTGCCATAGGTCCACCCATCCCCACTGCCTGCTCCCTGATGTCAACAACAGTGCGTAAGACGTACAGGCTGCTTGAAGCGCATCTCAGCCTCATGCCACATCTGTAGGCAAGGTCATTCAGAGCATCCACTGGGCTGTAGAAGTGCTCCAATTTCAGAGATCCCCAAAGGAGTGCCCTAGAGAACCCAAGGTAATATTATAAAGTACTTAACTATGGGAATCCCTACAGAGCCATGTCAATAGACTCCTCTACCACCCTCACTCCTCACTAAATGTCAGCAAACAGAACACAGAGTAGAAACCAGTAGGAATAGAAACAAAACAATGAGAGAAAAATATTTGCAATAAAACTCTGCTTTTGTTATTGCTATTATTTATATTTATTGTTCATTTCAGGTGTTTTTGAAGTGCACTAATTAGAGAAAGTGCCACAAAAAAACAAAGGTGATATGTCTTTCTTAAGAATACATATTATACTGAATTTTCAGAAAATCTAAATCTGTCACACCAGTAAAATTATAGAAAAAGCTGGGCATGTAAAGCAAGCCATTTGTGTGTGTATGTGTGTGACTCCTAATGCCTGTGTGCATAATTCCAAATCAAACATATTCACATTATTAACTTTTTAAAGTTTATTAGTCTCAGTGCTAATGAACTCATTCATCCTTGGCAGGCGCACATGGCTCCCTAACGCAACGTCAGTAGATGGATCGGCAGCGAAGTGAGCACATCCAATGGCGGTGCCAAGTTCCACTTGGCGGTAATGACTGGAAAGAGGAGATCACTTCCAAAGAGACACTTGGACTAGCAGCCTGGAATGGGGAACGCGCTGGAGGGGTGTCGACAGAGCAGGATTCTGTGCCTGGCTCTGCAACTTGGCAGCCCAGTGACCTTGAGCGAGTCACTTAGGCTCAATTCCTCTTTTGCAAGAGGAGGAGGCCAGTCAGACTCACCCTCGTGTCCTTCTAGATCTGTGACTTGATCCCGGTCCTCCCCTCCCCACCAGGCACGGCATCCCCTCACCCTCCGAGGAGTTATCACACGTTGGTGCACGTTGTGATGCGTGCTGTCTTAGATGTCTGCCTAGTCGAACAATGGTTTGTTCTTTATGGATCAAATTAAAACGTGGCTCCTTGCCGGGCGTGGTGGCGCACGCTTGTAATCCCCGCGCTTGGGAGGCGGAGACAGGAGGATCGCGCAGGTTCGAAGCCAGCCGCGCTGACGTAAGAGACCCTGTTTCAAAAATATAAAATAGGTCTGGGAGTGTAGCCCGGAGGTAGAAGGGCTTCCAGGAACCCCAGTACCACCAAAAAAAAAAGAAAAAAAAAAAAAAAGAAAAAAAAAATAAATAAAAAAAAAAAAATAAAACGTGGCTCCTTGGGAGATATTATGCCACAGGTTATGGGTTTTAATTTCTGACCTGTTCCAACATTGCCCAAGTTCAGAGTTGTAATGAGTTTCCTAACCTGCCTCGGTTTGTGTCAACCGGCATGACAGTGTGTTGAACACGCTTCAGGAGATTTAAAAGGGAATGGCCTTTGCAAAAAATCTAAGCAGGCCGCCTTCCTCTCAGTTATCAGCTTTGAGAAGTAGCCTGCACACGGGCACACTTCTCTTTGGGATTTCGGGACTGCTAGCATGAACTCTCCGGTGTGAGCTCCCTGTCTTCATGCAATGTTGGGGTATTTTCCTGATTTTCCTCTCATCTTTAACATCATACAGTAGCAATCACGACGCTCTCTCCCTGGTGCTTCGCCGAAAGAGGCTGCTTCTGTATTGGGCAAAAGCAAAAATAATCATCGTAAAAAGCTTTTGCTTCTGGATCGCATAAATTATCTCCAATTTTCCTCATTATTTCCTTCTGCAGGGCATAAAGAGATTGCCTGTGGTAAAATATGTATGGGTACAAAGCAAATAAAAAACAGTTTAAACCACTGAAGTATTTACCTTTTTATTTAAAAAAGACATTTTAATCCTATTAACGATAAATTATATTACCTATTGTGAAGGCAGACATGAAAGAAATATTTGAAGCATGCAGTTAATTATGATACCAAGTGACACATAATATTTATGCTCCTCTGGTGTAGCCCGAACAATTTCTCTTTCACTAACTGTGAGTCACATGCTGATTGAAGTCTCAAAACTGATGCTGAGACAGACCACAGACACATCTGCCATCGATGCTCCCTTCTATAGATAATTAATGTTACAAGAAATAGCCACTGTTTATTCTTTTATAGTCCTAATTTCACAAAGAGGGAAAAATTCTCTACCCATGCCTTTTCATTTCCATTCTCCATTTCAGCACATTTATTAACTGTCCACCCGGGCATAGCAAAGGAGGGGGTTGCAAACGAATTTCAACACAGAACAGCTGCACATCCATAGGGCAGTGGACTTTGTCACTAATTCAGAGGCATTCATGAAAGCAGCCACCCTCTTTGAGAGACATGACCGAACTCATCTGAACAGACACTGGTGTGTATTTCTATATGATGGGAATAAAGTGTAAATTACTGGCTAAAATCATCAAGTTGTTCCTGTATATACCCGGATGTAGTAGAGAAACGGGCTGTGTAGTTGGTTCTTTGATCACAGATGGTCAATGCCAGGCTGAGGCTGCCAGGAGGTTGCTCTTGGGGACCAAAAATATGGTGGCCCAGCCATGAGGTCAGGCTGCAGTTGGGCAGAGTCTCAGTTCCTCCCGCCACACATGATAGGTTTTGGCTGCAATGGTCACTACTGCTTCTACTGCGTGGCTCAGTGGCACCGCAGACGTCCAACCACTGGGCTCAGTGTCCCAGGCACCCATCCTTACCTCCCTGGGTGGCTTTTACTCTGAGTCATGTGCACATTTAACCTCACAGTGGGGTGTCATTATGACTTGAGCCCCCAGAGTGGGCTGAGTAGGAATCCCATTGACTACAAAATTTCCTTGTTAACCATAGGCATCCCGTGATTCGATTGTATTTATGATGGGAAGTAAATATCCTAAAATTATGAGTGTTTATTTACCTGTTTTGCCCATTTTGCTTCTATTAGATTAAGGCTATTTTGCATATAACAAAACAAGACCACATGTACCTGTGATTTCAAACAACGGGAGTGACTGGTCCTTTTGAACACTTACTATATGTAAGGACTTTTATACATGCGTATTTATCCTCATGACCTAGTTTCAAAGTTGGCACTAATATTCCCTTGGTCAAGGCAGAAACTGAGGCTCAGAGCGGTGAATGAACTTGCCACAAAACCCAGAACCCAAAAGCTGAAGAACATGATACAAATGCAAGTTGGTGTTTGGTCTCACCACCATCTATTTCCATTTTTCTTTTAATTGTTTGGTGGCATACAAACATTACACAAATATTAACAACTGAGTGAAGGCTATTTAAATTTGATTTCAAAATTCCTTGTGGGGTGGAGAAAGTATTCCACCAGACCTCATTTAGCTACAAAATATTCAGAACATTTAACTCAACTTTCAATTTATAATCAGATCCATTTTTTGACTGAGGGTTAACTTACATTTTCTGAAATACACATCTTATTTAACTGTACAGTTTGGTAAACTCTGGCAAATCCAGGAAGCCGGGGTTCTATGGGGATGTAACTGTTTCCGTGGCTCAGACTTCCTTCACGGTCTTCCTGGTCACTCCCTGTCTACCCCAAACGCAGCTGCAGCCCTGAGCTCTGTTAGGTCATTCTGCTCTTCTTGGATCCACGTGGGACCATACAGGATTGTTAGTTTTCTCTCCCTGCCCTAAATGGGCGATTTCACTTGTCTCACTCTTAGGCATTTCTTTGGCTCTGAACATGTTTCCACCACCACAGCTGAGAGACCATTGCAGGAAGATCCCTTTCTTTGCCTTTTAATAGCCAACCTACCCCCATCTCTCCCTCCCTGCCACATGACCCCAGAAACCCTACTCTATTGCCCATTTCCAATTTTTGTCCTTTAAAGATGTTCTGTAGATGAGAACACAGAATGTAACCTTTTGAATAAGCTTTGGTTACTCAGCAGTTACCCAGCTGATAATCCTTTCCAGTTCTTGTGCGTATCCATAGTTTGGTTCATTTATTGAGAAGTATTCCATGGTATATATATACCAATTTGTTTAACCATCTAACATGTTGAAGGATATCTGAGCTACTTCTTGTTTGGGTGGTAGTTTAAAAAAATATTTAAAAAAAGAGGGAGGGGAGGGGTGTTAACTATTAACACTTGCATACAGATTTCTCTCTCTCTTTTTTTTTTTTTTTTTGTGGTACTGGGATTCCTGGAAAACCTCTGGGCTACACTACCAGACCTATTTTTTATACTTTTTAAATATGGAAACAGGGTCTCTTAAGCCAGCGAGTCCAGCTTCAAACCTGCGTGATCTTCCTGTCTCCGCCTCCAAAGCGCGGGGATTACAAGCGTGCGCCACCATGCCCAGCTTGGAAAAGCTTTTTGACATACAGAAAGTAAAGGGAAAATAAAGAGAAGAAAGGGAAAGAAAAGAACTGTCAGCCTAGAGCCTATGACAGTAAAAATAGTTCTTAGAAAAACATTGATGAAACAAATATTGTCTTAGATGCATATAAACAGAAAGAACACATGATGGGCTTTTGCACCACCAGAAAGGTAAAAGAGAAGATTTAATTCAGAAGAAGACTGATCACAAATGGACATCTGGACGTATCCTAAGGTTGTTGTACTGCAGCGCTTATCAGATTGTGGGCAAGATAATCCTTTGTGGTGCAGGGGGATTCCTGGGCACTGTGGGATTTTGAACAGAATCCCTGGCCTCATCCTTAGATATCAACAACATCCCCACCTATAACCATAACAACCAAAGTCTACGCATGCTGACAACTGTCCCCTGGAGAGGACAAAGCTGCACCAGTTAAGAATTATTAATCAACAGAAAACAGGCAGACCACTAGAAGTGGTAATTATGGGAATACATTTTTTAAAAATTCTAGCTACTACTTAAATTTCTTTAAAATATAATTAAAGGCCGGGCGTGGTGGTGCACGCTTGTAATCCCCGCTCTTGGGAGGCGGAGACAGGAGGATCGCACAGGTTCCAAGCCAGCCTCATTGGCTTGAGAGATCCTGTTTCCAAATAAAATATAAAATAGGTCTGGGAGTGTAGCCCGGAGCCCAGAGGTAGAAGGATTACATCCCCAGTACTATATATATATATAGATAGATATATAGATAGATAGATATATTTGTATGTGTATATATATGTACATATATATATATTATATATTATTTATATAAATATTTAATATATATATTCAAAGCCAAGCGTGGTGGTGCACCCCTGTAATTCCAGTACTCGGGAGCAAAGACAGGAGGATCACATGTTCAAGGAAAGATTTCATCAACTTCGTGAGAATCTGTCTTAAAATAAAACAAAAGGGAGAAAGTTGGAGGCTTAGCTCAGTGATAGAGCATCCCTGGGTTCAATCCCTATCATCACACACACACACACACACACACACACACACACACACACACACACACGCGCACTCGTGCACTTATACAAAAGCAAAAGATAATTGGCTACTTAAAGCAAAAATAATAATGTGGGGATTTATAATGTGTAGAAATAGAGTATATGACAACATTAGCACAAGGCTGGGAGGAAATAAAAAATTAAAATTTTGTAAGTTTTTACACTCTATACGAAGTGATAAAATACCACCTGAAAAAGGCTATTATAATTCAGATATTATATACCCTATAGCAACCACTAAAATATAAATAGGCATTATAACTTGTAAGCCAGAAAAAGAGATAAAATAAAGTAATAAAATGCTCAAGTAATCCAAAGGATGGCAAGGAAAAAAATGAACCAAAGTGGGTGGCACAATAGAATATTAATAGCAAGATGGTATGTTTAAACCAGTCATATCAACTATTACATTTAATGTAAAGTACCTAAACACTCCAAGTAAAAAGCAGAACTTGTTATATGGGCTTAAAAAATCTTTCTATATCATGCCAATAAGATAACCAGTTTAAACATAAAAACAGAAGTTAAAGTTATTAAAATGAAAAATGATACACCATGTAAACATTAATTGTTATTGTGCTGGGGTAACTTAGTATCAGTTAAAGCAGATCCCATAAGCACAAATTTTCAGAGATAGTTACTTCATAGGAATGAAGAGGTTCATTCACCAAGAGAACATAAATCCCCAATTTTTGAACATCTGATAGCAAAGCTGCAAATGTATGAAGCAAACACTGGATACCTACAAGGACAAGTGGCAGTTGCAATGGGCTGCTGTAATTTCAACACCCTCCTTTATTAATCTATTGGAAAGTAGACATAAAAATCAGCCGATGTGTAATAGACTTAGCCAAGAGTATGGAGTACGTGGACTTACTGGCACTAACAAGTGTGAAAAACACATTCTGCCCTAGTGCACACCATATTTACACGAAAGTCCAAGTTCCGAGTCAGAAAACAAACTAGGCATAGAAAGGAACGTCTCAAACTGATAAAGCACATCTATCTTTAAAAGTAAAGCTAAAATAACTTCTAAGTAAATGAAGTATGGCTAATTTTATGATGAGAGAATGAATGTTTTTGTGGTGAGATCAGCAACTAGACACAGAAGCCCACTCTCTCTGCTTCTGTTCAACATTGTATTAGAGGCTATGGTCAAAAGCAAGGAAAAGAAATAGATCACACCAGGTTGAGAAGGAAGAATGAGCACTGATTTTACTTGCAGATGACTTGATTTATATATACAAAAATTATACAAAATTGTTTTAAAATTTTAAATTATGAAAATTAATATTTGGTTTAGAACATTCAAAAATGAAAAGAATGCCAGGGAGCTGTGGGTAAATTTCAACATGCAAAGAAACAAAATCAAGCTAGAAAAGACTTATTGGAGAAATACAAAATAAAAGTGGGAACTCTAATAAATTGTTGGTGGGATTCTAAATTAGTGCAAGCACTTTGGTATGAAGGACTCTCAGAAGAAAGGGAATGAACTTACCATTGGATCCAGAAATATCATTTCTGGGTATCTACCCAGAAGATTAGAAATCAAAATACCAAACTAATGAATATATATCCATATTCAGAGCCACACAATTGCCAAACTATAGAACCAGCCAAGATGTCTGTCAACAGATGAAAGGATTGCAAGGCTATATATCTACACGATGGAATTTTGCTTAGCCATAAGGAAGAATAAAATTACGTCATTTGCAGGGAAATGGATGGAAATGGAGAACATGATGCTGAGTGAGATTAGTCAGTCACGAAAAGTAAGGAGTCAGATGCCCTCCCTAATATGAAGAAGCTAGAGAGGAAAATGGTTCTAGAAGGAACTCTAGAAATTATAGATGAGCAAATAAGGAGGTGACCTTACTGAGGGAGATGGAAGGGGGGAAGAGGAAACTTTCTTAATATACATCGTATATTCACAAACATATCAAAGTCACTCACTAAGCCAAACATGAGGAGGAGGGAGGAGGAGGGACTGGGGTGGGAGCTGGGGAAGGGCTGAATGAGCGATGTGTGCGTGTGCGCCTCCACCATTTTGTAGCCCATTAAGATGCATGACTACAATGCACCGATTTTAAAAAGATGGTTTTGTTGACAAACGGTGATAAAAATTGAAGTGTGAGAAAATAAGTGTTCTTTTAAAAATAATTTGGATCATACAGAAAGTTTAAATTCAAAATAGTTCACCCTGGGCCCCGGGCCGAACTGCGCGTAGCACGCCAGACCCCTGGAGAAACCAGGCCCAGTAAGACGCTGGGTTCTGGGTGGGGGTCGCGGGCTGGGCACGCCAGATGGGGCCCGGGTCGCGGGACTCTGGGCCCCAGACTGAACTGCGCATAGCACGCCAGACCCCTGGAGAAACCAGGCCCAGTAAGACGCTGGGTTCTGGGCTGGGGTCGCGGGCTGGGCACGCCAGATGGGGCCCAGGTCGCGGGACTCTGGGCCCCAGGCAGAACTGCGAGTAGCACGCCAGATCCCTGGAGAAACCAGGCCCAGTAAGACGCTGGGTTCTGGGCAGGGGTCGCGCGCGGCGCACAAAAGCCGGGGCCTGGGTCGCGGGACCCTGGGCCCCGGGCCGAACTGCGCGTAGCACACCAGACCCCTGGAGAAACCAGGCCCAGTAAGACGCTGGGTTCTGGGCGGGGGTCGCGGGCGGGGCACGCCTAATGGGGCCCGGGTCGCGGGACTCTGGGCCCCTGCCGAACTGTGCGTAGCACGCCAGACCCCTGGAGAAACCGGACCCACTAAGACGCTGGGTTCTGGGCGGGGGTTGCGGGCTGGGCACGCCAGATGGGGCCCGGGTCGCGGGACTCTGGGCCCCAGGCCAAACTGCGAGTAGCACGCCAGACCCCTGGAGAAACAAGGCCCAGTAAGACGCTGGGTTCTGGGCGGGGGTCGAGCACAGGGCACGCCAGCTGGGGCCCGGATCGCGGGACTCTGGGCCCCAGGCCGAACTGCGAGTAGCACGCCAGACCCCTGGAGAAACCGGGCCCAGAACAGAAAAAGATAAAGAAAAATATTGGAGAGGTGGTAAGAAAGCCGTTATGGATGCCAGGACACTGGAGATGCAGACAAAACTTATCTAAATGCACTGGAACTTATGGAAAAATTCGCCGTGAAAGAGGACTGCTATTTCTCTATATTGTTAAGAATCTCAGACATCACATATAAGGAGAGAGTTTAGCGGAGACCAAGGAGAAATGCGGTGTTGAAAGAGTTCTTCGCGATGGTGGTAGAGACTTGTATTCAGGAGAAGCAGAAACCGGATCTTACCAACTTTATTTTTTTGGAGAAATTACACCAAATGTCGAATGCTACCATCACGCATGCTTAGGAACACTGGACAACATTCAGAGTGGAAAAAGAGCCTGGGAAGGATTTGAAACGGTGGAGGCAGTGGCAATGCCAGTGGCCAATATTCGGGGGAGGCAGAGATCTGATACATTACAACTGGAACCTTTGAAATACTAACCACAGAGACAGTGATCGGAACCTGCTGAGGGGTTAGGCGGGCGCCGGGGCCAGTGGCCGACATCGGAGCTTGCTGTGAGGCAAGGCCACTACTGAGGCCTCCGTGGCCGGGATTGGAACCTGCAGAGGGGTTAGACCGATGCTGGGGCCAGCGAGCCCGGCATTGGAGCCTGCCATGATGCAAGGCTTGTGCTAGGGCCTCTGAGGTCGGGTCCGGAACTTGCTGAGGGGTTAGGCCGGTGCTGGGGTCAGCGAGGCCAGCATCGGAGCCTGCCGTGAGGCAAGGCCGGTACTGGGGCCTCCGAGGCCAGGATAAGAGCTTGCCGAGGGGTTAGGCCGGTGCTGGGGCCAACGAGGCCGGCAGCGGAGCCTGCCGTGAGGCATGACCAGTGCTGGGGCCTCCGAGGCCGGGATCGGAGCATGCCGAGGGGTTAGGCCAGTGCTGGGGCCAGCGAGGCCAGCATCGGAGCCTGCCTTGAGGCAAGGCCGGTACTTGGGCCTCCGAGGCCAGGATAAGAGCCTGCCGAGGGGTTAGGCCGGTGCTGGGGCCTCCGAGGCCAGGATCGGAGCATGCCGAGGGGTTAGGCCGCTGCTGGGGCCAGCGAGTCCGGCATCGGAGCCTGCCTTGAGGCAAGGCCAGTACTGGGGCCTCTGAGGCCAGGACAAGAGCCTGCCGAGGGGTTAGGCCGGTGCTGGGGCCAGTGAGGCCGGCATCGGAGCCTGCCTTGAGGCATGACCAGTGCTGGGGCCTCCGAGGCCGGGATCGGAGCCTGCCGAGGGGTTAGGCCGCTGCTGGGGCCAGCGAGGCCGGCATCGGAGCCTGCCTTGAGGCAAGGCCGGTACTGGGGCCTCTGAGGCCGGGATCGGAGCCTGCCGAGGGGTTAGGCCGCTGCTGGGGCCAGTGAGGCCAGCATCGGAGCCTGCCGTGAGGCAAGGCCGGTGCTGGGGCCTCCGAGGCCAGGATAAGAGCCTGCTGAGGGGTTAGGCCGGTGCTGGGGCCAGCGAGGCCAGCATCGGAGCCTGCCTTGAGGCATGACCAGTGCTGGGGCCTCCGAGGCCAGGATCGGAGCATGCCGAGGGGTTAGGCCGCTGCTGGGGCCAGCGAGGCCGGCATCGGAGCCTGCCTTGAGGCAAGGCCGGTACTGGGGCCTCCGAGGCCAGGACAAGAGCCTGCCGAGGGGTTAGGCCGGTGCTGGGGCCAGCGAGGCCGGCATCGGAGCCTGCCTTGAGGCAAGGCCGGTACTGGGGCCTCGAGGCCAGGATAAAAGCCTGCCGAGGGGTTAGGCCGGTGCTGGGGCCAGCGAGGCCGGCATCGGAGCCTGCTGTGAGGCAAGGCCGGTACTGGGGCCTCCGAGGCCAGGATAAGAGCTTGCCGAGGGGTTAGGCCTGTGCTGGGGCCAACGAGGCCGGCAGCGGAGCCTGCCGTGAGGCATGACCAGTGCTGGGGCCTCCGAGGCCGGGATCGGAGCATGCCGAGGGGTTAGGCCGGTGCTGGGGCCAGTGAGGCCGGCATCGGAACCTGCTGTGAGGCAAGGCCGGTACTGGGGCCTCCGAGGCCAGGATAAGAGCCTGCTGAGGGGTTAGGCCGGTGCTGGGGCCAGCGAGGCCGGCATCGGAGCCTGCCTTGAGGCATGACCAGTGCTGGGGCCTCCAAGGCCGGGATCGGAGCCTGCCGAGGGGTTAGGCCGCTGCTGGGGCCAGCGAGGCCGGCATCGGAGCCTGCCGTGAGGCAAGGCCGGTACCGGGGCCTCCGAGGCCAGGACAAGAGCCTGCCGAGGGGTTAGGCCGGTGCTGGGGCCAGCGAGGCCGGCATCGGAGCCTGCCTTGAGGCAAGGCCACTACTGGGGCCTCTGAGGCCGGGATCGGAGCCTGCCGAGGGGTTAGGCCGCTGCTGGGGCCAGTGAGGCCGGCATCGGAGCCTGCCGTGAGGCAAGGCCGGTACTGGGGCCTCCGAGGCCAGGATAAGAGCCTGCTGAGGGGTTAGGCCGGTGCTGGGGCCAGCGAGGCCAGCATCGGAGCCTGCCTTGAGGCAAGGCCGGTACTGGGGCCTCGAGGCCAGGATAAGAGCCTGCCGAGGGGTTAGGCCGGTGCTGGGGCCAGCGAGGCCAGCATCGGAGCCTACCGTGAGGCAAGGCCGTTACTGGGGCCTCCGAGGCCAGGATAAGAGCTTGCCGAGAGGTTAGGCCGGTGCTGGGGCCAACGAGGCCGGCAGCGGAGCCTGCCGTGAGGCATGACCAGTGCTGGGGCCTCCATGGCCGGGATCGGAGCATGCCGAGGGGTTAGGCCGGTGCTGGGGCCAGCGAGGCCGGCATCGGAACCTGCCGTGAGGCAAGGCCGGTACTTCGGCGTCCGAGGCCAGGATAAGAGCCTGCCGAGGGGTTAGGCCGGTGCTGGGGCCAGCGAGGCCGGCATCGGAGCCTGCCGTGAGGCAAGGCCCGTACTTGGGCCTCTGAGGCCAGGATAAGAGCCTGTCAAGGGGTTAGGCCGGTACTGGGGCCAGTGAGGCCGGCATCGGAGCCTGCCGTGAGGCATTACCAGTGTTGGGGCCTCCAAGGCCAGGATTGGAATCCTGCCAAGGGGTTAGACCGGTGCAGGGGTAATGGCCAGCATCGGAGCCTGGCGTGAGGCAAGTTCACTCCTGCGGCCTCCAAGGTCGGGACCAAAGTCAGCTTAGGGGTTTGACCGGTTCAGGGGCCAGCGAGACCAGAACTGGGTCCTCCCATGAGGCAAGGCCGCTGCGTGAGCCAGCGAGGTCTGGATCAGTCCACTGAGTAGCCAGGCCACTACTGGGACCATCAAGAGTGGGATTGGTACTTGCAACGCAGCATGCACAGAGAAATATCGCAGAAAATATAAATCAGACGCTTCTCTTAATCAGCAATAACTAGGAGGAAAAGGGCAACAGGAAGAGGTTGAGCTATAGAAAGGGCCCTATAGTGAAGCAACTAATGTGACCAATCAGAGGGTATGTAATACTGGAGGACGGAGCCTCTTTAAAATGCAGGAGGTACATAAACAAATGTATCAAAGTAAATCACCAAAGATGTGTGGGATGGAGGGAGGGGGAGGGAATGGGACGGGGGCTGGAGGAGGGCTAATTGGATGATGTGTGCTTGTATATCCTCTCAAGTCTTGTACTCCAATGTGATTGATATATGACTACAATGCACCAATTTAAAAAATAAATTAATTTAAAAAAAAAGCACATGATGTGCTTAAACAAACATATCAAAGTCAATCAGGAAACCAAGCATGGGAAGAAGTGAGTGAGAGGGAAGGGGTTAGGGATTGGGTAAGGGCTGATTGGGTGATGTGTGCATGTATATCTCCACAAGTTTCTTGTCCCATTAATGTATTACTACAATGCAACAATAAAAATTTATTAAAAATAAAAAAATAAAAAATAAAAAATAAATAAATTCAAAATAGTTCATAGATCTCAATATAAAATCTAAAATTATAAATGTTCCCTAAAGAAAACATACAGTAGTCTATTTGAGCCCTTGGGCTACAAAATTTTTTTCAAAAATACAATATCAAAATGGCGATTCATAAAAGAAAAACACTAGTATATCATACCCATTAAATTAATAACATGTGGTCTTTGAAATGTATTGTCCAGAGGACTAAAAAACACACCCCAGAATGAGAGAAAACATTTTCAAAATGCATAACTTACAAATGTGTCATATCTTGAATATGCTAAAAATAGCAAAACTTTTCAAAATTCAATTGTAAGAAAACAATCCAATTTCAAGTAATGATAAAAGACTTATACAAGCATTTTGCCAAAGACGTAACTGGTAAATATGCAAGGGAAAGGATGTTTGACATTGCCGGTGACTAGGAAATTACAAATTAAAGCCACAAACACATGTCACTACCCACCTACTAAGATGCCCAAATCGACCAGGCCACGTGTAAGAGGGGGTAAGCAACTCGAAGTCAAGTCTGCACCTGATGGAGATGTAAAGTGATATGGCATCTCTGGAAATCGGTCTGACACATTCTTAAAAGTTGGCCGTGCACTTCCCCTGCAGCCCCACAATCTTGTTCCAGGGTGTTTTCCTAAGCACAATAAAAACACATGCCCGCTCAAAGGCCCAGATGTGAGTGTTTATGGCATCCTTATTTATAGTTGCCCCATACTGGAAACGACTCACATATCCATCAACAAGAGAATGGGTAAGAATGTACAGTACAATTAAAACCTGTAACACAAAGGCAGAGACCCCAAAACAGCACCAAAAACAAGCCTCTAATGCATTAGGCTGAGTAAACGCCAGGTACAAAGGCTATGTGTTCTATAATTTTACTTATATGACATTCTGGAAAAGGTAGGACTGTAAGAACACAAGTCAGACCTGTGGGTGGCAGAGCCCTTGCAGTGGGGAGAGAAGTTTTGAGAAATGGGCACATTCCTCAAGAATCATGAAGCCACACACCTAAACCAGTGAATGTACTATTATATCTCAACACATATGGCTTTGTAAAAATGGAAATAAAAATTGGAAGACTGATTCTGTATACCCTGTTCCAATCTGCCCTGGGCCCCAAGTGGGTGTCCCATAAACGTATCAAGGAAACAGCCAGTGAATGGCAGGCAGCTTTCCCCATCACTAAGAAACATGCAAAGCCTCCCCTGCTCCCCATGTCCATCCAAGAACCTGTTTCTCTCAGTGGGTTTGCACACATACTCTCTCTCCTGTTCCCCCTCATACATACTTTCCTTTCTCTTTATTCTCCTCCTGTTTTTATTTTTTTTAATCAATGGCTTACCATGATAGAGAGCTAAAATGGTTCCTTCAGCCCATGATTTATTGGTAGTTTTGTTTTTAGCTCTTAAACTACACAGGGACTGATGACACTGGTGCTTCTCCATAGGGAGCCCCACTTCTCTAGTCCCACTTTTCCTTCCAGGTTCTTACTTTGTGATCTTGTAGCCACAGCCTCCATTTGGTCCTCTGGCTCTCTGAGTGCCTTGGACAGAGCAGGCTGAGGCTGGACACCCTCCAGGCTCTGGTCCCTATGGCTACTGTCATTTGTTATGGAAAGTTCCATGCTTTTTTCCGGGCTCCTACTGCTGAGATTAGCTTGGAGGAAATATGATCGCATGACCTTTTGCCCAGTGTCTGCTGAGCAGTTCATTTATAGGTTGCTTCCCCGTCTTGACCAGCTGGTCCAACCTGTGTGGGAGGAAGCTTGGGCTCTTCTCTCTCCTTTTTAGTCTGTATGCCAGAAGCAACCCGAATCCCCACCTATTTCCCTTCCGCTTGGCCTCACTCTGTCCCATCTGAGCTCTCCAGAGTTAAAACATCTCTCAGATGAAGCCCAGATCTATACACAGGTGCACAAACCTGTTCTCTGCTAGGCCCTGACTGTCTACTCCCCAGTTCACTCCCCCATGTCCCTCCCAGGGCCAGAGACGTGGAGGGGGGGCACCCAGTCTCTGCTGAGTGGGGATCATCTTCAACTCTAGAGTCCGTTAAGCCTGGTCAGGATGCTCCAAGGGGGAAGCAGAAGGAGGCTCATGGCCTGGTCATGGTGGATACATAATGGCAATGTCTAAAATGTGAATTTTTATGGATTTATGCAAATTAATCAAGTTGTAAACTTTTTGGTAAAAATATTTTTATTTGGTGTATTATATATGTGTGTGTGTGTGTGTGTGTATGTATGTATGTATATATATATATATATATATATATATATATATATATATATATTTTTTTTTTTTTTGGCAGGTCTGAGGATGGAACCCAGGGGCATTTGGACTCAACGCCTAAATTTTAGCAGCTACTTAAGAACCCTAGGCCTTGGCCCTTTTTCCATTAAAATGATACCTGCTGGGTACAGTGTACATACATGTCTGTAATCTCAGCTACTCGGGAGACTGAGACAGGAAGATTACAGGCTTGAGGCCAGCCGGGGCCGTTTACAAAACTCTATCTCAAAATAAAAATATAATAAGGGCTGGAGGAAAGTAGCTCAGTGGTAGAGCGTTGCTGAGTTCAATCACCAATACCAGGGGCTGCAGGGGCAGGAAAATGTACCTGCCCAGCCTGTCCTGCTGGCTACCTGGGAGGGGCCAGTAGATGAACCAGGGCGGGGCTAACTAGAAGACAGGGGAGCTGGGCTGAAGGAACTCACAGGTAAGCCTGTCTGACTTAACAGTAGAGAAGCCCTCCTGAAGTGTGCTCAGAGGAACCATTTGAAGCTATAATTACCACAGAAAGCAGCATAGAGCAAGCCTGTATTTTTGAATGGTATATTTATGTTATGTTATGCTATGCTATGTTATGTTATGTTATGTTATGTTATGTTATGTTATGTTACATTACGTTACATTATATGGTATATATACACACATATGTATATAATTTTATTTATATCACACTATGGAAAAGGTAGGACTGTAGAGACACAAATCACATATGGTACATGGGTATATATATTATGGTTTATACAATGACATATATACTGAGATGCATGTGTATATAACAATAATACAAAGTTCCCAAAGGTATATATGCTTGGTGGATTTCCTTGAGGTTACTGGATATGGAGACTCTTTAAATCTGGAGCTGAGCTTTTGAAAGCTTATTTTTTTTTTACAGATACTAATATTTAAACCCTGATCTGTATCTGGATCGTCTGATTTCCAGCCATTCATCAGAGGAAAGTTGAACACAGCAATTGCTTCAACATCCAAGACTAGAGTTAAGTAGATCTAAGGATTCAGAAGTTGGCATTCAAAACCCTCCTCAGTTCTGTTCTCTAAACCTCACCGAGAGCAGGCAGGGATTCTGAGGGTTGGGAAAACACACAACCTGCTTCTCTATCACTCAGAACAGGAATTGCTGGAAGCCCCCTTCCTCCTCAGCAGCGATTTTGTTCAGGTCCTTTTCTTGGCGTGGCAGGAGCCCTCTGCTTCCTTCTCATTTCCTGCTCGCATCCTTTGCCATAATAGGGTTCAGCAGTAGGTAACATTCCTGTACCTGGATCTCTCAGCACGACCCGGGAATATTCACACATCAGAACAATCTCACACTCATACACACTCATGTTACTTTCAGCCACTAGCTTCTTAAGGGCAAGGAACACGTGTTTGAGCATTCGGAAGCATCCACAACCTGCACATTTTGTGGTAGATATGGTATGTGCACCTATTAATTAACCCAAGCCTAAAACGAGGGCAGAATTATCTGAGCGTGTCTTGCACCATGCACCGAAGCTTGCACGCTGAGGTTGTGTCACTTGCTAATTTAAATACTACTGATCTACTCAAGAAAGAAAAATAGTTAAACTTCATATCGTTTTTTCCTGGTTTTCACCAATATTCAAATTATAGAATGCAACATATTTAGAAGAGAGAAGATGATCAGAGATGGCTGCAAAACTGTAAAAATCAGGAGCCTGTGGTATATTTAGGGATTGTCAAAATTATTCTTCATTAAAACACCAGTGAGTCTTGCCATCAAATGAATACCATCAAGCACACACCATTCTGCCCCCTTCTTGGATGTAAAATGGCCACTTTGTATGAATTGTATGTGATTCTATTTGGGGAAACTGGACTAGAATTCTGTCCACAGCTCTTCATTGAGTCCCTTCATTGACCTTTCAAACGCCCCCATTCTTCTTAAGCTTGTAAGCTTGATCCGTGGCAGACGAGAGGGGATGCCATTGTAACTGTTCAACATCCTGCCCCATGGACTCCTCCTGTTCACCATATGAGAACTAATGTCTGTGTCTCTGGGGGAGAGAGTCTGGCCCATGGTGGGCACCTCCAGATTTCCATATGGAATTAGACATTTAATGTAGGTATTCTTAAGGGCTGCTTAATTAGTTAACTGGGGACTCCAGGGCCCTGGCTGAGAATCTCATGCTAGCTCTGAAGTTACATCTGGCCCTCTATGGCTGGCACCACAGCCTCCTCCTCCATACTAGCCTCGGGAGATGGGCTTTTGGTGGGGGCCCCTGTGTGCTTGCTTGTGTATCCGTGTGCTTCTCGAGCCGTATTTACCAGGTCTCTCGTCATTCTGCTTTGCTTCTCTCCCTGGGCCCTGCCTGGGCGTTCAAGTGCAGGGCTCCGGGCCTTGCCTGGACCACCCGTCTGCAGGTCCTTCTTTATGAGACGCATCAATCAATGCCATAGTGTCTACTGCACTACACAAATCGGAAGCAGGCAAGGAGTTGTGGAGAACGCCCAGCTGCTCTGCTGTCTCAGGGACCACACTCCACCTGCTTGAAGCCCTCTGTGGTCACTGGTTTAAAAGACCAGAGAGCTGATCCATCTAGGTGAACACATATCTGCTCATTGTCTTGATGGCCTCATGCCAGCACCAAACCTGTGTGCTTCCAGGAGGCTGTAGGACTTCTAGGGACTGGCTCTTTCAACACCTTAGAGAACCAGTCCACCTTGCCTTTATGTTTTAGAAATGAGACATTTTTTAATTTAAAAAATAACAAAATCCCAATTTAATAATACAAGAGAGAGACTATCACTCATAACCACAATTTTATATACTCCAGGTATAGTTTCATTTACAAAACAATTATTAGTCTCCAAGGCAAACATTTGTGGTTCAGCTCATACAGAGGTGAGCTACTCAAAATAAAATCAGCATCCTCTCCTGCCTTCAGTGTTCACTGCTCTAAATGCACCTGGATGGCCAGGAAGAAGCCATCAAGTACTGTACACATGAACGTCCCTCTCACCATGAACCACATTGTGATGTGAGACCACAGTGCACCGATAGAAGTAAATAGATTAACAAATAAAAAGCACCAGTATGGTTTTGGAAATCTAACACACGACATTCCCAAGGCCCAACTTCATGCTTGGCCCGAGACAACTAGAGAAGGCTCGCCAACGCCCTCCAGGCCTTCAAAGTTGGGTGTCCTGGCCTGACTTGGGTGTTGACTTGTCTCTGGAGGACTTGGAGACATTTTTATTGACCTATTCTAAAGAGAGGACGTGTGCTCTGTCTCTCTCCTCCCCTCGTACTTACACCTGTCCCTTCACTCATTTCCTCGATTTCATTACGGTGCGTTTGCCCTTTTAATACTGGCTCATGTCCAGTGACAACTGCAACGTGTTGTCCATGGCGTCCAAATCTCTCAGCTCTCACAATGACCCGCGCAAATCCTTGGTCCCTCCCCCAGGCCCGCAGCGTATGGCCCTCGCGTTTCAACAGTCTGCCGGAGCAGATGAAATTCCTCTGCCAGTGCCAGGAAGTGGCCACCACTCCTGAGTCACCAGCGGCAGGAGAGAGGAGACCAGCTCTAGCCTTCCTCCCACTGCGTCCAAGAGGAGGGACCAACTTCGGGTCTGGTAGGAATTCCTTGAAAGGTCAGCCTTCAGATGGTGATGGAGCCCCTCGAGTGGCTCCTTCCCCCACTCCCCCCACCTCTGATGTCAGTGATGGCTGGCTTGCTCAGCACCTCACATGTCCACAGACAACCCCTGAGGGGTTTATGTTCAGGATTCCAACATGGCCCTATTCTGCCCTGACCAAGCCACCAGAGGTTGTCAAGCCTGGAAGTTCACTAGACCTCAAGGGCCTCGACAGATCTAACAGTGAGGAGAGCCTGTGCGGTGTACGGACCCAACTATTCCCTCCAAGGGCTGGAGATGGGCAGTGGCCTGGCAGCATTCCTCTGACCATCTTGAGGGGCCAAGGTGTTTGGTGTTGAAAACCCCTGGCCAGCTGACTATAGACCTGATGGCACTTTGACTCAGTAACAGCAGAGAAATGGGACTGTGTGTGTGTGTATGTGTGTGTGTGTGTGTGTGTGTGTGTGTGTGTGTGTGGTATTGGGGTTCCTGGGAGCCCTTCTACCTCCAAACTACACTCCCAGACCTATTTTATACTTTTTAATTGGAAACAGGGTCTCTTACGCCAGCACGGCTGGCTTCGAACCTGCGTGATCCTCCTGTCTCCACCTCCCAAGCGCGGGGATTACAAGCGTGCGCCACCACGCCCGGCGAGAAATGGGACATTTTCATGTTCAGTAACTCTTTTTTTAATCTCGCTTAGTCAGGCTACGTAGGAAGTGAGTTTATTTCTTTGAAGATGTAATTCATGACAATTTTGATCAAATTGAAGTAAGTACTAAATTAAGAGTGAATTCAGAGTTGAAAGTTCTTCTAAATAAATGCACACTGAGGTAAATCAGGAAGTCCTTTTTATACTTTTATTGGTGCATTATAACTGTACATCACAGAAGCCTCCAAAGTGATACAGAGACACGTGCACTCAGCATTGGCGCGTTTCCCTCCGGCTCCACCCACTCCCCTCCCCCACACCAGTGAGATGGTAGTGACAGCTTTACTTGGACTGTTCCCTTACTAAGCCTTATTTTTCCCCCTCTTCACCCTTCTCCCCAACCCCGTCCTGTTATTCTACTGTTTTTTCTCCTCACGTGACTGAAGTTCCTTGGGTTTTGTATATTTGTTCTAACTTCCATATTTGAGAAAAAAACATAGGACCTTTATCTTTCGAAATCTGGCTTATCTCACATAGCATAATATTCTTGGGTACCATTCATTTTTCCACAAATGACATAATTTTATTCTTCTTTATGGCTGAGTAGAATTCCACTGTGTATATATGTCAGATTTTCTTTATCTCTTTATCTGTTGATGGACACTTAGATTGGTTCCATAACTTGGTTATTGTGAATTATGCTGCCATAAACATGGATATGTATGTAATATTTTGATTTAAACACTGTAATGTTCTGATTTAAATTATTTTTGAAGGATGCCGAAAAGTGGTGTAGCTCGGTCGTACGGTGGCTCCTACCCAGTCTTTTGAGGAACACTCATACTGATCTCCACAGTTACACTAATTTACAACCCCGGCAGCACTATATGGACGTTTCAGGAAGCTTTTTAATAGTCAAAGATGGTAGTTTTCATCGAAGCGTGTGCCCGCAGTGACAGTGATCCGTTGGGGCCAAAGCCGTTGACCTCTCCCAGGCTCAGGGGAAGAACAGCCAATAAGAATGTACCGTGCGGAATCCTTAACGCAATATTATCTCTTCACACCACACTCCACATTTTTAAGCTGTTAATAATGTTCCAAAAATAAACCTTCCATCAGTTCCAGCTAGCACCTTTGTCTGAGAAAAACATAATAAATGCATTGCCTACAAGCAGTTAAGAAATCTAAACTACTGCAAGCTCAGGAAGATTCTCTACAGGGAGTCCTTGCAAATGGTAACATAAGTCCCAATGCAAATCCACTCTGTCAGCTATGACACGGATACCAAAACCAAAGAAACCCAGGCACAATAAATATGAACTATATAGATATAAAACTGCAGTGATGTCACGCCAGAGGACCGATAAGTTCCTCCTTTCCTTGCTAAGCGTGTAGACCGTAGACCATGCAAAATCTTTTAAACAGTTCTATCTCTTTACAGGGTCACAAGACATCACAAAAGCAAAATATTTTATATGTGTCAGTAATGGGCAAAAAATAAAATCTCTTTCAAAGAAAGCAACCACAGTTTGTGTTATCTGTAGCATGTTGGTAGTGTGTGTGTGTGTGTGTGTGTGTGTGTGTGTGTGTGTGTGTGTGTTGTACTGGGGTTCCTGGAAGCCCTTCTACCTCCGGGCTACACTCCCAGACCTATTTTATACTTTTTTTATTTTTGGAAACAGGGTCTCTTAGCCAGTGCGGCTGGCTTCGAACCTGCGCCATCCTCCTGTCTCCGCCTCCCAAGTGCGGCGATTACAAGCATGCGCCACCACGCCCAGCATCATGTTGGTATTTAAGGGCCTGACTTTTCAAACGAGAAAAGTAGATATCAGAGTGGCCACCTGGCAGATTCCCTGTTGAAGTCACCCTGGAATCCTGCGAGCATGAGTTTCACGACGGTGCTTCGCACCCTGGGCATCAGTGCCGGGGCCTTGCCTTTGAGCCTGGTCTCAGAGTGTGGCACGCAGCGAGCCCTGGGGAATCTACCTCTCTGGGCTTTGGGCGCAGTTTCCTAACCAGCAGCATATGGCATCCTTCCTTCTCCCACCACCTCCCCTCTCCCACTCCACCCTCGGGTGTGTGCTCACTTCTAGATTGTGCTTGGAAACGTGGCTGTCCTTGGCATCCGGTCTTGGCTGCCCCTCTGCCTCAGCTGTCCCTCCCCAGGGGCACACCGATCCATCTCAGCTGCCTTTCTGTGAGGCCACTCCCTGATGTCTTGTCTCCAGAGGAGTGTTTGAAAGAAATGCTGGCCACACAGCCCTCCCTGCCCTCGTGAACATCTATTGAAACTGATGGCTCTAATGCCTCGCATCTGCCGAGCTGTCATTCAATCCGGGGGGGATTCAGACGGAGACAAGGCAAGCATTGTAACGATGACTTTGTGATCTAGTTTATTGAGCTTGCCTTGAACTCCTAGGTACAGTGAGGGCAGAAAACCTTGTTTCCTACAAACACAACTTCATGTAAATGGGAAAGCGCAGTATATAAGAAGCCAGTGAATGTTTTTTTCCCTTGATTTGTGTCTAAAACATAAGAGTAAGGGGGAAAAAAAAACCAGCTGTCTACTGCATTGTGTGAACATATACATGCATTTAAATTACTTATATCATTACTTACAGATGTAATTGTGAAATATGTTCTTTTTGCATTCAAAATTAGGGGCTGAACAGATGGTGAATGTTCAGTTTAAAGCAATATGTCCATTAAAATAACCCGTACTGTTGGTGTTTAGTGCAACAATAGCAGTGAGTTCATTACAGTGGCTCTGCAGTGAGGCTGGCTCGGCCTGGCAGAAGGCACTCGGGAAAGGCTGGCCTCCCCGGCCATGTGCATCCCCAGACCGGCCGCTTCTCTGTTCCCCTGGCCTCCGGCAGTGGGCTCCAGACTCGAACTCTGGTTGCTTTGCTTAGTGTTTGCGCTTCCAAATAGGAAAGTCAATAAACAGCTGACATTTACCAAAGCTTTGCTTCTGGGTTATTTTTTCTCCTCTCTCCAGATGTGCTGAAATGTGCAGTTCCAGATGTAACACCTCCAACAGGATAACACGGCTCTCATCGCGAGGACTTTCCTGCCTAATGAGCCTGGGTCAGGCT
Organism: Muscardinus avellanarius; assembly: GCF_963383645.1. Classification (NCBI taxonomy): domain Eukaryota; kingdom Metazoa; phylum Chordata; class Mammalia; order Rodentia; family Gliridae; genus Muscardinus; species Muscardinus avellanarius. Next base: position 3,004,337 of record NC_137803.1, read on the forward strand.
CACAGGCCGACAGCACATCAGACAGCTGCTCTTGGGGCTCACACAGACTCCAGGAAACAAGGCCCCATGGAATGGTGGGGTTCTCCCAAGTTAGTTGTGGATGAAGAGGCCCCAGGCATCTGGGCAGACTCCAGGAAACAAGGCCTTCAGCAGAATGGGGGACAGTCTCCTAAGTTAGTTGTGATTGAAGTCGTCTGGGTTCACTGCCACCCTGACAGAAAGCTGCCTATTGTCTTCACAGGAGACACTCCTGACGGGAATTTCCTTCAAAGACCGGGAAACACATACCTGTGTCCTGTCCTCTGTCCCACGATCCCCCACTTGGCAGTACCAGAGGCCAATAGACTAAAGCCATGTATAATATGGAAATCATATCAGATGTTGTGTTGGACCCCACACCAGAACAGAGTGAGAGAGATGTGTGTGTAGTCTTAGGACCCATGAGATGCACTGGTTCTATTTCTCTGCCATTTCTCCTGGGCATCTCCTTCCCGGGCAGGGCAGTATCACATGACATCCTAGACGCCCGTGCTTGGATGAACTGTACAAACTGCATCATGGCTGTGCTCTGGATGACTGCCAGGAGGACAGGCAAGCTCGGAGTGAAGCGAGCGAGCAAGGTGAAGAATGCGGGCTAAGGAGGTAAGCAGAGAAGGCACCCAAAGCCCCCAGCGGTAACAGCTGGCCAGCCTCCTTGCCACGCCCCAGCCAAGATAGGGGTGAGGAGCCAGTTCCACTTGGATGATAAAGGAGGACGGGACAATGCCAGGAAGAAATGGAAGGCTTGGGGCAGAAAGAAACGAAGAGAGAGAGCAGAGGCAGTTGTACTTTGGATGGATGTCCTTGTTCTTACATCAGAGAAGTGGGAAGGTTAAAAACCTCTTCCCAGCCAGGCATGGTGGTGCATGCCTGGAACCCCAGAACTTGGGAACCCCAGAACACAGCTGCCTCAGCAACTTCTCAAGGCCCTCTGCAACTCAGGGAGACCCCATTTCAAAATAAAAAAATAAATATGAGAAGGAGAGAGGAAAAGGAATGGGGTGGGAATTGGGGAAGGGCTAAATGAGTGATGCGTGTGTGTGTGCCTCCACCATCTTGTGCTCCATTAAGATGGATGACTGCAGTGCACCAAAAAAGCAACTAGAAAAGAAAGAGACAAAATTAAAGAGTTCACATTAAAACATTGGTTTCCTATAGAAAAATGAATAGCAAAATAACAAAGGATGGTATATCTAATTCAAAGGAAAGATATAAGAGCATATCCATTCAAAAGAAAATACAAAAAATGAGATGAACCCAAAGCATTACTTTATATTTTAAGAGATTACTATATAAAACACAACTATCATATTTGAAAACGTTCACAAAATGGGTTATTTTATGAGCAAAATACACTTAAAAATAAGAATTAAAAAACGGCCGCGGTGTCGATCAGGTGTAGAATGACCCTGGATTCAAGCTCAGATGCCTCAGCAAAGAGTATAGAAAAGTCTCCACCTCGCACTTTTGGTGAGGGGACAACACAGCTTCCTGCAAAAGAAAGAAAACTGCATGGCAGGGTCAGCAGAGGAAGTCCTGACCTTGTTTCTGCCACGTACCTGTGACCTTAGGCATGTTTCTGAAACTCTGGGGGTAAAACTATGTGCTCTCTGTGGACATATGTGTATGTATGTGTGTGTATATATATATATATATGTGTGTGTGTGTGTGTGTGTGTGTGTGTGTTGTGTGTATGTGTGTGTGTGTGTGTATATATATATATATATATATATATATATATATATATATATATATATATTCTCTATGGCCATAAAAATATCCATGCTTACTGGATTAAAAATAAAGAAAATTATAAAGAATAAGATAAAATATTACCGGCAATTTCATCATAAAAATACTACCTGTAATTTCATTTCATCATAATTACTTTTAAGATTTTGGTGAAATTTCTTCTAGTTCTTCCTGGAAGAATAATTTTGGTTTCCTTCATGAAATTAAGTACGTACCGTACTCATACCACAGTGTTTATTCTACTTTTAAAACTTCAAGCACTTCGAGCATTGCCTAACATTATTAGACATTATTTGAAAACACTCTCCTAATGTTACATAATAATCCATCGAAAGGATAGATTCATTAATTTGGGCAGCAAGGATTTTTAAACATTCTTTACATGCCAAGTTCTTGGCTTGGCCCCAGAGCTCCAACAGGGAGCTGGAGAGGGTGCAGAGAATAGAAAGAGAAAAAGAAAGAGCTGTAACAGCGGTGTGTGTGTGTGTTTCACCTCATACAAGCATCCTCTGTTGTTAGTCGGTTACCCAGCATCTTTGACATCGTAGGCAACATGGCAAGGGCCGAGGTGGCAGGGGTGAAATGCAGAGCCAGGGGCGAGCCAGCTGGGGGTGTGCAGCAAGGCCCTGAGGGTAGATGGTCCGGAGGAAGAACAGGATGAGAGCTGGAGAGGGGTTTCCCTCATGCTCCTGGGAGTGGGTAGATGGGGCCGGAAGGATCAGTGTTGTCAACCCCTTGATGCTGGGACGTGATTCTGAGCTCCATGAGAGAAAGGCCAGAGGAAGCTGTTCTCAGGAGGGACGTTAGTACTGGGCACACGGAGTGGCCTCCTGGGGGCTGGAGCTGGTGCTATGGGGAGGCACGGGCATGCTTAGCATGGACAGCACACCCACCCTGTGGCCACAGCATCGGGCAGGCCAGGCCTCTGGTATGACTTGTAGCAAGGAGAGAGCAATGGTATTATGATCTCCATGGAAACTGTAATTGTGGATTTTATTTGGTTTTGTGCAGGTTTTTTGTGTAATTGCGGGGCTGGAGGTTGTGCACTGGCAGAGGGACAAGTGCTACTCTTCTCTGGGTGGCTGATGAGCCCTAGACAGGAGAGTGGGAGACTGTAGGAACGGGATTCTGGACCCACGGGTATGAAGTACTAGGGATGGAACCCAGGGTTTTCTACTTCCAGGAGGCACCCCAGCCCTATTTTTTATTCTTTATTTTGAAAAAGGGTCTCATTGGGTTGCAAAAAAAGCTCACTAAGTATCTGAGACTGGCCTTGAACCGCGACCTCCTGTCTCAGCCCATCAAGTGCTGGGATTAGGAGCTGCGCCTCGGTGCCTGGCAACCTGATGCTCTTTAAATAATGTGGTGGGTTGTTGTTGATGGGTTGTTTGTTTGTTTGTTGGTTGGTGGTACTGGGGACTGAACCCAGGGGCACTCTGCCTCTGAGCTATACTATCAGCTCTATTTTATATTTTGTTTTGAAATAAGATCTTACTAACCTACAGAGTACTGCCAGCCTCAAATCTGCAATTCTCCTGTCTCAGCCTCTCAAGTAGCACCACACCTTACTAATGACATACTGTTTTAATTTCCACTTTTGGATACTAGAGGGCTGAATTTTTCAAATATTGATAAAATCCATTTTCTTCCTTAGTAAAATATCTTTCTTTGTCCTTTTTTTTTCTTCAAATTGGAATGGCAATGTTTTTCCCGTAGATGGATATCTCTATATTAAGAACCAATTCATGTCTCATGCAGATATTTTCCTCATTTGAGATTTACCATTTAGCTTTATTTATGATTTTTGACATACAAGGTATTTAAATCTTCATTTAATAGAATTTTTTAGTCATTCTCTTTGTGTCCTTCGAGCCACTTAAATAGATACTTTTCTTACATTTTTTTATAGTTTCCTATTTTACTTTGAGCCTTAAATTTATCAGGGATTTCTTGAGCATGGCGTGCGCGGGGAGACGATGCTACTTTGTTTTCCTGAATAGCTGAGTTTTTTCAACACTATTTGTAGGATGATGCCTGTTTTCTCTTCCTTTACAATATATCCGTTATCATATGTCAGATCTTCATTTGTGCTTCCTAAGTTTCAAGGTTTCTTTGTTCAAAACTGTTTCTGCTGTGATGTTAATTTCTGATTTATGGGAGTATTGCAAATAATAGGAATATCTATTAATTTTTCTTCCATCTCTACTTTTGAATTCTTTTATTATGTTCCAGAGAGAATTCTGCTAGTTTCTGACACATGGCATACTCTTTTATTTAATCTCCAAAATTCTCTGATAGGTAGATTTTATTATTTCCCCCATGTAATTAGGGGAAATTAAAAATCACAGAAATAAAAATAATATGCCGGATTCTCCAATACATTCTGGCAGACCCAACTGATGGACCAGAATCTCGACCTGGCTCTTCCTCAGGTCCTCTAAACCTCGCAGAGATGTTCGAGGGTTTTATCATTATATTTGGACTGAGATCCTCCGTTTATTTATCTGAAGGTATTTTTGTTGTTAAGAATCAGTGACAGAATGCTTGATCTAAGAAGAAAGGAAGCAGTAAGGAGGAGAGAAGGAGAGGAGGGGAGAGAAGCGGTGTCGCCAGTGTGCCTTTGCTCCATCCCCACAATGTCCATTTCTACCGAGTGTCCGGTTCCAGGGCGGGCCGGCTGCAGACCTTAGCCCTCCACACTGTGCCCAGGGAGGACACAGCCACTCCCCAGTTCCTATGTGCGTCTCTTTGTTTCCACATAAACCTGAAATTTAAAATCTCCCTGAGGCCAGAGACACAAATCCTGTGAACCAAGGTAGAGTCTGTGGGCTCCTGTACAATGCCTGTCAATTGTTTACCAACTGAAGAAAGGGAAAGAATTCACCGTGATTTCAAACTTAACTGCTAACAAAACAGTAACTGGTGAAATTACTAGTGCATGTTGTAACCTGAGATATAAATTGAGGTGTCTAAGTTAGACACAGTGCCCAGTGTATATTATCTTCTGGTAGGGAGAATGATACGTTGGTGGCTTCTGTAGTTTTACAATTTGAGTTCATTTGCAATTTACAAAAAAAAACACAGTTTGTTCCCATTGAAAGAAAATGTATCTGATGTTGGAATAGTGGTAAGAACAAAATTCCTTCACTGTATGCTAGGTAATGTGTTATCAGGACCATCTTATTCAAAGAAAGTTAAATCTTCATCAGAGTTCTTATAGAGGAGCAATGGCCAACAGTGAGATCTGTCCAGTTAGTATTCCTGTCAAGATCTCTAGCACTAAGTGAGATTAGTCAGTCACAAAAAATAAGAAATCAGATGCTTTCCCTAATAAGTGAGAGCTAGGGAAAAATGGGTCATAGGAGGAACTCTAGATGAAAAAGGAAATCCTATAGAGGAGCAAACAAGACAACCTAAATGAGGGGATGGGAGGGGAAGAAGGAAATTCTCTAAAACACACAATGTACTTAAACATATCGAAGTCAACCAATAAGCCAAGCAAGGGAAGCAGGGACAGGGAGGGAATGGGGTGGGAATTGGGTAGGGGTTAAATCAGTGATGTGTACATGTATGTTCACACAAGTTTTTTTACCCCAATATGATGTATGAATATAATGCACCAATAAAAATTAAAATAAATAAATAAATAAATAAATAAATAATAAATAAAAAATAAATAAATAAATAAAGATCTCTAGCACTATGTGGTTACAATGATATAAATAGAACAGTCCACCAATGCAGATTTTCCTCTGCATACTCTTGTTCTTAAAGTTGAAGAGAGGTCCCTCGGCTTCTGCATCTGCGGGTCTGTATCTGCTTAGCAGACAGAGCTGCCTGTCATTCATTCATTCACAAACTGTAGCAACTGAAGGTCCAGGGCATCCTTCTGCCAAATAGTGTTCTCGCGGGTCTAAAGAATGGGTTCTTTTCTCTTCTTAGACGCTAATCAGGACTCTATGCTTATACATCCCAGTGAGATTCAAAGTGGTGCATGCATTCATATATGGCTCGTCGTCCCTTGCTGTGCATGTCTCCTAACTGCATCCGCCACCCCTTTCTTCCTCCCATACATGCGAGCAGGTTTGTTAATCTTCATATAAGAACATGATATTATTTGGTCTGTTTCTAGTCTCAAACTTTCCTTTTCTCCTCCCCTCCTCTCTCTCCCTATCCACTTGTACTATTCAGCTCTCCTCTCTCTCTCTCTCTCTCTCTCTCTCTCTCTCTCTCTCTCTCTCTCTCTCTCCCCCCCCTCTTACCTCAGTTATTCAAAATCCCTCTTTTCCTATTTTATCTCTGTTAGAGAAAACATATAACTCTATGTTATATGTTGCAATCATCAGGATATTTTCTAGTTCCATACATTTTCCTGAAAAATGACTTTTTTTCTTCTTTATACAACCATGACTATGGAAATCAGTAGCAGGTTCCTCAAAAGATTAGGGATGGAACCACCACACAATCCAGCTATACCACTCCTCCTCAGTATCTCTCCAGAACAACTGAAGTTAGAATACATATATACACCCATATTTATAGCAGCACAATTCACAATAGCCCAGTTATGGAATCAATTTAGGTGTCCATCAACAGATTAATGGATTTTTTGTGGGTCTTGGGATGGAACCCAGGGGCATTCAACCTCCGAGCTATACCCCCTGCCCTATTTTTTTTTATTTTTTATTTTGAAACAGGAGCTCACTAAGTTGCAGAGGGCCTCACTAAGTAGCTGAGACTGTCCGTGAACCGCGATCCTCCGGTCTCAGCCTCCCAAGAGCTGGGATTACAAGCATGCGCCATCACGCCCGGCTAGATTAATGTGTTTTTAAAATGTGGTGTATACTCACAGTAGAGTTCCACTCATCCGTAAAGGATTTTTTTCCTTTGAGGGAGAAGTTATTTTATTCCCAAGTAACCAAACACACACAAAGTAGCTAGCAAAAATAACTGGTACATTTTCTCTCAAATCTTAAAAATGCTTTCAATTAAAACACATTTCAAGAGAGAGAGGGAAATTGCCAATGCCAAGATTTACAGGGTAATTGTATTCATTTTGAAATGTGATAGATACTCGGTGTTGTGGCAGCTTGTAAGAAAATATTCATCTCTCTTGTAAAACATATATTCTCATGAGGCGTATAGAAAGTGCTAGATGTTTGGGGAGCACATAGCTCCTTCCATTTCCAGGAGACTTTCCCACTGTGGTTCTTGAGCAGACCTTGAAAATCAGAATCTACATCCTCTTTGTGGCTGGGACTGTGCATGGGTGGATTCTGGGAAACGGAGGTGTGCACCTGTGCCAGAAGCCTGTACACATTTCCACACAATTGGGACACCCAGTTGTCCCACAGTCCACACCTGGATGGTCAATTTCATTTATCGCAACAAAGAATTCTCACGGGTTCCCTACTTGCCTACTGAAATATATAAATCTGATTTCCAATATGGCGCTTGCTATTAATGAGTAACAAGATAAAAAAAAAACCCTACTCTGTCTCTAAAGACATAGACAGTCTCAGAACTACCCATGCATGGTTATCTTTGAAGTGGACATACAGGGAAAGCTGGACATATCTTTCTACATCCCCCAAGGAGAAGACAGGACGTGCACCGCTTTCAGTGTGGGCTCCTCATGCACTGTCTCCATTGCAGAGGGAACCAGAGATGGCCCCGGGGCAGCCCTCTGCACGGTGACCCGGGGCAGTCACCTCCCTCCCTGAGTGTGCCTCAGGAGGGCCACCTCCGGCTATGGCCACCTGTGCCTGGTGAGCTGTCATCTCCCTGGAGTTTCACGTTCAGCCTACCTACGGTCACATCGCAGGTCCACTCTGTGTGTACACAAATACGCCATCCTCTTGACTAGAACACGAGGTAGCTCCCTAGTGACTCTTTTTTGTAAAGAGTCAAATAGAAAAGGGCAAGGAGGGGTGGAGTGCTTGGAATCCACCTCCTGACCATGTTGTCACCCACTGGAGAACTGCTCTCTCTGCTGAGAACAGCTGACCAATCTAGGGAACAGATTTAGAAGAATATTTGTGGGCCATATTGACTTTTACTCGACCTGGCAGCAGAGAGCCGCAGGTTCACACCTATGGACCTGTCCTTGGTTTCAGAGTGGACTGCAAGGCTTCTTTCTTGGGGAGTACAGATCAATAATGGATTGTGACTCCAGGATTAAGTGGTGCTACCTCGTGGCTATAATGACAGCCACCTCACAACGGTCCCTTTGTAAGGAATTTATTCTCTGTAGGGAAAATATAGACGTAGGTTCCTTTTCTGGGTTGTCTGGTCTTATTTCTTTTCATACACTCTAAAATACATATTCATACTTCCTCCTGGGGACTTTTTCTCAGAAGATTGGAACCACCGTATGACCCAGCAATACCTCTCTTGGGTATCTTTCCAAAGGAATTGAAACATGCATACCCATGTTTATAGAAGCACAATTCATGCCAGCCAAATAATGGAACCTGCCTAGGTGTCCACCAACACGTGAGTGGACCACAACAAGGTGGTAGATACACACAATGGAATTTTATTCAGCCATAAAGAAGAACAAAATCATGTCATTTGCAGGAAAATAGATGGGCCTCATAACCGTGGGCGACCACCATACAAGCTCTCTGTTTCTGAAACTTTGCACCACAGCTGTAAAAAGGAAGGTCTGAGGAATGGTCTAGGCACCCTGCTTCTTGGGTGGAAGGCTGGTTTTTCTATACCCCACACTGAAGCTTCAATTTGATCCACGAATTATGGATGACAACAATCTGCCTGACAGAGAATATAAATGTTCATCAAGGGTCAGCTGTTGTAATCATTCATCCCACTAATTCTGGCCACACGTCCATGAGGCTGTGTGCCACACTGTCACCACCACTGTCCTCTTTAATAGTTGCATGTAACCGGACGTGGTGGCTCACGCTTGTAATCCCACCATTCAGGAGGCTGAGACAGAAAGATCCTGGTTCACGGACCGCCTCAGCTACTATTTAGGGAGGCTGTTTGCAACTCAGTGAGAATGAAGTTGGTTTTGCAACTCATTTCAAAATGAAGAATAAAATTGGGCATGGTGGCACACACTTGTAATCCCAGCACTTGAGAGGTTGAGACAGGAGGATCACACAGGTTCGAAGCCAGCCTCAGCTACTTAATGAGGCTCTCAGCAACTTAGTGAGACCCTGTTTCCAAATAAAAATATGAAATAGGTCTGGGAGTATAGCCTGGAGGTAGAAAGCCCTTGGGTTTCATTCCCAGTTCCACAAAAAAAAGAAAGAAAGAATAAAAAATAGGGCTGGGGGTATAGTTTGAAAGTAGAATGCCCCTGAGTTCCATCCCCAGTACTACACACACACACACACACACACACACACACACACACACACACACACAAATTGTATGTCTCCTTGAATGGGTCAGTGGTCTTCCATACTAAAAATTGAAGGCCAGGTCTTTAATATAACATTAGGCTATCCATAATGAGCCCCTGTTCACATCTCCAGCACACTTCTCGCCAATCCTACTCCACACTTCAGCCTTGCTGAGTGTAACAGTCAGCCACTGCCTCAATAGTGCCACATAACAACCAGCCCCAGGTTGAAGGATCTGCAGGTTGTGTCTGATTTGCCTCCAGTGGGCTGGCAGAGGCCACGCTGACAACTGCATTCTGAGCTGCAGTTTGGGCTTAAGTGAGCTCCACATGTATTGGTTCTGCAGCCCAGGCTGAAGAAATGGTTACTCCTTGCTGCTCAGTCTTTCTGTGGCTGAAAAGCCAAACCAAACTGAGAGGCATGTCAAAAGCTTCTGCTCACTTCACATCCGCTGGGATTCCATGGGCAAGTGGCCAATTCAGTGGCAGGGAGGCTGATGTCCTCCCCATGTGTGCCCCACCACCATGGGGAGGACATCTGCCAAGCAAGACCCCATGCTATGACCTGGGACCTCCCGGGCATGGCCTGCTACAGTACACTCCTGCATGTGTGTCCTGACACACCTCCTCAGCTGGACTCACTTCTCCTCTGACTTTCCTCCTCTGGACACAGGGCATCTCCTCGTCAAGCTGAGCCTGCATCTTCTCGATACAGCCTTTCTGCTCGAGCCGGCTCAGGTCTCCAGGGCCCCACCCAGAGCCCCACCAGGCAGTGTTGCTGACCTGTTTGTCAACTGACCTTTCTGTGCCTGCAATTTAGGGGGTTTTGTTGTTGTCGAATGTTTAACTATGTAAAGTTGCCCTAGCAAGCCTCTGTGCAATTCAGGCATGATAATGTCAGTTCTTCTCAAGTAACTCTTTGCAAAAAGAAAGAGAGAAGGAAAAGGAAAGAAGGAAAGAGAGAAAGAAGAGGAAGGAAGAAAGGAAGGAAGGAAGGAAGGAAGAAGGAAGGAAGAAAGGAAGGAAAAGAAACACTGCTGATCACTTCAAATCAGATATTATATGGAGAGAGAACTCTCAGATAACGATCTGATTAGCCCATTGCTTTGGAGAAGGGTCATGAATTGAGCAAACCAGGCGGCCATTTACACATGACACAAACCTGGTGGTCCCGTGAGCATCATTAAGCTCTCTTCCAGCCTTGGGCCCTGATGTCCTCCCAGTAGTGAATACCATTTGCTGCTTGCCCCCGGGGCTCTGATCCTTCGCCGTAGCCCTGAGTACTGGCAAGTATGGTTCCTGTGAGGCTGGGCTTGTCCTTATTCCTCCTGACACAGTGCATGAGGATGTCCCTAAGGCCAGCAGAGGACAGGGTCTGAGCCACTGCAGACAGCCTCACAGAAAGTCCTCAGGGCATAGACTGAAAGCACGGCAGTTTCTCTATCAGAAATATGCCGAAGCCAAAATAAATAAAAAAGAAGAAGTGGAAAAGAGTCAAACAGGCAATTATTTGTAATAGAAAAAACTATTGATTTTCTTTTTTTGATACATCGTCTAAATTATCCCTCAAGAAAAGTAGTAATGCATCTTTAAGCAGATTTATTGGTTCTAGGAGGGAAAAAATGTATTATTTAACTTCAGTGCCATTGGATTTTTCTTTCATATTAGATATAGAAATAAGACAGACGAACAGAAATGGGACAGGGAAATTCCTCCAGGACAGTAGTTGCTTTGGATCCCAACACAAGATACCTGGTGTTTTTTTTTTAAGAGTTCATAAATAAAGGATCTTATTTTTCTGGCCAAAAAATTAGATCACATGCTTGCAATAAGTCCATTCTTCATACCATTTGAAGTTCTCATGGGTGAAGTGAGCAAACCACACTGGACTCCCCAGGTCACCTGGAGGCCCATATTCTTTGTTAGAAAGACTTGTTTTGTCCTCAGCTGAATCCTGGGACCTCTGTAACCCTGGAGCTAAGAGCCCCTTCCCTGAGTTAGTGTCTCTGAATGTCTCTCTAGCATGTTCCGCTGATCACTGTGGAAAGAGGCACATCGGGCCTGCCCAGCACAGTGTCTCAGGTGACAGGCCTCAGGCTCCATGGGGCACCTCTGTGGCCTCAGGACTGTGGACCTGGCCTCAGTTCCCTTCCTATGCAAATCAGCTCGCTCGGGGTCATCATTATCAGTCAAGGGTAGGCCCAGAACCAGCCTGGATTGTCACACAGAGAAACTATCAGGATGCGCGGGAGGCCCTTTTCAAATATCAAGTGCTCTGAAAGCCAGGGGCAGAAACTCCAGATCACAGGGACAAGCTGAGCCCCAATTCATTTTATTCTTTACAGTCCAGCAGGTGTGTGTATGGGGGTGCTGCCTGTTTTCAACAACCCAGCTCTCTTGATTAAGGAGGGATGCATCCAGCAGAATTCGGTATAGGATACTCACAGATGCCGAGGTCAGAAGCCACCAAGTGCATTGGCAACACAGCAAGCCCCAATGGTTCTCCCTCCCCGCTTTCCACCTCTGTCCTCCCTCACAGTGGCTGTCTGGGCTCTCACTCCTAGGCCCTCAGAGTTGTCAGCTCAGGAGTGGCAAGGAGCACCCCCATTCCACCGGGAAGTTCCCTCTCTGGGACCATTTGGTGTTCTGGTCCTTTTCCAGGAATGGTAGTCCTCCAGATTGCTCTCCATCCAGTCTGGGGAATGGTGGGTGGAGAGTCCACAAATCCACACACAAGGTTCAAGACGTACGCTCCATTTCAGAAAAATCTCCTTCATCAAAGCAACATGATGAAAACCAGAGTCTTCCTCCACCGCAGGTATGGGGGCGCTCTCGTTCTGCCGGCCTCTGCCATGGCCTGGCGCATCCTTCTCACCTCCTTTCACACAGGTGTGTCATCTCTTCTGCCAACAGAAGTCAGCAGTCACCCAGAAGTCAGCAGATCCTCCAGTGGGGACCACTGGAGGACCATGGCCACTTGCCAACATGTATATATGGGGAGACGGGCTCCTTGACATAGGGTGCCCATCACCTCACTGCCACTCCATGAGATGGAGCCTTCCTGCCATGCACCTGAAAGTTACAAATTGAGCCAATGGAAACTGGCCGGAACTGAGCACGGCTGACTGTAGGTGAGAAGGTCATCTGTAAGGACCAGCCTAATGCCTGGGTAGGTGCTGCATGAGGATGCACGCATTCGGTGACGCTGCTGAGGTGGTGACTGAACCTCCCCACCAAAAAACAGAGCAGAGAGAAATCCACATTCTCATCTCACCGTGCAAAAAATGATGCTGTGAATGCAGACCTTTCTTTAAAACTCCTGCTAATTCAGGTGGCAGGATGAAGTGTGCCATGTCATAATTAATCCCTCATGTATTGCAAGCAATTTAATGTCAAAATAATCAACAGCCGCTTTTTTTTACCCTTTTGTGAGTACATAATAAATACTGTCATTTAGCCGTAGCAAACATCGGATTTCTTCCCTGGTCTTTGAATATCGCTATTTGAGAAGTAAATACCAGACCTCCCTCTCCATCTTCCCCTCCCCAAGCCCTACAAACCACTCATATATCCACTCCCTAGAAAAGTGCATCCCGAACACCAAGAGAAAAAGGCTGTGCTTATTTTCTAGTTGGTATCATGCACTATGGTTATTCTAACTTCGAGTCTGAACACCAGGAAATCACACCATAGAAGAAGAAAGAAACCAAGATGGAAAGAGTACTTCTCCATCGTTTCTTATTTATTTTTCCCTGTGGATTACTGGCAGATACATGACAGCTTTTATCATTAAATGTTCTGCAAGGCTAAGTCCTCACTACAAAATGGCCCTTGGGTTCTTTGGGTGAGATCTGGTTCACTGTATAAATAAACTCTGTTAGAAGAGGAGTGGCCAAGAACTGCCTTCTGTCCACAGAGGACAGACCATCTCCAGCTTCTTCTTCAAGCAACACCCTTTCCGAAAGTCTGTGTGTGGCGGTGTTTGTGACATCTTCCACTTCCAGGCTGCCAGTGTTCTTTTTTGCTTTAGATAGAAGATCTTCCATTAAATTAATATGGGGATCAAAGAAGAGCCCCAGGAGCAAGATCCACGTAGATAATTAATCTCCAGTTGCTCTCAGTGAGAAATGGTGGAGCTAAAGTCTAGGCATTGACGTGACATTTCACAGCAGGTAGGAAAACCAAGACACTACTGCTTTAGCTCAATATATCTTGCATCAAAGATGATCTTTAAATATTAAAATGTAGCACGGGGCCCTAAAAAGATTTTCTCTTGGACCAGTTTTTAATTATCATGGACCAGTTTCCCAGGAAATTTCATTAGGCGTATTCCTTGGCTGGTTCCAGCCTGATGCCATCACAAAGCATGTGAGCCTCTCCACTAAATACTTGTGCTTGTTTTGTGGATGTGCAAGGAGCTTACAACTGTTTAAGTTCCACAGTCCTTGCAGTGTTCTTTACACTCTTATTGGTTTTTATTGAACCCATATGGAGAGTCTACTTTGCCAAAAGCTTGGATAGGAGATCCATATCATGTGGGAGATCAATAAAACACAATTCAAGCCTTTGCACACATGCATGCTTTCACACACATTACCCAATAATTACAATATCATAAAGTGACCCTGGACATTAGCTCCTGAGGGAAGAGCTGTTCCTCATTTCTCCTTGAATCCACAGCTCCTGGGATAATATTCTGCATGCTGTGGGAGTTCCAACACTGTCCCCAAAGAACTACGCTCACAGTGGGAGGAAGGAGGAATCACAGGCAACAGATTAGGTAGAGGCCACCCACAGGATACGTGAAGGGGCTGGGGTGTTTAAAAAGCTGTATAAGCTGGGCACAGTGGTGCATATCTGTAATCCCAATGCTTGGGAGGCTGAGACAGAAGATCACTGGCTGGAGTCCAGCCTCAGCAAGTTAGTGAGGGAGGCCCTCAACGACTTCGTGAGGTCCTGTTTCAAGGTATTTAAAGGACTGGGGATGTAGCTTAGAGGTAGAATGCCCCTGGGTTCAATCCCAGGGAGGGAGGAATAAAGGAGGAAGGAAGGGAGAGAGGAAAGAAGGAAGGAAGGAGAGAAGAAAGAAAGAAAGAAAGAAAGAAAGAAAGAAAGAAAGAAAGAAAGAAAGAAGGAAGGAAGGAAGGAAGGAAGGAAGGAAGGAAAGAAAGAAAGAAAGAAAGGGAGAAAGGAAGGAAGAAAGGCAGGTAAGCTCTACAGCTGGGTGCATGGCACACATCTGAAGTCCTGTGGTTACAGGTACTTTGGAGGCTGAGGCAGGAGAATCACTGTAACTCAGGAGTTGGAGACCAGCCTGAACAACGCAGAAAGATCCCGTCTTAAAATAATTAATTATATAATATAAAAACAAAACTGCACAATATTATCTCTTTCCTAGACCGTAACAGATGGAAGGACATTGGCAAGTCGTTGAAAGGCTCGTGGTATCTCTGAGTAGCAGCATGCTGAGTTTGTAATCCATCATTAATACCTGTTTGCTATTGCCTTATTAGATTAGCTAGACAATTACCCAACTAGATCCAGCATGGATGGCACCCAGCGGGAGGGAGCAAGTGCAGAGTGCACCGTGGCGAGAGGCTCCTGACAGCGTAAGGAGTCCAGGGACGCTGAGCCTGCGGAGATGCCAGAGTCGGGTGGGTCTGTCCACCGGCGGAGGCAACCCAGGCAAGTCCAGCTGGCCCACAGCTTGCTGCCAGCGGACTCTACCGCAGTGCGTCTCTATTACCGGGAAGAGCGCCTCTGTCCACATGGTTCTCCAGTTCTCTATAAAGTGGCTTCAGATGTGCAAGGGTGACAACACGGTGCAGGAAGGCTTGCAGGAGCAACATTTAAAACCACCAAATCAATCTCTCCCGCAGACTTTCCTTTTAAAATAAACTTATCTCTGCAAACTGCCTCTTGAAGCTTTTGCTTTAACGGTAGAGCTTCCCTGTTTTATGGGCTGGCGGTAAAGTCCTGAAGCCAGCGGCTCCTCCAGGAGACCCCAGCACACAGCTATGGAAGTACTGTCATGAAAATAAAATGTGGTAACAGGGTTGCTATAAATCCACACACGCTCACACTATATGTCGAGTGTGGGCCACAAAAGAGAAGCTTGTTCACACGGTCCTCTTTCAGAGGATGTATGACAACACTGGAAAGAACCCCTCAGCTCTCTGCACACTACTAGTGGCAAATTCTCTGGAAACAGAAGCCACCAAACAGCCACGGTGGTGAGTCTCCCAGTGTTTCACTCTGGCTTTACTGGGCTCTTTGCAAAAGGCACAAGAATATTTCACCGGCATCATACTTAACACCGCAACTGGCAGCAACTGGGAAGCTGATTGGCATCAGTCAGCATGGCACCTGCTTGGCAGCCTTAGTCTTCAAAACCTTCATCTTGAAATAGCCAGGGGTAAAAGACTATCATATGTGACAGATTAAAACGTTTTTGCTGGAATGTTACCAGATGAGGTGTAGGAGATGGAGCCATGCACCGTATGCCAACACACGAAACCCAAGTGGCTTTATTTCCATTCCACAAGATCCATCTGAGTATCCACATGGTTTTATCAATGTGGCTGACAAAACAGCACTCAAATTATCTTCAGGATCCAAAACAGCTCCATGATTGGATGATACGATGTAAAAGTTTCCCCATCTATCCAAAGCCATTCCAATAGCCCCAAAAATGATATCAGATATCAGAAGCTCAAACTAAGCATCACTGAAGCTCACAGGGCCAATGCCTCTTCCTTCGCAAAGGAAGAGGGCAGCAGAACGCTCTCACTGAGTGGACTTTTCAGCAGTGGTGCATGGACTTCACTTTACATTTCCTCGTCAGTCAAAGGCCCTGGACTCTTTCCGCCATGGCAAACATTGGCCCTTTTCTTTCCCTCCCTTCCTTCCAAACTTTCTTCTTTAAGAAAAAACATCCCGCTATTCTTGTGAAATTGTCCCAGTTTAGCAAATTGAGAAAACCAAAGGGCTGGAAATTTTTCTTCAATGTACCAGTAGGTGGAACTGAATTTGTTTTAGCACAGTTGTTAATACCTTCTTGGGGATTTTGAATACCAGAAGCCTTGTCAGGATTTGGCTATTGAGAATGTAAGACGGTATATGGTATAGCTCCCTGGACCGTAAAAAGATAGTCATATGGTTACATGGCTTATATCAACTTTCCCTGGCAGATCTATACATGCTAAAATGTATACATGTATGCATCCATACCTACAAAAGAAAGGGCTTTCTGTGTGAGCAACAGTAGGATGTGTCTATCTGTGTGTTTCCTCCACCATCCCACCATCTTGAGCCTTGAAAAAGAAAGACAGCCTGGGTCTTACTTCTGCACACCTCTACAGTAATACCTGGGCTGCTGAATACTGAGTCTTTCTGCATGCCATGCATATGCTAAGTACTATTGTGAACTATTTTGTTCAAGAAATCTATTGAGTTATAAACCCATTTTATAGATTATAAACAAAAAATAGGGCTTGTAGGATTTTAAGAGCTGGCCCCTGTTCCCACAGAATGTCCATGAAGCATTAGGACCCAAGGCAAGAACAACCTATGTACCTAGGTGTTGTGTTGCACACACAGTGGTTTTTATGGTTGTTTAGCAACAGTAGAATTTAAGCTAAAAGGTATAATCTAGTTAATAAGTAATTATTGAATGCCAGCTATGTGCACAATACTAAAAAGAAAATAATAAGACAATTAAAGACCCTTCACTTTTCCTCCACTGCCTTTACAATCTGCTCCTTAAAGGGCCAAACTTTGAGCAACAAAAGAAAAAAATCTGTGCCCAATTACTTTTTCTCTACTTCATAAGAAATTACCAGCCAATTATTTCAGTACATTGATTAAATTTAGCAAAGAAAATGAAATATATACAAATAGTTTACATATTTTAATTGGATGGCCATTTTTTATTTAATTTAGCCTTAAGTCAAACCTCTCAGAGAATAAAAGCTTGGCGATTTTTAAAGATAATTGGCCCCAGAAAACACAGCTTAGCTTCTGTGGTGTTCCTCTGAGGGCAGCGGGAGGACTGTTGTCAATACTCTCTCATTTTATTTCACTTAAGTGGACCCTTACAGTTTTGGGTTTCTGTTCCTCGGATTCAGCACATCCTTTCTTTCAAGCCGTGCACTAGAGGAATTGTGGGTGGTCTTGAATTCAGAAGATGTCTTTTTTCTACACACGAACAACGTATCCTCTTCTACAACAAAGCACCCACACTCTACTTGGCGAGGAATCTCCTACAACTGCAAACCCCATCGAATTTATATCAAGTTTAGTCACCTTTATAACTCATACAAAGTGCTATGTGACACTTGGGGGATGGACATTTTGTCAAGAGCTAAACTCATCCAGTGGCTGAGCAGGTTCTAAGTGATGTGGGTGTGCAGACATTCA
The DNA here is from genome assembly GCF_963383645.1 of Muscardinus avellanarius. Taxonomy (NCBI): domain Eukaryota; kingdom Metazoa; phylum Chordata; class Mammalia; order Rodentia; family Gliridae; genus Muscardinus; species Muscardinus avellanarius. Next base: position 3,021,915 of record NC_137803.1, read on the forward strand.
GGCATAACTTTCTTACCAAGTGTGGGTAAAAGCAAATTGGTTACAGTCCCAGGGCCATAGATAAAATTATTTGTTGTAAATTATTAAGGTAATCATTTCAATTGCACTCACAAGGAAAAGTTTATTATGCCCAATTTCAGGATTTGCAAATGTTGAAAACAGGATTGGTAATTTGTGGGTTTGGGGTATTGGGCAAGGATAATGAAAGTAAATGCATTGATTTGAGAATGTGTATGCCAGCTTTATGCATATAAATTGACTAAAAATCCTATTGTGTTTTATGGCTCCACATAAATAACAAAACAACCTCATGGCTTGGAAATAGAGTGTGCACATCTAAAAGATCCAGTGAGCGAGACTGGTTTTCCTATTAAATCTCTGCAGTAATGCCCATGGAAGGGTGAATAGATCCCCACATTGGGAGATACAGCAAGAAACTCAGCTTGACCGGTGCTTATGACTCACTCAGGAATCCTCTTGAATCTGTGAAGCGGAGGTGAGCCTGACAGCCTCCCTTTCTAATGAGCTCCTGAGGATGCCAATCTGCTGGCTCCTGGACCACACTCTGAGCAGCCAAGCATCGGACTTCTGAGTGCTCCCAAAGGTCTCATCTGTAACTGCAACCTTGACAAAATAATTCAGATATAAAAGAGAAGAAAGTTACTATAGCTGTCATAGAGAATATGACATCTGGTGTCATCTGGATAATATAATTTAAAGAACTATGGTTTAAAGAGAACATTCCAAATGCCTTTTTGTAATTTCACAGTTTGGTGATGAGGGTTTAATTCGGGGATCTCAGTTCTGTGAAATTTGCGATTCATCTCTTCATGTCCCCATAAAGTTATACTCTGCATCTAGGTGAAAATGTATAAAAGCAAAACCATTTTTACCCACCAGCAAAATTTCAGTAACCAAGTATGTCAATGAAAATAAAATACAATAGTCCTCCCTTACCCATGTTTTCACTTTCTGTAGTTTCAGTGACCCTTGGCCACCCATTGTTTAATAATATTAAGTGGAAATTTTCAGAAATAAACAACTCATAAGTCTTAGGAGCACAATTCATAAGTTCTGAATCATGTGATGAAATATTTCCCCTTCAACTCCAACTGTACTCGGATATGAACCATCCCTTTGTCCATTGTATTGATGCTGTATACCCCACCCTCTCATTACTCATGTATAGTATATAGGGGTTGTTGCTATCGTTGGTTTTAGACATCCACTCAGCATTTTGGAACATATTCTCCATGCTTAAGAGGATATTACTCTGTAAATGACATAATTGTGTTTCTCTTTATAGCTGGGTAAAATTCCATTGTGTACATATACCATAGTTTTGTAATCCATTCATCTGTTGATGGACATAATGGCTGGTTCCATAGTTTGGAAATTGTGGATTATGTAGCTATGAACATAGATACGCATGCATTAGTTTGGAAGTTTGGTTTCCATTCTTTTGGGTAAATACCCAGAAGTGGCATTGCTGGATCATATGGTAAGTTCGTTCCCATTCTTCTGAGGATCCTCCATACTGTTTACCAAAGTGATTGCATTAATTTGCAGTCCCACCAACAATATATTCAATTTCCCAGTTCACCACATTCTTACATAATTTACAGAGAAATGGATGGAACTAGAGAACAAAAAATTAGAAAGCTAGGGAGAAAATGGATCATAGGAGGAACTCTAGGCAAAGAAGGAGATATTACAGATGTGCAAATAAGGCGACCTAACTGAGGGGATGGGAAGGGGAAAGAGGGAAATTATTTAATGTTCATGATGTACATTAAAAAACATATCAAAGTCAATCACTAAAGCAGACATGAGAAAGAAGGAGGGGGAGGGTAATGGGGTGGGAATCAGGTAAGGGCTAACTGGGGATGTGTGCGTGTGTGCCTCCACCATCTTGTACTCTGTTAAGATGTGTGACTACAATGCACCAATAACATTTTTTAAAAGAAGAGGACACTACTTCAGAATCTTTCATCCCAGAAGTTTTTCATCTCTTGTCTTCCTCCTCTTTTTCCCTCCTCCCTCTTCCTCCTTCTCCTCTTCCTATTCTTCCTTTTTCTTCTCTTCACTTTTCTGCTTTTATCGTGGAAAAATAATTTTGAGTTTAAAGCTTCCTGAAAATTCTTTTTTCAGAGGTATCAGTCTGTTCATACCAGCTATTATTAGCAGATGATGCTGCTGTTTTGAATACTTAGACCACAGCTGCTAGGCACAGGCATAGAAAAACCCCGAGTCTGGCCCTTCTTGTGAAAAATGGACAAAATTCTTCAACCTTCAATTCAGAAAGCTTCCCGACAGGCATATCTGAAATCTATAACCTGATCAGAACTGTAAATCTACTTATTAGAAAGTCATTTGTCAGAATGCAGACTGTGACGTTTATAAAACGTTATGCAAGCATCTTCTCACTTAATTTAACTCTTTATAATTCTCTTGCTTCAAAGTGACTTGTATTGAATTTTTCATAAAGAAATAAAAATGTTAATTATTTTCTATTCATCTGCCTCTACAGAGTAATAAAGCAACTTAACATTACAGTTACGTTTTTAGGAGCCAGTTACCCACAGTCAGACAAATACTTTTGTTGAAAATGCCTTCACTATGATACCCACACATTAGTGTGGTAGCGTGGTTTTCATTCTTTTGGGTAGATACTCAGAAGTGGTACTGCTGGATCATATGGTAAGTTCAAATCACTAAGCCAAACATAGGAAGGAGGGCAGAGGGAGGGAGTGGGGTGGAAACTGGGTAAGGGCTAAAAGGGTGATGTGTGCATGTGTGCCTCTACCATCTTGTACTGCATTAAGATGTATGACTACAATGTACCAATAAAAATTAAAAAAAAACAAGAAAATCGCTTAGCTGATCATATTAATTCAAAACTTCATTCAACTATTATTTTATAAAACATTGAAGCTACAAACACTCAACTAGGGAGCGGCACACCTTCTTTCTGAATAATACAACCCTATGGACAGCCACTCCTAAAACACGGAGACTGCACCAAACAAGGAAAGATTTATGTTCAATTTTGAAACTGAAACTACTTTATAAATCTCAAACTTCCCAGACCACTAAATGAATCACATCAGCTCAACTTTGGTAATGCCACATTATACTCTCAAAACACACATGCACAGAAATTAACTTAAAATAGAATATAACTTAATATTGAACTCATGCAAATGAATATTGATATAAAATTTGGTTAGCATTTGAAAGGCCTAGAAAAGTAACTAATGTCACACCCAACTTTCTTTGTTATTTTACCAAAATATATTTTTATTTAGAATCCTAAATTTTTCCCAAGTGATTGGGGAAAATTTATTATTCCTTTAATATTCTCAAGTATATTTATTTCATAAATCTTTTATTTCTAAAAGCCCTCTCTTTCCATCTTAAAACGCATGAATGCCAGGAAGTTCCGATTTTATTGCAGTATTGACTTTTATGTTGATGGATATGCTTTTCTTTCTTTTCTCCTTTATTTGTATAGAAATCACAAGATCTTTTTTTTTCTTTTTGATTAAAACGTTATATTTGATTTTCTGGGGATAAAGTAGCTCACACAAACCAAAGTGAAGATAAAACTTTGAATCTAAAAAATAGCCAGATGGACCAACCAAGCAATATAGGAAAGCTCTAAATCAGCAATGGCCATAAATCAGTCACACCACTCAAACTCACATTTGTAGTGTAATTTATTTTTGACAAAATTTACAACTATGCAGGCTTCACTCTTTATTAGGAAAGGGGGTGGATCTCTAAGTGAGATATTTATATCTTATTAATTCTTGTTATAAGCTATTAAGTCAGACAACTTGTAGCCTATAAACAATCTGAGTTGTGTTATCTAAACTTGGCAATTACCCTGTGGATTCAGGCACTGAGGCACAGCTACCGATGAGTAGTAGAATTACTTTTGTCCCCAAGATTCCCCAATACAGTGCCCTAAGGTGAGCCGAAGGATTACCCTACCAGTCTGAATGAGTCAAACTCAGAGTCCAAAATGGCCCTTGTTTCCAGAGAACACTTTACACTGAAAAATTGCACTTATGTTTTTATAACTTTATTACATTTGTATTGCAAAACTAAATCCATAGTTGCTTTAATCCTTACTAAAAATCAGACATGTGTTCATGTTGTTAAATTCTTATCCTACAAAATAACCTCCCTCTCTGTTATCCAAGAAATGTATCCACCAATGTGTTAGGGCACATCTTCCTTGGAGCTAGAGAGATACCATCTTTGCAGGGAGGTCTTCTAGATGCAAGAGTATGACCCAGTCAATCTTTGGGGAAAACAATCTAGGTATATTTCTTTAACCCGGTTTGTTTTTCATATTTTTGTTTATTGTATGTAACGTTTACATAGTGGAAAAGAATAAAGGCTTAATTTAACATGGTAGTGTGTGATCATTTCTTGAGCTTCTGGCAAACTGCATTCATTTTTATTTTTATTATTATTATTATTTTGTAATCATACATCACTTTGGAATACAAAACTTGAGAGGATATACAAGCATATATCATCCAATAAGCCCTCATCCAATCCCCATCCCATCCCCTCCCCCACCTTGATCCCATGCTTAATTGGGGATTATCTTTGATATAACGATATAACTGTTTACGTACCTCATGAGTTTTAAAGAGATTCCATCCTCCCCCATCCCCTCCCCTCTGACTGGTCACCTTAATTGCTTCTCAATAGGGTCCTTTCTACTACTCGACCTCCTCCTATTACCCCTTTCCTCCTAGTTCTTGCTAATTAGGGGAAGCATCTGGATTTTATTTTCTGTGCTATCTCTCTGTGCATGCCGCATTGCAAGTTCTGATCCCACTCTTGACGGCCCCAGTAGTGGCCTGGCCACCCGGAGAACTCTTATCCTGACCTCGCTGGATCCAGCAATTGCCTTGCCTCATGGGAGGCTCCAATCCTGGCCTTGCTGGCCTCCTCACCAAACTAACCCCTCGACTGGCTCCTTTCCCAGCCTCAGAGGCCCCAGCACCGGCCTAGACTCATGACAGGCTCTGATCCCGGCTTCGCTGACCCTGGCACCAGCCTAACCACTTGGCAGGCTTCTATCCTGGTCTCATAAGTCCCAGCTCCATCCTTGCCTCACGGCAATTTCCGATCCCAGCCTTGCTCGCCCTGGCATCAGCCTTACCCCTCAGCAGAGTCTGATCCCAACCTCAGAGGTCCCAGCACCGGTCTTGCCTCACGGCTGGCTCCAATCCCAACCTTGCTGGCCCCGGCACCAGCCTAACCCCTTGGCTGGTGCCAATCCCTGCCTCAGAGGCCTCAGTAGCGGCCTTGCCTCATGGCAGGCTCTGAACCCGGCCTCGTTGGCCCTGGCACTGACCTCACCCCCCCCCCCCGGCAGGCTCCAATCCCAGCCTTGGAGGCCCCAGCACCGGCCATACCTCAAGGCAGGCTCCGATCCTGACCTCACTGGCCCTGGCACTGGTCTAATCCCTCAGCAGGCTCCTATCCAGGCCTTGGAGGCCCCAGCACCAGCCTCGTCTCACAGCAGGCTCTGATCCCGGTCTCGCTGGCCCCAGAACCGGTCTAAACCCTTGGCAGGCTCTGAACCTGGCCTCAGAGGTCCCATCACCTGCCTTGCTTCATGGCAGGCTCCAATCCAAGCCCCCTCTTCACCCAGCAGGTTGTCCCACGTTCCCGAGGTGCATGGTGGTAGTATTCTACCTCTGAGGTAATTTCTTCAAAAGTTCCAGGTGTATTACGTCAGATCTCTGCCTCCCCTGAGTACTTGCTGCTGCCAATGCGACTGCCTCCACCATTTCAAATCTTTCCCAAGCTCTTTCCCATACCACATAATGTCCAGTGTTCCTAAGCATACGCAACAGTAGCATTCGACTTTTGGGGTAATTTCTTCAGAGGATCAGGGTGGGCTGGATCAGATGTCTGCCTCTCCCAAATAATCCAAGTCTCCACCGCCATCACGGCCACTGCTGCTGCCACTGCCTTCCTCCTAGGTCTCTGCTAGACTTTCTCCTTACAGGTGATGTCCAGGATTCTTAAAGATGTAGAGAAGCCTTAGTCCTCCTTCGCGGGGAATTTTTCCAAAAGTTCCAGTTCAGATGTATATGTTTTGTCTGCATCTCCAATATTCTAGCTGCCGCCTCGGCCATCTTAACCCCTCTCGAATATTTTCCTTTTTCTTTTCCCTTTTTTTTTTTAAATAAGAGAAGAGAGTATGTGTGATTTGGGGAGGATGTGGGATCAGGCACTTGGTAACGATGAAAAAAAAATTTTTTTTTTCATTCCGGGTGTGTGGGATAGAGGTTGCCTAAGGGTGCCCTGCCAGCGCCCGCCCATGCATCCAGGGTTGGGGCCTGTTGGCCCGAACCTCAGGGTCCTTCGGGGTGGGGAGGGGGTCGCCTAAGGGTGCCCTGCCAGCATCTGCCCATCTGCCCAGGGTCGGGGCCTGGCGGCCCAGACCTCAGGGTCCTTCCGGGTGGGGAGGGGGTCACCTAAGGGTGCCTGCCAGCGCCTGGAAAACTGCATTTATACTATGTTGTTTTGTTCTCTCCTGATATTAAAAAGAGGAATGTTTGGCTTTTAATTATATACATGTGGCATTCAGCAGGTACTAGGAGTGATATTTTAAGCTCTGTTTTAAGGTATGAGTGTATTAATTCCTATGCAAATCACTCCATAGCAGAGTTCACTGTCACTCTGATGCTGGAGGAGGAAACTTCCATATATTGATTGAAACAGAGGGAAATTCAGGGAGAATACATGACGACCAGGGGACCCAATCAAGACAAGTTCTTATTCTGAACACCTAAAATGTTTACTGCTGTTACATGGAGCAGATTCATTGTGTGAGGATGGGTGTGTCTCATGCCAAATAAGAAATGCTCAGCATGGTCCAAATTCTTAGAATCAGAGAAGATGAGCTCCCCCTCCCCCAGGCTCAAAGGCTGACAGGCTAGGCCTTCCGTCAAGTGGAGTTGGCCATTTCCACTTCTACCATACTTTGGGGAAGTACACAAGAAAGTTTACTGGGAAATGTAGATAAATTTTGTTCATACAAGTTTATGGGAAGATATATTATGGAAAACATATTTCCAAACATAACCAGAGATGTGAACACATAGGAGGAGTACCATGAGGTATAGAGATGGTGCTTGTTCCTCTTCTACTATCTTAATTCAAGCTCACAGTTGCAATTCAGAAGCAGTGACTTCTCAAAGTTCTTTGAGACTTGGAATTATAGCCAGAGTTAAAGCTTTAGCAAAGACTGTATAGAGGTGTTGAAACAGGTTAAAGCTTTAGCAAAGATTCTGTAGACGTGTTGCAACAGATATAAATTTAAATGGGATATCAAGTGGGGAACAGAAGGTGGAAGGGCTAGAATGAGAAAGGAGAGCTGGAAGAAGGAGATGGCACAGCCTGTCAACACCAGGAGCCTTTTCTGCTAGCTCCAACCTGCAAATGCAGTGTGGAGGAGCTGAGGTCATCTGGTATACCCACAGTCTGACATCATAGGCCTTCTTCCTGCTGCTCAGACTGTAAAGCACCTGGAAACGTGTGGCTTTTGTGGTGCTTAGCACCACTTCTTGAATGTGACTTCTCTGCTATATCATCAATTATTTCCCCATTAGTGACAACTACATTTTCTTAAAGACTCTTAAGTTTCCAGGAAGCTTCACCAAAAATTTTTACTGAGTTACTCAAGAATATTGAACCTGTCTTGGATTCTATGATGAGATGAGATATTTAGACGCCAGTTCTACTCTTCTTCTCCTTGGAGACCCTCCAGGAGGATGTACGAAGCTCATGTGGATGAGCCACACGTCTTCCGGTGCGTTGTCACACAAATGAAGCTTCATAAGCGCTGTCATTCTATAGTTTAGAAGTGTCACCTGACTTAGTGTAATGAGTGTGCATGATGCCATTTAGCCAATAGTAATTATGTGCGTGAAAATGAAATTATTCACTTCTTGTGAAAATTCATATGGCCTCTATTTAACTGTAACAGCTGAGACAAAAAAATAGTTTGGGTTTCATTTTTTTTTTTTTCATTTCAAAGGTAATATATGACTACTATGCCTTGCTGAAATAAGAAGTGGCTTTTCAGAGGCAAAAATAAAACCATGGGTTTTTTTAGGCCACAAGTGTTTTTTTAGGCCACAGGAATTATCTCAGAAACAGAGATGTAGTTGATATCTGAGACATTTATTTCCCCACTTCCCAATTTAGCTCTGAAAATTACATTGAAGAAGTTGTATTTTTTATTCCAAAAGAGTGCTGATATTTGTTAGTATTTCCTCCAACCAGAGAGTTGTTTCCCTGTATTTCTCCAGCACCTTTTTCCTGGCCTCAATCTCCACCACTTGTACTCAATGCCTGGGAACATGAGTGTGGAGGACAAGGCCATGTGGTCAGCGGGGAAGAGAGGGCTGCAGGGTGCAAAAGAAACAAGGTTCTCCTGACCACCTGGGGCACACCTGCACTCAGCACAGGCATGGGAACTCCGCACATCTAACCAGGAGGTCGCCACAGGTTGTGTCAAGCAAGGGGACAATGGATGTAAAGACAGCCAGAGAGAGAGAGAGACAGAGAGAGACAGAGATAGAGAGACAAAAGGAGATACAGATGACAGTTTTAGAAAACACCAGCATCCACCATTCATAGTCTACAACCTCACCATGATAGGATGGAATTCTGTGTACAGATACAGCTAAATGTCAATTCATTTACTCAGAGAAGTTCCACCAACGAAAGACCTAAGAAAACAGAAACTGTGGAACTCAAATACATTAATCAAATATATCAAGATGATGAAGCAGGATCCACTGAACGTGAGCACAGAAACATGTTTATGTGTTTGCTGGTGCATTCGCTTCTCAGGCATTTGTATTTAAAAATAATGATTATACTTTCATATGAAATGATAAAACATATTGAAGAAGATCCCAAATTTCTATGTTTATAAAATTAATAAACTGTGAATTTATAGCCTTTAAGCATTAACTTTTTTTTTTTTTTTTGGTGGTACTGGGGTTCCTGGAAACCCTTCTACCTCCGGGCTACGCTCCCAGACCTATTTTTATATTCTTTTTATTTGGAAACAGGGTCTCTTAAGCCAGCAAGGCTGGCTTCGAACCTGCGCGATCCTCCTGTCTCCGCCTCCCAAGAGTGGGGATGACAAGTGTGCGCCACCACGCCCGGCTAAGCATTAACTTTTAATTTCAAAATTATTAAAACTAACTTATTAAATAAAGCCAATGTAATAAAATTTTTCATTGATCTCTCATCAATACTCTTTAGAATTATTCAGAATTTACCAATTCATTGTGGAGTGGTACATTTGTGTATTACCTTCTAAAAGAATTGCAGCTAATATCCAAAGCTCCTATATTTTTTATTGTTCAATTAAAAATTTAAACCATCTTTATCTAGAATTTCTTATATGATACTGTAGATAAGCAAATAAGGTGACCCAAGGGGATGGGTGGGGGAAGAGGGAATTTTCTAATGTTTATAATGTACATTAACAAACATATCAAAGCCAATCACTAAACCAAACATGAGAAGGAAGGAGAGGGAGGGAATGGAGAGGGAATTGGGTGAGGGCTAATTGGGTGATGTGTGCATGTATGCCTCCACCATCTCATACTCCATTAAGATGTATGACTACAATGCACCAATAAAAAATTAACAAAATATTTAAACCACAAGATGAGCATAATGAAACAATATAGTAACTACCATGATCATTTTTGAGGTCCAAATGGGATTTGCTTTCTCACTCAACAGAGGCTGGAGACTTTGGATTTTTTTTAACTCAAACTTGATAGTTTTGTAACTTGGCAAAATAGGAATTATTGCCAGTTTTCTACACTACCTTCAGCATGGAGCAAGGCCTCATTTTTCACCCAGATGAGCTATCCACACAGAGCACAGAGCACAGTAAAAAAAAAAAAAAAAAAAAAAAAAAAAAAAAAAAAAAAAAAGCTCCATCAGGATGCTGAGTTCCAGGGATTGTGCTCATGCATCAACCCCATTCTAATGCTTCCTGGGATTTGCAATATATGTGAAACACGGGCATATGTCCTCAGAAAAATCTAAATCTATTTTCTAAACATTTTCAGAATTATACAAATTCTAATGGAATTTCTCACTATACCCGACACATTATTTACTATCGGTTGTTCTCAAAGGAATTTAAATAAATTATTGTGATCAAACCATGGGTTGGCACGGAAAGCCAGGTGAGTGTTGTGGAATTGCATTTTGGGTATTAAGTCTTCTAGCTCCTTAAAATTTCAACAGGCTGAAACCACTATAAGTCTGAGTCACCCAGAATGACAAGGGCCCCAGGCCGCGGCCCCGTTTGAGGGGGTGTATCTGAGGGAAGGTGTAGTAGATGTGCTTCACCACACCTCATCATGCCTCACTTTTCTGGAATGTCCTTCACCCTGGACCTTCCCCTCTTGTGACTTTTGGGACAGATCTCAGACTGTGGTTCTCAGATCTGACCGGCTGGATTGAGTCAGGGAGAGCTGAGAAGAGTTAACTGTGCATTTGAAGAGAATTTCTCTCTGCCATTTATCATCTCCCGGCTTTGTCTGGAAGATGACGTCCTTGAAGTCACACGATATCAGCACATTCTCAGGGATCTAAAAAGAAATCCGTTTTCCAGGGATAAATAGATAACTCTTCACTCTGAACCCTGGGAGCTGACATCCTGGCATCGCCTATGTACCCAGGTGTGTGGAAAGTGCACGCGCCTCTAGTGGTAGTGTGACAGTCACACACTGCCACCCTGAACTTTCCCACCGTGATTTGCTACCTGTCCCCCCAACCTAGAAACCTGGGCTCTGGCCAGAACTAAATGAACAGACCAAAAGAAAGAAAGAGATGATGTCTTTGTAGTATTTATGGTCTGAGGAAAAGCAGGAAATACCAGAAATGTCCAAGAAAGGAGCTGTTTCCAGCAGATTTTTCAGACTAATTTTGCATAACCGCATTTGCTTATCCAAGAGACAGAGACAGTTTGAATTAAACATTTGAACTTCCGGTTGCTCATTTGAACCAAAGCCAGACTCTGAACTTTCCAGGTTTCTCTGTCATTAATCAAAATTCCAAAGATCGATGGCGTGTAATGAATCAAGCATAATGGCCACCATCACTTGGGATGGCAAGGAACAATACCAGGGAGAGCCAGGAGGCTCCCAGGATACAGATGTGGCTGGGTCTGAATGCCAAGTGAGTCAGCACTGTAGCCCAGTCCCCAGCAGAGCTGACATGAACTTTGAGGGCACTGTGCCTGGAGGAGAAGCATGTGGCCCAAGCCACACTCCCCACTGCCAGGACCACAGCCTCAAGGCACTGGGGGAGACCTGAGATTCCGTTACTGTCTTGGCACCTTTAACCTCATGCGACTCCAGCTCATAACCATGGGATTCCCTGACCTCACCAGATATGCCCCCAACCCAGTAAAAAAAGCTTCCTACCCAGCTAGGTTTCCCATCATCCAACCCATCCCAATCTATTCTTGCGTGAACTAAGAGGTGTCCCTTCTCTTCTGGTACCAAAGCCTTCACACAGGCCAGTCTCATCCTCCATGGGAGCCAGGGATGAATGTCTCACTCCTATCCCACACCCTGCTGGCTGTCTCTGCTGCTATGTGAAAGAGCTCTCCTTTACCCCGTAAGGTGTGTAATGGTGTCTCCTGGAACTGGGACCGTGTCCAGTAAACAAACTTCCACCTGATTTTGTCTGGAATTGGGTGTCGGGACTTCAACTGTCTCAAGCTGTGGAGGGCAAGGCTCCTTCCTCCCAACAGGGTGAATAGGAAAGAGAGAATGGGTGCCAAAGAACTTTCAAAATCAAGGACATGTATAGAAAGGTTTTAGAAATTAGAGCTAGAGAATATTTTTTTACTAAGAAGCATTTAAAATATGACTTGAAACCACCCAGGTATAGAGTATGCTCGTGGCGTGCACATGCAAGAGAAACTAATCACTGTCAGGATAGAACCCAAGTCTGCCCAGGATCTGCTACTACGTGCCTTGCACAAAGGCCTTTCCCGGAACCCTAAACCCATAGGATAGTAACGTATGTCTTGGAGAAAAAAAAAAAGAAGATAGTCTCTGGTCAAAGGAGTTTGAGTGATGCTGACTTTAACAGACAGGTTTATTACTAATGTGCATTTTAAACTGCCTGATTTATTTGTAGGACTAATATTTCAGAACAATAATCTGGCAAATGTCAGTCTACACAGTGACATTTGTACTTAGGGAAAGAGTAAGTACAGTAATAAAACATCTTCTTGACCTCGCCCCTATTTCCCCATAAATTATGCACTTATTTACCCGGCCTAAATAAGAAGGTAGAAGATAAGTTATCCTAAGGTTCCCAAGAACAAACTATTTTCTAACCCATTTACTGCTATTCCACCCACTAGCCCCACTCCCCCACCATTAGCTACAAAAGTACCCCAAAATAATGAACATAACAGACACCTCTTCCTCTTTTTCTCAGTACATCATTTCCATTGGGCACTATGCAGATGCCTTCTGACTTGTATTGGACCCTGTAGAAATACAAAAGAACTAAGGCACAACTTAAAAGGAGTATCTCATGATAATACCACTGCACTTGATATAAAGGCCAACCCAAAATACACGTGACTTAATAGGCTAATATTTTGTCTTGGAAATTACCATCTATTGTTATTAGTAATATACGGTTCATCCTATTGATTTTGTTGACAGGATGTCTATGTTAAAATTTCATGATTATAAAAGTTTCCAAGATGGTATTTTAGAGAATTTCCCCGCCGAAACAATATTGAAGTCATTAGATTAATTAGACAGAGGAATGTAGGGAGTGAGCAATGAAGAGAGGGAGAAGGGAAACATAGATAACAATTTTGCAAAGAAATGTAACTACTTAAGCTCAGGAGGTAAGTTCAGTGTGCTAGGCCACATTGACATCTTTTCATTGTCAAAATAAAGGCCATCAGAGAGCATTTATCCTTAAGAGTTCTAATGATTGTTCTATAAGAATGTCTTAATTTGGGGTGAATTTGTGTCGTTCATAAACTCAACCTCACTGTTGGACCTGTGTGTATCCTCACTGTCACTGATCAGCAGAGAAAGCAAAGCATATACCAGCAGCATGATCTCAGAAGAAGCAATTCAGACATTCAGAAGTTATCAAGCAAGCACTATGAAACATGCTCTATGAAATACGAGGTATAAACGCATGATTCAGACATGTTCCTTGTCTCCAAAGGGTGTAGAGTCTATTCCTATGGTATAAAATATGATTCATTTGATTTCAGGAACATTATATCTCATGTGGATTTGAAAAAAATATCTTGGAGAATTTAAGCAATATATACTGTTTAAATTATTCAAACCAATTATTAAAGTGTTTTGTTTTAGTCACTTGGTTGGTATGAAGCTATTTCAAATGCATTTTTATCTAGACAAGGAAGTAAGATGTCAAATGCAAGAGGTGGCATCATTATATCCTTATGCCCATTGAATTGTGTTCTGACAATAATGATGTAATCAGCAATTAAAACATCTTTTACCCAAAGTCCAAGCTCAGCTTTTTTGTAGGTATCTATCCATGTTATTAAAAGGATTAAATATTTTTAAATGTTAAGTAAATAAACCTTAGTGCATCTACAAAAAAAAAAAGAAATTTTATAGATATCTTATTAGAAAGAAGTAGCTCTACTTATAAACCCAAGAATTTGCCAAATCAATGGAGAATGAGTGGTTCATTCAAAACATTTTCTTCAGAAAGCAGACTAACTATAAAAAAAAAAAAAAGGCCTGCCACGAATGGAGGCACATGTCTGAAATCCCAGTACTTGGGAGGCTGGGACAGGAAAGCCATAGGTTCAAGGCCAGCCACAACAATTAGAACCCTCAGCAACTTAGCTAGACCATTTCAAAATAAAAACTAAAACATGTTGAGGCTGTGACTCAGAGGTAGAACGCCCCTGAATTCAACCCAAAAGGAAAAAAAAAAAGGAAAACAAAGTTGGGCATTTTATATCTTCAAGGAAAACAAGTTCCAGTTGACTTTTAAAATATGCATGTAAAAATGGAGACACAAAAAAAATGAGACTATGGGATAAATAATTTTAACAGTTTGGGGTGATGACAAAGCCTTCGTAAACATGCATCAAAGCTGGAGGCCATCTAAGCAAGGACTGCCAGATTAGACACATCTGCACAAAGTCAGGGAGAAGGATTGGTAGGAGGCTTGGTATACAAGGTGCATGTCCATTCCTCACAGCTGCATAGCAAATTACCACAAGTTAAATGTCTGAAAACAATAAAAATGAACCATCTTACAGTTTATGTAGGCTACAGCTTTAGTAAAGTCCATTTGGGTCTTCTAGTCAGCATCGCAAAGGCTGAGACCCAGATGTGGGTTTTCTTCATCCTTTCTTGCCGGCTGGACTAGGAAGAGATCACATGTTAATTCCCCCTGGAGGTTGGCAGAGGTGGTTTTCTGTGGGTGACTAAGGTGCCCGTGTGCATGCCGGCTCTCATCCAGGGCCTCTCACTTCCCAAACACCTCTGTGTGGCTTGGCTGCATACTACCATGGCTGCTTGCTTCTGCAAGGCCAGAAGAAATGCCACTCGGAGTCTCTCATCTTGGGGATGCCCAAACCCTCCTTTAAAGGATCCACTCTATTATGCTAAACCAACCTAGAACAAGTTAACCAATTAGGAGCCTTAAATATATCAGCAAAAGCCCTTTGCTTTGCCATGAGCATAACCTAGTCATGGGAGTAAAGATCCAGAGGATCAGGGGCCACCTGCACCTGAGAGGAGAGGAGTACACAGGCCGCGCACCCAGCTTGGGATCGTGAGGGTGGTTAAATGTCTCACTTACCAGCCAGATCAGTGTCGTAAGTACGTGAATGACAAAAACAACAAAGGAGAATAAAGCAAAAGACTCAAACTCATAAAAAACACTTCTGTAATAAAAAAATTTCATCCAGTCACACCATAGTATTTAAACGTAGGAGAAAGGGAAATTCCCTAACGTACATGATGTGCATTCACAAACACATCAAAGTCAGTCACTGAGCCAAGCATGAGCAGGAGGGAGGGGAGGGGGGGTGGGAACTGGGGAGGGCTGATAGTGCTGTGTGTAGGTAGGCTTCTACCATTTCTACTCCGTTAGGATGTGCGACTGCAGTGCACCAATAAAAATAAAATAGAGCTGGGGATAAAAAAGAAAGAAAATTGTAACTGTTTGAAAGTAGATAAAATGGGATTGGCCTTACAGATAATGAAATAAATGCATATAAACAGATTGGTGGGAATGCTTTATAGGAGAGCAGCACATTTGTGCAAAGATGTGCAAATCATTCCTTATCCATGGGGAAATAAACCAGTAGGACTTTATGGAGAGCACCTGGGATGTGTCCCAAGCACTTCAGGAAGCCCGTGCTTTGGGCCCAGCCATCCTATGTTTAGTAGGTGATTCTAAAGGACAAAACAAGAAAGAGAACCAAGATGGATGGACTCCCTCTGCATCAAAGTGGCAGAGTTAGGGCACACACTCTTGTCCCTTCTCACGCAACAGCCCATTAAGTCTGCAACAAAATGGAGAAGAGAAAATTTCACTTAAAGAAAACAGAAATTAGACATATTTCCTGGATATTGCATCAAATTTACATGTGTGCGCTCATGTACACACACACACACACACACACACACACACACACACACAGTCACAAAACAACAAATAAGTAAGTTGGGATGAGAGAAGAAAGGAAGTCACAGTCCATACGAGACCGGGGAAGCCTGCCGGTCAGATAGGAACTCTTTGGCAGGCTTACTCCAAACGACTTCTGTGCTAAAATATATTGTCATTAATTCTGATAGAAATGATTTCCAGTGGGCTGAATCCAGGGAAATGGTTGATTAAGTAGGAGAGATAACAGGGGAAAGAAAGTCTCTTTTGAGGGAGCAAGAGTAAGTGGGGAGATATGAGAGCTCAAATGTCACCGTCACCCCGAGCGGAAACCCCTGTGCACTGCGCTCCGGTTCAACACCCCGGCCCACCAAAGAGAAGCTACAAGACGACTCCCAGGGCTGAAATATCAAATAGTAACCATGAAACCCAACAGTGACAGGAAATAAAACTCAGGTGGGAAGAAGATGAGAAGGAGCAATGCCAGTTACAATTTATAATTTTCTGGAGGAAGGGCATGTCAATCACCTAGATGCCGGAGCATTATAGCTGTGTGAGGTGGTGGTGGCGGGGGGGCACACCTGTGCCACTGGGCAGGAATGTAGCACCACTGTATTGATTCTTGCCTGGACATGGATGGACTCTGGAGAACAAAATGTGCAGCAGCAACATCCTAGCCCAATAAGAGTAGCCTGGGGGCCTTGAGGGGTTCACCATGTGTAAGGCCAGTATCTATGGGGCATCTGCCATCACCGCTGCTTTCCATATTAGGAGCTCCTGTGGCTAAGGGCTATGCCTCCATAACTCCACAGGATTGCAACCCCTGAAAATTGTGGTATTCCCATGTCCATCTGCAGCATAGCAGTGCGGTGAGGCTTTGGACTCAGAAAACCTAGTTCCTCATCAGGAAACAGCAGCCTCGATTGGGTGAGCTATTCCTGTACTTATGTCTCACTTAATTACTAGTAAAATGTGGTTCATGTGTGTGTTTCTATAAAAAAAATGGTTGTGAGAATTATATATTATCATAAGGAAATACAGTCTGCCCTGTAGTAATTTTCAAGTTAATATCAATTATTATTCTTTTTGTGTGTCGGGGGGTGGTCTGGAGATGGAACCCAGGGGCATTCAACCTCTGAGCTACACCCCCTACCCTATTTTTTATTCTTTACTTTGAAACAGGGCCTCAGTAAGTAGCTGAGACTGTCCACAAACCATGATCCTCTGGTCTCAGGCTCCCAAATGCTGAGATTACAAGCGTACGCCACCACGCCCAGCTAATATCAATTATTATTATTACTATTATTTTTATTGGTGTTTTAACCCAGTTCTATACTTCCACTACATGTAAACCAAGTGCTCCTCATAAATTATCTAACATAGTCTCTTTATTCTTTATTTATCCCATGTCAGAGAGAGCGGGCTTGGAATTCCAAGTCTGCAAGCTAGAAGGCTACTGGGCACTTTGAATATCCTTATCAGCTAGGTAAAGGTTATTATCACCTGCAAAAGTTAAAGCCTGGAATGTTCAGTGACATATCTGTAATATCACTGTTCAGTAATGACAGAAACAGAAATAAGTACAGGTATCATGCTCCCTCTGAAGCTATTTAATATAAAGTTTGTAAACAAGTTATGCCCCAACTGTGTCACCGGCAATTTGTGAATGCAAATTTCTGATAGCTTAATCCACCACTGAAAATCTAGTAAGAGTTTTAATATTCACAGACAGAAAAAAAAACTCACAAAAATGTGAGTTCATTCAAATGGCTAAAATATATTGTCATTAATTCTGATAGAAATGATTTCCAGTGGGCTGAATCCAGGGAAATGGTTGATTAAGTAGGAGAGATAACAGAAAAAAATATGTCTAAGTTGATGTATTATGAGAAAGGACAAGAAGAGGAAATATAGGAAGAATAGGCTTATTACTATGAGATCAGACTTTTTATTTTAGTTCTTTATTCAAACTCTTTCCGTCCAGGCTGATGGGAGAAATGGACTGAAGCGGGGTGGAGTCAACTTCACCGAGGGGCTGAGGGTGTCGCTAAGTAGAGCTCTGAGTAGACAGCTTGCCTAGCGTGCACCAGGCCCTGGGTTTCAACTCTAGCAGTGAAAAGAGAAGGAAAGAAAAGAAAACCAATTCAAGATTCTGAAGGGTGACTGACATCTAATAATTGCTAGTATTTCTTCAGTTGTATCACCTTGAATTTCACTATGATGTTTAATTACGATGCACCAATAAAATTATTTTAAAAAGAAACTATTATAGAAAAAAACAAATTGGTAGTATTTATTGTGCTACCACAGTGTCTAAGCACTTTATGAGCAGAATTGCATTTTTCAGCTGTCATTTTGCTTTAATTCTTTTTGACTGTATTTATTAGAGCAGTTTTAGGCTCACAGAAATTTTCAGCAGAAGTTGCAGATATCCCATTGCTCCTCGCCCAAGTGTGTGCACAGCCTCCCCGTCTATCAACATCTTACACAGAGTGGCTCGTTTCTGTAATCAACTAATGCACAGTGACTCCGCGTCATGCCCTAAGTTCAGCGTTTACGTAAGGATTGCTGCTTTGAGTTATATAGTCTACAGACTTAGAGGAACGGACAGTGACCAGTATTTGCGACGGTCGGATCATATGGAGTGGTTCAACCCCCTCAAATCCTCCTTGGCCGACTCCTGGTGACCACCGATCCTTTAACTGTGTCTGTAGTTCTGCCTTTTCCTAGAACATGTAGACCTTTGATGTTTGCTTCAGGAAACTCAGATAATTTGAAGTAGTATGAATGCAAAATAAAACAACAAAAAGCAAAATACAAACCCAAACTAAAAGACAAAATGACACATAGGCATTGCTTTTTTCTTTTTTCTTTTTTTTTTTTTTTTTTGACTAAGGATCAAATGCAGGGACATTCCACCTCTGAGCTACACCTTTAGCCCTATTTTATTTTTTATTTTCAAATAGGGTCTCACTAAATTGCTGACACTGGTCATGAACCTGTGATCAATTTGTCTCAGTCTCCCAAGTACTGAGATAACAAGTGTGCACCACCATGCCTGACTAGGTATAGCATATTTAAACTGCAGAAAATCAAAAGTAAATTTTTTAAAAGTCTTAAAAGAAGTCAGAGAAAAACATTTTACCTATAGAGAAGAAAAGATAAAAAATATTTTAGCAGTATCTTAATACCACAACCAGGTAAAGACATGATAAGATATAAGAAACCAGAAAACCAATATCTCTAATGAATATGCATACAAAAAAAATCCTAAGCAAAACACTAGCATATCGGACACAAAAATATATAGAAAGAATTACTCACCACAACTAAGTGGGTTATTATTGCTTCAAATACTCCTTCTGTGCCTTTCTCTCTTTTCCTTCTGATATTTCTATGGCAAATATGTCATACCTTTTCCAGTTGTCCCAGAGTTCTTAAATATATTCTGCCCTGGGATTTTTTCAGTCTTTTTCCTTTGCTTTTTTACCTTGGAAGTTTCTATTAACATTTCTTCAAGCTGAGCCAAACTCAGTAAGAGTCAACACGGCATGCAGCTGGTGCACGGAAAGACATAGAGGTGAACGAAATAGAATTGGAAGTCTAGAAATAAGTCCTTCTACTCATATCCAACTAATTTCCCACAAGGCCATAAATGGGAAAAAATAGTCACTTCAATAAAAGGTGCTGGGACATCTGAATACTCAGACGCAAAAGGATTGATGGGATCCTTACCTCATACCATATACAAAAATAAGCTCAAAATGGATCCTAATTATAAGAACTATAGCAATAAAACTATCAAAAGAAAACATAAATATAAGTCTTTGGGAACTGTTGGGTTAGGCAAGGACTTCTTAAATATTACACCAACTGCAAAAGCAACAAAAGACACAATTGATAAATTGGACATCGTAAAAATTTAAAATCCTTATGCATCAAACAATACCACTAATTAACATAAAAATTACTCATAGAATTAGAAAAAACATTTTCAAATTATATATCCAATAAAGGACTTTTATTGAGAGTAGTGTGTGTGTGTGTGTGTGTGTGTGTGTGTGTGTGTACTGGATATTAAACCCAGGGGCATTCTACCTCCAAGCTACACCCTATCCCTTTTGTTTTCATTTTGAAACAATGTCTCACAAGTTGCTGAGAGACTTGCTTCGTTTAGAAGGCTGGTCTCCAACCTGCAATCATTCTGTCTTAGTGTCCCAAGTACTGGAATTATAGGCATGTACCACCATGATCAGCTGAAAATGCCATTACTCATTAGGTTAAAGCAAATCAAAAGCACATTTTTGTAAGGTACCACGAAACATCCATCAGAACGGCTATAACCAAAAGATAGCCAATAACAAATATTGGTAAATATGTGCAAAAATTGGACCCCACCTTGCAGGCAGGAAAGTGATATAGACCCACTGGAAAACATTGAGGCATTTCTTCAAAATACTAAATATAGAAATGCCATGTGCTTCAGGTATTTTATCCCTAGGTATCTACCCCAGGAAAATGAGAGCAAAAGTCCATTCAAAGACTCATGCATGAATATTCATGGCAGCTAATACCTAGAATAGTCAAAAAGTAGAAACACCCCAAATACTCTTCAACTGATGTATGTATAAACAAAATGTGGTATGTCCATACAATGGAATATTATTTGACAATATAAAAAAAAAGATAACCTCAAACAGTATACCATTAAAGAAGTTAGTTACAAAAGATCAAATATGATTATTTCATTCATATGAAAAGTCCAAAAGAGACAAATCCACAAATACAGAAGTGTATTAGCACCTTTCTGGAGCTGAAGGGAGAGGGGGCCACTCCTAATGGGCTCGGGGTTTCTTTCAGAGGTGACAAGACATAGTCTAGATTGTGATGACTTATGCGCAACCCTGTCAATGTAATAAGAACACTGAACTGAGTACTTTAAATGGTATAATTCCATGGTATATGAATTATATCTCAGTAGTGCTCATTTTGTTGTGGTACTGGGGATTGAACCCAGAGACTTTCTAACCTCTGAGTTATACCACATCCCTATTTTTAACCTTATTTTGAAACAAGGTCTCCCTAGAGATAGGCTTCTCACTACATGCTGACGCCATCCTCAAACCTGTGATCCTCCTGTCTCAGCCTCATAAGTACTAGGATTATAGGCACGTGCCACCAGTTTCTAGATATGAAAAGGAAGTTGTTGGAAAAGGCCCTTCTTCCCATGGACCAGACGTGTTTATCAAGCTTACCACATTATAAGCCTCTTCAGATGCTTGGCTCGACTTCCCTACTTGGGAGCCCTTACAATAAAACTTTCTCTACAGCCCCTACAGTTTGATGGCGATCCTATACAATACTCCTAAACAATAAAGAGTATTTATATCGGCACAGTTTGAAGGAGGTGGTAAGAGCTTCCTCATAACACTACAAATATAAAATCTTAAGCGTTTCTAAGGACAAGTCTGATGGAACAAAAGACTTTCAACAGTTAACTCGTTTGGTTGGTTCCTTCAGGACAATAACTTCAGTTATTGAAATGTTCTCTGCTGTATTTTTCTTCCCCAAAATATGCATTGAAAAATGGCTTGTGAAGTGTATGTTAAGTAAATCTTTTTCACTATGTTGAAAGTTTAAGTGATTTAATAAAAATAGAATCCCACATTTTACAACTTGAACAAGCTTTCAAACGCCACATTACTAAACTCCATTCTTCCCGTGACAGGATCCTCTGACAGTTGAGCGTGAGACAGACTCACCTCCTACATATCTCCAGAGGAGCTGTGTGGGACGTGAGCCTGGCCCTGTAACCTGGGAAGGCCACGAAAGCTTAATTAATTTTTAGGAAACAAAGTGATTTGCATGGTCTAATTAGCCTATGTTTCTTAAACAAACCCCAAATGAAGCTAGGTGATCTAGTCTTATGCAAACAAACAATAAAACCTAATCGCTCCCCACCTTTAGATGCCACCGTTATTATAGTTGTTCCACCTTTTTTAACTCTCCACTGCTTGGAATAATAATAACCTGCTAGAACTTTGAAATGAAAATCTTTCCACTTGACAAATGCTGATGTTTTTAAGTATTTCAAAAGCCAATGTCAAACAGTCTTCCTTCTGATTTTTCGTCTTGGTCTGCCCGAGCATGCCTGAGGTTATCAAGAGCCACAGCCCGGGATTAGCCCCTCCTCCCTAATTCCCCAGTGTCAATCAGTAGGGGGAGCTCTCCTATTATTTAAGTGACCACAACAAAGCACAGAAGCATTTCTGTTGACTCTTCTGGTAACAATGGTGACAGCTTTTAAAAATGGATGTTATGCCTAGAGAACATTTTAGCGCCGTGATTTATTCTAGGTTGGAAATGTGCCTCTTGCAGAATGGAGAACATTTTTTTCCTAAAAGAGCCTCACAAATTAAAGGAGGGTGGAAAAGTTGTGGGCCTATGGAAAGTTACCTCCTTCTAGGAAGGAACCCAGGACTTTTCAGTTACAGTGAAATAAAACTCAGTCGCATCAGGATTCCAGTGGCCATAATGGGCCTCATTTTTTTCTTGATGTGACAGAATGTTTGGAAGGGTTAGAGAAGAGGGAAAAAATCAGACTAGGAGATTATTAGACTTTGAGGAAGGTGGCTTTAAGCTGTAAATTATGATGTAGAATATGTGTGATCAAAAGAGCTTCAAAAAGTATCAGACCCCCCCCCCCGAAAGTGATTTTGTAGTTAGGTTAAATAAGATGTCGTGGTAAGGAAATGAATGGTATATCTGATAAGTTTTCTGGATAATCCACTTTTACAGTCAGAGTGAAATGATTCTTGATTGGAAAGAAATCATGTTTTTTATTGACACACAGTATATATTATAATATGGTAAATTGGAGACCACAAGATACAGAGTGCAGTAACCAAGATTTTATGTCCCCTCAATGATAGAACCAATTTCAAATGGGCACATGGTTTCTCCTAGAGAAAAACTACACTCCATAGGCTTCCTTGAAGCTGGGGGGAGCAAGGTGGCCACTCTCTTTGCTGATGGGATGTGAACAGAGGGGTATGAAAGGAGGTGGTACGAGAGAAAGAGAGAGAGAGAGAGAGAGAGAGAGAGAGAGAGAGAGAGAGAGAGAGAGAGAGAATTGTCATACCTCCCCTCTCTCCCAACAGTTAGAAGGTGGTTGTGACTATGAGTCTTTGGGCACATGAAGTGGAAGACAAGCCAGGATTGTGGAGCTTGGTCCTTCACAACACTACAGAGAGCCTCCACACAGGCTGAGAAAGTGTGACAGAGAACTGTATCTCTAAGCTGTGTAGGCACTGTACTAACCTGTCTCCTTCACTAGTGATATTATAGAATTCCTAAAACAATGCTTAGACTTATTGATTTATTTCTATTGTGAAATAACCTAACAGTTTAAAAACTGAACCCAGCATTGGATTGTTCTAGTATCAACAACGTATAATAAGACTTGTTGACTGATGATTCAGTGTTTACATTCAGGAGATGATAGAGAGGTGAGTAGATAGATGATAGATAAATAGATGATAGATAGATGGATAGATAGATGAATAGATGATAGAAAGATAGATAAATAGATAGATAGATAGATAGATAGATAGATGATAGATAGATAGATAGCTCTATGAACAGGAAGTAGCAAGGGAAGAAATAAGGGGGAGGAAGGTAGAAAACAAAAAGAACCATCTCAATATTGAACCGAGATGATACCAGTAACATTTATAGCATAGATTAGTTATTATCTTCACTCTCTAAACTGCCCTGATTTGGAAAAATAGTTCTATGGCCACTCTTTCTCTTGGGTTCTTTTCAATAACTCAAACTACCTTGGATACCTTGAGCCAGACTTTGTGCTTAATCCAATCCAAAAGCTCTTGGTATCAGAAACATCAGTTTAGATACCAACCTGAGAAGAACGCAAAATGAAAACAGTCCAAGAAAAAGTGTTTGGCTTTATCTGATAAAAATTAGAAGAAAATTGTAGCAGAATGTTTTCTATGATCCTGAAGAAGAAGAGAAAAAGTATCCAAGAAGCCAGAGTTACTCTGGTCAAGGAAAGAGTCAAGTCGGGGGTCACAGTAGAGATTATGGTAGTGGTAATCAAGCATGGCTCTCTTTGCATAAGTGCTTTTCTTGCTTCTATGTTATCAATTTTTCAAATAACCAAAATAAATAATGAGGAGAAAGATGTTCAGAAACCTTATATCACTTCTATCTAACCTACCATAAGACAACGACAGAGAAATATTAGAACAAATGAACAAGAGTTAGCCTCCTACAGACATTTGTCAGTGAGTATCTGTTTCCATAAACAAAAGAGATATACACCTTCCAGCTCACAGTACATCTTTTTATTTCCTATAAGATTCCCAAACAGCAAGGCTTCCAATAAAAACTATTTTCTCAGTGGAACCATGATTTGACTTTTTCATCAAAGCCAAAGTCTGAAGAGGTTAACAGATTCTGAATGCACATCCTGCCAGCGTGCACCCAGACAAGATGCACAAATGACACAGGAGGCCAGCCACAGTTGTGAGCCTGTGATTAAAAGAGAACACAAGGGGAAAAGTGCTCTGAACCCGGATATTGTGAGCTCATGCACGAATCTTGTCACAAATAAGAGACACAAATCATTTGTTAAGATATCCTTCAAGCCGGGCGTGGTGGTGCACGCTTGTAATCCCCACGCTTGGGAGGCAGAGACAGGAGGATCGCGCTGGTTCGAAGCCAGCCTCGCTGGCTTAAGAGGCCCTGTTTCCAAATAAAAAGTATATATATAAAATAAGTCTGGGAGTGTAGCCCGGAGGTAGAAGGGCTTCCAGGAACCCCAGTACCCCCCCCACACACACACACGATATCCTTCAACCTCAAGTATTCAGATAACTTTATGGTTCTGTAAATATTTTCATTAGCTAGGATCAGTGTATTTATATCTTGGGGAATTATCTTCGTAGATTTGATCAAGAAATAACATAGGTGTTAAAGGAAGAACTCACAGAACATAAAGTTTATTCATGTAGTAGATGGTGGTGGTTTGTCTTCTTTCTGTCTGCCCTTTGCTGTTTCAGTTTATTCTGTTTGCAGGTTTATCCAACCTATATCTGAATGGCAGAAAGCTGGACAGGTAGGGGTGGAGCTAGAGAGAGGAGGTGTCTCTTCTACATTGTTTATCCAAACTAAAAATGGTTCCAGGAAACACAGTGGAATGTCTCCCAAGGAGAAACATCTTTCTCTGCACATGTTGGGCTCCTACGAAGGGATCCACTCGCCAGGTCTCACTGGGCGTGAACAGGCAATGTGGTCTTCATAATCGTTTAAAGCGGTAGCCAGAAAGGGCAGTGTATTTGCTGGCCAGGATGGAAGTGTGCCAGAAGGATGCAGCTTTTGATTCAGGGGAAAAAATGTACTGACTTACTCATCATAAGTCATAAGAATGAAAGACACCATATTAAAGTAAGGCCATACATTAAGGGATGTTCATTTTTGCTATTGGTAAAAGATTTGAAGTCTTAAGGATCCCACTCCCAGGAGGAAATGCACATTTATTTAAAACTCAGACAGCAACATGGAACTCCCCCGCCCAATGTCCTAAATTGTCAAGTTATCCCAAAGCCACTCAACCTGTTCTATAAACAGAAGCATCCTGGCTGGGAAAAGTTTCAGGAACTTTGGAGATTTGAAAGGCATAAA
Organism: Muscardinus avellanarius; assembly: GCF_963383645.1. Classification (NCBI taxonomy): domain Eukaryota; kingdom Metazoa; phylum Chordata; class Mammalia; order Rodentia; family Gliridae; genus Muscardinus; species Muscardinus avellanarius. Next base: position 3,047,346 of record NC_137803.1, read on the forward strand.
GTTTAGGAAAACCACATCCAGTAAACACTGAGCAGTATCTGGGAGACTATACTACAAGACTGGCTCGCTGTGATGATGGGGAACGGTAATAGGAAAACGACTGGATGAGTTTTCATAAAGATAAAGGAGGTTGAGGCAGCAGAGATACTTGGAAAATCAGAGTGAGACCCTATCACCATGGGCAAGCAGGCTGACCAAAAGACAACAGAGCAGGCAGACAATTTAATCTGCTTCAGAGTTTTCTCTCACCAGTTATTTTAATATATATATATATATATATATATATATATATATATATATATTGGTACTGGGTGTTTTATTCTCATTTTTTAAACTTATTGGTGCACTGTGATCATTACGAGGTAGAGAGTGCTAGAGGCACACATGCACACATCACACTTTGGCCCTTCCTCAGTTCCCGCCCCATTGCCTCCCCCTCCCTCCTTCTGAGTTCTGCTTAGTAACTGACTTTAATATGTGTGTGCTTGTACATCCTGGGCACTAGGTGCTTACCTCTCCCCCTCCAACCCCTCTAGTTAGGTCACCTTCTTTGTTTAGAGTCCCCTCTGCATCCCATTTTCTCCCTAGCTTCCAGTCCTGGATACTAAACTCTGGGGCATTCCACCTGTGAGCTATACCCGCCCCCAGCCTTTTTTATTTCAAAATAGGGTCTTGCTAAGTTGCTGAAGTTGGCCTTAAACCTGTGATCCTCCTGTCTCAGCCTCCCAAGTACTAGGATGACAGGCTTGAGCCACTGTGCCAGGCTCACAGTTTTTTGTGTTTTTTTTTTAATTAATCAACAAGGCCTTAGGAGCCATATGATAGGAAGAAGAGAACTGTTTTTCATTTTTTTTCTTTTTTTGCCTTGGGCATTAGAGTAGAGCAGCATTGCAAGAATAAATTCCTTATAATGTGTTCACAGAGTCACATTTTAGGTTGAAGGCAGGGGGACTCCGAGGATTTAAACAGAAGTGACATGACCCATTGGCCCCTTTCACGAGGCCTCTCAGCCTTTGGTGGTCGTATCCTGATCTGGTGGCCACTCCAGGGAAGGCTAAATGAAATCATGTCTAAGCGCTGAGCACAGTGCTTGTATGACAAGAGTTCTCCATGAGCCCACTGGGCCACGATCTTGACAGTGGCTGCTACCACTGCTGAGTCCCGCGGGTCTTTTAGACAGGCGCCCCTTGTCCTGGGACAAGGGACATGTGCACTGATGATGGTATTCCCTGGACACAAAGTCAGTTTTTATTACCATTGCCATTAGTCGGATGCCAGTGGATCTCCGTAGTTATCTATTTTCCTCTGCTTATTCTATCACTGGGCATGTCTATTAACACATAGTAGGTTTGCATGCTGATTTCATGATGTTTTAAAATAACCACCTACATATTGGGTTTCCCTCTTTTCTAACCCAATTCTTGGTCTTCCCATGAGCTAGCTTATAGGATCACAAGCCTCTAGGTCCAGTGGCTCCTGACACCAAAGAAAAGCTCATATGTGCTTTGAATTGCTCTGTGATATGAAGGCAGACATTGTGCTGGCTGAGTAGAGAGCTTATGGGTGAATATGTTCTCTTGCACAATAATAAAATATAAAGAAAGCTGCAACCTCAGGACTTACCTCTCAAATCGGGATTTTGTGTGCTTATAGTCCTCTGGTGAGGTGGGGTCTGTCAGTTCCCCCCACTGTGACCGTCCCCACTGAGCACACACCATCCTTCTCCTAAAGCATCACCGTTCCTCTTTCTTTTCCCCTTCAAATTTCTCACAAGACTTTTCTCATTAAAATTTAGACCAGAAGAAGCAAAATTTTTTCACTTAGTCAAAAAAATATCTTAATGGCTTATGGAGTGTTCAGTAGAGTTTTAATCCTTTATGTGTAGTAAAGTTAAATAGATTTTATTTCAGTTTAAAAAAAATATGAAATTTTAGGAGAAGATAAAAAATGTGGGCCATTTTATCCTAAAACTTTCCCTAATCTGTTTTTCTCTAATTTTCTCTAATTTGTTTTTAGAGAATTAGGCAAGAGAAATAAAGTCACATACTTTCACACTGCCCGAAACATCTATCAAACTGTAGGATTGGAAAAGTGTTACTCACCCTCCGTATTAGGATGGAAAAGTGTTACTCATCCTCCATATTAAATTCTACAGGTGTGTTTAATATTTGTCTGTTAGGCAGATAGGACTCTTCAGTTTTCTAGAAAATTCTAGACCTGTCAGAAATGGTTATGGTGAAAAGTTCTCCCCACCCGGAAGCAAAAATATGCTAATACCAAATCAGTTGCATTTTTTTAAATTCCGCTGGAGCGGTGTGAAATTCAAATCCACCTTCACCACATCTCAGTCTTAAATACCAGACAAATACGGCAACTTGAGCTGACTTGGCGGAGGATGTCTAAGTTTAGACCTAACTCTCAACGCAGCTAACCTGAACACGGACGTGGCAGCTGTTGGACAACTTGCAGGCACATTCCCCTGTAATTAGAGCCCCAAAACACTGAGGAACCATGTCCAATCGACTCTGAAAAGAGAACGCCAGGCAGCCAGAACATCCCCGCTCAGAATAGAACAACCAAAAATTTGATCAGTACGCTTCAAGACTTCATTTAAAAACAACAACAACAAAAAAGAGAGAAATACATACCCGAACAATTGCCTCCAGTAGAGAGAAAAGTTATCTATTAACCCTCAATAGCCTTTAATAAATTGTATTGGGTGTTCACGTATATCAAATTATCTATATTGCTGGAAATAGGAGGCATCTCAGCTCATCTTTAGAGAGAAATGCAAAGGCAGCTCAGGAGAGACTATGCCAAACTCTGCGCTTTGAGTTCAGAGCAGACATATTGGAAGGGAATGCATGGAATATTTCTCGTCAGAGCTTGGGGCAGGTTCAGTCCTCCCAAGAGGCACCGGGAACTGTGTCAGGAGAGGGGAGAAATGTTCGTTGGAGTCCTGGGTACGAGGTCAGCATTCCGAGGTGTGAAGGAAGTTAAACTTGGGCTTTGGCCATTGGTCGGAAGAACAGCGAGTAGCCCCGTGCTGGTATCATAGTGATGCTCAAGGCCAGGAGACTGCCACAGGGAGGGTGGGAAGGATCCCAGGCCACCGTGGGTGCCTACTCCTGCTGTCAGCCCAGGGCCTTGCCTGGACATAGCACCAGTCGATGGTTGGGATTATGTATTTTTTATTCTCACAGGTTACACTCATTGTTTTCCATATAAAGTATTTGGGCTGACTCACTGAGGGGACCAGAGTAGACGCCATGGTCTTTTCTTTCTACGTCCCAGTCTGTCTTGGTCCTGCCCACGTGCATGTTCTGCAGCAAAGGTACCCACTTTACCTGGAAGAGCCCCCCTCTGCTGCTCAGCAGCTGCGGGGAGCAAGTGCAGGGCACAGGCGGTTGCCCCCTGACCTAGGGCAGCCATGCGACTTCTGTGGACCCGTGCCCCCAACTGGAAAACCAGGATGACGAATTACGTCTTTAATCTTTATAAAGCAATCGCCACCTCCCACTCCTGATGGGTTTCAGGAAGCCCGTGGCTCTCATCCTGCACACCTGGTTCCCTTTGATCACTCACAAAGCACCGTCCTCTGCGTATGACCTCACAGACCCCAGCAAAGAAGCTTGCTCAACTGTAAGGAGAGTGACAAGTCACTCCCGACCCTTGTTCCCGTTCTACAGGTAGAATCAAGAGGGTATTGCGAGCAAAAGGCAGAAGCAGCAAGACTCACACATGAATGCAGACAAGGTTTGAGTGTAGCCTCAGGAAGCTGGCAGATCTGAAAAACGAAGCTGCAAATACAGAGATCCTAGGGTGACTCAGGACACCTCGGCAGGCCACGAGTGTCTCAAGGTCCTCTCTGTCCTCAACAGAGGCTCCCTGTCCACCAACGGATCACTCTGGAGGCCTGACACTACATAAATCCCCACATCATACTCTATGACCTAGGAGAAGCCAAGAAGTAAGTAGGAATTTTATGAATATAATGTTAACAAAAATCAGTTTTGGGAAATGAAGCTGCTTCTTCATGCTACTTGTGGGGCAGGTCCACAGGCCATTCTCGTTTAGCACTGAGGGATAAATGCCTGCTTTTTCCCAGTCATAACTGGCCAAATATTCTTTTACATAAACGAGCCTCTATTTCACCATGGCCAAAAGAATAGTAGATAGATCAGTTAGCAGGTGCTGGGTAAGACGTGGGGACTTCTATTTAGAAGGACTTAACCAAATTGCCCACACTACCTCAAGAAGGTGTTGGTGCTTCGATCTCCTTACCTCTTTTCCCACGTTCCTGGGAAGAGCTGAGACCCCAACAGTATGGCAGGATGGATGGCGTCCCTTCTCTGTGACCTACCACACTCCCATGATTTAAGCCATGGTTTCGGATGTTGTTGATGATTTATTGTATGAAAAATGTAAATGATCTGGATGGCAGATGTTTTATATTTTCTGACCATTCATTTTCAGTGGGAATGTAATTAAAATTTATGAAGTGTATCTGCTGAATCGCATTGGCAATTGATGATCTCCTCCAGGGCTGTCTGTCTGCAGATGGTGAGTGATTGTGGACGGTGACACACGGTGACAAGGGCAGGATGTGATGTTTCTGCCAGAGTGAAGCGACCTGCGCGAAGGACGGACCCCCTTTGCCTTAAAACACAACCCCAGCACCTTCGCCCACATCATGGAGAAAGGTGGACAGTGGTCATTCTGTGCTTTCCAGAGTTCAAACCTCCATGTCAGCTTCTCTTGTCTTCCCCAAGGACTGTCTTCTGAAAGGCATGTTACAGGTACACACCAGGGATTCAGGGATGTGATATGATCTCCTGAAAAACCCACAAAACCAACTCTGGATAATTCCTGATGTCTTCAAAGGAGCTGTAATTGTTTGGTGTTGTATGTGATTTTTCTGACATCAAAGTTATCTTGAGAGGATTAAGTAAAAAGAGTAGATGCCCCCCTACAGATGTGCCTCTTCGTGTATACAATGTGCTGATGCAATTATCAGCTTACATGTACTCCGACCTACTGAACAGCGCACGTCCTGAGGCCAGGCACCTTCCCCCTGCTTCTGTGTCTCCAACCCTCACTATCCTTCCTAGAGGAATGCCTGCCACACACACTGTTCTTGACATAGTTGACCTGGATAACAGGAGCTACATCTGGGATGAAAAAGGGAGGAGAACAGCACTCATTATTATTGTTGTTGTTATTGATCATTAGCATGGCTTTCCAGTAACTTATTAACTCTTGTGAGATGTTTCTTTTATTGTAATATCAAACTATTATTATTATTATTATTATTATTATTATTATTATTATTATTTTGGTAGTTCTGGGGTTCCTGGAAACCCTTCTACTTCTGGGCTACACTTCCAGAACCTATTTTTATACTTTTTTATTTGGCAACAGGGTCTCTTAAGCCAGCACGGCTGGCTTCAAACCTGCCCGATCCTCCTGTCTCCACCTCCCAGGAGCGGGTATTACGAGCGTGCGCCACCACGCCTGGCACAAAACTTTTATTATTGATGCCATTGCTCTCGTGCAAAGCTGCCCTGTCATTTCTTTAAATTTCCATGTTCTCAACCTTGTAGGCATGACATAGGTGGCTTGAGCTAGGGTAGTAGACGGGATCCCCAGCTCCATCAGTAGTGGTCCAGATACTCTGCACCCACATAGAAACTTTGATTTTGCTTCTGCTTCTCTTGCACAAATGTCCACTTTTAATTCCACAGGTCAATTTTTTTCTTTTGCGGTACTGAGGATTGAACCCAGGGACATACTGCCTCTGAGCTACACCCCCAGTCCCATTTTTTATTTCTTATTTTAAAACAAGGTCTCACTGAGTTGGAAGGGCCTCTCACTAAGTAGCTGAGGCTGGCGGAGAACCCAGATTCCCCTGTCTCAGCCTCCCAAATGCTGGGATTACAAGTGTGTGCCACCACGCCCGGCTTCCACAGCTCAATTTATATGTGGTTCTGATCTCGAGCTAAGATAAAGGAATCAGTGCTAATGCTGATACTAGCCATTGTTGAGGTTTGGTTGCAGCTGACTGTCACTACTGACTGTACCAGTATTGGGAATGGCCTAGGAAGATTTGAGAACGCTATGATTATTAATGTATCTCAAAAATTGGGTGAGGGACAAATCTGTGCAAGGACTTGGTTTCTGCCTAAAAGCAGGCAACTATTCCAATATAAATTAACCTAGCTCAAAGTAATTGACCCATTCAATAGGAGAGGAGAACTAAGCCTGTCTCTATCTAAAGACAGATCTTAAGAGAGGAGAACTAGGCCTTTATCTAAAGACTGATCTAGGGAGGATAGAGCAGGGTTTGACCTTGCCCTTCATGAAAGAAGACACCTCACCACACCTTGCTGGGGGAGGTACCTTACAGGGTTAAGGAGAGGTACCTTACAGGAATGTTCACTACGTCAGAGTCACACAAACAAGATGGAGGTCATGGGTATAAAAGGCCGAGTCCATGTGTGATCCCTCTGGTGTACTCATTCGAGTCACCCCTCCATGCCAGTCTGGTATGGAGCTGTATTTCTATCTCCTGTATTTCTATCTTTTCCTCTTTTTCTGTTTTTTTTTTGTTTGTTTGTTTGTTTGTTTTTTGGGGGAATTTTTGGGAAATTATTCCCAGGGGTCTAACAAAGATCCCTGGGGAAAGTTTCTCCAATCTGTAACACTGACTACAAGGTCTCTATAGGAAGTTCCTCTTACCTCTTCGCCTTCTTCCACCGTACACTGTTATGGTTAGCTATACAATGTCCCCAGAAGAACTCATGTATTATTATTCTGAGTTGATGTGATCATGAAGGTTGTGATTCCATCAATGGATAACTCCGTTGTAATGGATTTAGACTTAATGGATGTACTCGGTGGTGATGTAGGCAGGTAGAGTATGCCTGAAAAGGGTGAGTCCTTGGGGCTGTGGCCTTAGGGCTGTGCTTTTGTCTTTGAGCCTTGTTTTTTCTCTTGAGTCCAACTTCCATGATGTGAGAGCAGAGCCCTTCTCTCTCCCTCTGCTTCCCACCACCATGCTCTGAACTCTGCAGATCTGGCCTGCCAAGAACTATACTCTGGAATCTCCAAAAACTGTGATCAAATAAACTTTCCTTCCTCTAAGTTCTGTGGTCCACTGTTTTGGTTTGCAGCAATGAGAGTGTTGCCTCAGACACACACTGACTTTTACTTCTCTCCTTCCTATTGATGCTTCATACTACCAGCTCACCTATGTATGGCTTAGTCAGGCACTGTCTAAACCACGCCACTGTGTGCAATTATTAGGATGCTTTCTGTGTTAGCTAGCACTTCTCACTAAAGCAGAAAAAAAGGTAAAAGTATTAAAATAATTTCTATTTTGCCAGAGCCAGATAAAGAGTATTGCTGAGATTGTTGGGAAGAGGTCCTTTGAAAGCATTAGTCAGCAAGATAGAATAGAATTCACTGAGGAATAGGAAAAGCGAGGTTTTGGAGATGCAGAAAACCAACAGCAAGAAGGTAGAATTCCTGAACTGAAAAAAAAAGCCCTTTACATGTGTGGAACACACACCCTTTATTTTATAGAAAGGGAAAGATGGCAGATACAGGTTCACAATTCAAAACGCATCTCCCCATGTCACCAGCCAGATCTCTGAGCAGTCTGGTCTTGTAGTGACATCCAGCCATTTCCTTTCATTCTTGGCTCATCAGTATCCCAGTGGGGTAGAGCTTAGCACCGTGCCTACCACGCAGTGTCCCTTAAAGCGAAGCATTTGTCACCTGAGCACAACTGGGAAGTCGCCCTGTGCTGCCCCACGCCAGGAGAGCAGCCCTTGGTAAGAGCGGTCTACCAATGCCCATTCTGCAGGCGGGCTGTCTGGCAAATCCCGAATTCATCTGTAATTTCTCTCTTCTGGCTCGATAATTGCCTTCCAAATTCTACCCTAACTATTATTAGTACAAAAATTCAGTTAAAGACGTTCACTGCAGTATGTTAAATATCAAAAGATGGAGCCAGGCATAGTAGCGTATGCCTGTGATGCCAGTACTTGGAAGTATGAGATAGGAAGGTCACGGTTTTGCAGCCGGCCTCAGCACTTAGTGAGACTCAGCAACTTCAACCAGACCCCGTTGACAAATAAAAAATAAAATATGGCTGGGGGTGTGGAGAGACAAAATGCCTCTGAATTCTACCCCAGCACTACACACACACACACACACACACACACACACACACACACACACACAGTAAGAAAAGACGAGAAGAAAAGTATGGCAGAATAGCTGCTTCACTTGACAAAATTACATTTTTGCTGCTTGACTCTAAAATTCTATTTCTATGTATTATTTTAGAAATAAACAGTTATGAGTATCTACCAATGCTTATCTGTTAGTTACATTTATGCCTTAATTATAAATCATAGAAGATTAATAACAACCTAGATATCTAAGAATTTATTTTTAAAAATATGGTACATTTATAAGCTGGAACACTATACTGGTAATAAGAATTATCATATACTCTGTTACTCATATAATGACTTATTATATTATCCATTATACAATTAAATCATTGTATTACTAAGCAACATATATAAATAAAAGAATTATATAGCATTCATTCACATTGTATAGAAATAGAAACAAAAACCCTTAAAATTTAATAGTAATTATCTCTAAATGAGAATGTTATTGCTAAATTTTACTTTCTCATCCTCTGTGTCTATATTTTTATTTTTCTAATAAAGGACATATATACTTATATAATGAAGAAAAATAAAAAACTTAAAATTTCTTTTTTTTTAAAAATTGTACTACTAGGAGAAGGACTAAGAATACAACTACTATTTAAAGTATTATCTAAATTTCACTTTTAAACATGTGGACTAAAAATGATGCAGATGTCTCTAGGTAATATGAGAATACAGACCCTAACATATGTAGCTATGATTACGTCTGTGGTCTGGATTTTGGAGTGACTTTTTTTCTTTTTTTGCAGGTCTGGGGAAGAAACCCAGGGGCATTCAACCTCCGAGCTACACCCCCTGCCCTATTTTTTTTTTTTATTCTTTATTTTGAAACAGGGACTCACTAAGTTGCAGAGGGCCTCACTATTGGAATGATTTTTATTGTATTTTTCATATCTCTGTATTTTCCAAAGTCTTTACTAAAAATTATCGATTTTATAGTCAGAGAAAAGAGTAAATAACAATCACAGGATGCATATAGGTAGAGAAGACAATAGCAATTACGGGATGCATATGGAAATTGGAATTTTCAAAAATTAAAAATCCGAGTTTTTAATTTTAGAAGATTAAAAAGAAGGCAGACTCTGGGGTGAATCAAGGACAGATAGAAAAACATGGAATGCTTCTCTTTCCTCTCTTCAAACTTTATTTTAAGCTAGCTCTCTAACTGCTTACCAAACTCAGCGCTCAGATTTTCATTGACAACCACGGCGTGCCCGAGCTCACTCTCCTGTAGAACTGTCATAATAAAATGACATTAACATTTTAGTATTTGGGCAAAATGTTTAACATGCAAACATTTGTATTTTTCCTTCAGTTTTCAAAACAACTTTAAATCGCTCTTTTCAAAACAGTGTTAAGTGATGTCACTCATTAGTTAGCAGGTGGCTGGGAGTGGAGGTCTGTGTTCAGCGCTTCCTTTTCCAACGTAACTTGAAGCACAGACCAGGTAAGAGCGTGCAGCGGGACGCGTCGAAGCTGGCGATGCCCAGAATTGGGGGGCCGGGCAACAGGTGCAAGTGAACTCCAGGGCCCAGGTCAGGGGTGGACATGTGAAACTCAATCTCAGGCCCGTCTGGATGGGAAGGGATCTGGGGAGACCCAGCTGCTGGTGCAAAGAATCAATGCAGCCCTGACTCTAAGAGCAGTGTGTCCCACAGATGGAACCATTGTCAAAGTCCAGCTGTCACTTCGGGCAGACTGCAGAGGCAGTGTAAAGTACCAGGAAAATGGAAGAGGGGAAGCATCTTGAACCGAGCAATGACCACAGACAAAAAGAATGTATTCGTCATCAATAGCAAAGCTCGCTTGTGCTGGTTACGGATCTCGGCTGAAACAGGAGGCAATGATGAGACAGTGCTGTCGAAGGGGCACTGAAGGGAATGCTCAGAGTCCTCCCTGGCCAGGCAGGCAAGCCGAACACAGACAGAAACCAGGGAGGCCCTGTGCTTGGAACCGGCCCTCCGGCTGGCAGAAAACACCATGGCTCTGAAGATAGTCACTGAATGGAATGGCCGATGTGGGTTACAGGCCCTTCTTGCAAGGGTGTTCTGTGTGTCGGAGTAAATAGCACTCTGAGATCTCATCAGGAGTATGATCTCTCTGGGGCAATAAAAAATATTGAATGCCGATTGGGCCTTATTTAAATTCAACCACCAGGAAGCAGCCAGGATTGCATCCAGTTGGCCCCTTCAATTGTATTAATGTCCCACGGCCCCCAAGTGGATCTGAGAGACTATTTTTAAAAAGACCCCAAAGAAGGAGGAGAGGTAGCTAGATCAGTGTGCTTTGAGCCAGTTCTGGGATGAGGGTGGCGGAAAATTCTAACATCCAGTGCAACAGGAAGGAACATGTGGGTGTAAAAGGACACTGAGAAACTGGGCTAATAAGTGTCCCCATTTCCTAAGATTGTGAAGATTAAGTGAGAGTGCAGATACACTGTGCAAAGAACAGTTCCTGCCATGGAGAAAACTTTCAATAACTGTGAGTCTCCAAAGCCTTGTTATTCAAAGGGCTTCATATTTGATGCGCATTTTGCAGATTTCAGAGTATTATCGTGAACAGTGCTTTTTGTCGCTCGCTTTAGCTGAAAGAGAGAAAGACAGAGTGAAAGAAGGAAAAGAGGGAGAAGGAGAAAAGCTGGGAAAGGGAGGGGAAGGGTCAGCGTTAAGGACAGGATGAGCATGGGATAGAGTAATTATACCAGGCCATTTTTCAGTCGTGAATCAGATGGAAGTTGGATGCTTGCCCAAGGACAGTATCAGGTATTCTAAGACCCAGGGACTGGTATCCAAGATCCTACTGCTCACACCAGCTATACCAGATAGCTGCCTTTATATAATTATTTATACGTATATGACTGCTATGCGGTTTTATATGTGTGTGTTTTCACCTTAAAATCTAATTGTTTAGGTGCCGAGTGTGGTGGCACACACTTGTAATCCCCATACTTGGAAGGTGGAGACAGGAGGATCGCACAGGTTCAAAACCAGCCTTGCTGGCTTAAGAGACCCTGTTTCCAAATAAAAATATAAAAATAGTTCTGGGAGTATTGCCTGGAGGTAGAAGGGTTTCCAGGAACCCCACTACCACCAAAAAAAAAAAAAAAATCTAATTGTTTATAAACTGTTTTAGTCAGCTTTTTTGGTCACTGACCAATACACCTGATGAGCACAACTTAGAATATATATTTGACTCACAGTTTTAGAAGTTCTTTCCACAGTCAGCTGGCTCCAAGGCAGAAATCACAACAGCACAGGGCATGGCAGAGAGAAGGCATTCCCTATCATAGTCACTGGAAGCAGAGAAAGAGGCCTGCAAACAAATAGTCCCAAGGTCCTGCCCCCAATGACACTTCTTGCAGCCATGCACCACCTCTAAACCTTGCAATACTGTGGACATGCTTTCAACACCTGGGCTCTGGGAGAACCTTCCAGACCCAAACCATGACATAAACACACGATGATGTTGTTGGAGCCATTCCTACTTAGGGTTCTTGGATATGATAAATAAACACAGTCAACAGCAACAAGAAAGCTCACCAGGGTCTTGCTCTGGAATGATTCCCCCACCTTTGAAACTGTTCCATCGTAAGCTTTTATAAGCACTGATGCGTCCTTGAAGGTGCCTCTTTCTTGCTTGTGTCTCTGGCCCACACAGTACGCAAGGTCTCTCTGCAAATCAAGTGGATGCAGGTACAAACTGATAACAAAGGTAGTGATACCCTCTACCCACCAAACACTTTCTCTGCCACAGGCATAGGTACGAGATCTTCATGGCACCTCCTAATCTGATCCTCACCATCGTCTGTTGACAGTTGAGCAGACCTTGGAGTGCACAAAAGCAGAACATGAATTCAAGCGTGTCCAGCTCTCTGCCCAAAGCCCTGACCACCTGCCTGCACGCTAGCTGTGCCCTCCTCTTCCCCTGTGGGCCTCTCCTGTATCTCTGCAGATGCAGGCCACTCAAAGCAAGCTGCCTTCTACCTGCTGGGTTCCATCTCCTGTCTCCTCCCTCCCTGACCATCACAGTGATTTCCAATGGGAATCTATATCTACTTCTCCAGAGCTAACTAGTTGAATGAAACAAGGACACAGAAGTTGGGTTATACAAAGCTTACCCTCCCTCATGGCCAAGGTAAAGCTCTGCAGTGTAGGCAGAGCCTACAACTGCCCACCAGCCGGGCCTCCTTTAAAGCTCTGTCAATTCACCCAGACCCTGACCTCTCTCTTCTCTGAATATCTATAGCGGTCCTTCATTAACAAACACCTGTTGGTGAGTATGTGGTCGTCCCCCTGCCAGGCCACGGGAATGACGGAGAAGGTAACTCTCAGAACCTACCATTTAACAGAAACATCCAATCAGAAACTGCAATGATGGGTGAAGAGATTTAAGATGGGAAAGACACAAGACACACAAAAACACAGAGTAAGTCGGTCGTGGACCCTCTGCTATTATTTTCTATACCACCGTGTGTGTGTGATGGCCATGCCTTCTCTCTGCTACCTGACTGTCTCAGAGAAGGCTTTCCCAGGGGACAATTAGGCGCTGAGTGTTTTTCCTGAGTGCCCACAATGCCTAGCACAAAGGGTAGGCGCTCAGCTTCACATCCTTGTGTTGGAGAGCCTCAGGGAACCATGATCCCATTGCTGCACTGGCATCGAAAACTCCCAAACCGAGCATCTTAATGTATGAATTCTCGTGACTTTAGGAGTTAAGTCTTGCTGTTCTGGAGCTCAGCCGGGCTCACCGACTTGGTATGTGAGCTGGGCTGGGGCTTGGTGGAGTGAGCCTGGCCAGCTGGGAATCCTATTCTGCCCCACACATCTGCCAAACCCTTGCAGCAGCCAGTACACTCCCACTAGTGGCAGGCGTCTGAGAAGGAAGTGGGCACACAAAAGCACACTTAGCCCTGAGCTGGTGTCCAGCTGCTTAGGTCTCATTGGCCAGAGCAGCACTTGCAGGGCAGGGTGTGGGCGAGAGGCACACGCACCAGGAGGCTAGCGAGGAGCGCACTGCTAATGAGATCGCCCCGCCTCGCCCTGCAGTGGTGGCGGCATCCCCGCCAGCCTCCCATCTCCCATTGGCTCGCATGTTCACCGATTTCATCCTGGAATAAATCAATTCTTCTCCATGCTACATTGCATCCGGTTCTGCCCGCGCAGAATCGTGGGCTTGGTGGGCCAACGGGCACAGCCCTGCGAGGCACCAGGGAGGTAATAGCCCAGCCCTGTGAAGTAGGCCCCATGTGAGGGAGTCGAGGAGGCTAGAAAGCAAGAAACACAGATCCCATTTGGAACCTCGTCTTCTCCAAAGAATGTCAAATTTTGAGTGGAAAGGGGGGAAAAGGGGGAGCCCCAAACGGAAGGCTCTGAAGTCAGTTATTTTTCTCTCTTGACTAATTAAGCTTAACCAGAATGGTGGCCTGTCAAACTTGGGAACCTTTCCTGGGAGAAGAAAGGAGACTGCTCTCCAGGTGGGTTTCCGACTTTGGCTGGCTCCCACCACAATATACACTTGGCATCCATGACAGCACCGTCAAAAATAATAGCTGGAAAGTCACTGTCTGTCACGACGAAATAATTATGTATGGGCTCTCCTTACACTCAAGATGGATTATATATTTCATTGAGGAAAATATATGTGGCTTTTTAGAAGAATGGAATGCGTGGAGGACACTGCCGAGATTAATAGCCAAATAAAGAATTTTTTTAAAAAGTTCTGTGTGTATTTGCTTGTGTGTGTGTGTGTGTGTGTGTGTGTGTGTGTGTGGGTGTGGGTGTGTACGCTTTTGAGCTTTTGAGCATGTCACTCACGAGATGGAAGGTGTCATTCCTAAGCTGGTTAATTACAAAATGCATTAATGTTTTATTATACCCTTATCAGTAATTAATCACCTGCTTTGATGTAAAGTTCAGCCTCAGAAAAGTATCACGAAATTGTCCTTCATGTTTGACTGAGGTTTTTTAGGGGTGAACAAAGACCACAGCAAAGACAGATGTGTATCCCCTTGGAAACGGGAAAGGGTTATCCTCGTGTGTGTGTCTGACAAAGAGCGTGTCGCTGCTGTGGTACTTCGGAGGCCAGAGCTGAAGGAAGGAGAGGGGGAAAAACAGAGGGACAGAGAGAAGGGAGAGTGCTTCCGCACGGGGTGCAGGAGCTTCCTCAGTGGTGTTCTTCAGGTGCAGAGTTTGAATAAAAATGCAAAACAGGATGCTCCCATTCAGTAAATATTATCATTTTATTCACTCATTAATTAAGTTGCTTAATTGCTGCTGTCAAAAGACTCTTGAGTTTGTGACTGGGGCTGCCGCACTGTTTTGATAGTAGCTGAAGGAGAGAAAGGCAATATTGCTGGCTTGGCATTCCCTAAGAAGGAAGGCTGTGGAGAGAGGTCAGAAAGGATGCTGCGAGGGGCCCATGCTGGGAGGCTCCGCTTCCGGGGAGACGGCGGCCGGGACCCCCACGGGACGGGCTCCCTTGCTCTGAGTGGTACCCATCACCTGAAGCCATCATCTCAGTCATTACTCTGTGAAAATCATTTTTATGCAAAGCATTTCCCCTCTTTTAATCTAACTTCCCAAGAGGGGCAGGAATGGAACCTGTCAGTCAGTCAACACAACCGCATACCCCTCCATATCTGTTCCGGAAGAATCTCTAGATGATCTAAGAGCACTTCTGTCCACAACACTCTGTCTGTACATCCCCAGCGTGTGTGGAGCCTCTTGTGCATAATTCTCCACGCATCTCTTCACACGGGGCGATCACATGTCCCACAGAGCCTAAGCCAGGCTGCCGCTCAGCAAACACACACCGAAATCGCCTATGAAGTGTCTCGGTGCTGACATTTGACTAATGTTCCCTGGCCTTTCCATGCTCAAATACACTTTATTTGAAATATTTGAATAACCTTTGAGCACACCCTTCCTAACATGTCACTCTATACACACCCCAAAACAATAGGCAGGCTGATCCCACAGCCACAGCATCCTCTGATCTGGGACGAGATAGTTCATCATCCCAAGAGAGGTAGCCCACGTCATCATCTACTGAGGTGTGGAGAGCCTGCGGGAGGAGCTGAGAGGCACCCGTGGGTCTTGCAGTGAACAGACGCACACATCTGACCAGCTCGGTCCTTGGAGAGACGGGCTGTGTCTCTCCATCTGCAAACTGGGTTTTTCTTCTGAATTTTGCCGTCAAATTGCTCCATGACTGGGCAGAGCCACGTGTGTGTTTGTGTGTCCACACATGCAAGGACTTTGCACTTGTGCATTGTGTATGATGTGCACAGGTATCATCACCTATGCATGTGTGAATCCTGCATGAGTACTTGTAGGTGCGTGTGTCTGTGCTCTTCATATTTTCTCAATGCCTCAATGAAAGTTGATCTATACCAACTGCCCTGGGGTGAGCCTCACGTTGGGCCAGAGAGTGGAGGCCCGAGGTTGCCATGGAAGGTCTAAGAAGACAACACTGAGCTGAGGAATCACCTGAGTCTTTACTTCCATGTTAAAGCACATGGCTGTGTTGGAACGCTTCTGCCAAGGTTCCCATGAGTGCTATGATGGCGTGAGACTCTGCGTTCCAGGTTGCTGGGCTGTGGAGCGTCTGGCTGCAGCCCTGGCACTGAGCCTCCTATGCACGCGACCTGTCACAGTGAACGTGGAGAAGGGAGGAGGCTGGTTAAGGAGCAGTTCAGGTAAAAGCATCAATCTCACTGAGTTTAATTTTCTCAGAAACTCCTTTGCATTTGAGGTGGGAAACTTGTTTCTGTTTCCCTCTAGCTTTGTGAAGGAAGGGGAGAAAAAGTCATTGTCCCTTCCCAAAACCTAAACTTAGAACTCGAGTAGCTGTATTTGGACTGTCAAACCCAGGTCTGATATATGTTTAAAAAATTGTGTCCAGGGGTAACTGGTCAGGCAGGCTCCTGAGCAGGGGGACTGCCGAATCCCATCAAGTGACTGATGTGGTCTCACTGTCTCTCCATCCCCAACCCCAAGTTCATGTCGAAACTCTAACCTCAGTGTGCTGGAATTAGGAGTGGGAGCCTTTGGAATATGATTACTGGTGTCCTTATGGAAAGACTCCAGTGGACTCCCTGCCCCTCCCACCACGTGAGGACGGCAGCCATCCAAGAACTAGAATAGTCACGGCACAGAACCTGGCAGTATCCTGAGCTTGTTCCCCCCAGAACTGAGAGAAGTCAATTGGGTTGTTTATAATGCACCCTGTCTGTAGTATTTTGTTATGACAACCCAAACTCACTTTTATCTGAGTTATATTTGTGTCCTACAATTGGGAGATAGACATGTCAAAGTTCATAGAGCCCAGGAAGCCCAGGAAATTAAACAGCAAAGAGTATGGGAACTGGTGACCCCAGTACTTGGGAGGCTGAAACAAGAGGGTTGCAAGTTCAAGCCCAGCCTCCCTGGCTTAGTGAGATCTTCAGTTACTTAGAAAGACCCTGTTTCAAAATAAAATATTAAAAGGGATGAGGGTGTAGTTTGTAGATAGAATACCCTTGGGTTCAATCCCCGGTAAAAGAAAAAAATTTAAAAGATTTGGGGCAAGGTGGGTGGGGGAAAGAGAAATTATAGAACAAATAAATGACAATGTCTCAAATTATGATAGACCAGAAGTAACTACACCAAGTTCATCATGCACCTCCAATCACGTTAAATAATCTGAATGATCTCAAAGTCCTGAACACAGCAGCATGAACACAACTGTGGGTGTAGGCAAGAAGATTGCAAGCACACTGCTGATATGTAAGATATTTTTCTGGAAAAAGGAAAATGCCACCAGGGGAAATAAGATTTTTACCCATTATAGTATCATGTTTTGAACACTCACATAGGGAGTCTTTTCTTGAGTATGAAATGAGACCAACTCCTGCAGTATAGACACGAATCTGGAACGAGAGCCTAGAAATCTAGGATTTAAGCTTCCCACGCCAAAAGTCAGGTTTTCTAAAAATCCAGAATGATTTGCTTTGCTGCTCACATTAGATTTCTGCTGCCACTGTAACAAATGGCTGCAGGTGTGGAGGCCTGAGACTACAGGGAGGCCTCGCCTCACTCTGCTGAGCTCAGGAGCCCAGCAAGGGCTCGCAGGGAAGAGCAAGGTGCGGGCAGGGGGCAGGGGCTTTCCTCTCTGAATGCTGGGAGGAGGATCCATCCTTTGCTTTCCTGGCCCCTAGAAGTCATCCAGGCTCGGTGACTTTCAGCCTCTTTACCCAGCATCCTGCACATTGCTGCCTCTGGTCTCTCTCTTGAGTACTTGACTTGAGTAGCCTCTTAGTCTCCTCAGTATCCTCTCCTAACTTAAGGGGTCCTGTGATTACATTGAGCCAAGCTTGGTAACCTCCTGTCTTAAAGACAGATAATGAGCATCTTCCTCCCCCAGCTGTGTAACCTACACAATCCCAGTCCAAGTCTGGGATGCGGACACATGGCAACCAGAAATTCAACCTGTCATGCTGCTCTTGCAATATAAATTGAGTGAAAGCAGAGGCCCTTTTCACAGGACAGGAAAACCACATGGGGTGGCTAGACACTCGGGGTGTGTCTAGGACAATGGAGAGTGCTGTAGAACCAGGTTGGTCTGGGGAACAGGAGACCATCATGTCCCTTTGGGGGGGAGGTTGTGTGGTGTCCTGAGGTTGCTGTCAGCAAGGACCACAGACCCGATGGCTTAAAAGAGCAGGAGTATTACTCAGCAATAAAAATATATAGATTCTTGATATATCATATGGATGGCTAGGTCTCAGAAACATTATGCTAAGTTAAAGAAGTAGCCAGGCCTAAACCCACCACGATCTAATCTTAACTAATCACATCTGCAAAAAATGCTCTTTTCAAACAAGGTCACCTGTGTACCACACAGGTGAGAACTTTAACATGTCACCTAAGGAGCAGATTTCAACCCATGACAAGGCCCATGGGAAGGAGCATCATTTTAAATGGTCTGAGATACCCTAGAGAATGAGATTAGCTGGGTTTGACCTTCCCAAAATTTTGATAGCCAAAGAAAGCAATTTGGGAAAAACAACTATAGTGAATAAAGAATAGTAAACACACCATCTACATCCCCAACACTGTTTGAGAGTTCCAGTTGCTCCATTTTGCTACCAACATTTGACATTGTTAGTTTTTTTCACTATAGTGTTTGTGATTGTTTTCTAATCTTTTTAAATGTCCTTTATTACCTAAAACAGAAAACAAAAAGTCACAAACTAGGATGTTGTTTAGGTTTTAATTTAAAAATGTAGATAATTATAGCCCAATAAATATTCTATTCTTTTTAAACTTAGACCCAAGAAGATTGAGAAATTTTATGTATTCTTGGAAGATTTTGAAATTCAAATATATGTATATACTTAAAAACCAGTGAAAAATAATTAACAGTAACTAAATAATTAAAATTAACAGTAATCTAATTAATGATGTTTACAGATTTTTTTCTGAGTCTTCTATTCTTCTCTATTGGTCTACGTATCTGTTTTTGTGCCAGTACCATGCTGTTCTTATTACCATGGCTTTGTAGTATAACTTAAAGGCAGGTATTGTGATTCCTCCTGCATGGTTTCTGTTGTGAGAACTACTTTAGCTATTTTTTTTAGCTAGCTTTTTGTTGTTTCAAATGAATTTGAAGACTAATTTTTCTATGTTTGGGAGAAATGACCTTGATAATTTAATGGATATTGCATTGAATCTGTAGATCACTTTTAGAAATACAGCCATTTTTATATTTATTCTGCCTATCCATGAACATGGAAGATCTTTCCATCTTCTAAGGTCTTCTTCAGCTTTTTTTTTTCAAAGTTTTATAATTCTCTTTGTAGAGGTCTTTTACCTACTGGGTTGAGTTTATTCCTAAGTGTTTTATTTTTGTGTGTGTGGGATATCCTGAGTTAAAAGTGTTTTTTGGATTTCTTTTTTAGTGGATTTATGGTTAATATACAGAAAAGCTTCCAATTTTTTAAGATTGATTTTGTATCCAGACACCATGCTGAATTTGTGATCAGTTCTATAAGCCTTTCAGTTGAGCTTGTTGGGTCTTCTAAGTTTAGTGTCATGTCATCTGCAAGTAGTAAAAGTTTGAGTTCTTCTTTTTCTATTTGAGTACAAATATAAAGAAAAGTATCCTTTTCTTGCCTTATTGCTCTGGCTAGAGTCTCAAGCACTATATTGAAAATAAATAGTGATAATGGACATCTATGTCTTGTTCCTGTTTTTAGGGTTAATTCTCAGAGTTTATCCCCATTTAATATGATGTTGGCTGTGAGCCTATTGTAGATTGTCTTTATGATGTTGAGTTATGTTTCTTCTATTTCAATTCTCTGGAGGACTTTTAGCAAAAATGGATGTTGGATTTTGTCAAATGCTTTTTCAGCTTATATTGAAATAATCATGTGATTTTTGTCTTTCATTCTGCTTATGTGATGAATTACATGAATTGATTTTTGTATGTTGAACCAGCCTTGCATACCTGGGCTAAACCCTACTTGGTCATGGAGTATGATTTTCTTGATGTGGTTTTGAATGCATGTTGCTAGTATGTTTTTTAAAAGTTTTGCATCCAAATTCATCAATTATATAGGCCTGTGGTTTCCTTTCCTTGAGCTGTCTTTATTTGGTTTTGGTATAAATGTGACATTGGCTTCACTGAATCTATTTGGGAGAGTCCCATTTCTTTTTATTTCATGAAATAGATTGAGGAGTTTGGGGATTAGCTCTTCTATAAAGGTTTTATAAAATTCACTTCAGAAACTATCTGATCCTGGGTTTTTCTTTGATGGTAGGCTCTTTATTGCTACTTCAATCTCTTTGATTGCTATTGGTTGGTTTAAATTTCTGTATCTTTTTGACTCAGTTTTAAAAGGTTGTATTTATCTAGAAAGTTGTCAATTCCTTCCAAATTTTCCATTTTGTTGGAGTATAGGGAAATTCCCTAATGTACATGATGTACATTCACAAACATATCAAAGTTAATCACTAAGCCAAACATGTGAAGGAGGGAGAAGGGAGGAAATGAAGTAGGAATTGGGTAAGGAAGGGCTAATTGGGTGATGTATGATTATATGCCTCTACCATCTTGTACTCCATATAAGATGTACAACTACAATGCACCAATACAAAAATTTAAAACATAATTAAGGATGTTTATAATTGTTCATCCACATATTTGAACTGGCATGCACCACATGATTAGAAAAACATAAAGTCATATTTTATACATATATCAAAATTATCTGGTTATAAGTCCAGTGATAGAAAGTCCAATTACACTATGATTCTTATTTCTGCTAAGACATGCTCAATGTCCCCACATTCACAATGGTCAAACCAGGAAAATATAGAGTTTAAGGTAACTTGAAGTGTCCTCATAAGTTGAGGTCTTATGATGATGGGAATATACTCACAGTCACGAAAATTAATTATGACATGCTCTAGAATCCACGTGCTGGCAGTCTGTAGTGATCAATACACATCAGTACAGGTGTCTACCGTGCTCTGCCACAGTAGCTTTGAAGTGACTGTTGTCATTTCCTGGCAGCCACTTATGGACACAGAGCTCAGCTGTGCAGTTGCTTTAGAGTTAAATTCTGTGGGGCTTCCCAGGGACCTCCACCCCAGCACCACTATGGCTGCTTAGAAATGCCCTGGAGGCCCCCTCTGCCCACAGGACTGGGGGCAGCCTCAGGAGCTTCCCCGGCCACAACCACTCCGGAGAGTGACCAAGAAGCACAGCTACAGAGGCGGCAGGAGCAGCAGGAAGTCAGGAGCCCAGCTGGCTCTGCAGCATCAGGGCCACCAGCTCCTCCTCAAATCTCTCCACCAGGATTTTTACCCTCAAACAACTCTACACCCCAGCACATGGTGTTGTCGGTCCTCTTCACTTTAGCCTTTATGATTATTGCTTTACCTTCTCATAAGTCTTTTTGTACCTAAGACAGAAATCAAACAAAGTTACAACTTAGGCTCTCCCCCCACCAAAACCCCCCAGGGAAGAAAAGCGTTTCTTGGAGTGGGCTTTAAACACCTAGCTTTCATAATTCAGAGCCAGGGAGAGTAATAGTAAGCAGAATGGATATCTGTGTAGAGCCTTTTATGGAAGTTTACAGGATCCTCGAACAGGTCTAAAGACAGGTCTCTGGTGAGCGATGAGGTCCTGCCTCTGATGACGTGGTGGGCTTAGGCAGCGACATCATGCCCCACCCCAGGCTTGCTGGCAGGTAGGGGGAGGGAGGAGGGAGGAGAGGTGGGAGGCAGTGGAGAGGTCTTCTCAGCGCCCAGGCTCATCCAGGACCAGGGCAGTGGCACCCCCCTCTGCACCTCCCTTGCTCTCCCTGACCTTTTCCGGGAGATAAAAGGGTGGCTTAATTTCTCAGTTTAATGCCATTGAGACTTTAAGAAGTATGACACCTCCAACAGTCCTGCTCTCACCCTGAGGTCCAGCAGGGCATCTGCTTCCAGGGGATGCCTCTCTCCTGTTCACCCCAGGGCCTGCTGGAGGACTCGCTCTTGTGTGCTGTTACTGTCGTTTTGTTTTCTGGTACTGTAGACTAAACCGATGAGCTACACCAAGACTTACTTGTTTATTTATTTATTCATTTATTTATTTATTTATTTATTGGGGCACTAGGGATTGAACCCAGGAGCACTCTACCACCAAGTATGCCCTCAGCCCCATTTTATGTTAATCTTGAGACAGAATTTTGCTAGTTTCTGAAGCTTTTGCTAAGTTGTTGGGGCAGGCCTCAAATCTGCGATCCTCCTGTCTCAGCCTCCCAGGTACCTGGATTACAGGCATGCACCACCACGCCTGGCGTTCAGCATTCCTTACTCTGAAGAAATGGCCAGTGCTCAGGCAGATTCTTCCCCAGAGACCTTGCAAGGACCCTCTGGTCGTGAGCAAGAAGGCGTTCCTCTTTATCTTCAGCATGCACAGACCCGTTGCCTTCCTCAAACTGCCTGCAGCTGCACGTGGACCCAGAAAGGCCTTTATTGGGCAGGGGCAGGACCCAGACCCCAGGCCCGTTAGCCACAGAGGACCGTGTCAGGACCGCAGCAGCAGGGGTGAAGGGGCACGTTTGATGCTGGCTGGAAGTGGAGCCCAGCTGTGTAGAGGCCCCAGCCCAGGAGGCCCAGTTCACACGTCCATGTCTGTCTGGGTTGAACGGGAGGTCAGGAGGTGAAATGGAGTTCACCCCAGTTGACTGATAGCACGGGTGTGCGGGCGGGGTGTCTAGACCCGGAGTCACAGGAGGTTCATCCTGCGTAGAGAATGTCTTCCACACAACAGTGGCTCTGGTGATGGATGGCCAGGCCTGGGCCCCCCGTCTGCTTTCCCTCGTCCTGCACAGCTGCAGCGAGCGCTGGTGCAGCAGAGGCCGCATTCCTCAGCCCTGCAGGGCCTTCCTGGGCTGGGACCCACCGAGGCAGGAGCTCTGGGCCTGGGCGCTTCTGTGCATCCGCAAGGAGGGGAAGAAACTACCCCATCATGGCACCGCCTGCTCAAGAGAAGCCCGTGGCTTTGTGGACCGAGAGGCCACTGTCTGCCCCACCACTGGCCTGTTGCTAGGCAAAGGTAATGACTAAGCTAGAAATGCCACGGGGAGAGGCTAAGGCCAGCAGACTTGGAAAGCCCTTTTACGTGCAGCTTCTGGCTAATCACGACTCAGAAAGTTCAAGTTGTCCAGGGCTCAGGCATGCAGGGCCGGAGCAGCTTCTGCCCTGTATGACTTTGAAAAGGACTGGGGAAAGCAGACCCTGGATTCTCAAGCATGTTTTAGAGAGAATTCCGGCTCCTGCAAAGATAGCAGTCTGAAGAGCTGGCCTCCCCACCCCAAGCCCACCCCTCCTCCATCCAAGCAAGACAACAACCCTAAAGTCAGTCCTAAAATCTCCTGTTCCTTGTGAGTCGATGTACCGAGTCTGCTGCTATTGGTGGTGGTGGTGGTGGTGGTGGTGGTGGTGGTGGTGGTGGTGGTGGTATTGATGTTGCTGCTGCTGCTGCTGCTGCTGCTGCTGCTGCTGCTGCTGCTGCTTATCCAGCAGAAAATGTGCCTGGATAAGAACTAAGTGGGGCTCAGTTTCGGGGCCATCCTGACCCCTGCTTATTCAGGGCCAGCTTTCCTGTTTTCAGGGCCACACTATTGCCAGGCTAACCTCCACACAATTCTCTTTGCAGACCACATGCTGCTCATAAAAATGGACACAGCTCAGTGTGTTCAAAGACAGAAGCAAGACCTGCCGATGGACGAACCCGGAGCTGGTAACCAGGTATAAATGTGGCACTTGCCCACGGGCTCCTGGACAGCAGAGCCAGTCGGAGTCCCCATCCTCACCCTAGCCATCCTAGCCTAGCCTGCACAGGGGGTGCCTTTGGGGGTCCCTGGAGAAATGGGGGCCACTGAATGCCAGGCAGTATTTTCCCCTGGCCAGGAGACAGGCGGGACTCCTCCTCTGCACAGCCACATTGCTTACCGCTCTTGAGTCTATGTCTAATGTACCTCAGAGGGCAGAGTACTCCAGGAGTAAATTCCAAAGGAGCTGTACCAAAATTTTGAACATTTTTCAAATAACCCTACTTGTAACTGATGATTTGGTAGGGCATTCCAAAAGAACAATTTAAGCATCTAGAAAGACACAATGTTCAATTTTCAAATGATAACAATACCCTCTAATCTGAAAAAGGAAAAATACTAATGAGTGTTCAAAGTTTGGATATGAAAGTAGCTTAGAGATTGGTATCTGAGAAACAGAGCATCCCCAGCCATCTCTTTATGCATCTCTGCTTTTACCATTTTCTCCATTTTGAAATAGATTTTGTGAGTTCCTGTATCTCCCAAGGAAACTATATTTTGAATTCATTTATTCCTTCAGCAAACTTCTTTTGAGAAAATGTTAAGTGCTAAAATGAGACATAAAGGTATGAGGTTAATAAGTGCCAGAAATTAATGGAAAGCGTAACAGAAGTTCTTTGAAACGACCAATAAAATAGACAACAAACTAAAGTAGGAGAAAGAATAAAAATAGGTAACAGATAAACATGATAATTTTATAATCATAACAATATAATACATTCATGGGATCATCCCGATAATTTAAACATATAAATAGATAAAATAAATTATATTTAGAGAAATATGCCATAAAAAGTAACTTCAAAAATAGTATAAAAAACTATTATGCCATTAATTTTTAAAGAAATTTAAAAGCTTATCAAATATATCTCAAAAAGGTTTTAGGGCCCAGAATATATACTTTTAACAGATATATAATTTCTTCTATCATTTCATCTTGCAACATAGAAAAATATGAACAACTTACCAAATAAGTATATGTAGTTAATACAGTACTAAAAGCAAAGCCAAATGAATATAGAAAAACTGAAAAATATAGATCACTTAATATAAAATTAAAATTCAGAGTACAAACATATTGAATCTAATAAAATAAGAAGGGATAACACTCTGAAGAAGTGGATTTATTCCTCACTACAATTCAAATACAGGAAGCCCGTTAACATGATTTATTGTATCAACCATTAAAAAGAGAAATTTTATATAAGCATTTACTCAGATGCAAAAAAGGGTACTGAGTAGAATACAGCAGCTGTTTCTGTTTTTCAGTAATAAATAGTAAACTAAGATAGTAAGAAATTTCCTAAGCAATATAGAAAAAATGTGAGGAAAGCAATATAAAAAAAAATGTGAGGAAAGTCTTCCAAAACTAACAGCAAATATTTTGTTAGATCGTAAAATACTAGAGGTATTCCAGAGAAATCAAGACTAAGATAAGAATAACTAATATCATCTGGTTATTTTTCTACTATCTTTTATAATTTCAAATGAATAAAATAAGATGATAATGTATTAATATAATTGTTGAAAGAAGTATATAAGTAAATTAACATAAGTTGATGATTTTCATTGTATATTTTAAATAATCAAATTAATATTGTTCACTAAAGTGAGTGAATATGTTAAATAATATATTAATAGATGTCTCTTTTATTCTACACAACAAATTAGAAAATGAAATGGGAATTAAAATCCTACTTAAAAAGTCTGGGGTGGCAATAGAATTGGGAAATGACACACTTTTAACAAACAGTGCTGAACAACAGGACTCCCACATGGAAAGGACTGATTAGGTAGTCCCTGACCTCACACCATACACAAAATCCCTAAAGGAACATTAACCTACAGCTATAAGCTCTTTGAAGAAACATAGGAGTCTCTGTGGCCTTATTTAGGCAAAAATTTCTTCAATATACATCAAAAGAAAAAACTGTCAAGTTTGAACTTAAAGTCAAAATCCTTTCACTTTCAACTATATCATTAATAAAGTAAAATGGTAAGCCACAGATTAGAAAAAATATTTGTAAATTCCATGTCCTGCAAAAGATTTGCAACAAGTACGTATGAAAAATTCCTACAACGCAATACTAAGGAAACAAATAGCTCAATTAAAAATAGGTAAAAGATTCAAATAGAAATCTTAAGAAGAAATGTCCAATAAATGCATGATGAGGTACTTGATGTTACTGATTATTAGAGACATATAAATAAAAACCACAATGAGGTACTATTGCAGGACCACTGAGTTGCAATAATGGGAAAGTCAAGCAATACCAGGTTATGGTGAGGACAGGGAGCAATTATTACCTTTTGATATTGCTGGTGGTGATGTAAGTAGGTGCAGCCACGTAGGTGAATGTTTAGCACTTTCTAAAAAGGTTAAACACAAACAACCCAGCAATTATCTAATGACCCAGCAACTCTACACCTAGATATCTGCTCAAGGAAAATGAAAACATATGTTCACACAGATACTTGTACACTGATGTTCACAGCAGCATTATTCATAGCCCAAAAGTGGAAGTAATCCAAATGCCTGATGCTGTTGACTAGATAAACAAATTATATATCCATATGAAAAAAACTGTTTGGCAATAAAAACAAACAGGTATTGACACATGCTGCAACATGGATGAACCTCATAAATGTGTTAAGTGGGAAAAAAACAGTTGTAAAAGAGAGTATTTCATATGACTGTATCCATATGAAAAGTCTAGAAAGGGTAAATCTACAGAAACAGAAAGTAAATTAGCAGTTTTCAGGGACTAGGATAGTAATAGAGATTAATTGTAAAAGAGCATGACAAAATGTGTTGGGGTGAAAAACAAGTTCTTACAGTGAAGTGTGATGATAGTTGCACAACTTGGCAAATTACTAGAACTTATTGAACTATATACTAAAAACTAGTGGATTCCATGTTATGTAAATTAGACCTCAATAAAGCTGTTAAGTGAAAACAAAGAAACTCTTCTTTAGGCCATGATTGAGTAACTTGCGGGAGACCAATGGCCCCATTGGGATCAAATAGGAAACTGGATTTAAAAATTGCTTTAATGCTTGCAGGACTGTCAATTCTACCAAGATTTGAAGGACTAAGACCTTGGGGAGAAGAGAAATTCATAGAAGAAAATGAAATCTCCTACATTTTCCAATTATTGAGGCCAGGTAGAACTCTGAGCTTTTTTTTTTTTTTTTAAATGGCTGGAACATTCTACACCCAAACCATAAGACCCAGTCATAAGAACCAAGATGTCTGCAGATATTGCCAAATGACCCCTCAGGGACAGATAACTCCTGGTGGAAACCACTGCTCTCTTATTAACCATTTACATGAGCATAGTACAATTGTTAGGAACCAGAAAGTTGTCGCTGGTAGAATACAACTAACTAAAACACTGACCTATGCCAATTTCCCTCTGGTGTCCACTTTCAGCTCTTGAATCCAATCCAGAACCCAAATCCTGTTTATCTGCTGTGTGTCCCTGGGCAAGGCCACTCTGATGGTTCCACAGGCTTTACTTGTCTTTCCTGACCTTGATTCATTTGATGGCCAGTTGATCTGTGGGCTGTCTCTGGATTGGGTTTGACTGATGGTTGTCATGATTAGATGGAGGTTATGCATTTGGGGCAAGATTATGACACAAGTGATGTGTTCGTTGAGTGTGTGACCTTGGAGTGAATGACACCAATATCTCTCAATATTAGTGATGTTAATTTGATTACTTGGCGAAGGTGTTTTCTACCATATATCTCCACCATAAAATTATGATTTCTCCCTTTATATCTGACAAGTATCTCAGGGGAGAGCCCTTAAGTATATGCAAATATTCTGTTTCTCTTCCAACTTTTGCCCAAGTGTTTAGGCTCCATCAGTAGGTAATTCCCTGCATTCATTATTACTGTGAGGTTTGCCTAAGGGTAATTTTGTATTTTTCTCATTTCTGCTACATTTATTAATTTTAATTCTTCTGTAAAGAAGAGTTGTCACTTCTCTCCCATTGATTAATTTATTCCTGTTTTATATCAGCATAAATTCATGAATATTTATTATATTCTATGGGCTATAATCTGATACACCTTTTTTTGTTGTTGCTCAAATTATTCCAACCTTAGCCACTGGGAGATTGTTCAGGTTGGTACTATGGCATTGGACATGTCTCCACTATTTCTCAATTTCTATTTTGATTTCCAGGTCCCTATGGGGTATTAGATCCTGCTGCACCTCTGGAATCAACCACAACTTTCTTCATGGAACTGTGGTACTTCCTGTTGGAGGGATATTTAGGTAGCAAGATATGGTCTCCACATGCATAAGGGCACTGCAGAAGTGCACAAAAAATTAGAAAAAAAAGAATTATTGTGCCATTTCAAGCAGTTAGTAAAATACTATGTCATTTTAATACATTTTGAGTCTGATATTTGAAAGATAAATTTGTAAGAATTTGTGAGTTATAGCCTCATTCTAAACAAAGATGCACTTCATTGTCAAAATAACTTTCATGTTTTGTGTTCTTTTTATTAAAGTTGGTGTTAAAATTGTTAGTAAACTGAAACAAAGTTGAAAACTTTTAAACAATATTTTTACACACACTTTCCAAAAACTATTTTCATAAGAAGATATCGTGAAGCATGACTGTAAGTTTTTACTTCTTTGTGGGCAGCCTTGTTCTTTTTTCTGCCTTAGCTTCTTGGAATGATGGATTCAAAAAGCTGGAAATAACTTTCATAATATAAGTGTAATATCTTTCCAAGTCTTAAGTCACTATGTTACTCTCAGATTCTTCTCTACTTATTAAATTTATAATAAAAATAATGGATATACATGGTTACAGTACCGAATGGCACAAAAGAGAACTGAATGCTTATTTTTTGAAATTTTTATTTATTTCTTTAAATTTTTTATTGGTGCATTGGATTCAAGAGACTGTCAAGTTTATCCTCCAATGAAGATGAGTAAGTTAGTGAATTCATCTACTCCCCACCTCTTCCTTTTCCCCTCTGCCTCAATTTGAGGGGGGGGGGCATTCTTGAAATATCTTTTCTAGATAAACTAAACTTCCTGAATATTTTTAAATTTATTTGTTGGTACTTCAAGCCATACCCTCAGCCCTATTTTGATTTCTTTATTTGTAAACAGAGTCTCACCAGGTTTCTGGGGGACCCTTAAGCTTGTCCTGAAAGTGTAATCTTCGTGTCTCAACATCCCAAGTACTGAGATTACAGAAACATGTCACCATAGCTGGCTACTTTCTAAGTCTTGTATAAGTAAGAAGTGTATTTTCATTATATTAACTTCTTTCATCCATATTTAATTTTAACTTCAAATTTTCCTCTCTTTGAATTTTGAGAGCATTGTTATTGCCTCCTGCTGTCTCTTAGTTTCTTTATTAACTTGATTTTTGTTTTTCAATTAACTTGTTCCAGGTCTTTATTTTTCACTCTTTGACAATCGGAGGCTTTATCACAGTAAAACCAGCTAAACAAATGA